>NC_089590.1:31588925-32238111 GCF_019320115.1 Miscanthus floridulus | reverse complement strand
TATCTTCCAAAATCTGGTTGATCCTTTCCGTCTGTCCATCAGTTTGCGGGTGGTAAGCAGAACTGAAATTCAACTTTGTTCCCAAAGATCTATGTACTTTATGCCAGAATTGCGATGTAAATTGGGTGCCTCTATCCGACACAATTTTCTTGGGAACACCATGCAAGCACACTATTCGTTCCATGTATAACTCCGCTAATCTTGCACCATTATAAGTAGTCTTGACTGGTAAAAAGTGAGCGACCTTGGTGAGTCGATCCACTATTACCCATATTGAATCATAACCTCTTTGAGTGCGGGGTAATCCTACAATAAAATCCATGCCAACTTCTTCCCATTTCCATTCAGGGATCTTCATTGGTTGTAGTAACCCTGCAGGTCTTTGATGCTCAGCTTTCACTCTTTGGCAAGTGTCACACAAAGCCACATATTCTGCCACATCTCTCTTCAAACCATACCACCAATACTTTTCTTTGAGATCCAAGTACATTTTGGTACTTCCGGGATGTATAGAATAAGCAGACTCATGGGCCTCTTGCAGAATTGCATCTCGGATAGCTTTCACTTCCGGTACACATATCCTTTTCCCGAACCAAAGGGTTCCATTCTCATCCATTCTGAATCCGGGTGCCTTTCCAAGTACTACATTCTCTGCTATCTCTTTAAGTTTTTCATCCTCCAATTGACCTTTGCGTATCTCCTGCTCTAGAGTAGGCTCTATCACCAATTCCATTGCATTAGTGACCAGACTCAAGTTGAGATACTCCATTTCAGCACACAACTCTGCTGACATAGATGTTGTCTGAATACCATTGGCATAACTCTTTCTGCTAAGTGCATCAGCTACGACGTTTGCCTTTCCTGGGTGATAATGCACTTCCAAATCATAGTCTTTGATCAATTCCAACCAACGACGTTGTCTTAGATTCAGATCTGATTGGGTGAATATATACTTCAAACTCTTATGATCAGTATAGATATCACTCTTATGTCCAATCAGATAATGTCTCCAGATCTTCAAAGCATGAACCACCGCTGCCAATTCCAAGTCATGAGTAGGATAATTCAACTCATGCTTCCTTAGTTGTCTAGATGCATATGCAACCACTCTTCCTTCTTGCATAAGCACACATCCAAGACCCAAACGGGATGCATCACAATATATAGAGAAGTTCTTGTTTAAATTGGGCAAAATTAATACTGGAGCTGTAGTCAATCTCTTCTTTAGCTCTTCAAAGTTTGCCTGGCATTTATCCGACCATACATACTTAGCATTCTTTTCCAACAAAGCTGTCATAGGCTTGGCTAGCTTGGAAAAGCCTTCAATGAACCTTCGGTAATAACCAGCCAATCCCAAAAAGCTTCGAATCTCACTTACAGTAGTTGGTGGTTTCCAATTCAGTACATCTTGCACTTTGCCTGGATCCACTGCTATTCCACCGTTGGAGACAACATGACCTAGAAAAGAGACTTCCTTTAACCAAAACTCACACTTGCTCCGTTTAGCGTACAACTTATGTTCTCTAAGCTTTTGCAAAACCATCCTTATGTGTTCCGCATGTTCTTCTTCAGTCTTGGAGAATATTAGTATGTCATCTATGAATACTACCACAAATTTATCCAGAAACTCCATGAACACCTTATTCATCAAATACATGAAGTATGCAGGTGCATTGGTCAATCCAAAAGACATAACGGTGTACTCATATAATCCATACCGTGTTGTAAAGGCTGTCTTGGGTATATCTGAGTTCCGAATCTTAAGCTGATGATAACCAGATCGGAGATCAATCTTGGAGAACACATGAGCTCCTCTCAACTGATCAAACAAATCATCTATCCTAGGCAAAGGGTATTTATTCTTGATGGTAACCTCATTAAGTGAGCGGTAATCCACACACATCCGTTGACTACCATCCTTCTTATCCACAAAGATCACAGGCGCCCCCCACGGGGAAGAACTGGGGCGTATGAAACCTTTTTCTTGCAACTCTTTTAGTTGTTTCTTAAGCTCTTCTAATTCATTAACTCCCATTCTATATGGACGTTTAGCTATTGGTGCAGTTCCAGGTAATAATTCAATAATGAATTCAATGTCTCGGTCAGGTGGCATACCTGGCAAGTCATCGGGGAAGACATCCGGAAATTCCTCCACGACACGATCTTGTTCATTGATTTCACCATCTAGCTGATTCACTGTGGTTGTAGGCTGAGCTTGCACTACTACTTCTACACAGATTCTATCCCCATTGAGTGATGTCACAACCATAGATTTCTCCTGACACTGTATCACTGCCCGGTGTTGTTTCATCCAATCCATTCCCAGGATAAGGTCAATTCCCGCCGTTCTCAAAACAATAGGCTTCACCTTGAAGTCTACCCCCCTTAAGGAAATGCTAGTTGAGGGGCTCCAATAAGAAGCGGGCATACTACCTCCCAGGGAATTCACTAGTATTGGGTTTTTCATGGCACACAAAGGTATGCTATGCATTCTAACAAAAGCTTGGGAGATAAAAGAATGCGAAGCACCAGAATCAAAAAGTACGGTAGCAGAAATAGAGTTGACACTGAACGTACCCAACATGACCTCAGGCGTCTCCTGAGCTGCATCAGATGACACATAGTTCACCTTCACTGTGAGAGGTGGTCGGGCGTTGAACTTCTGATTGTTGGCCTGGTTCTGAGGTGCTTGTTGGTTCTGCTTCTTAGGACACTGATGAGCATAGTGACCTACTTCTCCACATCGGTAACAGGCATTGGGATTGTTGGGTGCACCACTCTTCACAGGAGCATTGTTAGGCACTCCCTGGCGTGTTGCAGGATTGCCAGTCTGTTGCGGGGGACGCTGATTTCCAAACTGTTGCTGAAACTGAGGGCGTTGCTGGAACTGGTTCCGCTGAGGATACTGACCACGGTTTCCCTGATGAGTTGGTCCTTGATTCCTCTGCTGGAAACCTTGCTGGGGATAAGCACGCGGGCGAGTGTTGCTTCCAGAAGCTTGCCCTTGGAGCCTTCTCTTCTTAGCTTCCATCTCCTTGCGCTTATCATCAATCACGATTGCGCGATTCACCAAAGACTGGAAGTTAGGATAAGTATTAGACATCAGCTGGAGCTACAGTCCATCATAGAGTCCCTTGAGGAAACGGCGTTGCTTATCCTTGTCATCTGCCACATCATTAGGAGCGTAGCGAGATAGTTGTGCAAACTTGTCCCGATATTCCACCACAGTCATTGATCCTTGCTTGAGAGATCTGAATTCTTCCTGCTTCAGTTCCACTAGTCCATCAGGAATATGGTATGATCGGAAACTGTCCTTAAATTCCTGCCAAGTGATATCAGGAGCATTGTTGGGACGTCCAAACTGAAATGATTCCCACCAATCCTGAGCAGCTCCTTGGAGTTGCCCGGAAGCATACAACACTTTCTCCAGGTCATTGCATTGTGCTATGTTCAGTTGTTTCTCCACAGCACGCAACCAGTCATCGGCCTCCATAGGGTCTGTGGCATGTGTGAACACCGGTGGACGACCTTTCATAAACTCTCCACGCTTATCTCTAACCTGGACAGGCGGTGGACCTCTTGCAGGTTCATTGTCCAAGCGCTGCATCATAGCTTGCATCAGCTACGCTTGCATTCCCAAAATCTGCTCCATGGTCACAGGTGGCGGTGGTGGATTCATAAGAGCATCACGCCCACGACCACGGCCTCTGCCCCTTCCTCCTCTTGCGGCCATCTGTTTTCCAACAAATGTGCAAAATTTAGGGATTTTTCCAATTATAGAGAACTTACAAGAGATAAGAAACAATGCTGAAAATTTTCTGGGCAAGATTCAAACTCAGTAGTTCAGTAAAACTGTTATAACTCGAGTTTCAGAGATCCAACAGAGGTGCACCAAGATTCGTTAGAAAGCTTAGGACATCAGCTACAACTTTCATTTAGACCATTTTTACAGATTCGAACTCACACATAGTCAAAAATAGAGCTAAACCGAAACTGTTCTGAGTTCCAGACAGCGCAGGAACATCAACTTGTGCCAATTATATCTCCCAAACCTGAATAGCTATTGACGTGATTCCAAAGACACTTGAGAGATACAGAGGTCTAGTTATCTCCACAAAAATTTCAGAATTTTTATCAACCCAGATTTCGAGTTACCAGATAAAGAACACAGGCTGCTCCAGAAGTCAGCACAGCAGAGATAAGATAAAATGATACTTCTGCATTAAGATTTCATTCTAAAATTTAAAGTTCCAATCTAAGGAAGTTGTGGACATGCCCACAAACTTCCAGCAATCAAGCAAAATACCAACTCAACCAAGTTCACAAATCAAACATCTAAACAACCAAGTTCACAAGACCAACAAGACTAAATAAGGACACGAACTAACGACGTGATAATCTAGATCAAGGCACCTAACACCTATGGAGCGGTGTCAATCATGGTGAAAGAACGGCGCTTCTTCTTGTAGATTGAAGGCTGTCCCAGCTGTGCTCGAAGTTCATCCACTTGTTTCTGAAGACGTCTCTGCGCCCTCTGAGATGCACGTAGTTCTCCTTTGACCTCATCATCCACTCCCTGCATAGCGTGAACATGCTGCACCGTTGCCTCCAAAGTGGGGTCATTCTCTGGTGGAGCCAAAACTTGCCAAACACCCTCATGATCATTTCGAGGAAGGAACCTGAAGCGATCCTCCCTCATGGCCTCGAAGCGACGACCATGGTAGTGGATGTAGGCATTCTGTGCTGCATCCTCCATGCCATCCAAAGCATGGGCTCTCCTGGCAGGGGCACTGTGGACAGTCTCCACCTCATGTCCATTGATGATATCATTCCATGCGGTGACCACTAGCTCTACCTTCCAGAAGGTAGCCTCCAGTGGGTGCTTGTACTCGGCGCAGTGATAGCTGATGGAGGCGTGCAAGTCGGGGAAGTAGTCGTCCAGCACGTGGGTGAGAAGAGTGTGGTAGTAGGCTGTCTCTGGAGCTGGCTTGAAGTAGTACTTGCACTTCCAGCCAATCTCCTCGTCCTCCACGGGGGCAGCTGGGGCGGGTGCAGGTGTGGGGGAAGTAGCCGTCGACTCCTCAGGTGTAGCTACCACGGGGTAGATGGGCACGGCGACTGGTGTAGGAGTAGGTGTAGGCGTCGGTGTAGCCATCTCCTCGTTGTCGGAGATGATCACAATCTCCCTCTCCGCTGGTGGGGCACGCGGGGTGAACATGGCACGATAGCCGGCGGTGCTGAGTCGAGCAGTCTTCGGATTATGAGACATCTATAGATTTAAAGTGAGATGAAATTAGAATCAACAATTTTAAATAATAGATTAAGGTATGAAAAGCATAAATGTTTTAATAAAATAACAAGGATAAGTCAGTAAGCAAGAAACCAGAGGAGCAAAGCTGCTAAAACGACCTTTTTCTAACTAGGCTTGCGTCCTACAGTCAACACGGCTCTGATACCAATTTGTCACACCCAATTTTAAGGATAAAATTGAATGCACTAAACTCGTGTGTGCCCAGGATTCAATCACACACACAAGCTGACAAATTACAATAGTATCATCACAGTGTCACATACATCAGAGTTATAATAGAACATAGTCTCATACATCACAGCGGAATAATAAAAATAGAATAAACTCTCATGGCCGTCATCACAGGGAAGGTCAACTAGTTGACCACAAGCCTAATAATCCTCCGGGAAATCCTCATACCCGTTGTCATCTGTTACCCATCCGGGATTTTTATCCAAGTAAAGAAAATAAACAAGTGTAAGTACATTCCGTACTTAGCAAGCTAACATGGGGTTATGAAGCTCAAAAGGATAGACTCTGGTTTACTGCAGTTAGCATTTTTAGTAGGTCAAACTTTTATTCTCAAGTATTATCAAGTTATGCTTAAGCTCCCAATTAATTCCCATATGAACATATAACGGGGTCAAGATTACCATAATTCATCATAGAACAACTTAATTGATCGTCATCAAGCATCCAATTATTCTGTGAGTTTTCCGGGCCGCTCGTAACCGTGAGCATGGCTGTTATAACAGTTTGTTACCCTCTGCAGAGGTGGTGCACATTCACCGCGAGTCGTGATCCCCATATGCCCGGGTTAATTACTCCCATGTCACTTCCAAGGTGAACGGGCAGGGTACACTATGAAGCCATTTCATAGGTTTCCCTAACAAGTTAGGGCCGCTAGGTTTTCTTGGCAGGCAGATGTAGGGACCCCCCTTTCCTATGGCACAAATCCATCACGGCTATACTCATAGGAACAGAGGCAGCCCTATACCCAAAGTGGCAAGCCCCATTTGCGCCAAAAAGGTAACCTCTAACTAGTTAGGAAAGATCCTATTACTGAGCTAAAGTCAGAGCCATATGACTCTCCCGGTTGCACTGTCAGTCCTAGCTTTTGCCGACAGATAAGTCCTTATGGAGGGCCGGGAGCAACATGAACAAAGGTCATTTGCACTTTTGCCCTATGGAACAGTTGTTATAATTCATGTTACTCACTTTGTTCCATAGTATCATTCATCAATATGTATATCATGTTCAGTTAGAGCACTAGCCATCTACCCATATGCATTTAACCCATAGGAGACAAGAAACAGGATAACAATCACTAGGATGTCCTTACGGGTATCAAATTTAGACACATGCAAATGAGTAATTGATTAAAGTGAAATAGGACATCAAGGAAGGCCCATGTTATACTTGCCTTGGTTCACAAACTCGTGCTGGTCCTGCTGGTCGTCGAAGAGTTCTTGGTCTCCAACGTTTTCCTCACCGTCTGAACGCGACCAACACGGCAACATACAACATTCCAAAAGCATTCATGCAAGGCAAACACTCCTATCATTAGAACATTACACCAATAGTATTGAAATCAAAATAAAATGTTTGTAAAACTAATCTACGTTTCGCTACGATCACGTCAACGCGAAGTTCACGAAAAACGGAGCTAAAATGCGAAAGTTATGATTAAAACGGGGTTTTCCAAAAGCCCTATATTTAATTAATTCTAATCATGAATTTAAAAAGTTTCAAACTTGACTAACAGTAGCTCCAACATGTAGCTTATGAAATTACGAAGCTAACGCGATTTGAATGGATCAATTCGGAGTTAAAACGATAATTCTATAAGCGAAATAGTTCGAATGGCATTTCTGTAAATACTGAAAGCGTACTTTTGACTTAAACAGCGAAGTTTACGCTTTCTAAACGGGTTTGCGCATTCGGAGAATACGCTAAGGACGGCGGGTTAGGACTTAGAAAAATCCGGGGACTCTTTAGCAAATTTACCCCCGAAGGGGTATCTTCTATTTCCGGCCGTTGATCGCGCGATGGACGGTTCGGATTAGCCTGGGGGTTTCGGCCGGCCGGAACAGTGACTCCGGCAAGGCAGGCCATGGCCGGCGGCGTGAAGCTCACTGGCGCGCGCGGTAAGGGGCCTACGGTCCACCAAAATGGCCACCGAGGACACCCGTGAGATCGGAGGGTACGGGGGTTCGCGGCCATGCCGAGAAGACGGCCGGAGGGGAAGGTTGGAGCGGCGGCCGCCATGGCCGACGGCCAAGAGCTCGCGGACGCTTGCGGAAAGGGCGCAAAAAAGCTACGAAACTCGAAAAGAAATGCATGGGGAGAGAGAGGGGACCACGGCGAGCTCACCACGGGCGAAAA
Source organism: Miscanthus floridulus (assembly GCF_019320115.1). Taxonomy (NCBI): domain Eukaryota; kingdom Viridiplantae; phylum Streptophyta; class Magnoliopsida; order Poales; family Poaceae; genus Miscanthus; species Miscanthus floridulus. Next base: position 32,230,436 of record NC_089590.1, on the reverse strand, counting down.
ACGGAGGCGGTGACGGCTCGGAGACGACGGCGACGCGGACGGCGAGTACGGTGGTCAGCGGGGCTCCTCCGTGCGGCAGTTGCGGCCGGGACGAGGCGAAAATGGAGCGGGGGCAGCAGGAGGGCGCGCGAGGGGGGCTCGGCTGCCTTTTAACGAGGCCGAGGGAGCGGGGGCGCGCCCACGACGCGCGTCATGGCGACGGTTCCGCCTTGACCGGGAGCGGGCGCTGGATGCGGGAGGTTGGGGGCGGCGCCGACAGATGGGGCCCTGGCGTCAGCGGCTGGGCGCGGCAGTTGCCGGGCCGGCGCGGAGCGCGCGGCTGCTGGGCTGGGCTGAGCGCGTGGCTGGGCCGAGCGGGAAGGAGAAAAGCCAGCGGGCCGAATCTGAGGAAGGGAGGATTGGAAGGAAATTTTCCTTTTTCTTTTTATAAATAACATTTTCAAACTCAATTTCAAAAAGGTTTTTAAAATCTTTTAGCATTTGAATAAAACACCCGTCACAGAAATAAATACGCAATAGCATGAATGCATCACATGTTTCTATTCCTGCATTTTCTTTTAATTTTATAAAAGAAATATTACTTCCTAATTTGAATTGCACATATAATTGCATATTTAAATCAAATTTACTATTTTTAAAAGAACTCAAATTTTAGGGTGTTACAATTATGCATAATCATCATGTATCAACTCATGAATGCATTTCATGTTTAATTTATAGCATGTAAATGTTGTTATGAAGTGTGTTATATGTTACATGAAATAATAGTGATTAAGAAACTTTGTGAATTTTAATGTGGGAATCTATTAAACAATTCAAATTCTTCCTTAATAAAAGTTTAATAGTTTTTGTTGCAATGCTTGGTGTGAATATTGTTTTATGATAATATGTGTTCACTTGTATGGATGAATCAATTTCAAAACATTTGTGTTTAATTGGATTTCCGAAAACCCGAATTCCTAGCATTTAAAGTTTACCCTGGAAAACCCATTTCAAAATCTAAGCACATTTGGGGGTTGAGCCTAAAAGCAAAAGTGTAGAGCTTGTCAAGTTAGACAAAGTTTGTTTTTGGAGTTTTCAAAGTTGTTTAGAAAAATTTGAAGTAATTTGAAAAGGCGAAATGTACTTAAAGTGTCCCCTTTTGAATTCAAATTTGCATTTCAAAATGTAGACCAAATTAGGGGGTGGTTATAAAAGCAAAGTTGTAGAACTTTGAATTTGAAACAACTTTTATTTTTGGAGATTTTTGAGTTACCATATAAAATTTGGAGTAAATTGGGAAATTAAGCGAGTGGCAATTCTCTAATTTTGGTGAACAGTAACCACGGAAGCCAACTCACCGACGGCGAGCTTCGATTGTCTTCCAATCGCGCCTGTGGCCGTCTTCGGCTCCGCGCTGGCGTGGGAAAGGCTCCTGTGTGGCTTCTTCATTCTTCCTGGCCGCATTTTAAAGCCTCCGGCGTCGCCATTCTTCTCCATTTGCTTCCTTTGCTTTTCTCGCCACCATGGCCGTCGTGCCGGTTTCCGCGGCCGTCACTAACTCCTGTGCCTCCATGCCTCCTTGTGCCTAGTAACCACAGCCACCAGCCTCCCCAGACCAGGCTGTACCTCCGCAACTCCACTCCGACCTCGTTTTGCCGTCGAGGCGCCCTGCCACCGTGCCACTCCACCGTCGAGCCATGGGCTCGCGTGGCCAGGCCGTCACGGGCCGCGACCGGTTGAGCTGCGGCCATCCTCAGGCTCGCCTCGCCACCCCGTCGCTCGACCACCCCTCCAATTGCCACCAGCGAGTCTTCACCGGCTGGAAATCGAGCTTCTCAGGCGTCCTCTGTTCTTCAAATCGCGACCAGGGACTTCGGCTTCGAATTCGAGAATTGTGAGGGGCTTTTCTGTGAACCGCAGACTCATGTGAATAGTGCCTTTTGGACCTGTTTGCTTTGAAATCGGCTCGAACTTTGAAAATTCATAGTAATTCATAGGAAATTCGTAAAATAGCAAATGAGGACTTTTTGGAATCCCTGTGAAATTGTATATGCAGTAGATCTATAATATGGCATGTTTTAGTTTAAAGGTTTAGCTGCAAAAATAGATTTGTGCAGTAAGGTTGTAATGCTAGTTGAATTTGTTATTTTCCATAACTGCAGATCTAGGGCTCCAAATGAAGTGAAATTTTTGTGGCATGCTACTCATGTGATAGTTGATGTGTGGTAAAAATTGCATGAGTATTGGATGAAGTATGAGTGAGTTTTTGGTTTATCTCGCTCTCACATGATTTCTTGCAATAGCAAATTGTCTTTTTCATAGAGGCAGCTATACTTATGAAAATGGTATGAAATTTGTATAGTAGACTATTGAGAGGATATGTGAGCTACTGTAATTTTTGTAGAAGTTATTGTGCAGTTTTGGTATATGTTCATAAATACACCTTGATGTCTAAATAAATTAAGAAATGCTTTAAGAAAATTTATTTAGAGGTGAGCACCATGCTTTCTGGTGTTCTTTAGTCATGTGTGAAATGTTGGTAAAGTTGGTTTTGCCCAATTATGTGTTTGAAACATAAGTTAATCATTATTTTCTTGCCGATGTGGTTTATGGACAGATCTAGGAACTTAGCCAAGTTCTTCATGATAATGTGCTTTGTTGTGAAACTTGTTTATACAAAAGTTGTAGATAATTCATGTATCTAGCTTCTGTTAAAATTTGGTGGTATTTGGCCTTGTGGTTTGTGAGTTATGCCTGTTTAAAGTTAGAGTTCAGAAATGGCTGCTCTCTGTCAATTGTGGACCAGTTTCTGTAAATGGGTATATTTGACTTAGTTAACTTGAGAATCATGCTAAGATGATTAAAGATGAGTTGTAGAAAATTTCATAATCTTTCCAGAATGTCTTGTTGCATGGCTATTGGATTTGTATAACTCTAGTTATGATCCAAACATGAAGCTGTTGTTTCCGGTCCTGAAATAGACATATGCTAGTTGTGGTTGTTTACTCCATGTGTTGCTAAGTGTGGCTTATGCCCTTGTTGATGGTCAAGTTACTATACTTGTAACCTTGTTAAACTTGTGTCATGCTTGATGTGCTTGCTCTCTATAGTTAATTGTGTGATGTTAGTTAAAATAGTAAACCTTAATGACTTAGGTTTTGTTTGAAATTTTGATTGAGTAATGACCTTGGGTCATTAGCATAAGATGATTCTTGGTACTTAAAGTAAGTAGTTGGGTTTATAAAAAAAGGTTTAGTTAGTTTTGACTTGTAACTGTACCGTGAAGGAAAGTTGTATTCAAGTTAGTTAATCTTTTATGCTTTCACCAATGCACCTCCATGCATCATGTCATACAATCCATCATGCTAAAGCATGCATTATTTATTTACGTGTAGTGCATACATGAGTGAGAAGGTTCGCGTTGACTAATCTTCGGATGAGTGTCATCATTCTATGGTGCTCGCGTTGATCAAGTGTTGGAGAAGGTTCATCCATCAATGGTGATGCTGTCAAGTCTAACTCCATAATCTCTCTGTAGAACTAACCTTTTCTGCCGACCAAGGCAAGCCCCGGATGCATACAATCCTACCTTGTGATTTACAAATTGATTTCGCTTTTACTTTTCTTTACTGCATTAAGTGATTAGGAGTTAAGTGAGAACCTAATTGGTGCATTACCAACCTTGTTTTTCCATATCTACCTTGATTACCTGTTTTATTCGTAAATGGCTAGTTATGCTTAGTCATGCTTAGTCGGGTGATTACCTGTCACCTGCGAGTTTTAAATGGATCTTTGTTACTTATGTTATCATGAAATATGAGAATGTGAAGTAATAAATCTAGACCGGGCGGACTCGATGTGTGAGAGCCACAAGACGTGGAGGTCTTGTGAGCGGCTTCATTCCGCCTGTGTCGATTAAGGTCCGTCCGTTGTTGAATTGCATGAGGTGAGACTTTATAGTACTAACCACATACTCCGGTAAGCCTTAACTCGGCTATTCTATTATGAGAATGGCTACTCGCGCACTAGGAGTGGAGAGATGGTGAGAGTAGCGTGTACCCACGTGGCCATGGGCTGGAATGGTGGAGTACTGTATTCTCGGGTGGCGCGAACCCGTTCTTGTTTTAGAGGATCTGAGTGTGGTCTAGAATTCCCAGCTGGGTTTATAATCTGTTCGAATCATCGTTGCTCCTCGGTTATGGAGACTCAACTCACTGTTCATCATCATAGTATTAATAACTGGAACTTGAGGCTGGTTTGAGAAAGTGTTGGATATGAAGTTTCATGATCTCCATACTGATCGTGTCAGCTTTGTATATGATTTTATGAAGTTTTAAATGTCAAATTAAAGAATTTTTATTAAAGAGCTTTTACGCAAAATAACTTTGATTATTGCTAAAGCCATACCTTGAATCCCTGAGCCTGCATTCCTGAGTCTTCTCAGTTTTATTTCGGTTAAGTCTTGTTAAGTACTTTTGTACTCAGGGTTCGTTGACCCTTGTTGCAGGTGAGCCTCATGAGTAGATCTGTTTTGGATCATGATGCATGACTATTGTTTGATCTGATGATGAAAAGTAAATGTGTGGTCCTTGGGTAGGACAGTTTTATTTTGTGTGTTTTGTTTATGTTAATTATGCCACTCCACTACTATTATGGTTTGTAATAATTATCGAACTTAGTTTATAAGGATTGAAACAACTGGTTTGTAAACTAAGTTATCGTAAGACTTCCGCTATTTTACTCTGATGTATATATCTGAATAAATGTTGTAATACTGCAATGACTCTGTAATGTGATCCTGCTCGGAAATCGTGGATGATTCGAGGTTCCTCGAGGACACCCGACAGACTTCTTAAGTTACCATGAACATATGCATAGTTGTCAAAGGTCGTTGGACAGTGACAAGTGCATGTGGGTCCTATAATTTAGGAGGTTCTACCACATTGGCGTGCTCGGGCTAGGGCAGGTTCCTTAGTCTGAGGGTGCACGCGAGCATACCCGATGGGTATAGCCCTCGGGCGATCCCGAAGGGGTCGGTCGGGGGGTCTCTTCGGTCAGGAACCATAAATCTTGAGGCTTAACATACCCATATGTTAGGATCTCGTCACCTACCTTAATCAATTTGGACATGGAGTCTAGTTTGATTTTTGAACCAAAATTGCTAAGTGTAGGCCTTGGTTGCATGCATGGACTAACCCCTATAGGATGTTATCAAATTCATGTGGGTAAGTCCTTGAGATAAATTCATAACGGAGATAAATCAAAACTCATTTGGTGAACTTTGAATAAACAAAGGTTTTGAATCTAAAAAAAGGGGCCCTCTTTGCTAGCTGAACATGTATACAACTTTACATTAGCATAGAAGAAAACCTTTAGCTCATAACATCAACCACTATTGTTTCAAAACCTTTATAAAATCCCTCGAGTATATATTGTCCACTAACCTTATGCAGGGATAAAACCTTGATCAAAAGAAAGATGGATCACACACCCACCAAGCCAAACCACATGAAAAAAATGCATTATCCATATCCTCATCTCCAAGATTGGATAGCACAAATGCAAGCTGAATTCAATGGAGAAGTCCTGCTCAACAGACTTAAAACAGTGAGCCCTTGCCGAAGATAAATCGGTAGTTATCACACGTTTGATGCATTCTAATTCCAAATCTCCTCAATATTTGCAAATGCATCAATATTTTAAAAAATATATAAATCCCTTTACTTTCAAATAATAATAATAATGATGATGATGATGATGAATGATGATGATAAGAATAACATGACTTTTGAAAATGAGCATAAGGCATATTTGTAAAATTGCTCCTTCGGGTATTTTTGTCACTAAACTTTTAGGTTTGAGCAAAAAGAACGAAGGGGTGAAATGCAAGATAAATTCAACCAAATATCATTTCAACAATGAAGCACATTCAACGGAGAGTGCTACCGCCCAGATTTGATTTTGCACATTGCAAAATTCAAGTGTGGGGGTGAACTTCTCTAAAGATATTTCATGACATGCTTCATTCATTCATTTCTTTTTGGTTGTCTCTACCTTGTTTTACCTTTATGCCTTGCTCACCCTGATAAAGTCATAAAAAATTATAATGATAATAAAACAAATAAAAAATCACTTTTCAGTTATTAGAACTTTTTTCAATAATAACAATAATAAAAAAATATTAACTTTGCATAATAAACTCGTTTTATCTTGGGCTCATATTTTTTAAGAATAAAGCAATGACCTCCCTTTCTCCCACAATAAACAAAAACTTGGTGCTATACAAGTTCCATTCGGTTATTCTTTGTGACTAACAATTATAGGAACAAAGGATGAATGATGTCTAGGAACATGGGTGCGGCAATACACATTAAAGAGATGCTCCAACATTCACACTTGGCTTTTAATGTCGAAGGAAATAAAAGTCCAAGTGTGGGGCACACTGGTTTTGCACTCCATCTTCTCACCCATGTCTTGCACATATAAGTTTGATTATGTTTAAAAATGCCATACATGTCAATCAAACTTAAAAAGAGATAAAATCTTGCCAAATTATGAACTTGACTTTATAAAGATTGGCCGGTATAAACTTTATTCCTAGTTCATATACTTGTTACTTGTGGACACATCTTTATTAGGAAAACATGTCAACTAAGTTGTTGTGAAGTGAGATATAGCAAAGTCTAAAGAAATTCTATCTTTTCTATGTAAGCTCTTGGAGATTTCTGTTTTGATAAAACATTAAATTGATAGCCTTACTTCTCCTCAATGGTAAAAACTCCTACCATGGCCAAAATATCATGTTTAAAACTTTCCGCATATGTTGCTTGTCTTTGTATTGAGCACTATCAAGCTTTGTTGACCCATGTTGAGAAATTTATCATTCTCTTAAAATCAAGATCACACACACACACCAAAAATAAGCACTACTCCTACATTGGGAGTAGACGCAAAAACATGTCTTCCATTTAGATCCACCCAAAAAATATTCTACTCCTACACTGGGAGTGAACAAAAACATGTTTGATAGGTTCCATCAAAATAAATGCTCCAATCCTTGCTAAATATTTCTCTAAAAAAGTTTGGTGGTAAAAAGAGGCATGGGGTTATCAGAAAAAAGAAGAAGAAAAGGAAAAAGAAAAAAAATAAGGAGAGAGAAAAAATGAGAACGAGAATAAAGATAACCCATGATCTCGCAAAATTCTTCCACGTTCCAACAAGAGAGAAATATGTTTCAAGGAGCATAATAAAATTTTCTTATCCATCTATCCACCATATAACCACACACATGCACGTTTTGATTTGATTGTATGATATTTTTCTTCATGGATCCACTGTTTGACTTAGCAATAAATGCAATGCAAGTATATCTTACCCTTATCCTACCCAGAGTTCCACATAGGCTTATTAGAAGTAGGAAAGAAAGGCAAAGCATCAATGCCTTGGTAAGGATATATACACCATTGAATGACATCAGAGTACCATTTGATGAGAAGTACAAGCTATGTTTTTTATTGCAAAAGTTACAAAAACTCCAAGTGAGCTTCATGGGTGGATAGTGGTGACTTGGTGTCATAGCCGTTCCACTTTTCAACCGCTCAAGGCGATATGATAGACACTCCAAAATCCATAGGTACGAGGAATGACATGTAATATCTTTTATGCTAGCATCATATCTTTTGAAGTCATACTTCATAGTTACATTTACCTTTGCTCAAGGACGAGCAAAGAACAAGTGTGGGGGAGCTTGTTGGCGGTCGTTAACTCAAATATTTTGTCCGCCAAATTAATCTAAAATGACAACATTTTATGCTATGTCATAGTAAAATATTATTTTACCTAACAAGTTCCACGAGTTTTGGTGCTCTCGACTTATTTTGCAGGATATACTCAAATTGTGTGTCAAAAGATAATATATAGTGCATATACGGCTCGGCGGAAATTGGACAAGAAAATATATTTAAATATTGGATGCTGCAAAACAGTCTCAAACAAATACTTAGAGCACACCATTGTGAAGAGCTCGTCAAGACGACCAAAATGTATATATCATTCAAATATTTTGGAGATGGGACGAGAAAGATATAAAATTCTCTAAATCATGGATAATTTGGAAGTCAATGTCATCAAGAAATCAAAAGAAGGAACAGTACAAGGCCATGGGGCCAGTCAAATGCACAACATGCATTTCAACCAACAGCATGCACTAGGGCCCACAGCAGTCCGAAGTCAACATTCGAGCATGCATGCAGGAGGGAGACTTGCTCAGCCTGGCAGCTTACTCCTTCCGTCCCGAAAAAAATACAATTATCATTTTTCGAGAAGTCGATTAATTTTAACTTTGACTGAAATTATACAAAAAAAAGTACTAACATTTATAATATAAAATAAGTATCAATATATTAATAATGAAATATATTTTCATAATAAATTTTGTTTAAGGCAAAACCGTTAATACTAATTACTATAAATTTGATCAAACTTAGCGTTGTTTTTAGGACAGAGTAGCTTTGCCAGCGGAGGCACACAGGTGCACAGCAGGCTACCAGCCACATCTACCGAACCAGCAGCTGGCACGCCAGGGGAACCGGGACATTGGCTACCTTCTCCACGCTCAGTATCGCACAGGACCAGCACAGGGAACACGCAGACCAGGCCAGCAGCACTCGGCCGAGCTCTATACGCAGGCACGTCAGCGCGTGGGAGAAAACGGCGTCCGGCCCGGCCAATCGCTGCTCGACGTGTAGGCCAACGCGTACGCGAGTTCGCCCAAGCGCGTGGCCCGGTTGTCAGAACATGGCGGTGGCAGGCTACCGACGTAATGAGGTCGGTTTGGCGTTAAATTGGAAGGATCAAGAATATTCCAGTAGCATCTCCACCCTCCCGATAAAGCTTTCCACTCTAAATAGATACCTCTCCTTACCATGTAACACACCACAAGTAGCCTCTCCACTCTATTTTTCAAGATGTAATTGTAGTATAGTCTAGTTAGAAGTTAGGGAGAGATGTGCAAGTTCCGAAAGAGACCACAAAGGTCCGGTAAATCTTGTAACGGTTCTTTGTAAGATTCAAGTAATTTATATTTATCTTCTTTAATTACTTAAATATTGTTCATGGTTATCTAGTTCTTGCCTTAATGGTTTAGCTAAGCATGGTTAGTATAGTAGTTTACACTTTGGCATGGGATCTCCGCTCGACCGAGTGCTCTAGTTTTTACGTAAGACTAGAGTAGTAATCGATAGTGTAGACGTGGTGTCTAGACTATAGGTTGCCTGAGTTTGCGCTCAACCCCACGGATAGTTGTGGTAGCTCCGAAGGTGACAGCTCTGACGAAGCCTTTGTAGTCCACCACGTTCGGGTTGGTGTTTTCGTAGAGCTTTTGACAGCCTTCTCCCGATCACCCCTTCTCATTCTTTTCTACGATCGGGAAGGAATGACTGCTCCGAAGTGTTGTGGTGTGATCACTTTGCTTTACCCTTTGCTTAGTTAATCCCTTTGGTCTGCACACAATAATAGAGAAGTATAAAGAAACCTTGTGATCCTCCGTTGTCCTCCCAACTTAGCTTAACTGCTTTTTTATCTTACCATGGGGTTCTCATGTGTGTGTCACCATACAAAACTCATATTTTATCACTTACCCCCACATTAGTCTAGTCGATATACTAGTTAGTAGCTAGATATATGATGGTTATTTATCAACTTTTTTAACCATTGCTTCCCTGAGGATAAATACGATACCCTGGAATACTCCTGGGTGAAAGCTACACCGGTATTCGTGCGCTTGTGGATTTATCTATTTGCGTTAACAAATACCAACATATACCCACACAGCCAAGTCATGCTCCAATGCAACGGAAGTAAAGACTTTATCACGGACGGATCATAAACCAATACGACGATGTTAGTGTATACCATAGTCGGTGACAGAGCCGATGGTGAGGGCTATGACCATCACTGTCGATAGCTTACTGCCGAGGCCAAAATTCGGCTACGATGGGGAGTTACGACGTAGCTACAAAAGGTCTGAATGTAGTAGTGAGTCTAGTTAGAGGTAGTGTTCAGTGGCTCTTTTCTACAGTGGCTGACATGGAAATTCAACACTTTCAGTAACACAAATGGAAGTAAAATTTCTAATAACATTGATCAAATTGGCTCAAGGACTCTGGACTTGAGTGAAATTCTCAGGCCTTGCTGACTTCACTTTACAACTCGGGCCATGGAGGGCTCCTCTTATTCTGTGCATGTCTCTGAGGTTCCAGCGAAACACTAACAACATGGCATCAAGCACTGTGCTTCCACCAATGGGAAGTCCACGACTACACCTCCAGTCCTCCATCAGCATTGCCATAAAACTCAAAGGAGATCCATGGCGAGCCATCACACACTAGCGCCTAGATTGGCATTAGGGAAGGATGGTGAGCCAAAATCATGGCTTTTCCTCAGTTCAAACACCCACCTCCCTACCACCCATTGTGTTTATTGCAAATGTTGAGGTAGTCTAGAACTTCATGAATGACTACATCAATAAGGCGATTCTCTTCGTTGACAAACATGGCACTGAAGAGATGTCATTGCTACCCTACACAAATGCTAACCACTTTAAGATCATTCAACGACTAGCTTCTGCTCTAGTTCCACACACCAAGGCTGCTACCCCTCCACTAGTGGTGTCTACAACTTATATTGGTGGGCAGCTTGGGGGAAAAGCCTGGTTTGACCCTAATGTGGATGTTCAGGGTGTGCCTCATAGACCTTACATTGACGCTTCAACTCTAATTCCCAAGGGCCAGGCTATCACGACCCAACGGTTGTTCTAATTAAAACTTTTGCAAAATCCTTCCTTGATGACCTTTCATAGGCCCTCATTGCCAAATAATTATCTCATCACCTTCCTGAAGGATCCCTATTGCTCTCTACTAGGACAAGGACTCCAAATTTTCCATCCAACCTTATCAAATCCCCAATCAGCCTAGGTCAACAAGGCCAACCCTAGTCAACACATAGTTGACTATGAAAAGATTCTCCAAGATATTTGCCAAGGAACCATGCCCAACTCTCTAAGGGTACATATCAACCCCTTGGTCAAGTTCAGGAACCCCAACATGAAACCCTTCTCTCAAAATCAATTTTCTCAAAATTTAATGATCTCTCGGACCGTCCGCCTCATCACTTATTCAGCATATTCAGTTTAGTTGAGCTATCATCCGATCCTCCCTCAACCCCACATATTAGCATGATATGGACATCAACACCAGCTAAACCAGCTCATTCCCACTCACTCATTCATTCCCCATTCTCCCTCTCTATCTCTTCAAGGAAGAAAAAGGATCAACTATAGAGAGGAAGAAGGAAATAAGAATATCAAGGAAGTGCTCAACACCACCACCTCAAGATGAAGGTGGAGATCTTCATCCCCATGTCCATTTTTGGTGAGCTCAAGAAACTCTCTTCTCATTGTTTTGAGATCATCTCTTGAACCCTAACTCTAGACTTCATCCATGCATGTATGCAAGATTAAGATTTCTAGTTGCCCCATCATCTCAAGTGTAAGCTCAATGCCATCTCTTGCTCAATCCTCTCATGCATCTCTCTAATTTCTCTGTAATGGAATTTCTATGATTTTTGCAAGAAAATCATGAAAGGGTCCAAATCCATCTCTTTCACTTGGAAGCAACAAAGATCAAGGCTCAAGCCTGATCTTGGTGGCCTAAGGGTCACCCAATCTCAAAGTTAAGTTACCATGCCCAAGTTCATGAATTTCATCTCTTTTTCTCTCATGATTAAGTTGATCTCCAGTCACTAGTTTCACTTGGCACTTAGAGCTCAAAACCTAGCTTTCGCATGCCTAACCTGTTACCAAAGCACCCTAGACACCGCCTGCACATGCATGGTAATCATCATCCACGAGGTAGATCACTTCAACCAAGAACTTAACACCAACAACAAATGAAGAACATAGTTTCTGTTGCCATTCCCACGGATTGACCTACAAAACCCCAGACCATCCTCGTCAATTTTATTATTGAGCATGGAGTTGATTTAGGGGATGAAATCATTTACCTGATTTCTACCCCATGGAAGCTTTATTTCAATTAATCGGCTTGCAAAGAAGGCCAAGGTGTTACCAGAATCATTAATTCACACAATGGAGTTGTATGAGACATCAAGCCGATTAAACTGCATTTGCACCAACATTCAAGCGAATGTGAAGTTCTCTTGTTTGGCTTAGAAATAGTGCAATCCGTGGAGGTTATATATTCCATGCTGATGCTACAACAAGTAGCTGGTGAGATTCAATGTTTAGAGGGATCACTCAGCATGTATCTTGATATGTGCCTTGATATCATCATTTCTTTTACCAAAATTTGAATTCGGTATATTCCAAGGCATGAAAATAATAAGGCTAACATGTTAGCTCAATAAGTATCTGGCTTCAACATCAGCGGACGCAATTTTTATATCAAAGAAAGCCGATGCAGGAGGATCGAATTGGTTTTGGTCTGCCAAAACCGGCCCTGCCGATTTTTTTTGCTTCTTTTTGCAGGTACAGATGTAGTAGAATCGGCCAAGCCAGTTTCTGGGGCTGGCTAGGCCGGTTTTCCTAGGGAATGCCCAAATCGGCTCAATTGTTACTCCAATGAACTTGGTGCCGATTTGGATGACGGGAGAGATCCCATTATGGATTGTTTAAGTAATCCAAGTGCTAAAGGTGATAAAAGTATTCGTCAATAGGCAACCAACTATATTATGGCCAATGGTGATTTGTATTGATTTTCTATTGAATGCTTGCTATTGAGATGCTTGAATTCGAGATGTTGATATTTGCTTGAAGCTTGCCACTTTAATGCATCATGTTGTCAAGCTATGGTCTTTTTGGGACAACATCCAATTAATTTATTTAAACAATATGCTAATTCATACGTGTTGAGGGACCGAATTTAGTAGTTACATTTTATTCAGGGCGGCACAAGGACTGAAAATTGATTATGCGAACTCAGTTTGGGGAGCAATGTCAAAATTTACCATGGATGGTGGTAGTTGATCGCTTTGTGCATGTGCAAGAATTTGATGAAAGAAACTAAGGATATTACTTTGAAAAGTTCATAATAGCAAACAAAAGATATCGGTGAAGGCAGAAATAAAGCAGAAGTTGTCACCTCAAAGCAGAAATTGAGTTTTGAGCCCAATCAAGATGTTTTTAATACGCAAGCCTTACTAAAATATGGGGGCATGTCTTGACATCCAAAATTATCAAAAGTGCATAATAGACTCTGTCATCATGTTTCTGTCGTTAAGATGGTCAGAAAGTATATTTAGATCATCTCATTTGGAGTCCGGACAAAGAAAACAACTTTTTGGGAGTCCGGATTCCCAAAACTAGTCAGGTTGGTTTTTCCAACTTTCCCAAATACAAGAATGGATTGCACCATTGCATTCCTCTATTAGCTGATCAAAAACATATATCGATCACATCATTTGGAGTCCGGATGAATTAGTTACATAAGATTTTCTACGCTAGAACCATAGGAAAACCAGTCAGGCCAGTTTTGGCACTAGCCAGGTCGGTGCTGTCGGACCACATTGGATCTTAATTGCGCTTAAACGCAATTTGAAAGGGGTTTCGACTCCTTAAGAGTTAAGGCCACCCACTTATAAGTATAAGGGCCATGGCTGATTAAGTTGCCCAACACATACATTCGACACAAAACTCAAAATCTCTCTTTTGCCATCTTTTCCACCTACTTCTTCTCATCGTTCTGCGTCGGCGCTGCATGATTGGTGGATTGACAACGGCGAGGCTCTAGAGCGGTTAGGCCGGCTAGGGCAACCCAAAGTTGCGACACGCCCTAACGGGGTCCCTCTCGGTCGTATGGAATTTTGGGTTCAAGAGACCTAATCGGCGTGTCTTGTGTATCGCGCTCCCAACGGCTTTCCTCCGACGACATATCTCACGTATTGCACTCATCGCTAGAGGCACAAGATTCGAGTGTGAACATACTTAGATGCCAGCCGACCTAAAAGTCAGGTAGATCCTACGTCAAGTGATCTAGCGTAACAAAATGAAACCATCGAGAAATTGTCGTAGCTGCACAGACACAGCAACCATGCTTTCGCCATGTCGTCCATCCCTCCCTTTGGATAAGATTATCAACAAAAGTCCACTTATCAGAAGTCAAATATTTTTTGCCCGAAGTTTACGCGTCGGTTGTCTAGGAATTAATTAGCCTGATGATATACCTCTCTGTCCTATCGACCTGTCACGCAAATCTTGGTTCTTGCTGACTAGCTAGGCTAGGCGGGTGTGGCTGCGAAAAAGGAAGGAAATATTGTGACTGTTGCGCATGAATTCCCCAGGAAATGAATATGCTTTGCATTGGCCAAATCGAACAACTCTCATGCTATATATATATGTATGTATGGACACTTCCAAAGCAAACCTCATCTGAACGTGAATTATTCTCATCTGTTGCTCTCAAAATTCGGAAATTACTAATCCTCATATTGGACCAAGGAGGAAAAAAAACATCTTAACCCTTTTGGACAGGGAGGTGGTGGGTCAAGAAGTCAAAACTGATAGTGCATCAGTTGCAAGGTGGCTGTTCTTCAGAGAAGTTTTGACGAGGAAAGCGCATCAAGGTCAACATATATATATATATATATATATATATATATATATATATATATATATATATATATATATATATATATATATATATATATATATATATATATGCAACTTGCATATCAATCCATTGATGAGGATGAGGTGGTTACCCTTGTCGTACTACCACGGCTGTACTCGCCCGTTGGGATAAGCTCGCCTACGGAGTTGAAAGGGCGATTATTAGCGCAAAGTTGACCTTCGCATTTGGCCGACGTTTGGTTTCGTTTCGTAAAAGGATCCTTCCGGGAAGGGTGACATCTCGTATTCTCGTACGTGAGCATTTCTTGCGTGTCATCTTTTTTAATTGATGTATGTATGTATGTATAAATTGAATGGCCAGGTATCTTGGTCTGCCGTCTATATTTTATTTTCCTTGGGATGTTTCTACTTTGTCAGTGAGCATCTCTGGCTGGACCCAATAACAATAAAAAGATCCTCAAGGGGGCAAGAGAAAAGCCACACAGATCCACGTCCGAGGACACCGGGAGCAGCGGAAAAGGATTTGCAATTTCCACAATATAAAGAGCAGCGCGCCACGAGCGCTGCGCACTCTCACCGCTTCGCCTCTCCTGTCTCCTCTCAAAATAATTCCGCCATCGCCAATTGTCATCGCTCGCATAATCATATTGCCCTCCAAACTTGGAGCTCCCTCCAAGGAAAAACTCCTGATTCCAGGTAACCCCTGCTTTCTCCTTCCTTCGCCCTGCTCTTGGGCGCTTTTCTGTTATATATAATATGGGAGTACAATATTGGCTGTTTGATTCCAGGCCTTGTTTCCGAAGCAATTTTCATTTTTCTTGTTTTCGGAAAACGTTGAGCCTATTCGGTTGGCAGCAGTAGTGAGGAAATCAGTTTCTGCTGTGAACTTCCCATTGATTGGCTGCCTAGTATGGGATACCAATTAAAAAGCGTATACGAAAACAGAATCAACTTTTTTTTGTCACACTGTTAGTTTCTAATCTAATAGTATGAAATCACTACTTCCAAGTTTCAACTCTGCAATTCACATTTTTTAATAACTTCTAGTTTTATTTATGACATAAATACAATGAAATTTGTGTTTTAGATATCTTATGCATTGACATGTTATCCGTTCGTTCCAAATTGTAAGTCATTCCTATTTTTTCTAGGTACGGCAATTCTAAATTGTAAGTCCTTCTGATTTTTCGAAGTACGTTCCTTTTGCTACACACCTAGATATATATTATATTTAGATACAGAGTAAAAACAACGTATCTTGAAAAGACGGAAGGACTTACGGTTTGGAAAGGAGGGAGTAGCCTAGTTTTTTGTGACATCAAACGTAAAGCACAGTATGCCATACCCTCTATAGTTACTACTTGAAAAATGATCTTATTGAAGGCATTGAGCTCTAAATTCAATGCTTTTTGAGAATTAAGGTCTACCATAAACTGAAAGTGGGACAAAGTTTCAGTTTCACGTATTCTTCCAACATTGTTGAGAGAGTTGTGTGTGTGTTTTTGTCAGACTAGCTATGTTTGCACCACCAGTCCACCACTATTATGTCCTTCACTTTCTGGAAGAAACCATTTCATGATCTTCTTTTTTATTATTCCTAATCCAATGATTTATAAGTTAGTAATCACTTAATTGGAAGGCTTAGAAGTTTTCTGTTCTGTTGTAGGCAACTAGCGCTGGTGAAATGGAAGCGAGCGGTGGCTAACTGTCTGTCTCAGGCTTATAGGCCATGCCCATTGGTATGCATATATACTCATTATACACTGGTGTTGACGTTTCTACCTGGTATTAATGTAATACTATAGTACAATGCTTTCTGTAGATATTGGGGCTATGTTTGGGGCCGGGTGCTGCTCCAACATCATAAATAAGGAGACTAAGAGCATCTCCAGCAAACACACTACATATTTCTCTATTTGGATAGTCACATATTTTTATACTATCGATATTTTGCTCCTAACTTCAGCAGTACTACCTAAAACATGGCTCCTAAATTCATTCCAGCAATCCATGCCATGTGGGACCCATGTGTCATCCTCCTCCTTGTCGCCATCGATGAACTCGGGCATCAACAGCTTGCCGGCGGGAGGGGAGTTGCCGGTCCGGGGAGGGGAGTGGCCGGAGCACCGCCGGGGAGCCGTGCCCGGCCAGGAAGCCGCACAGGGGAACCGCTGAGAGCGCCGCATGGAAGGAAGGCCGGGCACGAGACGGAGGAGGGCCGGCGTCGGGGAAGGGCTCCGCGGCGAGGGAGGCTCGCGGGGGAGAGGCACCACTGGTGGGGAGGAGCTCCGCCGGCATTGGGAGGGCCTCCGCGGGCGTCGGGGAAGGGCGCCGCCGGCGAAGGAGGCCCACGGGGGAGGGGCGCCACCGGCGGGCAGGAGGCGCACCACCGGCGTCGGGGCGAGACGTGTTGGGGAGAGAGAGACACGTTGCGGGAGAGAGGAAAACAGCCGAAAAAAAACAGGTAGGCAGATTTGTTGGGCAACAGATGTAGATAGTGGAAGCGGGAATTTGTTGGGCCAACAAATTTAGGTAGCCTCCTGGAGTGCAGTTTTTGGCCTCCATTACCTAAATATAAGATAGGTAGCCTGTTTAGGTAGCCTACTGGAGATGCTCTAAGGCTGTCTATTCAACCAGGACAAACCATTCCAAGGCCTTTCACGATTGGATAGCATTTAATATGGAAAATATAAAAGAGACTGATAAATATAAATTGAACCTAATTTCAGTAGCATTCAATCCAATAGTTCCCATTGGTGATGGATATCATGAACTCTATGTTTGCAGCATCACCACCATAACAAATAAGCTAAATCGGCAAACACAGAAATCATTTATCCCTTGTTAACAAGTAGGCGAGCATTGGTAGGCACTTGGTGCTATATTGGCAATGCTTGCCCTTGTTGGATCAAGAGAAGGTCCTGTTCAATCACAGACGTGCCTCGGTGTTAGAATGCAGCTCATGTTCCCAGCTGGGCAAAATGTTCCCTCCAAGACGATGATCCAAATGCAGAATGATTATTCATCCAGCGCGCTGATACCTGGTCTGCCAGAAGATGTGGCAAAGATTTGCCTTGCTCTTGTTCCTCGGAGATATTTCCCTGGCATGGGTGCTGTGTCAAAGAGGTGGATGGCATTCATTGGGAGCAGAGAATTCATCGCCGTCCGCAAGGAGGTTGGGAAGGTTGAAGAGTGGATTTATGTCCTGACCACTGAAGCAGGCAGAAATGGAAGCTGTTGGGAGGTGTTGGGGAGCCTGGATCAGAAGAAGAGAAGACTTCCACCTATGCCTGGGCCAAACAAAGCTGGGTTTGGTGTGGTGGTTCTTGATGGAAAGCTTTTTGTCATGGCTGGCTATGCTGCTGACCATGGGAAAGAATTTGTTTCTGATGAGGTTTACTGCTATCATGCCTGTCTGAACAGGTTTGAATTTTTTTTTTTTTTTACTTTTACCAAAGGATATTGTTATTCTCTTTTTAATCGAGTACTAATATTGCTGCACAAACTCCAGGTGGACTGCATTTGCCAAGATGAATGTTGCGCGACGCGACTTTGCCTGCGCAGAGGTCAAGGGTGTGATATATGTAGCTGGTGGATTTGGCCTTGCTGGCGATAGCCTGAGCAGCGTCGAAGCATACAATCCACAGCAGAACAAATGGACACTGATCGAGAGCCTTCGCAGGCCGAGGTGGGGCTGCTTTGGTTGTGGGTTCAATGACAAGCTGTACATCATGGGTGGGCGTTCTAGCTTCACTATTGGCAATACACGCTCTGTCGACGTGTATGAACCTGATCTCCACACCTGGGAGGAGCTCAAGAGAGGCTGTGTGATGGTCACATCTCATGCTATCCTTGGCAAGAGTCTGTTCTGCATCGAGTGGAAGAACCAGCGATCACTTGCAACATTTAACCCGGCAGACAACTCTTGGCAGAAGATCCCTGTGCCCCTTACTGGCAGTTCCAGCACTAAGTTTTCCCTTGGGGTGCTTGGCATGAAGGTTCTTCTATTCTCACTGGAGGAAGAACCTGGGTACCAAACACTGGCGTATGATCCTGCAGCACCCACAGGATGTGAGTGGCAGACAACAAAGCTCAAGCCTTCAGGGTCGTGCATATGCAGTGTGAGCATTGAAGTTTGATGATATGGCTATGTATAAATGGCACCCCTGGTATTCTTCTACTGCCTCTTGTTCTTCTGAAACTTCTGTCAAACCATGCACATACATGCTCATAGTTGTATACATGTAAACTTTTTTACTTTAGGTGGTGTTGTGACATTATATATCTGCTCCTCATTTCAGTCAATAGGCAGAGCTATAGATTAAGGAAAAGGTTGTAATTTGCTCCATTTGTGATTCTGTAAATTGATGTATATGTTGCTGATATGCCAAATTTTGATTCCTTAATAACAGCAGAATTTCTTGTCCTTCATCTGTTCAATGTACCTTACTTGTTTTTTGTTGAACTGGAAGTGGCATTTAAATTTCATTTTCTATAATACAATGCGTATTGGTGAAATGCACTCTAATTAAAAGGAAAGTTAGAGACAGGGCATACTACTATACTAGGCATATTTGGATCTTTGAGCAAACCATGCCTCACCTAGCTTGGCAGGTAAAGAAATCAGATGGGGTTGAGTGGTTGGATCTCTAGCAAGCTTACTTGTTTTCTATGCTAGCAAGGTTTTTCCTTGTTAGAGGAACTAAACTGACCCTATGTTTTATGCCCATAAAAATATTTCAAGATGAAATGGGACTTCATTTTTCCCCTCCAAAGCCCAGAAATTTCATTTATGAAATACACAAGACAATTGCTCGACAGACTGTTCCGACCTTTTTATAGTTTTCTTGTATTTTCAAGTTAAATCATTTCAGTTTAATGTACACAGTCTTCCTTATCCCAAAATATTAAGCGAACACATAGTTGATATGTACACATGTATGAGTTATTCTCAAGGAGATAATCAGAGTGTTGGTGAAATGTGTGTGGGACTAACTGAGGCATGAGTTTGTATGTGCGACATATCTCATGGCTTGTGGATGTGCACGGGTTGAGCGTGAGATGATCGATGGTAATGGAGAAGGTCAAGTAGGAGTCTGTGCGCTAACTGGGAGCAATAAAGGGTGGACGCTAAGTCTTGGACCGAGGACCAAGGCCGATAGATATACCATGACAGCTAGCACTAGGGCACATCAACAAGTAAATGAAGGATGGTGATGAACACGGTATTGACTGAAGTTAAGAAGGGGATTGGACTAAGTCGAGGTGGGCACGCAAGCACTTGGTGATCCGCCGGTCGAGGATGAGCTATGTGACTCTAGTTGTTATGGTAGTTTTGGCCTCGAAACCGGGGGCGGCAGGTTTGCCGCTTTGGGCCTTAAAACCGGACTATGGTGGATCGGCGGATAAGTGGCGGCATCGAAGAGGCTTGCATCGAGACGAAATAAAGTTGCAGATGCGAGAAAAGATTTGAATAGTTTTGCCCCTCGGGGATGTGTATCAAGTATTAGTTACTAGGGATAATTTAGTAATCAGCCATGACACTGAATATTAGATGTGGCTGGAGTTAGTAGTATCCTTGCAATCCTACTTTTATTTCTATATAATTAGCCAAATGTTTAAAGAGGAGAAGAGAGGCAGGAGTAGAGAGAGTTGAGCACCTCTTGCTCTAATTTCTTCGCCTTTTAGTGGGCGGGCTCTAATTTCTTCACCTTTTTAGGCTGCGTTTGGTTGCGCTCCGAGCAGCTCCGGCTCTACATGCGTGTGCATTGTGCTCTCCTGTACATCGCTGTAGCAACCAAAATACCGACTCCGGCTCCTTCCTAAACCAACGGGAGACCAGGAGGAGCTGCCAGAGCCACACTTTCGGGGCTCCGCTGACTCTGCCACAGTGGTGCTACAGTGCCAGAGCGGGAGCCGGCCGGAGCCCCACCAAATGCGCCCTTAGTCGGTGGATGAAGGGAGGTGGCTAGCCATGTTCATGTAGATGAATTTGTGATGCAATTCATGTTGTCGTTGCTTTGAATCTGAGTCAAATTTCTCTCCTGACTGTTCTTGCACTTTTTCTTTTTCTGGAATTTCGTACTATTTTTCTAGGGGTTTTCGTTCTTCTGTTTTTGGCTGCGTTTTGGGGTCTTTTTTGGGAGAAACCGGTGCTAGGATAAGTGAGGAGGTAGCTCACTCATCCATTTGTTGAAATCCTCCACGAGACCTCGATTTAATGATTTTTTTCCCTAAAATTTCCTTTCTTTACGGTTTCCCGGTTGATCTGAAATTAACAGTTAAATTCTCGATCTTTTTGAGGGATTTCTTCTGGGATGTGTTGCTCATGACGAGGCAAGGCCTTGGTTAAATTTTAGTTCCCTGCTCGCATTGCACAGGCGAGGGTAAGGCTTAGCCACTAACACCCTTCCCTAGACCCCGCACAGAGCGGAAGCTCTCTGCACTGGCTACGCTCTTTGGATTTGTTTTGAGAAATTTCAGAGTTTTCTCAGTGGAGCTTAGGCTGCAGTTCGTGCTACAGGCCGTACTGTTTTTCTTTCGTTCCTTTTTCGTTTTCTCTCTGGTGGCCTTCAGCAGTTGCTGCTCCTGATCTCTGAGTTTGTATTCTTTGGGATTTCTCAGGAGCAGCATAGCTGAATCATCCAGTTCAGTAGAGGAACAGCAAATTGTTCTGATTCTTGCAGTTTGGTCAGGCTTAGAAAAATCTGAAATTCAGTTCAGTCTTCAGCTGTGTTTCTCTGAAAATTTCTCCTCTGCTTTGCTCTGTATTTCTGTCTGCACTAAGTGTGTAAGATAGCAGCTGCATCTTGACCAACAGGTAAACAGGTGACCCTAACCAACCTAGTGCAGCAAGCAATGAGTCTCACTATCAAGCTACACTAGTCAATCATTCATGAAATCATTGCTTGCTCTTTAAATCTATAGACCTGTAGCTTGCTGCACTAGGTTCAGTAGTTATTCAGTTCCTGCAAACTCATTTCAGTCAGTTCGTTTTAACTTGTCTCAGTTTAGCTCGGATAGTTTGTTTTTGGTGCTGCGTATTTTTTTTTTAAGGCTGTTCATTTTTTTGGGTCTGGTTAGAACAGTACACAGAAGTAGTTGCACTAAATTTCTTGGGGCTGCATTTAGCCTAGGACTTCATTCTTTCTGCTTCCACATTGTTTTGAGTAAGGGCATGGCTAGGGCCCGGATGTATGGACACCAACGCAGACCGCCCCCGTTCACCTCTCAACGGCCCGCACGCGCACCCCGACCTTGTCGCTACGCCCGTGGCTCCTTCCCAACGATACCGCTCCCCTCTCTCCGTACGGGCGGGATCCGGGAGCCGGGGGATGAGGACGAGCATGTCCTCGTCCGCAGGACCCAGGCACAGCCACGTGCCCTGACCGCTGGCCCCAGCGCACCCCATCCGCAGGCACCGAGCTCGCCGCGCCTCATCCCCCGGGGCTTGGGCCATGCCCCATGACTCTCTTAACACACCTTTGAATGCAACATACGCCTGAAGCAGATGAAACATTTGGAACATACACTTAAAACATATGTGTGAAACATATGCAACATCCAGATAAAACACTTGCAACTTGCAACACGAAAACACTTACTGCAACATAGACTGAATAAGCCGAAATAATTGGAACATACTCTTGCAACATGTGTGAAACATATGCAACATCCCAATAAAAAACGCTTGCAAACATACGTCTAAAAAACAGATGAAACATTTTGAAGAAACACTTGCAATATCCCAATCTACTTTTGCAACATCCACATGAAACACTTGCAATATATCTACGAAAAAACACGTGAAACATAGGCATGCAACATGCGTTTTCCACCCTTCTTCCATACGACACAGCACAAAGCCGGGGGACGGCAGGTTCCGGCCAGCCGGCAGCCGAGGATGGTGGCGCGGCGGAGGGCGAAGCACGACATGCGCAGAAGGGGACGGAGGCGGGGATGGGGGCGCCGCGTGGGATGTCAGCAGCAGCGCGGCAAAGTGGGGCGGGCTGCCACGCCGTGCGGCAATGAGCGTGGAGTGGGCCTCACGCACGGAGAAGGGAGCAGTGCTGTCCTTTTTTTTAAGAAGCGGACTAACGAGCGGCGTTGGATCAGGCAAAGTGCGGGAGCATGGCGTCTAGCCGGCCGGACGAACGCCTACATTGTATCAATATCGTTTGAGTAAGTCCTTATAGTTTTGAGGGTCATCAATTCATCATGTCACAAGTTGGCTGGTGTGACCTCGACGACTATTGAAAAAGTGAGTTTACTTGAAATTGGGATATAGTCCAAGTCCTCACAAAGAATTTTTATTGGCTCTCATTCACACCCCTGGCCGCCATTTCGGTCCTTCATATTGAAGGGGATCGTGATGCCTAAGAGGAGGGTGAATTAGGCAACTTAAAATTCTAACTCTAAACTATGGCCTCTTTTTTAACCTTAGCAAAACATATGCAAAAGACAAACTATCTAAATGTGCAACTACGATTTTGCTAATATGTTGCTATCTCTACTGCAAATGGAGTAATGCAGTCAATGTAAATGCGGAAGCTAAAGAGCAAGGTAGAGATATGCAAACTCCCATCGATGACTCTGGTATTTATACCGAGGTATAGAGAAGCGCGCAAACTTTTCCCTAGTCCTCGTTGGAGCCCGTCGCAAGAAATCCCTCGCAAGGGCTAAGCTCCCAGTTGGGTAACTCCGTGGATAGCCTCGGGCCTTCCCCACGCGCAAGTGGGTCTCCGACGTGCCTTCTGGCAAGCCTGTCCCGGATGCTCCCCGCCGTCTTCACTATTAAGCTTTCGGCCGAAACGCCGCGGGTCTTGTTCCCTCCGGTACACGGTGGTGGCCACACCACAAACGCGGTTGGTGTGATCTCGCAAGACTACAAGCTCCTCCGATGTACAACAATGGTGCGCACAAGCACCGAGTGGTAAGAGATATGTAAACCTCACTAAACACTAGGCCTAAACCTAGAGCAAGCGCATAAGTGGTGGTCTAATCAACCTAAGCACTTTGCAAAGCACCTACGCTAATCACCTAATAAAACACTAAGCATTATACAAGTGGAGATCACTAAAATGATGTATCAACACCCTTAGTATGTTTCCTCAGCTCCACACTACTCAAATGGACGGTTGGGGGGTCTATTTATGAGTCCTGCTGAGAAAGTAGCCGTTGGGGATGAAATCCCACTTTTCTGCTACTGACTGGACTCTGACCAACGTCCGGTCAGCACTGACCGGATGCGTTCGGTCACGAAAATGGCTCTCTGAAACCTTACTGATGTTAACTGGACTCTGGCACTCAGCATCCAGTATAGCGTCCTGTGCAGCGTCCGGTCGCTGCTGCTGACACTGCTGTTGTCGGGCCTCTTGATCGGAGCGTCCAGTGCAGCGTCCTATGCAGCGTCTAGTGCAGCATCCTGTGCAGCGTTCGGTGCAGCGTCCTGTGAAGCTCCGGTGCAGCGTTCGGTGCAGCGTCCTATCACCTCTGTGAGCTCGTTTCTTCGCGATCTTGCGTCCGGCTTAGTTCCTATCTTTGTGCTTGGACTTTGCTTGATATCTTAGGTCTTCTATTGTGCTTCTAAGGTCTTACTTATGGTGTTGATCATCGGATCATCACGTCGCCTTCGTCCAAGTCACGTCTTGCACCTTATTGAACTAGAAAACAAACATTTGCAAATTCTTTAGTCCAATTTGATTGTGTTGGTCATCAAACACCAAAATCCAAAGTAAATGGGACTAGAGTCCATTTTCCTTACAATCTTCTCCTTTTTGGTGATTGATGATAACACGACCAAAGCAAGCAAATAATAGAATTTTAAAAATTAAAAACTACCTACTTGCTACGATGCAATGCAAGGGGATGATGCTAAAAGATACTACTTGTAAGATCTAAAAGATACTACATAAAAACTTATCTTGCCCTTGCAAAATGTCCCCATGTGGCATTATGAATTTAAGGCTTGCTTCCTACAAATTCTCCCCATTACATAGACAATCCATAATCCACTATCCTCCCTTTCTCGGACCATTAGCACTTGTAAATTATTAATGCTTGCTTTTGGTCCTCTAAATTCTCCCCCTTTGGAATTAAACACCAAAAAGGAAGACATTAGTAGCACAAGGGAGGGTCAAACTTTTGTGATTCTTTGTATGTAGAGTGGAATAGGTCACAAAATTTGACTCTCACATTATATAGATTAAGCTCCCCCTAAATATATGCATACATATGATAGAAAGCAAGGCATATGCATATTTGGCAAATTATTGCTCAAGGGAATTTAGACTTATATAATGCATGGAGAAAGCATATAGATATCAAAATGAAATCAACATGAGGATATCGGTTTAGAAATACCACATGTGAAAATCAATTTGATTTCTACAACTTGCAATAGGTGGTGGATGTTTGAAGTATGATGCTTAACTCCGGGGACTCCATTTTCCTTGCAATGAGACTACTACACACATGATAAGCTTAAAAAGGTGTTAGTCTCAAAGCATCCAACTTGTAGATTAACATCCCCCTAAATTTATGCACACAAGTGTGGGATACTTGTAGAAGTCATGCACATTGATTTGAGAATCAATAATACTACTTGAAAGATGACTTCTCATGAATGTGAGAATCATTTTCGAAGATGATATTCGGGAGAAATTATCTACAATTTAGCCTTTGGCACATATTAGATGTACAATCAAAAGACAAGCTATGTGTCGTGCTCCTAAACAATTTTAAACCATGTAGGTTTGCTCCAAGGGTTAAGAATGAAACCGAGCAAATCTACCATAAGATATGCCTAGTGTATGCATGACAAAAGATATAAGCATGCAAATGCAAACATAGGCATAAAAAGTGACTAGATGCTATAAGATGCCAATTTGTAAGAAATACCACTTGAAGAAAGTACCAATTGAAAGTAATAACATCTAGTTACCTAACATGGAAAGGGAAATTTGGGTCCATAGTATTCACTAATCCACTTGGCAATGATTTTGTCCATCATGATGCACCCCATGAAATACACCCATACTTTGCCAAGTCTCCAAATTCCTCGAAGTCCATTGGACTTCTCACTTTCCTTTTGGGATCTAAACCTTCTTGGTGCTCTTCATGTTGGAAATGATTTCCTTTGGCACCCAAAAACGTTTGACCCCATTGTTGGCTTGCTTGTTCACCTTGATGGCCACCACCTTGTCATTTTTCTTCTTCTTCAAAAGATAAGGTGTGGAGGCCTTCTTGTCCACCTTATTGGTGTAGGTGTTGGAGAGCTTGCTTGTTTGCTTCTTCTCTTTCTTCTTTGCTCCTCCCTCATTCTTTACCTTGCACTCATAGGACTTGTGACCTTCCTTGTGGCACACGTAGCAAACCACGGTTTGTCCTTCATCAAGCTTCTTCATTCCCTTGATGGTGTTATCTTGATGAAGTTGGGCTTGCTTCGCCTTGCCTTTCACTTGAGTCAAGTCCTTGGTGAGGTGAGCTACTTCTTGCTTGAGTTGCTCATTCTCCTTTGCAACCTCTTGTGTGCATGTATCTACAACAACTTTTCAATACAAACTTGGTTGCACAAAGATGAGTCTAAACATAAATCATTACAAGAAGTAGAGGCATCCTTTTTAGACATGTTAAAGATAGAGCTTTTCTTTTTAGATGCCTTGGTGGATGTTGTACTAACGGCTTCAAGCTTAGCAACTTTATTAGTTAGCTCATCACAATGTTTGCACATGGTTTCCATTTTAGCTAGCAAACTTTTATAAGCATCTTGTGAGCTAGCTAACTTTTCTTTTAATCTTTCATTTTTCTTTACAAGTTGCTCATCATTGATTGTGCATGCATTTGTTGTTGCACTAGCCTTAAGTTGCTCAATTTTAGTAGATAGTTCAACATTGAGATTAGCAAAGTTCTTATATTGTTCAAGCAAAGTTTTGTATGCTTTTTGTGAACTATCTAGCTTCCCTTTTAATTTTTTGAGCTTCTTTTGTTGACTAGTGCAAACTTTAGTATAATTAAGATTTTATAGCATAATTTCATCATAAGAAGGCATTTCATCATCACTATCACTCTCACTAGAGGATGAGCTTTCGTTACCTCATGACATAAGGCACATACAAGAAGAGCTTGATGATGAGTGCTTGCGGCCTCGCCTCTTGTGATGGTGTTCTTCTTCACTTAAAGAATCATCCCATGACTTTATTGATGTGAGGGCTTGGTTCTTACATGCCTTCTTCTTTGTCTTGGGTGTGGGCTTGTTTAGACAAACTTCCACAAAGTGTCCCAACTCGCCGTATCCATAGCATCCTCTCTTTCTTTTCTCATTTCTTTGATTGGTGAAAATGAGATCTTGAATTTGGATGGGCACACCCTTGACATTGAGCCTTTGGATCATCTTCTCCACCTTGTTAATAAGTTTGATTGATTATTCATTAAGGTCGGAAGTGGAGGAGGAAGATTGATCATCATCACTTGAATCTTCATCATCATCATTATCATCCTCATCTTCTTCTTTATCTTCACTTGAGGAGCTTGAGCTTGAGCTTGTCTCAACTTGCTTGCCCTTCATTTTCTTTTTCTCGCTACATGCGAGAGCTTTGCCTTTGCTTGATGAAGAGGCTTCTTCTTGATCCATCTTGCGTGACATTTCAAATGTCACTATCTTACCAATGACTATTCCCAGGGTCATGGTGCTCAAGTCCTCCATGTTGTGAAGGATGGTGATGATGTTTGCATATTTCTTTTGTGGTAACACGGAGATGATCTTCCTCACGATGTCCACATCATCTAGCTTTATTAATCCTATTGAATAGAGCTCATTGATAATTAGATTCAAACGAGAATACATATCACGAACAAGCTCATTATTATTCATTGTAAATGAATCATAATTTTGTTTAGCTAGACAATGTTTTTGCTCACAGACATTAGATATGTTGTCATGGAGCTCTTAAAGTTTTAACCAAATTTCATATGCCGTATTTAAAGTGAATACTTAGTTAAACACATCCATGCTAAATGATTCAAATAAACAATTCTTATCTCTAGCATTGAAATGCATTTCGTTTTAATCACTCTTTGTGGGTTTTTGGGATTCTTAATGGGTTTCATCACGTCACGAGTGACTCTCCAAACTCCCAAATCAACCGCCTTAAGATAGCAAGTCATTCTAGCTTTATAATAGGGAAAGTTAGTGTCGTCAATGTGCGGATGCCTAGAGGTATCCATCCCAATCACTCTAAATAGCATTGGCTCAACGGTGGTTAAGCCAAAGGTCTAATTTGAGCCAACCCGCTCCGATACCAATTGAAGGGGATCATGACGCCTAAGAGGGAGGGTGAATTAGGCAACTTAAAATTCTAACTCTAAACTATGGCCTCTTTTTTTGACCTTAGCAAAACCTATGCAAAAGATAAACTATCTAAATGTGCAACTACGGTTTTGCTAATGTGTTGCTATCTCTACCGCAAAAGGAGTAATGCAATCAATGCAAATGCAGAAGCTAAAGAGTAAGGTAGAGATATGCAAACTCCCATCGATGACTCTGGTATTTTTACTGAGGTATCGAGAAGCGCGTAAGCATCCCCCTAGTCCTCGTTGGAGCCCCTCGCAAGGAATCCCTCGCAAGGGTCAAGCTCCCGGTCGGGTAACTCCGTAGATAGCCTCGGGCCTTCCCCACGCGCAAGTGGGTCTCCGACGTGCCTTCCGGCAAGCCTCTCCTGGATGCTCCCTATCGTCCTCACTATCAAGCTTCCGGCCGAAACGCCATGGGTCTTGTTCCCTTCGGTACACGGTAGCGGTCACACCACAAACGCGGTTGGTGTGATCTCGTAAGACTACAAGCCTCTCCGATGTACAACAATAGTGCGCAAAAGCACCGAATGGTAAGAGGTATGCAAACCTCACTAAACACTAGGCCTAAACCTAGAGCAAGCACATAAGCGGTGGTCTAATGAACCTAAGCACTTCGCAAAGTATATACGCTAATCACCTAATAAAACACTAAGCACTATGCAAGTGAAGATCACTAAAATGGTGTATCAACATCCTTGGTATGTTTCCTCAGCTCCACACTACTCAAATGGCCGGTTGGGGGTCTAATTATAAGCCCCACTGAGAAAGTAGCCGTTGGGGACGAAATCCTGCTTTTCTGCTACTGACCGGACTCTGACAAGCGTCCGGTCAGCACTGACCGAACGCGTCCGGTCACGAAAACAGCTCTCTGGAACCTTACTGATGATGACCGGACTCTGGCACTCAGCGTCCGGTGCAGCATCCTGTGCAGCGTCCGATCGCTGCTGCTGACACTACTGTTGCCGAGCCTCTTGATCGGAGCGTCCGGTGCAGCGTCCGGTGCAGCGTCCGGTGCAGCGTCCGGTGCAGCTTACTATGCAACGTCCAGTGCAGCGTCCTGTGCAGCATCATGTCACCTCTGTGAGCTCGTTTCTTCGCGATCTTGCGTCCGGTTTAGTTCCTATCTTCGTACTTAGACTTTGCTTGATATCTTGGGTCTTCTCTTGTGCTTCTAAGATCTTGCTTATGGTGTTGATCTTCGGATCATCACGTCGCCTTCGTCCAAGTCACGTCTTGCACCCTATTGAACTACAAAATAAACACTTGCAAATTCTTTAGTCCAATTTGATTATGTTGGTCATCAAACACCAAAATCTAAAGTAAATGGGACTAGGGTCCATTTCCCTTACACATATTATTTGATGATTTTTTAAAACCTTTTATGCCTTATTTTCCGCATATTCTTAGTTCTGACTGCTATGATGAAAAATGCCCAATTCACAATTTGAGGGACAGTTGCATAGTCAATCCTTCAATAATCTATCCAACCGTTTATTATATTTTCTTATTGAGACACTTGCATTGGAGGCAAGATTTCTTAAATGAAGCCAGGCTCCAAGCCCATAGAATTTGTATTTTTGAGCGACCAGTGTTTCTTCTCCTCTTAGACCTCTTTGGCTAGTTTACTCGTTGCCCTGCTCGGGCCTCTTCTCTTCTTCCTCTCTTTGTTGTACAGTTTTTTTTTTCCTTTTGTACAGTGGTTCATTTTGGTTTTAATAAATTCTATGGTGGTGGCCTCCCCTGCTGTATTTCTGGTTCAAAAAAAATCTTATTGCAAAATGCACTTGTTTAAAATATGCCGTACAACCAAAAATAAAATATGCAGTACATGTTTGCATTATCCTTCTGATTTTTCTTAGTATTCAAACCCTTCTGCTTTACCTCTTTGGTGCTTGTTAAGAGTAAAGTTCAAGCAACATACCAGATACAGAGAACGGGTGCGGGAGGAGAGGAACTATAGATGTCATTCCATCGTCTGACAAAGGAACTCATATAAGGGACTTGGCTTCTGTCATGACATTAAATCTTTACTAATTAAAAGTATATTAAAATTTTCAGATGCGGCTTATTTCAGTCCAATTACTGATATATGAGATCAGAGGATGACCAAAGAAAGTTTGTTCTAGGTAAGCAATTCGACATTGCAACATTAAGTATGTTGACAGTCCAGCAAACACAGCCAGATCAAGATTTGGCGGTCTACCTGATATGCATCTTTTCTTAACTTTTTCTACAGAACAATATGCCACTGTTGTCCGTCCTACTTTTAGCACTCAAGAAAAGAACAGGAATAAATATGTACTCACGCATGAATTTGGCGGTCTACCTGATATCCATCTTAGGAACTTGTGTTTTTCCTTTCACGAAATCATAATTCAACATGGCAATACTAGTGTCTGCTCTTTTGTGCAACCCTTGAAGCTTTGCTCCAGGATTAAGCTTGGGAGGTAGCCTGAATTTGATGACTTGTTCAGTTTCATGGCTTTGAAAGAAGGCTTCATGTGTTCCTCAGCATGAACAGGTTTTCTCTTCTCCAGAAGAAACTCAAGCAGTATCTGCATGTTGTTTATATACTAGTATAAGAGAAGGCTTCGATCTGTCTACCGGTATCAACCCACTTAACAATGTACAGTCTCTTGATGGAGTAAAATATCAGAATCAAGAATGCAAAATTCAACTTAGGTTTCACTTCATGTATATGTGCAGTTAAGTATTTAACTCTTCTCATGCTACAAAAATCATGAATGCCCACAATGAACTAGTTGCTTTCAAGATGGTGTGTTTCGCTTCGCCACAAAAAATGAAAAGCATGATTTAACATTATTTTTATGGAAATCTTATGCGCAGATTATTAATGTACAATGCCTAGAATTAAAAAGTTTTGTTTGCAAAGAAAGATCTCTATCATTGTCCAGAACTGAAAAGTGTGTTCGGACATTGATTTTTCCAATGTATGCATCTTGTCAATTAATTGCTCCCAATATTCAGAACACCTGCACTTCTTTTTGTCAAAAATCATTGGCATGATTATACCAGGCATATATTAAAAGAGGATGACTTTACAAGGTATGCACAGAATAAATTGAAACAATTTGGGAAAACCTGAGCCGAGAAGAAAGAACACCTGCGCTATAAGATGCATTCATTTTCATTCTAAGAAATGAAGTTCTCCGTCCTCAGATTGACAAAGCAAAAATGTCCATTTATCTGCAGCAGGATGGCGTTAAATGCAACAGTGCAAACACTTTCTAAATTCCTGATCATTATTTTTTTTCGATAACCACCAGTCTCTTATTAGAAATTTAGAATTCAGTGGAAATTCAATGCTTTACGAGCTATTGCCAAAGGAAAAGGTTGCAGTGTTGCACTTTGGCAAAAGGTTGTTCTTTGATCCATTTGTTATTTTGTAAAGTAATGTCTGTCAGCTTGTGTTCCAGAGGTATGCCAAACTGTGATTCCTTGATAGCAGCATAATTTGAATGATACATCCGATTAAGGATATGCAAAATCAAAGGGGCACCGACAAAGTTTTCATCTGTCCCAAGTCATTGGACATCGCAATAGTAAGAATGTTGACAGTCCAGCAAACACAGTGAGATCAAGTCTAGACAGAAATCAGCAATTTGGAAAGGACAAACCAGTCCTGTATATTTTTACCCTTGGGACAAACCAGCAATAGTAAGAATGTTGACAGTCCAGCAAACACAGTGAGATCAAGTCTAGACAGAAATCAGCAAACACAGTTTCAGCATTTCAGAAATGAAAAGACATATGTACACGCACCTTCGTGGCCAATTAGAAACTTCTCTCTTTCTTTTTACATCATAATGCTAGTTCACTTTATCCTTCTGCTCCTTTTCCTTTTTCTTCTTCCTGCAGCTTGTGAAGCTACGCTTCCAGACTAAGGTTGGGAAACAGCCTGACCTTGATTACTTCTTTGATTTCTCAGTTTTGTGAGAAGCCTTCATGTGTTCTTCAGCATGAACCGCGCTACTTTCACAATGGGGCATTTAATTTTTTACCACTCTTATGAATGACACCATAATACGTGTCACTGACACATGAATTACTGACATGGTATTTTATATACCACTCACCTCATAAGTATGGTAAAAAAAGTTAATTATTCCCCAAATGGGGCTACTAACATCGGTGACACTGTCATCCTCGTCGTCATAGTGTTGCTTCTCCTGAAGAAGCTCGAGAAGTCTCTGCTTCTTTTGAACCAGAGAAGGACCCGATCTGTCTACCAGTATTCGCCTACTTGAAGGTGTTAATCTCGGATGATCTGGTGTGCTGCCTCTTGATGGCGTGAAATCTTCAGTTAATATGAAGAAACATGTCAGAAGAATGAGAAAATTTGAATCCCAGTGCTCCAGCACATGTGTGTCTACTTGTTCATGTTTTTACCTCCTCTCACACTGTAGAAATCATCTTCACTGTCGGAATCTAACCTGGGCCTTGCTTCGAAGAACAACTCATCTTTGCTTCCTGGCCACATGGAGATACACATGTTATTAACAGAACAAAATTAAGCGCGTTTTGTCTCCTACCCAACGTCGATGTATCAAAG
Source organism: Miscanthus floridulus (assembly GCF_019320115.1). Lineage (NCBI taxonomy): Eukaryota > Viridiplantae > Streptophyta > Magnoliopsida > Poales > Poaceae > Miscanthus > Miscanthus floridulus. The sequence continues at coordinate 32,197,887 of NC_089590.1, read as the reverse complement.
GCACGTGTGGAAGTGCTGATGCAATTAAAACTTACACAGAGTAATGTCTTTTGCAGCTACAACTTCACTTAGTACAAGGTAAAGCAGCAAGTGGGTTGGAAATCGAAGAAACTGTTGTAGTAACATTGAAGCTAAAAAGAAAATTCCCAAGGATAGAGAGTTGCTACTTTTAACTATTGTTGTCAGAAAGGTGAAAGGCTTGACTTCTTTTTTTGTTGTGAAAGAATATGGGTGTAGATATTATTATTGAATTTCCTATGTCTAGGAAGTGCTATCACAAGGTCCGTTTTTTAGGGTGTGTTTGGTTTGAAAAATAAGGTGATCCATTATCTTCTCACTCCTCACTTTTTGTATTTGGTTTGTGGAATGAAATGAGTTGATCCATCACCACTTCATTTCTCGTAAGCTAATAATTAGTATATGCATGAGGAATAGGTTAATTCCACCAAAATTCATGGGATGAACTCATGATACATCACCTAATGAAGTATGGAGTGACTACACGAACCAAACACACCATTAATGTCAGGGAAAGAAGACTAATGCAATTGACTTCTAGAAACGGAAAGTATATTTGGACATTAGTTTTTATTTGACCATTAACAATTGGTCATAATATTCAGGACAGCTCACATTTAAGCGCCGTTTGCAGAATACGACGCATTCGTTGGAGGAAATAAAGTTGTTCGTCCTAGTTTGACAAACAGAGAAGGTAGTACAACCTCGCCCGATCCATATAGAAAGAAGTCAATGAAATAGGCCACAGGACAGCATTAACTCGGATAGTGCAAACCACATTCGTCTCCCATCCTTCAATTCGAATTCATCAGCATTAACAATTTCCTATGGGACGTGCGTGCATTTACCTTTTTCTCAGGCACAGGACGGTCGTGCTTTCAATTCCTTTACCTTCTTCTTAGGCTCGTCAAACAATCAGGTGAGCTAACTGTCTTGTCTTGGTAATATGATCGTCCATCTCCATCCTGACCACTCACCGGATGAACAAATAATCCTACCAAACAGACTCGACAGCTTTGTTTTATGCTGTTGCGAAACATGCCGCCGGGGCCAACTAACACGCTGGAGTCTTGCGCGTGTCCAGGTGCCAAGATAACATAGTTAGGCCTAGTTCGTTTCTACCGGATTGGCCCGTTCCGGGTGGATTGCTGCGGCCTGTTGGCGACGGCGGGGCAGCGCAGCGCGAGGAGACGACGACCCTACGTCCCTCCCTTTCCTCCTCCTTTTCGCCGGTGATCCCCTCGCTCTCCCCTTCGTCCTCGTCCTCTCTCCCTCCTCTAGGGTTCTTTGATCTTGAACACGATGGTCTCCTGGTAGTTCGATGGATGATGATGTGATCAGTAGTGGGGGCTAGAAGTGGGCGCCGATCTATCCTACTCCAAGTTGACCTAGGTCACAGGCGTGTTCTTTAGTTCTTCGATCTAGAGAAGAACTCACATATGTGAAGTAACTATAGCACTGTGATTAAACAATTGATACTTGTAGTTTAGTTTGTGTCACTAGTATTTCCTCAAGTCCGGCTATCCACTACATGCATTTTATGGTGGCATTGGCATTCAGATGGCATAGTTTGCTTTTGTGAGCGCCTGCATTTTTCCAACTGGAACGTTTGATGTATTCTACTATAGTTGTCAGCAGGTTGCTAGGTTGAGTCCCCAAATTTATTTATTTTTATTAATCTTCTGGCCTAGAATCATGGAGAAAAGGGTGAAATTGACCTGCACTGATCCCTGATTTGAAGAACAGTGGCTTCAGTCACGATTCTTCGTGCGCACTTTGCTTATGCTTCTGCTGGAGAAAAGACATAAACATGAACTGTCCAGAGCTTAGATTAGGATGTAATATCTAAGCCCCGGACAGTTCATGTTTACAGTGACTTTCCTTTCCTCTGTAACCTTTTGTTAGTGGTGGTAATTTGTTGTGATAGAGGGCCTATTGTTAAACACGTCGACGATTAACTAGTGTAGCAACCTTTTTGTGCCCTTTCTTGTGATGTGACGATTAACTAGTCTTTTGTGCTGACTGCCTTCCCTGTTTCTTTTGACCACTAATTTTTCTTGTAGTGAGAGCATTACTGTAGCAGATGTGCTTTCCGAGAAGAGGCTTGTAACATTAATTCTGTTTAATGACCACAATATCATAGAGTTACTGATTGTCAGAACTGAAATAGATGGACTGCACATAATTAGTTTGTCCATTCTTTAGTTTGTTCCTAAAATTGATACTTTCATGTCTATACAGAGTTTTGTATAATGTTGATATATGACTGATTCTTTAGTTTAGTAGGCAGTAACTTCATGTGTCTATTTTTCTATACTTGGCCGTATACATAATATTATTTGTTGACAGTAAATAAAAAAAAATAATTTTAATTCTAGCATGTTGTTTTCAGCTATTTTTCAGTTTCCAGAAATGTAGCATGCAATGCTAAATGTATTGTGTATCCTCCAGCACTATTTAGATGTATTATATAACCCTCCAGCACTATGTGACTTGCGGTTTCTTGTTACTTGTAGATCTCTCCAGCACCATTTAGAGTTGGGGAAGGTGAACCTCCGCCTTCTTGGGATCCGGTACCAACTACAGAAGGTACTTCAGAAGCTTCTATATGACATATGCTTCTATATGACTAATCTTTATTAGAGCTTCTATATGACATGGTTAATAATATTTAGCTTCTATATGACTATAAAATTATATGCTTCAGTTCTACAATGCGTCTCTTACTGCGAGATCGTATTAGAAAGAGGAGGGAGGTAGAAGACGATGACATGATGCTATTTAATTTCCCTGCCTTATATCTTATGAGTTCTACTAGAGGGGGAGAAAGGAAGAAACGTCATACTTCGGAAGAAACAGGCGAGGTTAAAGTTCGTAGACTCCTCGAGGGACATGTCAAGAACTGTCAAGTTGCATTTAGGATGGAACCACACATCTTCAGAGAATTGGCAACTTATCTTAGAAGGAAAAGGCTTGTTGTTGATACTAGGATCACGGTGGAGGAGAAGTTGGGTTTCTTCCTATACATGTTAAGTCACAATGCCTTGTATGAGGATCTCCAAGTGTTCTTTGGGCACAACAATGACACCTTCCATCATCACATCAACCACTTCTTCAAGGTGGTCATTCCTGCACTCTCTCGCCGTTATCTTCAAGCTCCTGATCCTAATCAAGTGCATCAAAAAATCCAAGACAATCCTAGATTCTATCCATTTTTTCAAGAATTGTCTAGGTGCCATTGATGGAACTCATATTCCTATTTCCATAGCCTCTGAGAAAGCTTCTCCTTTTAGAAATAGGAAGGGCACACTAAGCATTAATGTGATGGTGGCATGTGTTTTCAATCTCAACATCACTTTCATTTCTAGTGGATGGGAGGGATCAGCTACAGATTCCAGAGTGCTACGATCAGCTATAAGCAAGGGCTTCCAAGTACCTCCAGGCAAATTCTATCTGGTTGATGGAGGGTATGTGAATACTCCATCTTTCCTTGCTCCATATCGAGGAGTTCGATACCATTTGAAAGAATTTGGGGATGTACATAGAAGGCCGCAGAACCCAAAGGAACTCTTCAACCACCGCCACGCACTACTGAGGAACCCTGTGGAAAGGGTTTTGGGGTGCTTAAGAAGTGCTTCCCCATTCTGAAAGTTGCCACGTTCCACATGTTGGAAAATCAAGTAAAGATACCTATAGCAGCTGCCATCTTCCATAATCTAATCCGATTACTTCATGGAGATGAGGAATGGTTAGATCATCAGCCAGATAATATCCCTCCAAGTACCTTTGTTGCTGTGCTAAGTGGTGATCAAATGAATGACCTAAATGTGGGTTCAGTACAAGGCAACGCTTTAAGAGACACCGTCGCCCAAGAAATGTGAGTTCAGTACCAGCAACATTTAAATTAGTCTTTGAATAGGTTCTAATAAGTTCATAAGCTTGTAATAAGCTTGGATTGTAATTAAGCAAAGACTTCTTTTTAGTCTTTAAGCTTGGATATAATGAGCTTTTGTCATGAATAAGCTTGGCTTGAATAATTGAATAAGCTTGTAATAAGTGAATAGGCTTGTGTCATATTTGACAGCAATGGTTGGAAAGGCTCCCCAAAGTTGAACATGATTGCAAGGGGGTCGCCAAAGATGCATAAGTTCCTGGCTACAACAAGTGCTATTAAAAAGAAGACTTCTCCTAAATGCAAGAAGGCAAAGAAGACTGGAGGTTCTCCGAAAGGTATGGTGTTTAATTCTCTGCTATTATTGCTGTTATTTCTCTGCTGCTGTTTGCTACTAAAAAGAAGTTTCTTGAAGTAATTCTCTCTTGCACAGTTTATTCCAACATCTGCTATTATAGAAGTTTTAGTAAACATGTAACCTGTAAACTGTTATTTCTATTTGTTGATTGTTGGTAGCCTATAAGCTGTCAATAATAAACTGGTAACCTGATGTCTGAACATTGTTTATGTAGTACTAATGCAAAGAGCGTACTGGAATCCGGCCCTTGAGAAGTCCCTGGTAGACATTCTCCATGAGCGTAAATATAGTGGCTACAGAGGTGACAACGGTTGGAACTCTGAAGGGTGGAATAAGATGGTGAAGAAGTTCCATATGAGGAACATGTATGTCAACTACACAAAGAGTCAGATTCAAGACAAAGAAGGGCAACTTTGGGAGAGCCTTATGATGGCAGGTTCACTTTCTATAGTTGCAAACAGTGCCAATCAATATATTCTTCCTGCTTCTCACTTTAGTATTTGTTTGTTTCTATCTTGCTGCTCTATATTATCCTGTGATTCACTTGACTTGTCTAGTAGTCTTTGATCAAGAATTTTTATAGTGCTGATGACTAAGCAACAATATGCTAGTTACAATTTATATTTTCTACTGATGGAACAATTACAAGAATGCTTTTCTACTAGTGCTGATGACTAATCAACATTATGCTAGATTTGTAGAGTTAGGATATATGCTTCTACTTGTCACAATTTATAGATGTCAGAACAACAACTCTACATCCATGTTCTTCTCATATGTACTGTCATGATGTAGAATTAAGTTACCAGAGTATATGCTGTTGCACATGTGCTATTTTCTCAGCATGAGTATTGCTTTGTTCTGCCATGAGGCATATGTTTAGTCTTTAACATTGATGAACTAACCTAAAAGTTATGCATTGTTGCACACTTAGTTCGGCCATGAGACATCTTGCAGTACATGATAAGATTGCCCGAATTAAAAAATATAGCTTGATGAACTATCCTAAAAGTTATCGTGTAGGTCATTTGGCTGAAGGTACTTATAATCTCACTTCCCTTGGGCCACCACAAGAAGAAGAACCACTTCAACAAATTCATGAAGTAGAAGACTTGGACAGCATTGAGGTTCATGAGGTACTAGATGAAGATGGTTCAATCACTGAGATGCAAACAAGTGAGCCTGCAACTATTGAAAGAAGTGGACAGCGAGATTCTCTGTCACGAGATGAAGAAAATGAGGTCGTAGCTGTTGAAAGAAGCGAGCATAGAAGAACTAATACTACTACATCAAGCAAAAAACATGAAAAGGAAGAAAAGAGGCCTAAGAAGGGTGAAAGGATTGAAGAAATGATGGGGAGATACCTAGACATGAGGACTAAGCAAGTACAAGATGAGTCTACAGATCTAGCCAAAGAAAAGGAGGTTGCTGAAGGTAATGACTTCTCTATCAAAAGGTGTATATCCCTTCTGAGCATAATGGAAGTGACAAAGGAAGAGAAGGCAAAAGCATTTGCAGTTTTCATCAAGAGCAAAGAAAATAGAGAGGCCTTCCTAAGTGGGTGTGAACTAGATCGAGAATCAACTTTGGTTTGGCTCAAAAGTGCGATGGTCTAACAGGCCAGTCTACTTAATTCATGAAAACTTGATTTTTTCCTTCTATTTGACTACAAGAGTCCTTTAGTCACTGCAAAACTAAAAGAAGAAATATTTTCTAGTTCTGTGAAACCCTTAGAGATGAGAACATTTTAATAGTTGAATTGCTAGTAAGAGGATTTGGACTATAGAGATGCATTTCTAGTCAGGTTGAAAGCTGAGAACTGCTCCTTTCATTTAGCTTGAAAATTGCTGTCCTTTTACGGTAAGGTTGAAAGCTAAGACATGCTCCTGTCATTTAGCAAATGAAACAGTTTTCTTTGAATGGTCAGTTTGTCACTAGTTGTCTATTTTCACCATTCTGATTATGTTTCCACCATTCCTAGTTAGGTAACTGAAATGTGTCTCATGACTTTAGTAAAGTTATTATTATTATACATAATGTGCATCATAAGTTAATAATAATGGCTATCCCTTGCTGTGAATGTATATGTTACTATGTTGTTGTTTGTATCAAGGGACATTTGAACCTCATGGTTAAGTTGGATTTTTTTTATAACCACAGTAATGGCCAAAAGAATTTATATATCACAAACTAGAACAAGTGATGTTTCTTATTTGTGCATGTTAGGGCTTGTTTTTTTCTCTGCCTTTTAGTCTTACAATTTCAATCTAATAGCAGCTATTGGTTCACAGAGAATGCAGTCACTTCCATTTCTATATGTTAGGAAGTTAGTAAAGTTTTTGCCATGTTAGTACTTAAGATAACTGCAGCCAGTTTTAGATCATAGAAAAGAATCATCACCGACATGGTTAATGAACTCCACAGAAGTAAACATGGTTGCCGGCGCTGGACTGAACTTGTGGCAAAATTTGGTTGCATCATTCTTCTGAAACAGTTTGATAAGAAAGGCAAAGAAACCATTTTTCCTTTCAGTTTGATAAGATAGGGATAGAGCTTGTGAAGGCACTGATTAGTTTCATAACTAATCAAAGCTTTTTAAACTGACACAATGATTTAATTACATTGCGAGTCATTTTCGTTTAATTATTCAGTAATTTGTAAAAAAAACTTACTGTCATTTTTAGGGAGGAGGCAACGATGATCAAGAAACATTCGATTGGACAAAGTGTCTGGACACTTCAGTAGGCTTAGACGAGTTATCTACTGGTTTAAATTATGCTTTGGATTTGTGCACTTTTATGATGGTTTGTGTGAGAAAAGATTGTAATTTCATGAGTGGATCATGACAGCCTTTTGGTGCACCTTTTGTCAATTTCGGTAGTAGCTAGCATGTCCTTTATCTATGGCTGCACATTATCTGTGGTACTCTTTGCTGCCCATTACCTCTACATGTATGAGAGCATGATGAGAGACTTGCAGATAAAGAACTCCAAAACATGGGAGATTTATTTATTTTATTTTGCTGCAATGTATGAGAGCTTGTTTTTGCTGCAATGTATTTCATGAGATATATTTACAGCACTCCAAAACAGGCACGTATCCAAAATAGGTATCTGCTGTTAGTGCCCCAGGCAATACCTGTTTTGGATCCCTGGCAAACCGAACAGCAGATGGTTGAAGTAGGGAATAGTTATAGGTAAGGAATAGTTACGTGGCAGGGAATGAGTGGCAGGCACATATCCACTCATTCCTGGGCTGGAAGAAATCTGCTCTGATATTGAATACAAATCAAACGAACGAGGCCTTAATTTGATTCATCCCTTCTTCTTTTTTTTGCATCGATCCATAACAGCCCCCACCCACTAGTGTAATTACGTGTGTTTCTATATGTAAATAGGGTAATTAAATTGATTTCTTTTACAAAAGAGGGAATCAAATGTATACAGTGACAAACAAACATAAAAATTGTGGCATTGTGGATGCAAATCGCTTCATTAATCAGTGATGAAGATTATAGCAAAAGCAGATGCGATTGCTGATAACAGATAGACACACACGTACCATTAACCATGCCGTTGTTGCGATCTACGCCTACTGCGACGACGGTTACCGCCCCGGCACCATCCAGGTCATCCGGCAAAGCCGCCGCCGCCGCCATGGTGTGGGAAGAGGCACTCTTGCCGACGATCCTGAGCAGCCTCATGTCGCCGCCGCCCCTGTCGTGCTCCGGCGACTAGAATCTCGAGGCCAGCACTCAGATTTTCAGAAGGCTCTCGGAGAGGAACACAGCGCTAGCCGAAGAGCGGATGGATATATGGTGTGGTGCACCCATGCGCGCGAGCAAGCAAGCAAGAGAGGGATTGATGGAACGGGACGCGTTGCCCCTTGCCCGGTGTGGTTTTGCCATTTTGCATATGGGTGGTGGTGGAAATGGAAGGAAGGAATCGTCGGGGCGGATTTGAAGCATCGCGTGGTACATACGGATACGCCGCGGCGGAGCAGTCTCACCGTCTCGCGCTGTCCACCTCCATGGCGTGGTTGGGAGCCGTTTGCGTGGTGGGCCACACACCCCACACGTGGGCAGATTGATCAACACAACACATCCCATTAGCGCGCGTATGGATCAGATGATGATAATCTCGGCCACCGGACCGCGTCGATGATGTTGGCGACAAATTCATGATTAAACTCAACAACCATTAATTATATGCTTCCAAAAGTACTGCTCTGCCTCTGCACGACCAGATTTTGGGAACAGACGACGCGTTGTTGACTGTGTCTATGTTTGTGCTTGCTAGCTTTGAGAGGACTTGAATGAAGACTGAATGGTATACACCCACCGTCCACACGTTTCTCACAGATCTTGGAATGCTATATACACCACTCATATTTCCGCTCTCATCTCATCAACAAACATTCCTGTGAGCATAAACCAGGGTCAACTAGGCATAGATAAGTGGGTGTACATGCTTCTATTCAGGATAAAACGACATAGATCATGAACTAGACAAAGGGAGAGACTAAAGAGAGAGAGGGGCGTAGAGGTAGTTGACCATTAATGGGCTTGTCGGGGCTGCTAGACATGGCACCGGTGGTGAGGTCGGCGTAGTCTAGTGGTGTCAGTGTCCGATGATGGAGGCGTCCGGTGGGGAAGCACGGTGGTAGTCGGTTGACGACGCTTCCTGTCGCTTCAGCGTTGCTCTATTAGATCGGTTTAGGGTTAGGAATGTAGGTGGGGACAATGGCGGCTTAGGTGAACCTCATACCGAGTGCCCCGGCCCCCACCTTTCTCTTTATAGCGCTGCGTATCGGGGACCCACCAACCATGATTGGGTTGGGCGCCCCCGATCAGGGCGTGGATCAAAGGCCCAAATTGGTCATTGAGCCAACTTGGTGGAGATCAACCTAACATTCTCCCCCTTGATCTCACCTTATGACTTAAAGTTAAAATACTTATCTCTTTTTCCCATTCCATCATAGATTAGCGCATAGAGCGTGCCTCGTTACAATAGTTAGTACCATTGGATTAAAGCTACAACACGCCACTCTATTTTGAAATAGATTCTTAATTAGGCCCTTATTGTCTAGGAATCATATGCTTTCCCATAAACCCATACCGGCTAAGTGTTCTCTGAACACATTGGACGGTAAACCTTTTGTAAGTGGATCCACAAGCATTTTCATTGTACTTATATGCTCAAGACTAATAGAATGATCCTGGACTGTCTTTCACAACATAAAACTTTATGTCAATGTGTTTGGTATCACTACTTGACTTATTGTTGTGAGCATAACATACTGCTGGCTCATTGTCTCAGTACAACTTGAGTGGCTTATGAATGTCATCGATCACTTTCAACCTGAGCATAAATTTCTTTAGCCAGTTCACCTGTCTCGTGGCCTCATAACATGCTACAAACTCGGCATATATCATGGACGATGCAGTGACGGTTTGCTTGGAGCTTTTCCACGATATAGTTCCCCTTGCGAGAGTAAATACATAGCCTGATGTGGATTTTCTATCATCTACAGATCCCGCAAAATATGAATCTAAATACCCCTCTATATGGAGAGAATCAGATCTTCTATACATTAGCATGAGACCTTTTGTGCCTTGCAAATAACATAAAGCTTTCTTTACCATTCTCCAGTGTTCTATTCCTAGATTACTCTTATATCTACCAAGTATCCTGGTAAGAAAAGCTAAGTCAGGGCGTGTATATACTTGAGCATACTATAAGCTTCCCATGGCTAAACATATGGAACTACTTTCATTCAATCAATCTCATATTGGTTCTTGGGACATTAGAATTCTCCAAAACTATCACCCTTGACTATTGGAGCAAGCGAAGGCTTACAAGCATGCATACTGTATTTCTTTAGAACCTTTTCTAAGTATGCCTTTTGCGATAATCCTAAAACCCTCTTTCTTCTATCTCGGTGAATCTCTATTCTTAAAACGAACGAAACTTCACCGAGATCTTTCATACCAAAATTTGAGGATAAGAACTTCTTCCTCTCTAGTAGTAGATTAACATCACTACAAGCGAGTAAGATGTCATCCACATACAAGATTAGGAAAATGAATTTCCCATTCTTGAACTTTGTATAAACGCAATTGTCCTCCATATTCTCTTTAAACCCAAACTTGCTTATTGTTCTATCAAACTTTAAATACCACTGTCTAGAGGCTTGTTTTAATCCATAAATGGATTTCTTTAGGCGGAATCACATATGTTTTTTTCCTTTCACGACAAAACCTTATGGTTGTGCCATGTAGACATTCTCATATAAATCCCCATTAAGGAAAGTTGTCTTTGGATATCTGATGTAATTCTAAAATGTAATGTGTCACTAACGCCATTATGATTCTAAAAGAATCCTTACATAAGACTGGAGAAAATGTTTTATTGTAATCTATTCCTTCTTTTTGTGTGAAGCTTTTCGCCACAAGTCACGCTTTAAATCTTTCTAAATTCTCTTTGGAGTTATATTTAGTTTTGTAGACCCATTTACAGCCTACTGTCTTGGCTCCTTTAGAAATCTTCTTTGAGTCCCAAACATCATTGGTGCTCATTGATCTCATTTCATCTTACAAGGCTTCATGCCACTTTGATGAGTGAGCGCTTCTCATAGCTTCTTCAAATGAGGTGGGATCACCCTCCATTTGAAATTCTTCTTCACATTCATAGGGTTTGTAGTCATCAGGAATGGCTGGTTTTTTGGCTCTTTGAGACCTTCTGAGGGCCTCATTAGTTGGCGCTTGTTCCATATGGGGATGTTGTTGCTCTTCCTCGTGTACGACAATGGGTTCTATAGGATCCTGAAGGATAGGTTCCTCATGTTCATTTATTGTTGCCATAGGAGAACTGACAACAGGTGATGTCACTACAGTGTCCTACACTGTTGATGCAGCAGCAACAGGTAGCGAGAAAATGGCTCCTGAACCATCGGAGTGAGAATGTATACCTGCCACTCCTCAAGGCTAATTTCTCACGCTATCATGCTCCCCCTGACCATATCATCCTCCAAGAACACATCATGTCTTATTTCTACAAACTTCGTATGTCTATCAAGACAGTAGAAACAATAACCTTTTGACTTATCTAGATAGCCAATGAAATGACAACCGGCTATCTTAGAGTCTAGCTTCCTAATGTTTGAGTTAAATACTTTAGCCTCAGCTAGATAGCCCCACACACATAAGTGGATAAGTGAGGGTTCCCTTCCTATCCACAACTCATAGGGTGTTTTGGGCACCGACTTGCTTGGTACTCGATTGAGAATATGAATGGCGGTTTTTAATGTCACCATCCACAAACTTATTGGTAAGGTGGATGAAAGGATCTAGCAAGTGGCCTAGAGGGGGGGTGAATAGGCCTTTTTCTGAAATTAATCAACTTATGAAAATAGTCAGAATGCGGAACCTCCGGGTTTGAGTGCGGAGGTTCTAGGGCGCGGAGGTTCTGGGACTAAGCGTGGAACCTCCGGGATCAGAGTATGAAATCAATCTACTGCGGAATTTAACGAATGAAAATAGATCAAATGAAATACCAGCCTTCCTAGGGGTATGTTGACCTATCCAAACAGTCGGTTGCACCTAGAAGATGAGGAATTCGTAGATCGGATGCAAACCCTAAAAATCAATCCAAATCACAAGTAATAGCAACAACAACAGCAATCACAGTGAACATAAGGATTTATCCTATGGTTCAACTCACCACAAAGGCTTGTTTACATCCACGTTGTTGAGGTTAGACACAAAGGCTATGGAGTCTCTTTCAACTCGCTCCTCTTCTCCAACCTATCACTAAGGCAATGGGTTAGAGGGTTCCACTAAGTCACAAAGGGTAATACAAACTTCTCGGTGCTCAACCACAGTGGATTGGGAGCTACCGAGCGACCGCTAGCCATCTAGGAGCCAAGCTCCAAGAGTAATGAACACACCAAGTGGTTAGGGCTTCACCAAGTGCACAAGAACGGAGAAGGATCTTCTCAAGCTTTCTCACACTCTCTAGAGCTAAATCCCTCAAGGAATCACAAAGATTTTAGCAAGAGTGTTGGGAGCACGAAGCTTGGGTGAGAGAGAGAGCTTCAGTTCGAGTCTGAGTGAATGAGGAAGAAGATGACCGTTGGGGGTGAAGGGGTATGGTATAAATACCACCCACATCACCCACAAAACGGTATGTTTAGACAGACCTTGGAGCCTCCGCATTTGAGCGTGGAGGTTCCGTGACTGAGCGCGGAGGTTCCACGTAGGCCAGAGAGCAGATAATAATTCAGCTTGGTTGGCTTTTTGTGGCTAGGATTATTTGAGTTGAAGATAGAGTTTTGAGCACTTGGTTCCACCTAGCACACCATTAGTGTTCCCCTTGATAGTATGGCTTGTCCTTTGACTCAATTTCAAAATATAAAATGAATTAACATAGCTCTTTGAGCCGTTGCAAGCCATCGATTCAAGTTAGGGAATCTCCTCCTTTGTTTCTTTGCATCCACGATTAAAGATATTCTATCAAACACTTGTCAAAACCATTAGTCCTTTAATTATGTGGTCAACATCACCAAAACCCACTTAGAGCTTGATTGCACTTACAATCTCCCCCTTTTTGGTAAATGTTGACAACACAATTAAAGCTTATATTTAATTGAAAGATTGAGCTTTTGATAGCAAGAATACAAGGGCTCCCCTTTAATATATGTAAGATTTGTTTGGAATTATAAAAATGTCCCTCAAGACATACTCTGCATATATTAAGAGCAAGTGCAAAAGATACATTGTATTCATGCCATCGTGGGGTGCAAAAGAAGTGTGTCAAATAATAATCCATGATGCGTATGATAGTTTATGCACAAAAGAAAATATCCTGGGTCTGTAGACCACGGAGCCTCTAGGCCAAAGCGCGGAGCCTCCGTATTCTGCACACTTAGAATCTTCTAATCAGAACAGAAAGCATCACATATATATGAACAGACATCACACAGTTATGGAATGCTAGTAACTTATGAATATAAAGAAGTTTTACCATAGTTCTAGCATTTCATTTCACATAAAAATTCACATATCCATGTCCATGACCACCAATCGCCACACAAAGGCGAATCAAAGTATTATTACAGACCACTAAGATAGAAAGAGAGTTAAAAAAAACCTTGACTCAAACAACTCACAATGTCCACTACTACTACTATCAATGTCCACTACTACTACTGCCACCATGATGAAAAAATGATGACAAGACAACGATGACACAAAAGAAACATCTCAATCTTGCCTCTCTCCCCATTTGTCAACATATGGCAAAAAAGGGAAAGAACAAGAGAGGTAAAGCACGGCCATCTCACTGCTCCCTACTCTAGTCACTACCAATGTCACTGTCATCATCATCTACTAGGTCGATCTGCTGCCTGCTGCCTAAAATAGTCCTCTCATCGGACTCCTCGTCACTGTCACTCTCAACAGCCCTACCAGGTGTGTGTGTGTAGTAGTTGTGTGCCTCTATGGCCTGGACTATCCTCTCTCATGTCTGAGGATGTTCATCCTCTCACCAAGCGTCTCCTGATCATGAGGATATTCCATCTCTTCATCATCCTGACTATTGTCCTCATAAGGTGGAAACACTAACGGCGGTGAAATCTCTCTAACCTCAAGTCCCAGCTGCCTCTTCTTGTCATTGATGTCCTTCCTTCCCTCATAAGCGGCATCCACAGCATATTGACACATGCAAAATATGTTCTTGAGCAACTCCTTGAGCTTGCTCCCCTAGATCTATGGTGGGAAGAGGAAGGCCTGCTGCTGCTAGGTCTCTCTAAGGGTGCAGCCCTGCTACAACTAATGTGCCAGTAGCCCCAACTAGTGCCTCCCAGCTATGTGCTATCACTGTCTCAACCTATATGGACTATGCTCCACATCCTTCTTAAACTCAATGCCGGACACCCTCTCAATGATATACATGATGTAAGGAGCATACGGGAGATCATTCCTACAATCATCTAATGAGTCACTCAACTTAGCCCAAATAAACCTGCTAATAGAGAAAGCATCACACCTTGGAGTCATCCTTGCAAGCAAGTTCTTTGCATACTTCCTCAGTGAAGTTGAGTCACCACCTTTTGGGTTGATTGTCTCTCTAAAAAGGTTGTTCATGGCATAGTAGAAAGACTTCAGCCCTACTATTTTCCCATCAGCTAGACCTCTCCTCTCATATGCAAATACAATATCCTCAGCTTTCATGACATTCTCTGTCTAAATGGTGTCTGCATATCTATCTCCACTCCCAAACCCTAGAAGATGAGCAAAAGTAGTGAAATCTACCTTGTAGTGAACTCCTTCCGTAAACCAATGAATGGTCTCATTTGACACATCATGGAAGAAAGTGGCATGAAACTGAGCTAGGATCTCTCAATTCCAATCATATTGGAAACCCATGATGTCCTTCAACCCATGCTCAGTCACTATATCTATCACTCTCTTGGAATCTAGGGTGTTCATGCTCTCAATGTGATCCTAGTCAATGTACTTCATCTACACTATCTTCTTTTCTTTGGCAAGAATAACAGTCTTGTAGAAGTCAAACTAAAATATAGACCAAAACATGTAGTCTATCCCTCTGTCATTTAGCCACACATAGGGATTTTCTGCCCTAGCTCTCTTGACTTGCACTCCCAAATTGTGATAGTTACTATGTTGTATTTGGACTCCATGATCATAGATCACTAGTTCTCTCCTCACTGGAGCACCCTGATGCTGAACCATGTAGGACTAATCAAATTCTAAGAATCGAGGAGGTGTATCTGGTGCTCCGACTGTAGGTATGGTCTTCCCTTCTCTTCCTCCATCATCGGCAGGTCCTTCTCTATGTCCTACCCTAGCCCCATGGCCAGCACTGCCATGACCAGCACCACTGCCGCTACCTTGCCCACTGCCTCTTCTAGGTTGAGCTTTTTGGCTACCTCTGCCACAGACCTTCTACTCATGGTTGTGCCCTTGCTGCTTACTGCCACCCTGTAACTCTTGAAACACAAGACCTCTGATCTTCCGGTCTACTGGATCATGATTCCCTTTTGATCTTTTCTCCCTTCTCTGACTTGGATCACCATCCATCTAAAGAAAAGGATGAGAAACTAGTGCCAAGTCATAACAGCAACATTACACAAGGTCGGAGTAGAATTTTGAATCAAACTGAGGTTGTTGATCCTTCCAGACCGTGGAGCCTCCGCACTCTGGCGCAGAGCCTTCGGGCCTAGAGCCTCTGCATAGAGGCCTAGGGCCTCTACGCTCTGGTAGATTACATCCTAAATTTGATTCAACCTTCTACTCAAATCTTACTCCAATGTACTACTAGATCTAGCACTAGAAGGCGAAACAAACTCATCTACGTAGGAAATTGAAAGAAACAGAGACCCAAAATCAAATCCATGGTAGAAATAGGATTTCACCTTAGATGAGAGAGATTGGAGAAGAAACAGATAGTAGCAGTCAATGACGGCCTCAAGGAGCACCCACCTGCCACGAGTGCAGCCAGAGAAACAAGGATCTGGCCAGTCGTCAATGAATCCTCCAGGTGATGGTTTGAGCAGCTTCTTCTCCTCTGTGGACTCCCCCTAAGTCCTGACCTCTGGCACCACCACCACAAATGCCCATGTG
Organism: Miscanthus floridulus; assembly: GCF_019320115.1. NCBI lineage: Eukaryota > Viridiplantae > Streptophyta > Magnoliopsida > Poales > Poaceae > Miscanthus > Miscanthus floridulus. The sequence continues at coordinate 32,181,975 of NC_089590.1, read as the reverse complement.
ACACAGGAGAGCAGGGCAACAGAGCAGCTACAGTGGGAGCGGTGGCGTGATAACGGTGACGGCGAAGGCAAGCACGCACACATGCGAGAGGGAACGGGCGCAGTGCGGCTTAAGTGAATCCCCAGTAACTCAGAGAAGTTACTAGGAGGTGTAAAATGGGAAAGATAAAAAAATATTTTAATTTTTACCCAAACCCTAACCGAACCGTCAGGGCACGGAGCCTTCGGGCCGTGAAACCTCCGCGCATAAATGCGGAGCCTCCATGATCTAACACTGAGCAGAAACTAGGTTTGTATTCCAAGGAATTTCTTAGTGTTTTAATTAATGGTCATGGACTTTTGTTTCTTGTAGCTAGCCAGCAAAACAACAGTACATAACAATAGCTACTAGAGACAAGATTGGACATATGAACCAACATTTTGAAACACTTATGAAAATTTTGCAAGCCTAACAAGTTGAAACATAAAGCAACAAACAGAGGCATGCACAATTTCAAACCATGTTATGAGAGTCAAGAATATTTAGTTCATCCCTCAAAGCACAGAACCTTGACTCATCGAGAGGCTTTGTGAAGATATCGGCTAGTTGTTTTTCGGTGGTCACATGATGAATTGCGATATCTCCTTTGGCTTCATGGTCTCTCAAGAAATGATGACGGATATCTATGTGCTTAGTTCTTGAGTGGCTCACTAGATTGTTTGCAAGCTTTATGGCACTTTCATTGTCACACAAAAGTGGGATCTTGGTAAAGTGACATCCGTAATCATTGAGGGTTTGCTTTATCCAAAGAAGTTGGGCACAGCATGTGCCGACCGCCACATACTCGACTTCAGCGATGGAAAGGGCTATCGAATTTTGCTTCTTAGAGCTCCAAGACACTAGGGACCATCCAAGGAATTGGCATGTCCCTGATGTACTTTTTCTTTCTACTTTGCAACTGGCGTAATCGGAATCCAAATACCCAAGTAGATTGAAATTTGAGCCCTTAGGATGACACAAACCAAAGTTAGGAGTGTATACTAAATATCTCAAGATTCTCTTAACGGCCATAAGATGGCACTCTTTTGGGTTAACTTGAAATCTAACACACATGCACACACTAAGCATAATATCCGGCCTAGATGCACATAAGTAAAGTAGGAAGCTGATCATGGAACGATATACCTTTGGGTCAATAGATTTCCCATCTTTATCCAAGTCTAAGTGCCCATTTGTTGGCATAGGTGTCTTGATGGGTTTGGTGTTTGCCATGTCAAACTTCTTGAGTATATCCCTTGTGTACTTAGTTTGGCATATGAATGTTCCTTCCTTCAATTGCTTGACTTGAAACCCGAGGAAGAACATCAATTCACCCATCATAGACATCTCAAACCTCTTTGTCATAATCATACTGAATTCTTCACAAAAAGTTTGATTAGTACTACCAAATATTATGTCATCGACATATATTTGGCATACAAATATATCAGTCTTAATCTTTCTTGTGAAGAGAGTAGTGTCGGCTTTGCCTATTTCAAAGCCTTGTTTGAACAAGAAATCCTTAAGGCATTCATACCATGCTCTTGGTGCTTGCTTGAGCCCATAGAGCGCCTTATGGAGTTTGTAGACATGGTAAGGATGCTTAGGATCTTCAAATCATGGTGGTTGCTCCACATAGACTAGCTCGAAGAGTGGACCTTTGAGAAAGGCACTCTTCACATCCATTTGATATAGCGTGAAATCATGATGGACGACAAAGGCTAGAAGCACTCGAATTGCTTCAAGTTTTGCCACTGGTGCAAAGGTCTCTTCAAAGTCTAGCCCTTCAACTTGAGTGAACCCTTGAGCAACCAATCTTGCCTTGTTCCTTGTCACCACACCATGTTCATCTTGCTTGTTTTAGAAGACCCACTTGGTGCCAATCACATTAGTCTTGTGTCTTTCCACCAATTCCCACACATGATTTCTCTCGAAGTTGTTCAACTCTTCTTGCATAGCCATCACCCAATCCAGATCCTTAAGAGCTTCATCTACCTTAAGAGGTTCTAAGGAGGAAACAAATGAGTAAAATTGGCAAAAAATTGCTAGACGAGATCGAGTTGTTACCCCTTTCTTATGCTCCCAAGGATGTTGTCAACGGGATGATCCTGCTGTACACTTTGATGCACTCTTGGATGAGGTGGCCTATCTAAAGGTTGATGTAGAGGTTGGTTGTCATCATCTTCATTAGCTTGAGGCTCATCATCTTGTATTTGTTCCTCCTCTTGTTGATTGTTGTCCCAGACCCTGGAGCCTCTGCGTCCTGGCGCGGAACCTCCAGGCCCTAGAGTCTTCGCGTTCAAGCGTGGAGCCTCCACGTCCTACATGTTCACAGGACCAAGGACAATAGTTGGCCCTTGGAGTGGTGTTGAAGCCTGGAGTGGAGGGTCTTCTTCTTTGGTCGCTTCAACTAGTCTCACATCACCTATGGCCATATGCTTTATTGCTTCACAAGGTGGCTTTTCTTTTCCTACAACATCTAAATCAACTTGCTCCACTTGAGAGCCATTAGATTCATCAAATGTCACGTCTACCGTGATTTTAGTTCTTCCGGTAGAAAGATTGAAAACCCAATAGGCATGCTCGTTTGGACCATAACCAAGAAGAAAGCCTTCATCAATCTTAGGTACAAATTTAGAGCTTCAAGGCTTCTTGTTAAGAATGAAACATTTGCACCCAAATACTCTAAAGTATGACACCTTGGGTTTGTTACCGGTTAGAAGCTCATATGAAGTCTTCTTGTAGTACTTGTGAAGATAGAGGCGGTTGATGGCATGACAAGCGGTGTTGACTGCTTCGGCCTAATAGTTGTCCGGAGTCTTGTACTCATCAAGCATTGTTCTTGCCATGTCAATGAGAGTTTGGTTCCTCCTCTCAACCACCCCATTTTTTTGAGGGGTATATGGAGCCGAGAATTCATGCTTGATGCCCTCCTCATCAAGAAACTCTTCGGCATTGGTGTTGTAGAATTCGGTACCATTGTCGCTTCACACCTTCTTGATTGGTAGCCTGAACTCCCTTTGTGCTCTTCTAGTGAAGGTCTTCACCTTCCCTTGCACTTCACTCTTATCATACACAAAGAATACCCACGTAAAGTGAGAATAATCATCAACAATAATAAGACCATATTAGTTACTGCCAATGCTAACGTAGGCAACTGGTCCAAAGAGATCCATGTGGATGACCTCCAATGGGCTTGAGGTAGTGATGATGCTCTTTGGTGGGTGTGGTATGCCTACTTGCTTTCTGGCTTGGCATGCTTTACATATCCTGTCTTTCTCAAATTGAACATTCGTTAGTCCAAGGATGTGTTCCTTCTTTAGAAGTTTAGCCAAGTTCCTTATCCCAACATGAGCTAGTCGACGATGCCATAACCAACCCATGCTAGATTTTTCCACTAAATAAGTCTCAAGCATTGCTTTACTTTTGTTGAAGTTAACTAGGTAAAGCTTGCCCTTCAAGTGACCCATAAAAGCAATAAAGGAATCCTCCCTTCTAATGGTGGTCACACCCTTATTCGTAAAGTGACAATCATAGCCCATCTCACATAATTGTGATATGGCCAATAAATTGTAAGTTAATGAATCAACATGTAAAACATTGGAAATTGAATGATCTTGAGTTATAGAGATTTTACCGACACCAAGTAGTTCTCCTTTTGAATTATCCCCAAATACTATGTTTTCACTTGGACCTTCTATTTGGGCATAAGATGAGAACATACTCTTCTCTCTGGTCATATGATTTGTACATCCACTATCAAGCACCCAAGTTGATCCACCGGAGGAGTATGCCTGCAAAACAAGTTTAGTTCCTTCTTTTACATCCCCAATTAGCATTGGGCCTTGAGTGTTAGCCACTAGAATCTTAGGAATCCATAGAGATCTTTTCACATATATGTTGGACTCATTTTCAACATACATGGCAACAACTTTACCAATGTTGTTGTGTCTCAACACACAGCTAGAGGACATGCTCTCATGGGGTGCATAGGCCTTGGGCTTGTAAACATACTTGTTCCTCTTTGGTATGATTGGGTTCTCCTTGACCTACAGGCAAGTGTTAGATGCTTTAGGAGCTTTTTGTCTTGGATGAGATGGTGCCTTGATTCTATTGGTGCCACTATTCTGCTAGACCCCGGAATCTCCACATTTTGGCATGGAGCCTCCAGGGCACGGAACCTCTGCATTTCTGCGTGGAGCCTTCATGGTCTATACTAGCTGCACCTCTCCAATGGTTTCCTTCTTCTCAAACCTGATGCAAGACACTTCATTCACCATCTTCCTTTCACCGGTCTTGCCACCCTTCTTGTGGCCAAGACCATCCTTGACAAAAGGATGTCTTCCTTGAATGAACTTGGGCTTCTTGCTTGCATCATCCATGCACCCACTAGCTATGATATTGTTGAGTCTTACAATTTCCTTCTTCATAGCTTCCATATTAGCAAGGTTAGTAGCACAAGCTTCTAAATCAACATTGTAGCATCTATCACAACCCTTGCTAGTAGATGCATTAGAGATCTCACTTGCCTTCGTAGGATGTGAGGTTTTATCCCAAAGGATGCTAAATTGCTCTTCAAGCTCCTCATTTCTTGTCTTGAGGGCATTGTTCTTCTCTTGAAGAGTATTTAGGTCACCCTTTAGGGTAGCTATGACACTTTCCGCTTGGTCAATTTCCAAATGTAAAGTCTCAACCTCACTTCTTTTTGATGCAAGAGCTTTCTTGCAAGTAACATAGAGTTTCTCTTGTTTGGCAAGAGTAGCTTGAGTTCTCTCTAATTCATCAACCACCTTGGCTATGAAGTTCTTAGATTTTTTTATCTATTTTACTTACCAAGTTGTTTACTTCATCATCACTAGATTCATCACTAGAGTCTATGTCTGATTCATCACTAGATGGAGGAGAGGGTTTAGGCTTGGATTTTGGTTTTAACTTTTCTCCTTTGCCCATGAGACAAAAGATGGTAGATCTCTCCTCATCATCATCAGTCAAGTTGGTGAAGAGCTTTGGTGAATAAGAATGCTTCTTGATAGCAATGGTTGTAACTTTCTTTGTTTCTTCTTCACTTGAGCTATCATCGTTTGAATCCCATTCATGACCAATATGAGCTTGACCTAAATAGTTCTTCTTCTTGTGTTGGGTCTTGTCATCTTTCTTGTAGTGCTTCTTCTTCTTGTCTTTCTTGTCCTCTTTGTTCTCATAAGGACAATCGACAATGAAATGCTCTGTGCTCCCACAATTATAGCATTTCCTCTTTTGCTTGTTAGGAAATCTCCTCTTCACAAACTTGCACCCTTCTCTTTTAAATCCCTTCTTGTACTTCCTCATGAACAAATCAACATCACCAATCTCACCGGAAGATACTTCATCATCTTCATCATCACCTAAGTCACTTGATGAATCAACCATCTCAACCTTGCTTGATCTTGATCTTGGTGGCTTGCTCGAGGTGAAAGCCTTGTTTGATTTGTTTGATTTGAGAGCTACCTCCTAGACCTTCAAGTTCTCCATCTTTGCTTCTAGCTCTCCAAACTTCTTCCTTTGTTGTATCTCCATCTCCATGAGCTCATGAGTGAGTATTCTTCCAAGGACATCACTAGGGGTGAACTCTTCAAACCTCTTCTTCTCTCTAATCAATGTCACAAGAGTTGGGTTTCTTGGTGCAAATGCTTCCAACATCACTTTTACAACATGATGATCATTCAAGTCATCCCCACCCAAGCCTCTAATCTTGCCAACTATCACCATCAATCTATCAAACATGTCTTGAGGGCCTTTTCCATCATTGATAACAAACCTATTGAGTTGAGCCATCAATAGATCAATCTTGGACTTCTTTACCTTACTAACTCCTTCATGTGCAAGGTGAAGGGTGTCCCAAATCTCCTTAGCAATCTCCAAACCAATCACTTTGATGTACTCTTCTAGGTTAATGCACTTAGAAGAGCACTAGTAGCTTGAGCATTGCGATGTATCATGTGAATCTCTCTTGGTGTGGGATTTTTGGGATCAATGGGATCTTCAAAACCTACACACACAATATTCCACATCTCTAGATGGAGTCCAATAAGATAAGCCTTCATTATATGCTTCCACTTGGCAAAGTTGGTCCTATCAAATTGGGGTAACTTGCCTATGGGTATGTTGATATGAGTGTTAGTAGGCAAATTTATGGAATCATAGTTAAAGGATACACTCAAATATGATCTCTTGGTGTTAGACTTGAGTGTCCTTTTTGGTAGCCTTTGAGCATAGTACTCATCATCATCATCTCCATTCTCTGACTCATTGCTTGGTTGTGGACTTGATTGCATCTTTCTTCTTGCTTTGTGTTTCTTCTCCTCTTTGTTCTTGTTCTTGTCCCTTTGCTTGTCTCCCTTGGAGGATCCCTTAGCACCAAGCTTGAGCTTTGGAAGTTGCCCAAGCACTGCTGTGGCATCATCCTTAGGAGCTTTGGGTTCCTCTTCACTAGGAACATCCTCAAAGTGGTCCTCTCCATCTTCCTCCAGTACCCTTTGTTTAGGACTTGCCATTTTCTCACATGGTTAAGTGCTATCACGAGAAAACCTGCTCTGATACCAATTGAAAGGATCTAGCAAGTGGCCTATAGGGGGGTGAATAGGCCTTTTTCTGAAATTTAATCGACTTGTGAAAATAGTCAGAACACAGAACCTCTGGGTTTGAGCGTGGAGGTTTTGGGGCGCGGAGGTTCCGGGACTGAGCATGGAACCTCCGAGGATCAGAGTATGAAATCGATCTACTGCGGAATTTAACGAATGAAAAATAGATCAAATGTAATACCAGCCTTCCTCGGGAGTATGTTGACCTATCCAAACAGTCGGTTGCACCTAGAAGCTGAGGAATTTGTAGATTGGATGCAAACCCTAAAAATCAATCCAAATCACAAGTAATAGCAACAACAACAGCAATCATAGTGAACATAAGGATTTATCCCATGGTTTAACTCGCCACAAAGGCTTGTTTACATCCAGGTTGTTGAGGTTAGCCACAAAGGCTATGGAGTCTCTTTCAACTCACTCCTCTTCTCCAACCTATCACCAAGGCAATGGGTTAGAGGGTTCCACTAAGTCACAAAGGGTAATACAAACTTCTTGGTGCTCCACCACAGCGGATTGGGAGCTACCGGGCGATCGCTAGCCATCTAGGAGCCAAGCTCCAAGAGTAACGAACACACCAAGCGGTTAGGGCTTCACCAAGTGCACAAGAATAGAGGAGAAGGATCTTCTTGAGCTTTCTCACACTGTCTAGAGCTAAATCCCTCAAGGAATCACAAAGATTTGAGCAAGGGAGTTGGGAGCACCAAGCTTGGGTGAGAGGGAGAGCTTCAGTTCGAGTCTGAGTGAATGAGGAAGAAGATGACTATTGGGGGCGAAGGGGTATAAATACCACCCACGTCACCCATAAAACGGTCTAGTCAGACAGACCTTGGAGCCTCCGTGTTTGAGCGTGGAGGTTCTGCGTTGGCCAGACCAGATAAGAATTCAGCTCGGCTGGCTTTTTGTGGCTGGGATTATTTGAGTTGAAGATGGAGTTTTGAGCACTTGGTTCCACCCAACACACCATTAGTATCCCCCTTGATAGTACGGCTTGTCCTACGACTCAATTTCAAAATATAAAATGAATTAACATAGCTCTTCGAGCTGTTGCAAGCCACCGATTCAAGTTGGGGAATCTCCTCCTTTGTTTCTTTGCATCCACGATTAAAGATATTCTATCAAACACTTGTCAAAGCCATTAGTCCTTTAATTATGTGGTCAACATCACCAAAACTCACTTAGAGCTTGATTGCACTTACAGTGGAGTAACTTATCATACTTCTCACCATATCCTTTAAGGTACGGTTGCGTCTTTCAGCTACTCCATTCTGCTGAGGCTCGCCTGGTGTAGAGTACTGGGCAACTATGTGATTTTCCTATAAGAACTTTACAAAAGGTCCAGGAACTTGGCCATATGGGGTATGTTGACCATAGTACTCCCCCCACGGTCAGATCTTACTACCTTAATCTTTAAATTGTGTTGATTTTCTACTTTAGCCTTAAATATCTTAAATTTATCCAATGCTTCTGATCTTTCCTTAATTAGATAAATATAGCCACAACAAGAATAATCATCTGTGAATGTTATAAATGAATCATAACTATCCACACTTTTCATAGGAAAATGACCATAGATATCTATGTGAATTATTTCCAAAATTCCTGCACTTCGTTTGGCATCTTTCTTTATTTTCTTAACATACTTTTCTTTAATGCAATCAATACATTGTTCTAAATCTAAAAATTCTAATAGCGGAAGAATTGATTTCTTAATCAATTGTTCTATTCTCCCCCTCGAAATATGGCCTAAACGATAGTACCATAATTTCAATGATACATCATGAACTCTCTTCCACTTTTTACTTACATTCATAGATGAGGAGGCATTCTCATTATCAGTGCTCACAACATTCACATTCTTAGAAAGCGATAACAAATAAAGCTTGTCTTGTCGGAAGGCAAGACCAACACACTTATTATTAAACACAATCTTACATTGGCCATTACCAAAATGGCAATCATATCCATCATCGTCTAAATGTGAGACACTTATTAAGTTTCTACGCAAAGAGGATACATAAAGGACATCTGAAAGCTTAAGTATAAGGCCATCATTTAATTCTAATAGGAGTTCTCTAGTGGCTTCTACTTCAGCTTTAACTCCATTTGCCAACTTAATGTGTCTTTCTCCTCTTTGCAAGGTCCTCGTATGGAATTCCTATAATAAATTTGCAACATGAATAGTTGCACCTCAATCAATCTACCAAGTAGATTTTGCATAATTTAAATACAAGGGCAGGAACTCTAGACAATCTTTCTAGTAGTGTCTAGTCTTATGGCACCATCTGCAGGTGTCCTTGTCCACTTGAACATAGTTGGATTTCTGATGGTGATCTTTCTTAGGGGCCTTTCCTTATTGCTTAGAGGAGGAGCTATTGTCCCACTGAGGTTTCCCTTGTGGTTTAGCGTTCTTGTTGTTAAAGTTCTTTTTATTTTCCTTCACATGGTTGGCTGAGTCACCATGTGAGCTCTTAAGCCTCTCCTCTTCTTGCACACATATGGCAATGAGCTTCTCAATGTCCCACTTATCTGGCTATAAGTTATAGTTCACAACAAAAGTCTCATACTCTTTGGGCAAAGAAGCAAAAACTAAATGAATTAGGAACTCATCCTTGAGCCCCAAGTCCATTGGCTTGAGCTAGGATGCCATGTTGCTCATCTTTAATATGTGCTCTCTAATCCCTCCACTAGAGTATTTCGCATTGACTAACTTCTTAATAAGAGTGCTTGCATAAGCCTTTAAGGAGCCAATGAACTGACACTCCACCTTCTTGAGATACTCAGTGGTGGTGGTACATTCTGGGATTAAACCCCTTATTGGATCCTCAATGGAGCCCTTAATCACCATCAGACACTTGCGGTTTGAACTATCCTACTTTGCACGATCAAGGCCATACTTCATTCTCACTTTCTGCATGGTCACGTTGTCAAGTAGCGAAAGCTGCATTAGTCTCATTTGCTTCCCTCATCGGGTCCACTAGCTCAGTGGGACATGGAGAGATAAGTGCTAGATCATTGTCGGACAACGCAAGTGCTATCTCAAGCTTCTCTCGCCATATGTTATAGTTGCTTCCATTGAGAGCCGAAATGGATGAGATAAATGTCATTGGGTTATAGCCCGAAACAACGTCAGAGAAAGTGAGAAATAGTTGGCATAATAATTGCATGCCGTAATTTAACGTTGGTCAAAATTAAAACATACAATATGCTTCTACATTAATTCTACATCACCGTTGGGCAGAAATAGAACTAATGCATGAAAAAACTCATGAATAACTTATAATATTATTATCATCAACATTGGTCAGAAAAGTAATAATATCATAATTTAACTTAAACATATATGACTACTCCTCCAATTCAAATTTTCCCATTGGTATCAATTAAATTAGAGGATCATAAACATCATCTTTGCAGCGGAAACATGATCAAGAAATTTATCTACTTTTTAGAAGTGTTTTACTATACTCATCTACTCTCTAAAAAAATTATTTTGTTGGTTCAAATTTTGACAGAGATTTAAACCTTCAAATTTGACTTAAAAAATAATCTAAAATTGCTTCTAAAAATAATAAAACTAAATACAAGGTTGTTACTATGCATTTTGACCTGAAGGCCTAGCTCAAAACCCGGCCTGTAGCCCACTCACTCGCGCACCCACCCTTCGGCCCATGGCCCAGCGCGTGCTGCCACGCTCCCCCATGCCCAGGCTGCAACCTAGGCCCAGGCCAGCAATTCGACCACCCGCCTAGGCCAAATCTGCCTCGGCTGCTCTCAGCCATCCATCGGCCAAGCGCCGCATCGGATGGCTGGCCGCTGTTTTCACTGGATCAAAAACCTAGCCCATCGGTGTCCCTTGGAAACCCTAGCCTCATTCGTTCCCTCCCCTTCTCGCCCATCAGCACCATAGCGAAATGGAGCGGCACAGTAGCAGCCTCCTATGGCTACTGGAGGAGGTGGCGGCGGCGCCGCGGTCCCTTTCACCAACGCACGGGCTCCCCGGAGGTAGAGCGCGCCGCCATCGAGCGGCCTCGCTTCGGTGCCCTAAGCCCGTGCCCACGCGTTGGAATCTCAACGGCGAGCGGCGGCTCGGCTACCCGCGCGACGTCAACGACGGCCGGTAGTAGTGCGCTCTGGCGAGAGGACCAGGTAGGCCCGTCGGATCTTGTCTTATATAGGGTTAGGGTTCACATCTTTGAGAGAAAATTCAAATCCCCTCCTTCTACTTTCTCATTCTATTCTACCCCAAGATCTAGATCTATACCCTAGTAAGGCGACTGATACCATTGTGAGCATAAATTAGGGTCCACTAGGCATAGATTAGTGGGTGTACATGCTTTTATTCGGGATAAAATGACATAGATCATGAACTAGATAGAGGGAGAGACTAAAGAGAGAGAGAAAGAGAGGGGTGTAGAGTTAGCTGACCATCGGTGGGCTTGGCGGAGCTGCTAGCCATGGCACCGGTGCTGAGCTTGGCGTAGTCCAGTGGTGTCGGTGTCCGGTGATGGAGGCGTCCGACGGGGAAGCACAGTGGCAGTCGGTTGGTGGCGCTTCCCGTCACTTCAGCGCTGCCCTGTTAGATCGGTTTAGGGTTAGGAATGTAGGTGGGGAGAATGATGTCTCCGGTGAACCTCGTACCGAGTGCCCCAGCCCCACCTTCCTCTTTATAGCGCTGCGTGACGGGGGCCCACCAACCATGATTGGGTTGGGCACCCCCGATCAGGGCGTAGATCAAATGTCTAAATTAGTCATTGGGCCAACTTGGTGGAGATCAACCTAACAATTCCAAGCTAGGCTCCGGTTGATTCGCCTACACAATGTGCTCTGGCTAGTTGTCTCTCGTGGAACTCGGGGGATGTATATATATGTGCATGTTCGATCCCTGTGGGGGTATGGCCCTGATATCCACAAGACAAGACATGGGCCGCACCATCGAAGGTGGCCTAGCCCACAAGATCAAGCTGTGCACGGCGCTGCTTGGCGTGCACCGCAAGATATTGTATAGTACCAAATAGGTTACTTTCCTTGTAACCCTACCCCTCTAGAGTATATAAGGAGAAGCAGGGATCCCCTCATGGACACAATGATCGATACATCTCATACTCAATATAATACACCAAAGACACAGGACGTAGGGTATTATGTCGATCAGATGACCCAAACCTATCTAAATCGCTGTCTCTGTGCCTTGTGTCACCATCCAGTTCCTGATCACGCGCACCTCCACTGATCAATCTACCATTGCGGGATACCCCTCGGTGGACTGCCGACGATATTCTATCGACAGTTGGCGCGCTAGGTAGGGGTGTGCGCTTTATCTATGGCGAGCCAGATGGACCTCAAATCAACAACGCGTTCTCATCATCAATCTTGTGGAGATCCATGTCGGTTCACGACGATGATTCATCGCTGGCTACGCCAGCCCCCGCGACAGTAGATCCAATCTTGGAACCACCTCTGAGGTCACCTTCATCAACAACTCACCACCCGCTTCCACGCTACCAGAGGAGGCAGATCAACAACGACGATCTGATCATATCCATCGATTGGGTCGGTCCGAAGCTCGCCGATTGCCTCTCCATCGCCGAATTGGCTCTGGACACTCTGGTTCAGCGCCGACCACCCTCTGATCCAGATCTATCGGAGGCTGCTCGGGAAACTCCAGGGGTTATGGCCCTACCTTTCGGGTTCACCAATGCCGCCGCCGCTTACCAACATGCCCTAAGGGGCAGATTCACCGACCAGATTGAAGACATCCATCCTCTCGCTGACCAGATAGTGTCATACGTCGTCGACCAGTCGTTCTGTCTAAAGCTAAGTCACACTTTAATATTTTTCTAAATATTCTCCAATCTCCATATATCACCATGATGTTTCTCTGAACTGTTTTCTCCATGTTTGCTCTCCAAATGATTTTTCGAACCTCTAAACAGTCGCATTGATGCTTGGACGCCTCTAGAGACGGCCTTGTCTCTGGCTCCTCCCTACACATGCATGAGCATCTGCCCTCTATGTTATGGGTGGTCGGCAGCGGCTCCTTAGCGACACCTGTTCCTCCTACACGTGTATGAGCTCCGCGCTCGACGTTATGGACTATGGGCTAGCTAGGGCTGGAGACTCAGCTACACACTAACTATTTGGGTGGTTTATATTAAATACATCTTCACACCAACTAATCGCCGAGCTACTTATGCTATTTCTTCGCCATTGCAGATTTTTCTCCGGAGTTCATATATTTGTACATCATGTACTACCCATTCTACATATTTGTATTGCAGGATCATCGTCCAGGTGATCGGATCACCTGGTGCTCGGACTTCACCACTGATCAACTGGTCGGACCGCTAGGATCATCGCCTCGTTGCCGACCAGTTGATCAGACTGTTCGCTAGTCGTTTCTACTCAATGCTCACTACGTCGCCGATCAGTTGACCAAACTGTTCGTCGCTCGTGCTTCATCGCCAGATACGTCGGTTACTCCTCGGCACTCGGATTCTTCGTGCTCGATGACTAAGTGGGCACACTTCACCGCACAGACATCGCCAGCTACACCAAACATCGTCAGCTATGCCAGGGACTCCTCGGTGCTCGGACATCGCCGCCTACGGCGGGGACTCCTCAGTGCTCGGACATCGCCGCCTACGCCGGGGACTCCTCGGTGCTTGGACATCGCCTCCTACGTTGGGGACTCATCGCTACTCGGACGTCGCCAGCTATGCCGGGGACTCCTCGATGCTCGGACATCGCCGCCTACATCGAGGACTCCTTGGTGCTCTGACATCGCCACCTACGCTGAGGACTCCTCGGTGCTCGGACATCGCAGCCTACACCGGGAACTCCTCGGTGCTCGGACATCGCTAGCTACGCCGGGGACTCCTCAGTGCTCGGACATCGCCGCCTACGCCAGGGACTCCTTGGTGCTCCGATATCGCCAGCTATGTCGGGGACTCCTCGGTGCTCGGACATCGCCGCCTACGCCGTGGACTCCTCGGTGCTCGGACATCGTCGCCTACGTCGGGGATTCCTCGGTGCTCGGACATCGCCAGCTACGCTGGGGACTCCTTGGTGCTCGGACATCACCAGCGACGCCGGGGGCTCCTCGCTCCTCGGTGCTCGAACATCGCCAGTGACGCCGGGGACTCCTCGCTCCTCGGTGCTCGAACATCGCCAGCGACACCGGGGACTCCTCGCTCCTTAGTGCTCGGACATCGCCAGTGACGCCGGGGACTCCTCGCTCCTCGGTGCTCAGTCATCGCCAGCGACGCCGAGGGCTCCTTGCTCGTCGGTGCTTGGACATCGCCAGCGACGCCGGGGACTCCTCGTTCCTCGGTGCTCGGTCATCGCCAGCGACGCCAGGGGCTCCTCGTCCTCGGTGCTCGGACATCGCCAGCGACTCCGGGGACTCCTCGCTCCTCGGTGCTTAGACATCGCCAGCGGTGTCGGGGACTCCTTGCTCCTCGGTGCTCAGTCATCGTCAGCGATGCCGGAGACTCCTCGCTCCTCGGTGCTCGGTCATCGCCAGCAACACTGGGGGCTCCTCGCTCCTCAGTGCTTGGACATCACTAGCGATGCCGGGAATCCTCGCTCCTCGGTGCTCGGACATCGCCACTTACGCGCGGGGACTCCTCGCTCCTCGGTGCTCGGTCATCGCCAGTGACGCTGGGGACTCCTCGCTCCTTGGTGCTAGGTCATCACCAGCGACGTCGGAGACTCCTTGGTGCTCGGTCATCGCCAGCAACATTGGGGACTACTCTCTCCTCGGTGCTCGGTCATCGCTAGCGACGTCTAGGACTCCTCTCTCCTCGGTGCTCGGTCATCGCCAGCGACGCCAGGGACTCCTCACTCCTCGATGCTCGGTCGTCGCCAGCAACGCCTGGGACTCCTCACTCCTCGGTGCTCAGTCGTCGTCAGCGACGCCGGGGACTGCTCGCTCCTCGGTGCTCGGACATCGCTAGCTACGCCAGGGACTCCTCGGTGCTCGGATCTTGCTACGTCTCATCGGTGTGCTATCAAGCTGCTCCATGTTGTTCGGATTAGGGTGCTGATCTTGTACAGCACGTCTGGGGTCTTGATACGCGCATGTCAAACGACATCGGCAAGCTTTCAGATTGTTTTTCCTTTGACCCTGCTATATGATTCATTCTTTATCCTCCAGCAGGCTTGGAGACTAAGTGGGCACACTTCACCTTGCGGTGAATGTGCTTTTTTCTCATCTCGTGGCTACGCCCGGGGACTGGATGCCTGCTCGGCTGGTCTTCTATTTTCTGACCCTGGCACCACGTGACTACATCACCTACTGTCAGGCTCGGGGACTAGCTGTGGAGGTATGGCCCCCGGTATCCACAAGACAAGACATGGGCCGCACCATCGGAGGTGGCCCAGCCCACAAAATCAAGGCGTGCACGGCGCTGCTCGGCGTACACCGTAAGATATTATATAGTACCAAATATGTTACTTTCCTTTTAACCCTGCCCCTCTAGAGTATATAAGAAGAGACAGAGGTTCCCTAGTGGACACAACGATCGATACATCTCATACTCAATACAATACACCAAAGACACAGGACGTAGGGTATTACGTCGATCAGACGGCCCGAACCTGTCTAAATCGCTGTCTCTGCGCCTTGTGTCACCATCCGGTTTCTGATCACGCGCACCTCCACCGATCAATCTACCATCGCGGGATACCCCTCAGTGGACTGTCGACGATATTGACAATCCCTGTCCAAATCCTGCTGATTTGTATGCGTCAGGCGACTATTTAAACTAAGAACACGAGAATTAATGTGAAGTGAACAAGAGACGGCAGGAAATTATGCTGCCCTCGCTCCCTGAATAAATTATTTTTTTAGACTTGTATTAAGTCAAATTCTTTTATGTTTGATTCGATTTAGAGACACACGCGGCAAACGGATACCGAGACTCCAATGGACACGATGAAAAGTTCAGTAATGCTAATTGATCGCTAATTATCTACTTCTAACGCTCCCCTGACCAATGTTCCTCTTGTAATCTTCATGGATTGTCCTTCATTTATTTATATTGATAATAACTACTCTAAAAAGTAACAACTCTATGGCAAAAAATCTGAGGAGAATCTGAAGTATTGGTATGCCACTAAAATTCCATTAAAACCTAGTGAGAAAATAAGAAGAAAATGATATGACATGTATGGATTATTGTCTCATTGTAAACATCAATGGGAATTAAAGAGCATGGAAAGAAAAATTCATAAGCAGGTCTACAGAACAATAGTATGATAAAAATGGTATAACCTCTCCCAAACCTCATTGGAAAAAATATGGGACGTATGTCTTTGATACGTTCTCAAAACCCTGCAGGAAATAAAGGATATGATGACATAATTAATATGCTTTGAATATCTCCTTTAAAACCCTCGCTTAGGAAAATAGGAGATATACATATATGCTTGTATTGATATATTGCCTCATAAAAAAAACTTTTAAGAGAAATCTTTGTGAGAAAAGCTTAGAAAAAAGAGTAGAATATAATGTTTTGAACATGTTATTATCTAAGACATGACTCCCCTAAACCTTGCAATTTGAAAGTTCATTGCATACCATTTTCAAGAAATATAAATGTAAGGACTTAGGGGCCGTTTGAATAGGAGAAATGTCATGACGTGCATTGTAATAAAATTTTGCCAACAGCGCCCCCCCCCCCCCCCCCCCCCCCAACCCCCCACCCCCCCCCCACACACACACACACACAGCCATCACCCCTCTATCCTGAATTCTAGACCTAGCTGAACTCGAGGAACCTTTTCTGATATCGAGCCTTGACTCGCTCACCCCTTAGTTTCACCTTTCTTCCCAACTCGCCCAATGCCATAAGAGAAATCCTCGAGTGTCGTAATCAGCTCCTGAAGCGTCTCAATCCAACTCTAGAAGATTTGCCATTACTACTATTTTACCTCCATAGACGAAAGCGAGGAAACACATACACTTAGATGAATGAAAGCCCAAAAAATAATAGATCAACTAGAGGGATGGATCCTGCTCGCTCTTTCTACCGGCAACTTGTTGGACAAAAAGGGGGAGGGAACCAGTGGGATAGAGACGCTAGGTTTTGCTGGTGCTGCATGATTTTTTTCAGAGAGGAGGTATTAACTAATCTTCTGTCGAAACATATATAAGATATCATAGAAATTTTAGGATACATTATGAATAAAATAAATGACGCATGTAATTCTTTCTTAACTACGGAGAGGTATCTTATTTAATATATTTTGATTTGATTCTTGTGATTGGATTAATAATATATATTAAAGCAAACATGTTTGTGCAGTTCTACGGGTGCATATACCTTGTTAAAACTTAAACATGTTTGTAAACCTTAGCCTAGGTTATGAATTTTTCATCACAAGCAAAACATGGAGGAAATTATTTCCTTGGCCCTAGAAAAAGTGCCTCTTAGATTTTTGGCCCTTTTTTTGTTGTTGAACTTAGCTATTTGGCTCTGAAACAAGTTTTGTTTGGTTTTTTGGCCCTTCTGTTAGTTTGATAGGATAACGGCGTTAAGTTGTACGCGAAAGTACTAATTTGGCTGTGACGCCGAATTAAACGGTTCAAACCTACAATGCACCGTACATGTCTTTCAGGTTGCTTATATCAATAATTTCCAAAAATTGAGCTAGAATCATTTTTATAAATGCATTATTGCACATGACAACATCACAATAACTATTTAAAATGCATATAAAATTGATAGTCCCGAGCTAGATTTATTTAGTTTTCCTTTAGCCCCATTCAGTTTACCCCATATTCGGCTTGTTTGGCTTGTTTTTTCAGCTGGAACAGTGTTTTCCTCTCACAACAATTCAACCAGAACAGTGTTTTCAGCCAGTTTCAGCCAAGATTCAGCAAGCCGAACGGGGCCTTAGTCTTACTTGAAATCTTCATGCTTTGCCTATTACGATAGAGAGCATATATTTAGTTTCGTAACCAAACTGCCGTTAATAGTAACACAAAATTTCTGCCCGTGTCAATTACCTTCTAGATGCTTTAGGAGTACAATCATCACTATTTCTTTTTTCGCTAGTTGTTGTTTCTAAGTTTTGACTTGAGGGGCAAAGTGAATATTTAGTATATGGTCAATAAAGCATTTAGACAAATCCATTAAACCAAAATATGATTTGCTTGTACACGTCATTAATGAATGAAGCCATCCAATGTCATTCTTAGCTCAGACACACACAATGCTCAAACACTTAGGTATCTGACACGCTGGTTTGTACAAAATCTAATGAGGTATATATACCACTGCAGCACAGGTTCACTTGACATTGACCATCCCATCACTTGTGGGCTCCACTCAAACTCTAGCTTCCTCCTGAAGACAATCATTAACATTGTGCATGAGTTAAACTGAAATTGGAATATTTGGACAACAGCAGCATGGACTGAACTAAATGAAGGACATACTTGTTATGATTATACAATGGCATGATTAATTTGTTACAAACAATGTATTGCTTGAGAATCGATCATTAAGTTTGTTACATTACTTCACTCAGCAAATCAGGATATTCAGCTAAACAATGATGAGCAATCACTGAGAAGAAGGCTGGAAATAAAGGTCTTACATGAGATACATTACAGCAGGCCACAGTGTAGATGAGGCTCGAAACATCAGTCCATTGCCACGTGAGGGGCAGTACTTCAGCTTGCTTTGAATTGCAATGTGAGCATCGATGCTCAGATACAGCATGGAACCTATCTGCGTATATCAAATAAAATACAACAGCAAAACTTAACTGCCATCTAACAGACAAATAATATTCTATTCATTCAGCAATTGAATTCGATGCCTGCTTTTTCCAAATTAGCAACAGTGGCCGCAGTAGAGAAAACGATGCTCCAAACATGAGAGAGAGAAACCAAGCATCAGTTTGTACCTGCACTGCAGCTGCTCGCCGTCCTGCCTCCCAGGGCCCTGCCCTGCGCCGCCGCGCCCTGCTCAGCCAGCCTCGCCGCGCGCCAGCCCAGCGTGTCTGGCGGACAGCCCCGAGACCAGCCGGGACGCCGTGCTGGGGCGCGCACGAGGTGGATCCGGCGCTGGCTGAGGTGGATCCGCCGGTGGGACATCGCCGGAGCCGCCCTCCTCCATGGCCGGTGACTTCTTTTTTTCCGATACGGCTTCCTCTGCAGAGACCGGTGCACTCGACGAAGAGATAAGGCACGGACGAGGCGGTCTTTTCGGGCGCGCCCCTAGCGCTGTTTCACGAAAAAAAAATTTTACGTGGATGTATGCAGTGTGGCACCGTGCATGCGTAGCGTCAATGGCTGACATGTGTCCCCCTCTGTTAGCGTCGATGGCTGTAATTGAAGCAGACCGTTTCCAGCACCGATCCTGATTTTTTTTATCGATGCAGCGTTGGATCGGGAGCAGAGACACGCGTCAGCCATGGATGCTCGGTATGCACGGTGCCGCGCTGCATACAGTTTCAGGTAATTTTTCACCTGTTTCACGGAACAGATTGACGGAATGGAGGGAAAGGTCAAGAACTAACCAAAACTCATTTCAGGGCCAAATAGCTAAATTCAACGAAAAAAAGGCTAAGAATCTAAGAGGCACTTTTTTTAGGGGCAAGGAAATAATTTCCTTGAAAACATGTGGCCTAGGCCGGCTCTAAGTGTGTGTGTGTGTGGTGGGGGTGGGGGGTGGGGGGGGGGGGGGGGGGGGGGGGGGGCATGGGACAGGGGGCATCAACGTACATGTAGTTTGTATAAATGTTCGGCAGATGTGATTTGGAGGCCCGCCAACAATTAGCCCAATATATTCCTATTCCCATACACACTACGCTAGCATGCAGCGATGTTTCATCTTTTATTAGGCTAGAAGGGTTTTATCTCTCAGTTTTCAACACACCCATATTTTAGAAACAGTACAGAAGAGTTTTATTCCCATGAAACTCTCTCTATTCCCATAAAACTTTTATCTTCTCTCTCTTCATCAAGACAATGCCATATCAGCATATTTAGGGCGCGTTTGGTTCATGCCGTCACCTTGCCACAACTCGCCACGCCTGACTTCCGCTCGTGTTTGGTTCATGCCGAACCTGCGCCGAACTTGCGGCACGCCGCAACTGCCTAGGCGCTCTCTAGTTCATTTGGGATGCCAACACACGCCGCAGTTCGGGCGGCCGATTTCAGCGCCGCAGTTGCGGCACGGCCAAACGTTCGGTGCGGCAGTTTCTGGACACTGTCCAAACGCGCCCTTAATGTCCATAAAACTCTATGAAATCCCCATTAAAACTGGCCACAGCATCTGATCACCAGAGCCCGACGTGACTCCACCCTACCAAGACCACGAGACACCCACTCGGCTTGGCACTTGATGCATGTCTCGACCCGATCCGATGCCACTGCGAGACCAGGACACAATCACGTGAGGACGGGCGACGAAGACGCGCGACGGCCGGTTGCAGCCACAAGGATCGACGGAGACACGCACGCGCCGGCCTGGTGTAGTATCCGTATTTTCTAATTTAAAATTTTTGAATTCCTTTTGTTTTTGTGTATGCCTGTACGGTGATAAGAACATAGGGTTCTAAATTTCTAATTATATATTTATTTTCATGTTAGATATTACTTAAGAAGCATTTGTTGGGTGCTTAGAAAAGAAAAAAAAAGAAAACTATTGAAAAATTAAAAGATCGAATGGCTTGGCTATGTGTAGCATTGAGAAGGATATTTAGGATAACATTGATTGTGATATTGTTTGAAGAATTTGTATCAAGAAATATCCGAAGATGATTTTTTACAAAATACTAAAGCATTATTATTTATTTAAGATAATTATAATGATCATTTTACTGTACTTTAAGTTTCTTGTTGTAGTATTATTGTTTTTATGAACTAAATATATCCTGCAACTTACATAACTATTTAATTTAGTTATCGTATAAAAACTAGCTAAAAGGCCTCTTACTGTCTTGTTTGCTCTAAAGCCTTCAAAATTATAGAGACATGTGGCGATGGTTATTTTGAACATGTTTGGATGGACCTTAGTGAGTTACAAACGCAACCTTATTGTATTTTGCATGTGTTCTTTAAATAAATTAGGCTCCGTTTGGCACAACTCAGTTTCACTGGTATTTTTTTTTTGGATTTTAGCTTTACAAATAGCTTTCTTGATGAAGCTAAAGTTGTTTTGGAGACATGTTTGACAAAATAGTTTCACATGGTGGACTAATTGAATAAAATGACAATATTACCCTTCTCCTTCCTTATGCGCCTAGACCTTTATCTTCTTAGGTCGGTTCTTCCCCATCTCTCGTCTGTCCACCTCCTCTATCCCGATGGCTGGACACCATCCTGGGAAGCCCACGCCCCATCCCCAACTCCCGCAGGCGGCCTCTCGGCGGTGGCCACGCTGTGCTAGGCGGCGCCCGTGTTCGGTGAATCCTGAGCTCGCGAGCCCCGGCGTCCGCGGCACTCAAGGCCACGCCAGGCAGCTCCCGACGGACGCGCCCAGCAGATCGCTCCCAGAGGTCCTCTCGGCGATCGCGCCCCGGCGGCCATGCCCAGAGGGCGCGAGTCACGCCAGTTGCACCCCGGTGGCCCCGCGCTGGAGGCCGCGAGCCCCGACGGTTGCGCCTCGGCGGCCACGCCCCAGCGATCTCAAGCCACGGCGGCGGCGCGAATCCCTTCTCTGCACGTAGGTCCTTCCCAGCGGCGTGCTCTCCCCGGTGTTGCTCGCACCCGTGTCTGGCTTCCTCGCTGGGGCATATGTAGTCCTTTCCTTCTACTGGGCCCACCTATGTCAGACAAAGCTGCGATACGCTACTTTTTAACTTAATCCTAACTCATCCTCTGTAGGAGAAGAAAAACAGGGTGTTTGATAAAAAAAAAAACATAAGCTATTGGTAAAGCTGTGCCATACAGGCTTTATTTGGTCACAAAATCTACACGTGACTTAAGAAAAAAGGAAAAAGAAAATAGCACCTTTGTCTTCTCATTTTGTTTTAAGCCGGCTAAGAGCTTATGTCCATTCATTCCTTCACAAATAAGCACAGCCACACCCACTTCGGAACTGATTGGTTTCCTGGTTTTGGCTTGGCAAGGCCGGTGGGGTGGTGGTTTAGAGGGCGTGGACGAGGGCTGGATGGTACAAGCGGCAAGCCGACCACTGCACGGGGCTCCACAGCCGGTCGTGGTGGTCTTCTTTCCTCCGGCAAGGCAGTCTAGTCTACGGATTAACTGCTATTAGGGTACTTTCAATAAGAATTATTGACGGTTTTTATCTCTATTAAATAAGATGTCACCTAAGTAAAATGTTGATATGACAGTTTAATTAACGAGAAAAGAGAGAAAAAATAGAGGAAACGGTTTCTTCTCCAGGAAACGACGTCGGCTCTTGAACCGAGGGATGAAGAAACTGCAATTTCTCCGTTGGGAGGAAACCACCCGTTTCTACAGATGGATCCGCGACGGGTGCTCGCCGGCCGCCGCGCGCACTTGCGCGCACTGCTGCGCGCTCACCTGCGCTGGCTCGCCGGCTGCCGCGCGACCTCGCCCAGCCGCTGCACGCACGCCCGCCCGCCCGCCTGCGCTCGCCGCGCCGCCATCGCCCACACGGCGCTCGCTGCGCCACCGTCCGTACAGCCCGCGCCGTTGTCGCCCAGGCCGGTCGCGTCCGTACAGGCTGCGTAGACCGCGCCGCCGTCGCCTAGCCGCGCTCCGCTGGTGGTGAGGGAGAGCACGAGCTCATGCTGGTGACAGGGCCAAGCCCACGGACGACCAGGGAGGCGAGCTTTGTTGCGGCCCGTGGCCCGGCACCTTGCCTCTCTGACGTCCAGCGGCCTCCCCTCCTGCTACTCCTTCTCACTCGCTCTGCTTGTGTTTCTTCTTGAGGAAGAAGAGAAGATGTGCTACTCCTCACCGTCAGGAGCCACTAGTCAGGACGAAGATGGAGTTCTCACCTGTGGACACAGATCCTGTGCAGTGGTATTCACACTGCAAGATATGCAGTGGCCACTTCTGAGCCCTTCATCTGGTGGGGAACGGTAGGATTAGGATCTTCTTTTCCCCCTCCATTCTTTTTCCCTTCCCTGGCGTTCTTCGAGGGAAACTCCACAGCTTTGGCACCATAACCAGAGCGAGGCGGCGGGCGAGCGCAGGGAGGCCGGCGAGCTGCCGCGCCATGAAACGCCCAGGACCCCTCGCAGCTAGTGGAGGCGATGCTGCTCCTCATGCGCCTGTCGAAGCTGCCCCTCATGTACCTGTCGAAGCTGTCGTCCTCCAACGCCCTCATCCCATAGCTCCAGGAGGCGTCACGACGTCCGCGCCGACATTGAGCAAGGCGTGCGCGTCGAAGAAGGCCAGCGTCACGCACCTTCCCCATGCCCCCGTGGAAGCTCCCATGGCGCAAAGCATTCCAGCAAAAGAGACCACAGCAGCTGCAGATGATGGTGCCATGGATGACGCCCAACAGGTGCTCGAGGAATCGCCTGCAAGGTTGTGCTAATCCTTGTTCCAAAGCTAGCTAATCAATTCCTGCATAGTTGAATTAAAGTTGTTGAAATGTCTTAAGAATGCTAAGGAAACACAATATTTTGATTTTGTCTGGTTGGTTCTTGTGATTGTTACCGATGAGATATAGAACTGACACAATATTTCAATATTTATAACTACAGGGTGGCTGCAACTCTTTTTTGGATTCCTAAAATAAGTATGACATTTAGCAGTGTTGATGAGGCATGGAACTTCGGGGTCACATATGGTGGTAGGATGGGGTTTGATGTTCGGAAGTGCTTTACAAACAAGAGTGGTCTGGATGGATTGGTTTGTTTCTTCAAATCAAAGGTTCTTGGGCTGAAGATAAGAAGTTCTCAGTTTGCAAGCGTAATAGGGCGCATACATGAACAGGCTGCATGGTTCATATGGCGGTATGGGCATTACCTTAGACAGAGGAAATGGGACTTACAAAGTACATGACTTATTTGTTGAGCACAACCACATCCTTTAGACTGCACAAACAAGTCATCTGATGCCATCACAGAGAAACATTTCTAAGCATTAGGCTATTGATATTGATGTGGCTGATGATTCTGGAATTGCACCTAAAGTAGCACATGACTTTTTTGGTAGATATGTTGGTGGATTAGGTAACCTCGTCTCGGGGTTATGACCCCGAGGTGTCTCAAGGCGCTGATTAGTTGGCAGGCCACGTGGCCCGCAACTCATCGGGTTAACAATGGCCCGAACGACCGAGGCCCAGCTAGGATGAGCATGCTGAACCAATGCCTAGGCCAGGATCGGCCATGACCCCCCTTCTCCTACCTTAGCCACACGGAAGACACACGACCTCTCCCCTATCATGACCCCTGGGGCAACACGGGGAGAGATCGAGCGTGGCTTAGTATGTCTGCTCTAACAAGAGCCGACACGTCGCATTGACCTCACAAGGACGGAGGGCACAACAGTCACCTCGGTCTAATCAGACGCCATCCCTGTGCCACGCCGCACCAACGAGGCAACGCCACAACGGTGGCAACGGGTACAAAACCCACCGTCCGGATACGGACCGACAGGACGCGCGTATGATCCCACCCACTACGGGATGGGATCCATGACAAGGGTCTCAACCTAGAGACCTTCCCGAATTGCGGAGAGCCTCGACCCCAACAATAGGGGTCGTGGCCCTCAGCCTCATGAAGTGACTAGGCGAACGACGACCAAGGACGGCTACCTACTGCGGGTACGATGCCTAGAGGAACCTAGAGACAACGATGAAGACCTAAAGGATGCCGCGTTCCATAGGACAGCTGACGAACTATCACCATGGCTACAGTGCTACCACGGACAGCATAGTAGCACCATGTCGGCCCCTGCCACGACGTGGCCACAAGACAATGACGACAGCCACGCTCAGGCAAGCATCCGAAGACGGCGTAGCTTGCAAGCTAAGTTAGCTAGGACCTCCCTCAGGCTCTCGACCCTTTGGTCAGGGGAACCTTCTCTTTGTAACGAGCCCTAGCCCCGAACTCTATATAAGGGCGGCCAGGGCTCCCTTCTCAGGACATCTTCACATTCTTCATTCTCTACCATTCCGTCCATAGCAGTAGGGCTCCTGAAGCTTCTCTTCGGGCCACCCCTCGTCTCGCATAGGTTCTACCACCTCTTTCACCATTCTTGCACCCACATTGTAAGAACTTCAGAGCATTCAAGCGAGGAACATGCACTCGATCTTCTCTGAGACTAGACGTAGGGCTTCGGTATGAACCAGTATAAATTCTCGTGTCTATTGGATGCCACCATCGTCTTCATAGAGCAGCACGACAATCCTATAAATTTAATAGTCTGGTTTACAAAACATCGACAGTTGGCGCGTCAGGTAGGGGACAGTCGCGCACTCTCGTTTGATTCAGGAAGTGATGGCTCCTCGCACCGCTGGGGGACTCGCTGGTTGAATGACCCGTGGTGGTCACATCCACCGTGAAAACTATAGGTTCATCAGCGCCAAAGGGCCAGCGCCCACGTCCACCTTCAGCCGCAGTCTAGACTTCCACCTTGGGAATCTGGGTCCTGTGGCTCACGGTGGACACACTCCCAGAACTGCCACGGGGGCTGCATCTCGGAGTACACCTACCCAGAGGGGCTAGTACCCTCGCTCGTTTTGAGCTGTGGCCAAGTTTTTCATCCACAAAACCAAAGGACCACGGTTCACGACGAACTCGCTCGAGGAATAGCCTCGACCGGCCACATCCTTCCAGGGAACCACGCGGTTAACCATATCGAAGGGCCCGCACCCACGTCCGCCCTTGGCCACGGCCCAAACCTCCGCCTCAAGAATCTGGGTCCCGCGGCCTATGGCGGGCGCGCTCTTGGAACTGCCTATGGGGGTTGCATCCTAGAGTTCACCTATGTAGGGGGCCCGGGGCCCTCTCTCATCACTAGCCATGGTCAAGGTCGGCAAGGACGCTAGGGAAAAATGGAGTTGGGTCCCCATGACCCCGAAAGAGGTCAGGGCCAAGCTCCGACCAACTCTACCCTGTGTCCTAGATCTCAGACCTAAGGCCTGCTCTGAAGACTCACAAACCGTTAGGGGTCCACAACCTCTCCTGGAGAGATCGACGAAGCAAAGTGGCTGGGGTGACACGCAATGTGAAGCCCGAAGCATGATTGCGGCTTGGTCGCGTAGAAGAAACAAAAGGTCCAAGACCTATGAGCCAACATGCGACTGCAAAAAAGCCTCGTGGTCGTACAAAAAGGGGTTGGGGAAGAAACTCACCGAAATGGCTATAGAACTACCAAACGAAAGTGTCGGTGTTTTGGAACCGGGGGTCCCTCAACCAACAAGTGAATTTGTGCTGCGTGCCCCTAATCCCGGATGGTGATGCAAAGAGACACAAGGTTTATACTGGTTCAGGCAATCGAGGCCCTACGTCCAGTCTGAGAGATCGATCTTATGTTCCTTGCACCGGAGTGCTCGTAGTAGGGGATTACAAGCTAGATGAGAGAGGGAGCTAGCCCCAGGTCTCGGCGAGGGTGGTGCGGGCTGCTTGAGGCGTTGTTCTCAAGCAGCGTAGAAGTGTGTCGTTCTATCGGTGTGTTCGTCTCCTTTTCTTTTTTTTCTACGAGGCCCAAGTCCTCTCCTTTTATAGTTGAAGGGAGGACGAAGGTAGTATATGTATCACTATGCGACGTCGTGCTAATAGAAGTGGCACGTCTGAACCCTGTGGCCCGTTCCGGTGGCGGCGTGGCCGTAGGAGCGATCCGTCCTTGGAATACTGGAGCGGCGTGGCTGTCCCATCAGGTCCTGTGCGTCGTGGGAGCCCTGGGAATGTCTTGGAGCGGACGTGGCGGCGAACGTGCAAGCCCTGGTGGACAGATTGTGCGTGAGGCTGAGGCCTGGTCGGTGCCGAGGCTTGTACTGCGGTGGGGGTCTCGGCAGGCACGAACCCCGAGATTGCCGAGGCCCCGGTGTACAGTGCCGAGGCCTTGAGCGTGCGGCGGGTCATGGGTGCAGCGTTAGGACACAGTGGCCGGTAACCCCTGTCATACCCTGTCCCAGGCGCTGATCGTGGACACAGTGCTGGGACACAGTTACCGGTAACCCCCGCCGTGCCCTGTCCCAGCCGGTACGGCGCTGATGCGACTTCGGGTCGCGTTGGCCATTCTGTGACGTTGAGCCGCTATCTGGCTCAGATTGCGGGAGTGGTTGAAAGTATTAATGAGACGTGACGCGCTGTCGGGAAGGTCGACCGAGGCGGGGGGCGATGGACCACGGACAAGCCGGCCTCGAGCGACACAGAGAATGAGGCCTCGCGCGAGATGGAGATCAGACTCCTTGCCGAGGCCTCGCGCGAGAGGCCTCGCGCGATACGGAGAACACGCTTCCTGCCGAGGCCTTCCGTGGAGAGCCTCGGGCGGGGCGGAGACGGCGTTCCTTGCCGAGGCCTTCCCTGGGGAGCCTCGCGCGAAGCGGAGTTGGCGTTAGGACGCCGAGACCTCCTGCTCTATAAATGGGGGTGGCGTGTCCGAGCCCTATAGCCAGCCACTGTTGTGGTATGGTCGATGGAGTGGCCCCGTGCTTGTCATGCAGAAGTGACGCGTCGGTCATACTTCATCTTGTGCGTCGTGGGGCCTCAGTACAGCTTGATGCAGGACATGGCATGCGACGTGCTGGTCATCGTGCGATGACGTCGTAGGGAGCTGTGGCTCCACAGATGGCGAGGCCAAGCCATCGTGGGGGGCTCGGCGGACATGGATCCTCAGGCTACCGAGCCCCTGAAGCAAACTGCCGAGGCCTTGGAGGGAATTATTGGTCCTAGGTACTGATTCCGAGGCCACAGTATCCCAGACGTGGCTCCCCACGCTGCGTTGTTCTCGGAGCAGGAGTTAGCAGCACAGTAAGGCATGGGCGTCAACCATGTGCGTAGTGGTTAGCACAGTGGCGGGTAACCTCTGCCCAGTCCTGCCTCCTGTCCCGTCAGCCATTCTGCTGTACTATGCCAAGCATACGGCCGATGTCAGGGGCAGCAGTTGGCTGAGTTAATGCAACACGATGCTTTGTCAGAGGGACGGGTGAAGGAGGAGGCAGCGGAGTGCTGCCGAGCCCGCCTTGCGCGAGACGGAGGGTCGGCGGCCCATCCGAGGCCTGCGACGAGAGGGGGTCGGCCGAGGCCTTTGGTGGGGGATCGCCCGAGGTCAGCGGTGAGGGGGCCTCGGGCGAGTCGGAGAATCGGCTGAGGCCAGCGGTGTTTAGCTGGTTTCGATTTTTACGAAGTCTAAGCAGTCGTTTTTTGGTTCGTGCTTAGGGTACCCCTTCTCACTATATCCGACAGTAGCCCCCGAGCCTTGGGGGGAGTGGAGGTACTCCCCCTGAGGTTCTGACGAGAATTGGCTCTTGATAGTTCCTGTTGGGATGGTGTTTTGTACTTGAGGTTTCGGTGGGTGCGCGCGAGCGCACCCGCCGGGTGTAGCCTCCGAGGCCCTAGAGGAGTGATTTCACTTCTTCAGGGGCTTTTTTCTCTCTCGAGCGAGGGGTTTTCATCGTGTTCGCCGGGCCCGTGGGTGCGAGTTCGGATCGTAGGGCCTCGACGATGCTGCGGAAAGAGCCCCTTAGCCTCCGCCCGGAGCGAGAGGGCCGTCAGGGGTTCCCCCGGCTTTTTGTATGACCCTCGTGCTTCCTTTTCGCTCAGAAGGAGGGGTGGAAGATGCCGTGCTACCCTCGGTGGGCGCGAGCGACGGCATTTCCGGTGAGCTGTTATCGGGTAAGTCCGAGTGGAGGCCCGTACCCCGTTCGCTGGGGGTCGGCTAGCGGTCCGGAGACGCGCTCCAAGAGTACCGGAGGGTTTCTCTAGTGGGTGCCGAGGCCGTTCGCTGGGCCTCGGTGGCTCGGTGCCTCCCTACGGTGGGATCCCATTCGGAGACCTCCCTGCCGGTCTCGGACACGACACAGGGCGCGCTCGTATAGGCTCGCCCATAGCCGTCCCTGACTCTTTTGCCCTGGGGCAGCTGTCGAAACCCCTAGGGGCCCAGCCTTCGAACCCCTGGACCGTAACGGGCTCTGGTCGCTTGTCTTTTATCTTGGGTGCAGGAAGAGCCCCCGAGCCTCCGCACGGAGCGAGAGGGTGGTCAGGGGTCCTCCCGACTTTTTTGTCCGTCCCCCGCACGTCCTTTTCGCTCGGACGGGGGGCTGTTTGCCGAGCCCACTCGCGTGCGAGCCTGAGCCGCTGGATCTCGGCAAAGTTGCAGGAGGAGCCCCCGAGTCTCTCGCACGGAGCGAGAGAGCGGTCAGAGGTCCCCCTGGCTTTTGGTTCACCCCTCGCGCGTGAGGGTCTGTCCGCCGGGCCCCCCTCGGGTGCGAGCCTAGGTCGCGGGGTCTCGGCGTCTTTCGCGGAAGAAGCTCCCTAGCCTCTGCACGGAGCAAGAGGGCCGTCGGGAGATCTTCTGGCTTTTTGAACGACCCTCGCGCTTCCTTTTCGCTTGGAAGGAGGGTTTGTTTTGCCGAGCCCCCTCGTGTGCCACCCTAAGTCGCTGGGCCTCGGCAATGGTTTGCAGGAAGAGTCCCTTAGCCTCTTCGTGGAGCAAGAGGGCCGTCGGGGATTCTCCTGACTTTTTATTCGACCCTCGCGCTTCCTTGTCACTCGGAAGGAGGGGTGGAACATGCCGCGCTACCCTCGGTGGGCGCGAGCGATGGCATTCCCGGTGAGCTATTATCGGGTAAGTCCGAGTGGAGGCCCATACCCCGTTCGCTGGGGGTCGGCTAGCGGTCCGGAGACGCGCTCCAAGAGTACCGGAGGGTTTCTTTAGTGGGTGCCGAGGTCGTTCGCTGGGCCTCGGTGGCTCGGTGCCTCCCTATGGTGGGATCCCATTCGGAGACCTCCCTGCTGGTCTCGGACACGACACAGGGCGTCCCAAGCGTTTCGCTTGCTTGGGCCTCGGCCTCGTATAGGCTCGCCTGTAGTTGCCCCTGACTCTGTTGCCCTGGGGCGGCTGTCGAAACCCCTAAGGGCCCAGCCTTCGAACCCCTGGACCGTAGCAGGCTCGGTGCCCAGTTCCTTTGCCTGAAAGGAATCGAGGGGGTTATTTCTCTCCTTACGGCTGATAACGGTAGGCGCGTCTTTTGAGGCGGCTTTTCCGGGGAGGCGAAATGGCGCCTGCTGCTGCTGTGGTCGGACGCGACGTGGCGTCAGCCGATGGGACGTACCTGCACGCGCGATTAATGAGGAGGGAGTGGGCGCGTGGGCGATAAGACCGGATCTGGATAACCGCGCCGGATTTTTTGGGGAAACTTCCCCGATTTCATCGCCCGGTGGTTTCGTCTCGTCCCTGCATAAATACGCAAAGAGCCTCGCCCTCCCCCTTCTTACCTTTTCCGCATTCGCTTTCGCTGCCCCTGTGCCGTTGCTAAGAGCATAGAGCGCCGGGGAGGAGAAGGGCGAGAGCGAGAGACTGAAAGAAAGAGAGAGAGATTACCGCCGTAGCAGCGACCTCCACCGCGCAATGGCTGGTGGTCCCATCATCCTCCCGGCGGATCCCTGGGAGCGGTCTGACGTCACCGAGGAGAAGCTGCAGTCGCTCGTGGAGGCTGGTCTTCTTCGCCCGATCACCGACCCTGACGAGCCGGAGTGGATTACTCTGGGGAACGAGTCGGAGCCGAGGCCGCGCGACGGCTACGTGGTGAGCTTCGTCGTCTTCCACGAGCGAGGCCTCGGGTTGCCGGCGAATAAGTTCATGCGGGCGCTCCCACACTACTATGGCGTGGAGCTTCACAATTTCAGCCCCAACTCCATCGCGCAGGCGGCCATCTTCGTCGCCGTCTATGAGGGGTACTTGGGGATCGCTCCCCACTGGGAGTTGTGGCTCCACTTGTTCCGAGCGACGTTCACCACCAAGCCGGGGGGAACGATGGGGGCTCGGAAGGTGCAGAGGGCCAGCGGCTGCACCCTTCATGTGCGCCAAGACCGGCAGTCCCTCTACATCCCGGCCCAGCTGTCATCGTCCAACCGTCGTTGGTACGACGGCTGGTTCTATCTCCGTAATGACGACGGAGGACTTCCTCCTTATACCGGGCGGGTTGTAGAGAGTCAACCAGAGAAGTGGGGATACGACGTCATCAAGGTTGATCAGCCTAGGCTAGAGCCGCTATTGCGGGCCTTGGGGAAGCTACGTGACCGCGGCCTTTCGGCGGCCGTGGTCATGGCGGCCTTTCACCGCCGGAGGGTGTTGCCGCTGATGGCCCGGCGGCGGCGGCTGTTCGAGATGACCCCGAGCGACCCAATTGCCGGTATCAAGATGTCCGCCTTCGCCCTTACCGACGACAAGACCCTGCATCGGGTGAGAGAGGCGGTAGACGGGAAGCCGAAGATCGACGATTTGATGCCGTTCCCGATGCGCCCGTCGCGGGGGTACATCTCACTGGTGAGTTGATTGTTGCCGATGCTTTCACGGCCTTCTTGTTTTCCACCTTTTTTGTCTGTTGTCTTACTTCGTCGTTCCCGTAGGGGATAAGGGACGTGCGAGGCTCCCCGCTGCCCGTTCCCGAGGACGCCCGGCTGCGAGCCGTGAACAGGGCGCGCGCCGAGGAGGAGAAGAAGAAGAAAGATGCCAAGGAGGCGAAGTGCACGAAGAAGCTCCTCGCGCGCGAAAAGCTGGATGCCCGTCGCCGGCGTCAGAAGCTCGACAGTCTCCCGTTGGAGCCGTCTCCCTCGTCGTCGGTGTCGAATTCTTCGGGCGACGGCGGCGGGCGCGAGGTGGGGACGGCCTGCTTGGAACACCTCCCCGACATTAGGGAGATGGTGCCCGGGGCGCCAGCAAGGAGCCTGATGCCCCTAGGAGGAGGAGGTGTCCCGAGGCCGGTGGCGGCCCATCTCGGGGCTGAGGCCGACACGCCCGAGGCGCGGGTGTCGGAGGAGCGTGCCGTCAGCCCGATGGGTTCGACGGTGGAGGTGGAGCGAGCGACGGTGGGGCCGACCCCATCGTCTCCGCGAAGGGTCGAGGAGGTGCCGGGGTCCGGTGGAGGCTAGCTGGCACTGGTGGATACCAAGGCCGCGCTGCTGCCACCACCGGCGCCATTGCAGAGGAGGCTGGCGGTGTCGAAGCGGCTGCATCCCCATTTGCGGTAAGCGTCCTTTCTGGTGGAGTCCGTAGTACTTCTTGTTTGTCCCTTGGTCGCATGCTGACCTTGGGAGTGTCTTTGCTTCCAGCCAGAAGCATCTGGTGGAAGATCCTACCTTGGTGCCCCGTAAGGCGCTCAAGGTGAACGTTAGCTCCTCCGCCCATCAGGCAGCGGAGGCGCAGGCTGGCGTGCAGCGTGGCGCGGCGTCGGGTGGGGCCGTTTTGGAGGAGGCGGCTACCTAGGAAAAGGGTGCCGAGGCGGCCGCGGAGCGAGTGGAGGAGGAGCCCACGCCTCGCGATGTCGTGAGTCTTGGGGCGAAGGAGGTTGGGGCGTCCACCATTGCCGAGGCCATTGAGGGTGAGGCCGGAGCCCCCGAGGCCTCCGAAGTCAGGGCAGTGGACGCTGGGGCCACCGAGGTAGAGATGGCGGAGGCCGGAGCCCCTGGATCCGTCGAGGCCGAGGCGATGGAGGTGGAAACGGAGCAAGTTTTGGCGCCGCCCTTGGTTCAGACAATCTCGTCTGATGATTCCTCCCCAGGGAAGGAGGCGGCGGACGTCGAGGCGGCCAGTACCGTGGAGCAGCCAGTCCCGGATCCTGTCGAGGGGAGTTCGGCCCTTGCCCGGCTACGGCCCAAGCCCCGTGGGTGGAACTTCCCGCGTGTTTTCTGGTGGGACCGGGCTGATCTCGAGGGGGAGCCTGTGTTCGCCCTTGAAGATATCGCAGAGGGGGGGGGCGGTGGGATACCCTCGAGCAGTACCGCCAACTGGCGGTGCGGTCGCTACAGACAGCGATGACTATTATGGGACGGGACTTGCCCGGTGTCACCTAGGTAAGTACTTTCCTCTCCCGTGCTACGTTGTTTTCTCTCCGAGCTCCCTCGCAATGTTTGACGCGCGTTTTTTGTTTTGCCTCTTTAGGAGCTCGAGACCCGATCCCTTGGGAAATCGGTATTCCTACGAAGGGAGAGGGATATCTGGGACCAGCTCCGGCGGTAGAAGGGCCTGCTCGCCGATGCTTAGGGGCTTTTGTCGGCACGGAGTGCGAAAGTGGAGGACCTTCGCCTTCGTTGCGCTGACATTCAGGCCGAGTTGGCCATGGCTAAGGAGCAGTCTGCCCCTCTGGTAGCAAAGATCAAGGAACTGGAGGAGGAGCGAGACGCCTTCAGGTCTCGGGCCCAAGAAGCGACGGCCTCTGCCAAGGCCATAGCCGGGCAGCTAGGTGTAGAGCAGAGCGAGCATCAGCTGACGAAAGTCGCCTTGGCCGAGGCTACCAAGGCGGCCGAGGCCTCTCGGGTCGAGGCCTTAGACTGGAAGAGCAAGGCCGGGGGTAAGTTCCGCTGAATTGTGCTCTTTGTTCTTTTTGTTCTGGTTCATGTTTGACTCCTGACCCCTCGTTGCGACGTAGATCTGGAGAAAGAGGCCTCCCAAGCGGCTGAGGCCTCCGTTGCAGCGCAAGCGGCGCTGGATGTTGAGGTCCGGGAGCACAAGGCGCTGCGCAGCGCAGTCCGTACCGCCTGCGAGGCCCTGGACATCGAGGGGGTCCAATCGGCCAGCTCCCTTGGGAGCCGCCTGATTGCGTTGAGCGGCTACGTCCACGAGAGGCTCCGGGGGGTGTTGCACACGGGTGTCAAGCGCGCCCTGGCCGTCATCTCCTCGCACTACGCTATCAACCTCGAGGCTGTCAGCGACGGCTACGTGTTGCTAGAAGATGATGAGGAAGCTGATGCAGAGGTCGCGAAGCTGTTGGAGGCGGCCGAGGCACCTGGCACAGCGCTGGCTGGTCTATTTGAAGAAGAGGTGGTCCCTCCCGCGCCGTCCGCCGATCCTTGAGCTTTGACCTGGGTCGAAAGGGGCCATGTAACCGAATTGAGTTAGTTGCTGTATCATGACGTTTTGTGGCCGTCGAGGCCTTTAAAGTATTTGCGTGCGTGGGTCTTTTAACCGTTTTCTGTTCTACTTCCGAGCCTGTGCCCTCTATCTCGATCTTGGGAACCCGCAAAGAAATCCCTTGGAACCTAAGCCGTCCTTCGGTGAGGGGTGGTGAGGGAGCCACCGTAGCCCACAGGCGTAGGCCGTTCTTCCGACTCGACCAGCCCTTTGGCCTCGAGGCAAGCTTTTGGTCTTTGGGTTTCTTGCGTGGGTCCCGTCGGAGCACGAGAGAGTTTGGCGTAAAATTTTTTTTGAAAGACCGTTAACAAACAGTGTTCAGGACTTGGGGGTTCCCCCTTTTTAGCCCCCAAGGGAGGCTCGGCTTTGTAGAGGCAGAGCCGAGTCTCCCTTATAGCGCTATTGTGACGTCGAGCCCCTATCGATAGACAAGCTCTCTGTATAGAACTTCCTCAGAGCCTACGTTGTCCTTTGGGTGAAAAGGTGGTGAGGGAGCTGCCGTAGCCCGGAGGCGTAGGCCATTCTCACGGCTCGGCCGGCCTTTTCGCCTTTGAGACGATCGTACTGTCCTTAGGTTCTATACAGTCGACTTGTCTATAAGGGGGTAGGTTCCCCTTGATGGGGGTTTCTCAAAAAATTATAACAACTAAGAACGCTTCTTTATTGCATTTCGAGAAACAATGTAAACGACGTTTGGAAATTTAAGGGTAGAAACGACGTAGCTGTTCTATGTTCCAAGCGTTGGTGAAGATTTCGCCCTTCTCGTTGGCTAACTTGTAGGTCCCGGGCTTCAGCACTTGGGCGACGATGTACGGCCCTTCCCAGGGTGGGGTTAGTTTGTGGCAGCCCTTGTTGCTCTGCCTCAGTCTCAGCACCAGGTCACCCACCTTCAGGTCTCGGCTTTGGATGCGCCGGGCTTGGTAGCGTCGTAGGGCTTGCTGGTACCTGGCTGAGTGTAGTAGCATGACGTCTCGGGCTTCCTCCAGTTGGTCGAGGGCATCTTCGCGGGCGGTGCGGTTGCTTTGCTCGTTGTACGCCTATAGCCTCGGGGAACCGTATTCTAAGTCAGTGGGGAGGATGGCCTCGGCTCCATAGACCAGGAAGAATGGTGTGAATCTCGTGGCTCGGCTCGGGGTGTTTCGTAGGCTCCAGATGACTGACGAGAGTTCGTCAAGCCATTTCTTGCCAAACTTCTTCAACCGGTTGAATATTCTTGGCTTAAGGCCTTGTAGGATCATGCCGTTGGCACGTTCTACCTGGCCGTTCGTCCTTGGGTGTCCTACGGCCGACCAGGCCACCCGGATGTGGTGGTCGTCGCAGAACATTAGGAACTTGCGACCGGTGAATTGCGTCCCATTGTCGGTGATGATGGTGTTAGGAACCCCGAACCTGTGGATGATGTCCGTAAAGAACAGCACCGCTTGCTCGGATTTGATCTGGGTGACCGGACGAGCCTCGATCCATTTGGAGAATTTGTCGATGGCTACCAGCAGATGGGTATAGTCCCCGGGTGCCTTCTGCAGAGGCCCAACCATGTCCAGCCCCCACACAGCGAATGGCCATGTGATGGGGATGGTTTGGAGGGCTTGGGCCGGGAGGTGCGTCTGTCGAGCGTAGTACTGGCATCCCTCGCAGGAGCGTACTAGCTTCGTGGCGTCGGCCACCGCCGTTGGCCAATAGAAACCTTGTCGGAAGGCGTTACCCACAAGCGCCCGAGGCGCCGCGTGGTGCCCGCAGACTCCCGCGTGCAAGTCCCAAAGTAGGGAGTGCCCAGCCTTGGTGGTGATGCATCGTTGGAGAATACCCGATGGGCTACGCCTATACAACTCGCCGTTGCAGAGGACGTAAGTCTTGGCTCATCGCGCAAGCCGCCGGGCCTCGGTTCTGTCCGTAGGAAGCTCTCCTCGAACGAGGCGATCAAGGAAGGGGACTCGCTAGTCCGTTCCTTGGTCGACCTTGGGAGGCTCTGTGTCAATCGCCATGGCCTCGGGCTCGGCTGGCGGGGTCTCGGTGGCCGAGGGGGCCTTGGGCCCTGCGTTGGGCTCGGCCGATATGCCCTCTTCCGTCGCCGAGGCGTAGTCGACGGATGGCTTGTGGAGGTCTCTGGCGAAGACGTTCGGGGGGACCGGGGCCCGTACCGACGCCATCTTTGCCAGTTCATCCGCGGCCTCGTTGAACTTTCGCGCAACGTGGTTGAGTTTGAGACTGTCGAACTTGTTCTCCAGGTGACGTACCATCGCGCAGTACGCCTTCATTTTGGGGTCATGGCAGCTTGACTCTTTCATCACCTGATCGACGACGAGCTGGGAATCACCCCGTATGTCGAGACGTCGCACTCCAAGTTCGATGGCGGTTTGCAGGCCGTTGACGAGGGCCTCGTATTCGGCGACATTGTTGGAGGCGGCGAAGTGAAGCCAGATCATGTAGCGCATGTGTGTCCCGAGGGGCGAGACCAGGAGCAGGCCCGCGCCGGCCCCAGTCTTCATTAGAGACCCGTCGAAGTACATGGTCTAGCATTCTGATTGGATCTGAGCGGGTGGCAGCTGTGTGTCGGTCCATTCGGCTACAAAGTCGGACAGGACCTGCGATTTGATCGCTTTCCGAGGCGCGAAAGACAAGGTTTCCCCCATGAGTTCGACAGCCCACTTGGCTATTCTACCCGAGGCCTCCCGGTTTTGGATTATTTCTCCCAAAGGAAAAGACGACACCACAGTCACCAGGTGGGACTCGAAGTAGTGACGCAGCTTGCGTCGAGCCAAGACTACGGTGTAAACCAGCTTCTGGATGTGGGGGTAACGCGTCTTAGTCTCGGAGAGCACTTCGCTGATGAAGTAAACAGGTCGTTGGACGGGTAGAGCATGTCCCTTCTCCTTCCTCTCGACTACTATGGCCACGCTGACCACTTGGGTCGTCGCGGTGACGTAGAGTAAGAGGTGCTCGCCCTCGGTGGGCGGAACCAGGACGGGGGGGGGGGGGTTGGTGAGCAGTGCTTTGAGCCTGGTGAGGGCTTCCTCGGCCTCAGTGGTCCAAGAAAAGTGCTCGGACTTTCTCAAGAGGCGGTACAGGGGCAGGCCTCTTTTGCTGAGGCGCGAGATGAAGTGGCTTAGGGCCGCAAGGCATCCCATGACCCTCTGCACCCCTTTGAGGTCTCGGATCGGGCCCATGTTGGTCACGGCCGAGACCTTCTCTGGGTTGGCCTCGATTCCACGTTCCGAGACTATGAACCCCAAGAGCATGCCTCGGGGAACCCCGAAGACACACTTCTCGGGGTTGAGCTTGATGCCTTTCTCTCTGAGACATGTGAAGGCAACCTCCAAGTCGCCGACGAGATCGCCGGCCTTCCTGGACTTGACTACAATGTCATCCACGTAGGCCTCGATGGTTCGCCCGATGTGTTCACCAAAGACTTGGATCATGCACCGTTGGTAAGTAGCCCCTGCATTTCTGAGGCCGAACGGCATGGTTACGTAGCAGTACATGCCGAATGGAGTGATGAAAGAAGTCGCGAGCTGGTCGGACTCTTTCATCTTGATTTGGTGGTAACCAAAATATGCATCAAGGAAGGAGAGGGTTTCGCATCCCGCAGTGGAGTCGACGATTTGGTCAATTCGTGGTAGTGGGAATGGGACTTTCGGGCACGCTTTATTTAGACCGGTGTAGTCCACGCACATCCTCCACTTGCCACTTTTCTTTCTGACTAATACAGGGTTAGCCAACCACTCTGGATGGAATACTTCCTTGATGAACCCGGCTGCCATGAGATTCTGCACTTCTTCGCTGATGGCCCTGCGCTTCTCCTCGTCAAATCGGCGCAGGCGCTGCTTTACCGGCCTGGAGCCTGCCCGGATATCTAAGGCGTGCTCGGCGACCTCCCTTGGTATGCCCGGCATGTCCGAGGGACTCCACGCGAACATATCCACGTTCGCACAGAGAAAGTCGATGAGCACGGCCTCCTATTTGCTGTCGAGGGTGGCGCGGATCTTCAGTCCTCGGCCGTCGGGGACGGCGGGATCGACAGGGACGAGTTTGACGGCCTCCGTGGGCTCGAAGGTCCTGGCGCGCCGCTTGGCGTCGGGAACCTCGCTACCAAGCTGGTCGAGATCGGCGATGAGGGTCTCGGCCTCCATGATGGCCTCGGCGTACTCGATGCACTCGACGTCGCAGTCGTATGCATGTTCGTACGTGGACTCGACGGTGATGATGCCGTTGGGGCCTGGCATCTTGAGCTTGAGGTAGGTGTAGTTGGGGACCGCCATGAACTTGGCGTAGCACGGGCGCCCCAAGATGGCATGGTAAGCCCCCTTGAATCCAACCACCTCGAAGGTGAGGACCTCCTTGCGGTAGTTGGAGGGAGTGCCAAAGCAGACGGGTAAGTCGATGCGCCTAAGGGGTCGTGTGCGCTTTCTTGGCACAACGCCGTGGAAGGGTGCGGAACCACCTCGGAGCCATGAATGGTCGAGCTCTAGGAGCCCTAGAGTGTTGACGTAGAGGATGTTGAGGCCGCTGCCTCCGTCCATGAGCACTTTGGTGAGCCGGGTGTTGCCGACGATCGGGTCGACGACAAGCGGGTACTGCCCGGGGTTTGGAACATAATCGGGGTGGTCATCCCGATCAAAGGTGATTGCCTCCCGAGACCAATCGAGGTACCGGGGGGTGGCCACCTTGACCGAGAAGACCTCCCGACGTTCCCTCTTTCGCTGGCGCGCCGTGAGGCATGCCGAGGGTCCGCCAAAGATCATGAAGGCGTTGTGTACCTCGGGGAACCCATCATCTTTATCGCCGTCCCTTTCGCCGGTGCCCCTTTTCCTGGCCTCGTCATCGTCGGGGAGCCCAAGCCTGGCGTAGTAACGTCGGAGCATGGTGCACTCCTCGAGGGCATGCTTCACCGGACCTTGATGGTAAGGACAGGGCTTCTTCAGCATGTCGTCAAATAGCCCGGGGCCCCAGGGGCCTCGGGGATTCCTGCGGTCTGTCGCGGCGACATGGACGGCCTCGTGGACCTCCTGCTTCCCTGGGCGACCCTTCTTCTTTTTCTTGGGGATGCGGGCGGGCGAGGCCTCGGGGGCCTCGTCCTTCTGCTTCCCCTTGGCGTCGTTGTTGGGGAAGATGGCCCCAACCGCCTCTTCGCCCGAGGCGAAGTTGGTGGCGATGTCGAGGAGTGCGGCCGCTGTGGTTGGTACGTTCTGGCCCAACTCTCAGACCAGGTCCCGGCAGGAGGTGCCAGAGAGGAATGCTTGGACGATTTCTGAGTCACCGACGCGGGGCAACTCGGTGCATTTCTTGGAGAAGCGCCGGATGAAATCTCGAAGAGATTCGTCCGGCTTTTGGCGGCAACCTTTGATGTCCCAGGAGTTCCTGGGGCGCACATAGGTGCCCTAGAAATTCCCGACGAAGACCCTCACCAAGTCGCGCCAGTCGTGGATCTGTGCGGGAGGAAGGTGTTCGAGCCAGGCTCGCGCTGAGTCTGATAAGAACAAAGGGAGGTTGCGGATGATGAGCAGGTCATCTTCCGCACCGCCTAGCTAACAAGCCAGGCGATAATCGGCCAGCCATAGCTCGGGGTTCGTCTTGCCGCTATACTTTGTGAGGTTGGCAGGTTGCCGGAACCGGAACCGGGCTGGGA
This sequence comes from Miscanthus floridulus, assembly GCF_019320115.1. Lineage (NCBI taxonomy): Eukaryota > Viridiplantae > Streptophyta > Magnoliopsida > Poales > Poaceae > Miscanthus > Miscanthus floridulus. The sequence goes on along the minus strand of NC_089590.1, from coordinate 32,142,737 downwards.
AGTGAGCGTTGCGAATGGCTCTACTAAAGACCCGAGGGCCCGGTGGCTCGGGAGAAGGACTGCGGTCCTCTTCATTGTCGTAGCGACCGCCTCGGTGTGGGTGGTAGCCCCGGGCGGCTCCGTCGCCGTGGCGCCATCGCCTGCCAACTACTTCGTGGTCGCCTTGTGCCTCGTGCTGGTCTCCAGGTCGATCGCGCACCGAGGGGGCCCCGTTGGCCGCCGGTGCGCGAGCGGGCTCGGGACGGACCGAGGCATCCTGGCCCCGGCGAGGTCGCGCCGTGGGTTGATCTGAAGTGCCTCCGCGCCGGCGAGAGGTGGAACTTTCGGCCTGCTGTACCACAGCGGTCTCGAGGAGGTCGCGGAGCTCTTTGCGGACCCATCGCCCCTCGGTGGTGGAGGGCTCGGGCATTGCTCGGACCAGCATCGCAGCCGCTGCGACATTCTGGCTAGCCCGGTTAAAGATTGGGGGTGGCTCTCCCCCCTCGTTGTCGTTGATGCGGTGATGGACGTCGCGGGCCCTCCCTCGGGCTCCTCCGCCCTCACCGCGCCCTTGCTGCTCCTGCTCGAGAGTGTCCCGAAGCTGTTGCAGAAGGAGTCGGTCTTGTTCGACCTTGGCTTGAAGCTCGTGGAGCTGCTCCAGGTCTGGGCGTCGATGCCCCCCGTGGACGGGGTTCTCGTTTCGTGCCGCCGGGGCTACGAGACGTGGAGGCGTGGCATCGCCCGCCCTTGCCTGGGGTGGGGGATGGTTGCCTGTCCCTTCGTCTTCTTCGCCCGCCCTTGGCATCCCGAGCCCGACGTGGAAGCACTCGCGAGATGGATCGTAAGTCCCTTCGTCGTCGGAGTCGGAATAGCCGAGGCAGTAGTCGCTTGCGGTCACTGAATTGGCGCAAAGCCCCGGGGTTGTGGAGTTCGGAGAAATCCACCCCGGGCCATGCCTCGTCCTTGTCCGAGGAGTCGAAGTGGGTGCTCAGGTCGAGAGCGAAGCGCTGGCGGTGTTCCAAGGGGTGCTCGTGAGCGGTAGTGTAGGCGTAGGCATAAGAGGCGGCGGCATCCCGCAACCCAAAGGGGCATGGGGACGGTGCCGTCTCCATATTCTACCTCGCCGAGGTCGACTCTTCAGGGAGTGGTGGAGTGGAACCAGACGACTGGGCGTCGCCGCGAGCCACCGGCGATTTTCCTTTGTCCAGGCTCAGGCCAGACAGGTCCCCAGCCAGGGACCCCGTACCAACAGCTGGTCGTAGGATGTCGGCGGGGAGTGGCGTGCCGCCCCAGGTTCGCGTAGCGTCGGGGAGGCATTCCTCGCGTCATGCCTGGCGAGCGCGGCGAGAGCGGCTGCCCGGGCGCCGCCTACGCCAAGGCTGCCGGGGCATGACCTCATCGTCGGATGGTGGGGCTTGAGGGGCGAGGAGCACCATGTCGTACTCATGCCCCAGAGACATGAACTCTAGGCTCCCGAACCAAACTATGGTGCCGAGACGCAATGGTCATATGGGGTCTGCCATCCAGGTCCTGCTGGGATGATGAAGCTAACACGCAGCGTCCCCTACCTGGCGCGCCAACTGTCGATGTTTTGGAACCGGGGGTCCCTCAACCAACAAGTGAATTTGTGCTGCGTGCCCCTAATCCCGGATGGTGATGCAAAGAGACACAAGGTTTATATTGGTTCAGGCAATCGAGGCCCTACGTCCAGTCTAAGAGATCGATCTTATGTTCCTTGCACCGGAGTGCTCGTAGTAGGGGATTACAAGCTAGATGAGAGAGGGAGCTAGCCCCAGGTCTCGGCGAGGGTGGTGCGGGCTGCTTGAGGCATTGTTCTCAAGCAGCGTAGAAGTGTGTCGTTCTATCGGTGTGTTCGTCTCCTTTTCTTTTTTTTCTACGAGGCCCAAGTCCTCTCCTTTTATAGTTGAAGGGAGGACGAAGGTAGTACATGTATCACTATGCGACGTCATGCTAATAGAAGTGGCACGTCCGAACCCTGTGGCCCGTTCCGGTGGCGGCGTGGCCGTAGGAGTGATTCGTCCTTGGAATACTGGAGCGGCGTGGCTGTCCCATCAGGTCCTGTGCGTCGTGGGAGCCCTAGGAATGTCTTGGAGCGGATGTGGCGGCGAACGTGCAAGCCCTAGTGGACAGATTGTGCGCGAGGCCGAGGCCTGGTCGGTGCCGAGGCTTGTACTGCAGTGGGGGGTCTCGGCAGGCACGAACCCCGAGATTGCTGAGGCCCTGGTGTACAGTGCCGAGGCCTTGAGCGTGCGGCGGGTTGTGGGTGCAGCGTTAGGACACAGTGGCCGGTAACCCCCATCATACCCTGTCCCAGGCGCTGATCGTGGACACAGTGCTGGGACACAGTTACCGATAACCCCCGCCATGCCCTGTCCCAGCCGGTACGGCGCTGATGCGACTTCGGGTCGTGTCGGCCATTCTGTGACGTTGAGCCGCTGTCCAGCTCAGATTGCGGGAGTGGTTGAAAGTATTAATGAGACGTGACGCGCTGTCGGGAGGGTCGACCGAGGCGGGGGGCGACGGACCACGGACAAGCCGGCCTCGAGCGACACAGAGAATGAGGCCTCGTGCGAGACGGAGATCAGACTCCTTGCCAAAGCCTCGCGCGAGAGGCCTCGCGCGATACGGAGAACGCGCTTCCTGCCGAGGCCTTCCGTGGAGAGCCTCAGGCGGGGCGGAGACGGAGTTCCGTGCCGAGGCCTTCCCTGGGGAGCCTCGCACGAAGCGGAGTTGGCATCAGGATGCCGAGACCTCCTGCTCTATAAATGGGGGTGGCGTGTCCGAGCCCTGTAGCCGGCCACTGTTGTGGTATGGTCGATGGAGTGGCCCCGTCCTTGTTGTGCAGAAGTGATGCGCCGGTCATACTTGATCTTGTGCGTCGTGGGGCCTCAGTACAGCTTGATGCAGGGCATGGCATGCGATGTGCTGGTCATCGTGCGATGACGTCGTAGGGAGCTGTGGCTCCGCAGATGGCGAGGCCGAGCCATCGTGGGGGGCTCGGCGGACATGGATCCTCAGGCTGCCGAGCCCCTGAAGCAAACTGCCGAGGCCTTGGAGGGAATTATTGGTCCTGGGTACTAATTCCGAGGCCACAGTATCCCAGACGTGGCTCCCCACGTTGCGTTGTTCTCGGAGCAGGAGTTGGCAGCACAGTGAGGCATGGGCATCAACCATGTGCGTAGTGGTTAGCACAGTGGCGGGTAACCTCTGCCCAGTCCTGCCTCCTGTCCCGTCGGCCATTCCGCTGTACTGTGCCGAGCATGCGGCCAATGTCAGGGGCAGCAGTTGGCTGAGTTAATGCGACACGACGCTTTGTCAGAGGGACGGGTGAAGGAGGAGGCAGCGGAGTGCTGCCGAGCCCGCCTTGCGCGAGACGGAGGGTCGGCGGCCCGTCCGAGGCCTGCGACGAGAGGGGGTCGGCCGAGGCCTTTGGTGGGGGATCGCCCGAGGTCAGCGGTGAGGGGGCCTCGGGCGAGTCGGAGAATCGGCTGAGGCCAGCGGTGTTTAGCTGGTTTCAATTTTTACGAAGTCTAAGCAGTCGTTTTTTGGTTCGTGCTTAGGGTACCCCTTCTCACTATATCCGACAGAAAGGAAGGCCCCGAGTCATAGCCAACGTCAGATACCTGCACGAGGTTAGCAAAAATCAAGATCTTCCCAAAGGCAGGAATGACACAGCGTCGATGAGAACGCTCGGCCCCGCCTGGATCACAAACCCTAGTACACAGCCCACTATGCAACAAGGCATGACAGCCATGTACCACCCGCTGCATTGAATGTGTCAGCCCACAAGGGGTCAAGCAACAAAGCTCGAGTGGTCCACGACCACAAGCCCATGTTCCATACGAGCATCCATATCAACGCTTTCACGATCACTTTGTGATTGCAAAAATGCTCAGGGGCTACTGTCGGGGTTATGACCCTAGGGTGTCTCAAGGCATTGATTAGTTGGCAGGCCCGTGGCCTATAACTCATCAGGTTAACAATGGCCTGAACGACTGAGGCCCAGCTATGATGGGCACGCCGAACCAACACCTAGGCTAGGGTCGGCCGCGACCCCGTATCCTGCCTTAGCCACACGAAAGACGCGCGACCTCTCCCCATCACGACCCCTGGGCAAGATGGGGAGAGATCAAGCGCAGCTCAGTATGTCTACTCTGCAAGAGCAGGCACACCGCACTAACCTCATAAGGATCAAGGAGACAATAGTCACCTCGGTCCGCTCAAACGCCATTCCTGTGCCACACCGCACCAACGAAACAGCACCACACAACGGTGGCAAGGGGTATGAATCCCACCGTCCGAATATGGACCGACAGGACACGCATATGATCCCACCCACTTCGAGATGGGATCCATGAAAAGGGTCTTGGCCTAGAGACCTTCCCGACTTGCGGAGAGCCCCGACCCCAACGATAGGGGTCGTGGCCCTCAGCCTCATGAAGCGACCAAGTGAACGACGACCAAGGGCGGCTACCTTCTGCGGGTACGACACTTTAGGGAACCTAGAGACAATGGCAAAGACCATGAAGGATGCCACGTTCCATAGGACAGCTGACGAACTATCACCATGGCTATAGTGTTGCCACGGCCAGCACAGTAGCACCACGTCAGACCCTGCCATGACATGGCCATAAGACCATGACGACAGCCACACCTAGGCAAGCATCAGAAGACTGCGTAGCTTGCAATCCAAGTTAGCTAGGACCTCCCTTAGGCTCTCGACCCTTCGATCAGGGGAACCTTCTCTTTGTAATGAGCCCTGGCCCCGAACTCTATATAAGGGTGGCTAGGGCTCCCTTCTCGGGACATCTTCATATTGTTCACCCTCAACCATTTCATCCATAGCAGTTGGGCTCCTAGAGCTTCTCTTTGGCTGCCCCTCGTCTAGCATAGGTTCTACCACCTCTTTCACCATTCTTACACCCCCATTGTAAGAACTTCAGAGCATTCAAGCGAGGAACATGCACTCGATCTTCTTTGAGACTGGACATAGGGCTCTAGCCTAAACTAGTATAAATCCTCTTGTCTATTGGATGCTACCATCGTCTTTCTAGAGCAGCGCGGCAATCATATAAATTTACTAGTCCGGTTTATGAAACACCGACACCTCAGATACACTCATCATCATAAAAATTATTTGTGAACCAAGCGCCACAGAGAGATGATGTATGCTGAGGCTGGAAGTTTGTTGAAGTATTTTCAAGATAAATCTGTGGAGAATCCTTCCTTTCAATATGCCATTCAAATGGATTGTGGAGAATCACTTAGTAGTCTTTCTAAACTTATTAAGGTATGCTGGCATTATCCTTTTCTAAAATATAATTCTAAAATTTGAATCATGCTATTTTCCTATCTAGCTTCCTCTCCCTCATTTCAGAGTTCAAGTGTTATTCAAGATGCCACTAATCCTGACTCTGTTGGAGGGATAGATGATTGGTATTTTTAGCAGAATATAAATGTAAGCCTATGTAAATTGTATTAATTCAATTTAATCTAGAAATCAGCATATCTGAATGATCTTTTGTTTGTAGGCCATGTACTGAAGGCATGACCAAATCTGCTATTGGGTGATACAACATTTTGTATATGGAGATAGGAACAATGTTATATGCTCTTCTATTCAGCTTTTGTATTAAGCTTTTGGGTAAAAAAAGACTTCAGTTTAGAGTAAAATATATGTAGGATTTAACAATGAATTAGTAATCTGGACCAAAAGAGATCCAATATGTTCAGTATGCGGGCATGTGTTCTGTATGGCTGACAATTCAACAAACTCTGATTTTGAATATGATCTGTATATGGGCATGTGTTCTGCTCAGCTCCATACGTGATCTGCTACTATACAGTGGTATATGCTCTTGAATTATTATTTTTGCATTATTTGAGTAAAAGGTGAGATGAAGAAAGGAGGGGAAAAAGAAGATCCTTAATCCTACCGTTTGTTGGTATTTCTTAACGCAAACAAAAAGAATCCATAAACGCACGGAATTACCGTTGTAGTCTTCACCCAGAAGTATTCAGGTATTGTATTTTCCATAGGGAATGGAGGTATCTCTTCTAACTGGTTCGTCCAAGGACAACACAAGGGTAGAGTTGGTAGAGGTTGAGATGGTCTCCTATGGTTTTTGGGTCAAATGGATAGATAAACTAAACTTCCACTTGCTTACTTCGGGCACCAGGTAGCACCTGGTCTGCCAAGTGAGCCCGGCTTGTAGCTCTATGTCATACCTGGACGTGGGGGATTATGAGGGACGGACAGGGCTGTCACCACCCACCTAAAAGGTCCTAATATGGCTAGAGGGGGGGGGGGTGAATAGCCTATTTAAAAATCTACATATCAACTAGAGCAATTTGATTAGTATGACAAATAGCGTAATGCAAACTTGCTCTAGCTCTTACAAGGGTTGCAAGCCACCTATCCAACAATTCTAGTTGCAATGATTACTTAGGCACACAAACTTGCTATGTAATTACTCACTAAGAGCTCTCAACCTTGCTACTCTAAAGAGCTCAACTAGATGAATATAAATAATAAAGCAAGCTCTCAATTCTAATTACACTAAAGAGCTTGTGTCAACTAGTTTGCAAGAATGTAAATAAGTGAGTAAGGTGATTATACCGACGTGTAGGGGATGAACCAATCACAAGATGAATATATAGCCAATCACCGAGAGAATGCCAAAGACAAGAGACAATCGATTTTCTCCCGAGGTTCACGTGTTTGCCAACACGCTACGTCCCCGTTGTGTCGACCAACACTTGGTGGTTCGGCGGCTAAGAGGTGTTTCACAAACCTCGTCCACATGATTGGACACCGCAAGAACTGACCCATAAGTGAGGTAACTCAATGACACGAGCAATTTACTAGAGTTACCTTTCGGCGCTCCGCCGGGGAAGGTACAACTCCCCTCACAATCACCGAAGGTGGCCATGAACAATCACCAACTCATGCCGATCCTTCACCGCTGCTCCAACCGTCTAGGTGGTGGCAACCACCAAGAGAAACAAGCGAAATCCACAGCGCAACACGAATACCAAGTGCCTCTAGATGCAATCACTCAAGCAATGCACTTGGATTCTCTCCCAATCTCACAATGATGATGGATCAATGATGGAGATGAGTGGGAGGGCTTTGGCTAAGCTCACAAGGTTGCTATGTCAATGAAAATGTGCAAGAGTTATCCCTTGAGCCGGCCACGGGGCTATAAATAGAGCCCCCATCAAATAGAGCCGTTATACCCCTTCACAGGGCAAAACGCGCTCTGACCGGACGCTCCGGTCATACCGACTGGACGCTGGCCCTCCGCGTCCGGTCGCCCGATGGATGCCACGCGTCACCAGCTTCAAATGTTGTTCGTCAGATTTTAACGGCTACGAAGTTGACCGGACGCTCCGGTAAAACTGACCGGACACTGAAGCCCCAGCGTCCGGTCGTTTCCAGTAAGCTCCCCGAGGCATGTTTTTTCGACCGGACGTGTCTGGTCCACCTTGACCAGACGCAGCCAGCATCCGATGCTCAACCCTTAGCCACTATGCAGACCCGTCAGTTTGACCGGACGCAGAAACCAGCGTCCGGTGCATCTCAGGTCTAGTGTCCGGTGCAACACCGAAACTGGTGACCTCTCTGCTAGCTCGACCGGACGCAGCCTTTCAGCGTCCGGTCGCTGAGTGACCCAGCGTCCGGTCAGTAGATCGACGCTAGCATCATTTCGACCAACTCCATTTCAACACTAACTTCTTCACCCTTGCTCAAATGTGCCAACCACCAAGAATTTTGCATCCGGCGTAATAGAAAATAGACATTTCATTTTTCCAAAAGCGCCGAATCCTGCCTCGCAAGCTCGGCGAGAGGGAGAGAGGGACCCAAACCCATCTCAACCCTGCAAACACCTTGTGCACATGTGTTAGCATATTTTCACAAATATTTTCAAGGGTGTTAGCACTCCACTAGATCCTAAATGCATATGCAATGAGTTAGAGCATCTAGTGGCACTTTGATAACCGCATTCCGATATGAGTTTCACTCCTCTTAATAGTACGGCTATCTATCCTAAATGTGATCACACTCACTAAGTGTCTTGATCACTAAAACAAAATGGCTCCTACATTTTATACCTTTGCCTTGAGCCTTTTGTTTTTCTCTTTCTTCTTTTCCAAGTTTAAGCATTTGACCATCACCATGCCATCACCATTGTCATGATCTTTGCCATTGCTTCATCACTTGGAGTAGTGCTACCTATCTCATAATCATCTTGATAAACTAGGTTAGCACTTAGGGTTTCATCAATTAACCAAAACCAAACTAGAGCTTTCACCGCCGCCTATCCCTCAATCGTGGAGTACAAGGCAAACGAAGGTAGCCTCTAGGCTAGACACCATGTCTACGTTATCGACTACTACTCTAGTGTTTTGGTAGGGTTATCCGTCTTTATTAGGGCTCTCTATTAGAGTATCCGCTATGAGAGTAGATGACGAACCCGCAAACAAGTAAGAGTAAAGTTTAACTAATCAAAAGTCTTTATATCATAGAAAACACGAACACTCACTTAGCGGGAGAACCCGTTGAAGTAAGATGCTCGCCGAGGTACAAGTTGGGGAGACACCGACAAGTCCGACGCTTCCCCGAGCTTTCCCTCACATCTCTCCCTTACAACTCTAGCTAGATAGTAGGGCCTAAGCCCTTTGGAGTGATGCTCTAACTCAAATGAGGTGTGCTGTCGACAGAATATCATCGGCATTCCACCAAGGGGTATCCCGCGATGGTAGATTGATCGGCAGAGGAGCGTGTAATCAAGAACAAGAAGGCAACAGAGACACACGAGTTATACAGGTTTAGGCCATCAGCATGACGTAATACCTTACTCCTGTGTCTATTGGTTTGTATTAGCTATCGTATGATTTGCCATGATTTTGTAGGGGTCCCTGCCTGCCTTATATAGTCCGGGGGGCAAGGTTACAAGTCGGTTAGATCTGAGAGATAACCAAAAAGTAATAACAGATTACAAGAAACATGGGATCGTACATATCCTATCAGATCACGTAACATCTTCCGGATATCCTCCCCATGCCTTGTGGGAGGCGCCAAGCAGAATCGTGCCTCGCAAGGCTCCTTCTCGTGGGCTGGACCGCCCCTAGAGGCGTAGCCCATGTGGCCTGCCATGGGTATCTAGGGTATTACCCCCCACAGCTAGTCCCCAAGCGCCTTGTACCCGTTGAACAACATCATCTTGAACTTTTCCGAGCAGGTGTGAACAAAAACCGAGCTGTCCAAATCATGGTCCGACCACCATAATGAATCATCGAGCAGTTGTGAGCAGCTGCCGACCAGTGTGTTCCGAGCATGGCTTGGCATAAAGGTGTAAGGAGCTCAATTTCAGAATTGAAAATTCATGCATGGTAAAATGAAGTGTGCCCACTTAGAGTCCGACCACGAGGTTAAAGATATCTTGGTTTAACTTTTAGAGGCTCGGAGTCTTTCAGAAGAAACAAACACATTCACTGCAAGGTGAAGTGTGCCCACTTAGTCCCCGAGCCTGACAGTAGGTGACATAGTCATGTGGTGCTAGGCTTAGAAAATATTAAACCAGCCGAGCAGGTAACCAGTCCCCGAGCGTAGCCTCAAGATGAAAAACAAACACATTCACCATAAGGTGAAGTGTGCCCACTTAGTCCCCGAGCCTGACAGAAGGTGATGTAGTCACGTGGTGCCAGGCTCAGAAAAAAGTAATCCACCCGAGCAAGTAGCCAGTCCCCATGTGTCGGGCGTAGATATCAGATAAATCAAACCATGGAGAAAAAATCGGAGTAATGGCTTTGCACCATCAGGTACTGAACCTCATTAAATTGCGAAGAAATCGGTGAATATTTTGGCGGCGATAAATGAGTGACGTGGGCTACTATTACGTGATAGCCCAATTTGCGGCCCATTAAACCATGTTGGTGGAGTCAAAGTAGCGCTAATAGTAGGAACGGTTTCCCAAAAACCCTCAGACGCAATAAAAACTGGAGGAAGTGCTTTATAACCGCGCCGCCACATACATCGCCTCCTACCTCACTCAATCTGCCTTTCTTCCTTCCTTCGCAATCCCTACGCTCCACATTCCGCACCATCGCGAGCACTCGCCTCCAACCCAGTTCCAATCCAAAGAGAATGGCGCCAAAAAAAGGAGCCGCAAAGCCGAGGAAGGGGGCCACCGGAGCCAGCCGCGACGAGGAGTGGGTGCCGTCGAAGACGGGGGCGGCGGATCTCAATAGGATGGTGGCGGCAAGCGTTCTCCTAGACCACCTCACTGCTGGATGGCGATCGGCTAGTGGTGAGCCCTTCCCAACACCTCGTACTGATGAGTCTGTAGTATTTGAAGATTATTTCTGGCGAGGATTAGGGTTTCCTATCCACCCCTTTCTGGGGGATCTTATGGAGTTTTGGGCGATTAGCCTCTATAATCTACACCCCAACACCATTCTGCACGTGTTTATCTTTATCCATTTTTGCGAGGCGTTTCTCGGTGTTCTTCCGCACTTCAACCTCTTCAGGCACCTATTCTGTCTATGGAAGAAGGGGGGCAGTGGTTCCAAGGTGGTCAGTGGCATGTACCTACAACTCAGGGATGGGATGGCCAGCGAATACATCAGCATACCGCTAAATACCTCCCTTAAAGGTTGGAACTCCAGATGGTTCTATATCAAACAAAGTCAGCCAATGATTCGATGCGACGTCCACCACATCCCGGTTAATCATAGTAGCTGGTCGGAGAGACCCAACAATGCTGACATGGAGCAAGTAATGGAACTTCTGGACTTGATTAAGGGCGTGGAGCTTAGGGGTGAACTGGTGGCAGCTAGCTTCATAGTGCGGTGCATCTAGCCCTGCAAAGAGAGGGCCCACCCGGCGTTCGACTATAAAGGTGACAACGATGGTACCTGGGAAAACACAGACTGTCTGATGAAGAAAGAAGTAATAGACCGTGCCATGGACCTATTTACTTCCAATGTCTCATTCAGTTGGCCAAAAGGAATGAAGGCTTTCAACTGTACCAATCCACCTCCTCAGGTAACCCTTTCACCTTGCATTGTTTAGGCATCAATTTCCAAGCAAAGGACTGACTTACTTATGAAAAGATCCATTCTCAAGATAGGGCAATATACTTTTCAAACGTGCCGAGAGCCAATTGGCCGAAAGGAGTGGGCATTCGGCAGCCGCTACAGTCCGAAGAGGAGGAGCAGAGCACCTCGTCGGATAGTCCATCCCCAGCATCGGAGAAGATCCATGGGAAAAGATTGGTAGTAGATGAGCCGGTCCAAAAAAGGAGAAAAACCGCAAGCTCTACTGCACCAAAATTGGGTGGCATCTCGATTGGTGAAGACCGAACCGCTCAACCATGAAGAAACGCTGTGCTGGAGTGGTTGGACGATGACGAGGACCAGGCAGCGCATCCGTCAAGCATGAAAAAGCCATCGATGGATGCTGAAGCTCCCGAGCAGCAAGCGAGGAGAAGCTATGTGTGGGCAACGATGGAAGTCCCAGCGGCGCAGACGACCAAAGTCCCTGAGCAGCAAGAGGGGATATCCGTAGAGCAGCACACAGAGGCGGCCCCGGGGCACCAAGTAGAGCGGCACCCTATTGTAGAGGAGCAGGAGTCCTCCCATCAGGCGGACCAAGCAGCAGCACCTGGGGGATCAGGCAGGCATCGCCGGTTTAAGAAATTTAATTGAAAGACCAAACCGTAAGTATATTTGCCTTGGAGTAATAATATTGTTCTTTGAATTTTCTTGATTACTGAAAAGCCAATATTACGCAGGGCAACGCCGAGGCCCGTACCCTCAGTAGAAAAAATGCCAACTGCCCCTATCCGAGAGTCCCCGAGTGCTCGGCCAACAGAGGACAGGCCAGCTGCCGCTGTCAGCGGTCCTGGCGATGGTGAATCATTGGCGCACACGACAGGCGCATCGGTGACCGCTACCGAGGCTATGACTGAAAAGGTCGATACTTTAGAAGCGGAACTACAGCTGTTGTTGATGCACCGGAGGCTGAGGATGCAACTCCGTTGATGGCCGAGGAGCAACCTTCACCACCTACAGCGATGCCAGGAGTGGTCGGAGTAGCTGTCCGACCACGGAGTCCCCCAGTGGTGCCTCAATCGACGGCGGAGGAGGACGAGGTTGTGGTGATCGAGCGTGCCGCACCCAAACCCCAGTCCGTCTGGATTCTCCAAAAACACGGGGAAGAGGTGGTAGTTGTCGAGGAAGAAGACACCACCAGGGAAATAAAGAGGTTAAAATCCACCGTTGCTGGTGTTATGACTCAAATCGAGGTGAGTACCGCACCTAAAACACTGATATATGTTGTTGGAAACCATGGCTTATCTCTAGCATTGTTCATCTGCAGGGGATAGCTCGAACAGCCGAGCAGCGGCATCAACTGATGAAGAGGATGGAGCCCCTCGCCGAGGAAAACAAGAAACTCCGGGAGGCGTTAAATCTTTTGGAGAAGAATATTAAGAGGGCCCAGCGCGAGCGGGACCTTGCAGAGTCTAACTCGCGGGACCTTGAACATCAGAAAGGGGTTCTGTCCGAATAATTAACGGCTGCATTCGAGCAGCTGAAGAAGAAGTCCGAGCAACTAGCGATTGTATTCGAGGAGCTAAAAAATATGTCCAAGCAATTGGGCAAGAAAACCAGAGAACTCAAAAATAAATCCAAGCAACTCGATCGGAAGTGCCAGCAGTTCAAGGATGTATCCAAGCAGAAATCTAGTATGCCTTACTACATAATGTACTTTGCAATAATTTGCCAATCCGCTGTTATGATAACTATTGTGCTTGCAGAGCAAGACGCAGAACTCAGCCAGCTTTGCCAGACCGTCGAGAAAATTCGACAAGAGAAAGCGAAAGAGTCAGAGCGAGCAGCCAAACTGGCCGAAGAACTGAAAGGTAGATACCCCCTGATCGGAAGTAATGTTGTAGTACTTTTTTGGTCTAACAAACCATTCTATTTTCTTGTAGATTATCGCCATAAAACCAAGGCACAGTTCGATGTGCTGGTGCAGGAAGCCAAAGTCCAGAAAGACAACTTCAACACTATAACCGCCGCAATAGCACCAGTACTCGACTGTGTCGACATTGAACCGGCACCCTGTCCTGACAGCAGGCAGCAAGGGCCATACACCATCATTTAGAGATGCAAGGCAGCGTGGGAGAATTTCAAAAATTTCAACCGTGACGCTGTTTTGACCGCCGCTACTCATGCCCTTGCTGTGGTTCGGTCCCACTATTCGTCTATCGACATCCAGTCGATAGGTGGTGGGTTCGTAGATGGGCTGAGCGACGTGCAAACCCAGCAACGGGAGGATGAAGTTGAAGATGCAGCAAAAATGCTTGTCGGCGATATAGACCTGTTTGGCGAAACAGAAACTGCTGGCGAATCTTAACGAACTGCTCGGATACTGTCGCCTGTACTACTTACTTTATTTAGCGATGAAGAGTCGTTTGTATTAATAACCCGATGCCGTTATGCATAATATAAGCAGTGTTTGATCAGTTAGTTTGCACTAAACCTGATGCTTTAGCTAGCCCGTAATTCATAACGCAGAGCACGTAGCCCGTGTGCATGTTGGGAAAACAAGCGTTACCATAGGACCGTATCTTACCACCCGATACACAGAGCACGGAGCCCATAGCATGTGTGGTGGGATGTTAGAGCCTTGGTTTCCTCCATAATTATCAAAGCAAAACACATGCTGCCCAGCGGCCAATTTGAGTAACTTACCGAGAAAAATAGTTAAAGTGGTGTCCGAGCAGTTAGTCTATGCCTGAAATCTAGGCCTTGACTAGCCCATAGTCCATAACGTCGAGAGCAGAGACCCTGACACGTGTAGGATTAACAGGCATGACCAAGAAACCGCAGCTGACCAACCGTAACGCAGAGCGCGGAGCCCCTTAGCGCGTGTTGGAAGTAATCGGAGACTGGGTCTTCCCCATAGGAAACAGAAAAGAAAAATGTGTGTTGCTCGATGATCGGCGAGCTATGTTACGAAATTTGGAGTGCAAAAATCGTCGTCGTTTTTAGGAGGAAAAACTTATGTGATTCAGAGAAAACAAAGTAGGCAATTTTTGGAGAAATCGTGTTCGTCGATTTTTGGAGTTATCGTGTTTGGCAATTTTTGGAGCTAACATGTTCGGCGTTTCGAAGGAATCGTGTTCGGCGATTTGGAGTTCACGTGTTCGGCGATTTGGAGAAATCGTGTTTGGCGATTTTTGGAGTTATCGTGTTTGGCAATTTTTGGAGCTAGCGTGTTCGGCATTTCTGAGGAATCGTGTTCGGCGATTTGGAGTTCACATGTTCGGCGATTTGGAGAAATCGTGTTTGGCGATTTTTGGAGTTATCGTGTTTGGCGATTTTTGGAGCTAACGTGTTCGGTGTTTCGGAGGAATCGTGTTCGGTGATTTGGAGTTCACGTGTTCGACGATTTGGAGAAATCGTGTTTGGCGATTTTTGGAGTTATCCTTGGTGTGGTGTTTGTAGCGGGGGTACCCCCTCTATTTATACAAGAAGCTTGGCGGTGCTGCAGGATATTCTTGGCGCAAGGACTAGCTCCCACCGCCTACGTGGCTGAGGCGTGTCAGTAGGGGGTCGCCCGCACCTAGGGGTCGCCCGCCCCTTGACCATGCCGCCTCGCCACCGCCTTTGCATGGTGGGCTATGGGCTGGACATGGATCACTCCACCATGGTGCTTTGCCCCGGTTGGGTTGAATTGATGGGCATCTCCCATGTTCCTTTGTGCGAATCAGCATCAGAAAGTGCCTTTCAGTGAATTATTCCATGTACTTGTGTTTGTGACCTGCAAAAATAATACTATCCAAATACATGTGGAACTTGGTTAATAGTGAATGCATATATGTTTAAGATTGTCAATTTCTCCTATTTTTTTATCTTAGTTGGCTGTTGGATTTGGTCGTTAAGGACTGCCAACACTGTTCCCCGTTAGATGAAGGGCTCAGATGTGGCCACTACATACCTTGCAGTGTGAATACCCACTGCACAGGATCTGTGTCCCTCACATGCTCTGCTTGTGCTTATTGAGGAAGAAGAAAAGATATGATACTCGGCTGCTCCTTCTCACCGTCAGAAGATGGATTTGGGAGAGAGAAAGAAGAGAAAAAAGGCAATATTTATTACGTGAAGACCTCATGCATTGATTTCTCGCTGATGTGGCTACTGTGAAAACTGTGTATAGTTTCTACCATTGGGACTGCCCTTAGTTGTTGCTTTTTTGTTTTCCTTTATGATGTGTGCCTCATAGTCAGGTAGAGGTTGGGAGTGTTCGAAAGTCTATGTATCAACTCGATGTACTGCTCTTTGGTTTAATAAAAGCTTCCGTTTAAAAAAAACAGCTGGTCGTGGAGCTTCCCCAACTCCATGGCGTACATTAGATGGGAGGGAGCAGCAACAGCTATAGCATTAGGGAGGCTAGATCAATCTGAATTCTTGACCCTCTCCTCTGGGTCCTCCAATTCCATCAGTTGGCTTGGTGGCTTCTGACTTCTGTTTCTTTCTCCCGATCTAAAATCCCAACCAAATCATAGTGACATAGCAGACGACGGTGGGTACATCCTCTGTTGTGCGCAGGACCAGACAAGGACGCTTGGCGCGTGCGATTGAAGGGCACTGGCTAGGCGGACTATAGACTCTGTTTGGGACAACTTTGTTGGACCACGCCTTGATTCAAAGCTGGCTTCCTCGCTAAGTTGGCTTCAATTAGAATCAAAGCAGCAAAAAGCATGGCGTTTGGGAGCCGACTTCCGTGAAGAAGTTGGAGGTCGCGGAGAACTCACGAGCACGACTAGCCACCAGATCTAGGCGTGCTCCTTGCATAGGGAGGAGCAGCTGTCGAAGGTTATGCTCATCACAGAGAGAGGAACCGCCGTCGTAGAGGAGGGCACTCATCGTGAAGAAAGGAGCTACCGCTGGAGAGGAGTAGTGACAGCCAGAGGAGAAACGATCGGCGAATCCAGTCGCGCTCCTCGTCGAATTCGATCACGATTGTCACTGAAGGTAATGCTCATCGCCTAATCTAGTCACTATCATCATCAGAGAGGAGAAGTGGCCACCAGAGAGGAGGGCAGAGCGACCAGGGTAGACAGGCGGAGGAGGAAGAGGAAGGCAGCACGAGCGGTAGACAGGAATTGGTTGGATTTCTCTTGATGCTCTCCTTAGGTTGCTTCTAACTTATGTGAAAATGTAACACCCTAAAATTTGCATAGTTTTAAAATAGGAGAAAAAGATTTTGTCGGTGTTTTGGACCAGCGGGCCCTCAACCAACTAGTGAAAATGTACTGCGTGCCCCTAATCCCGGATGGTGATGCAAAGAGACACAAGGTTTATACTGGTTCAGGCAATAGGTGCCCTATGTCTAGTCTGAGAGATCGATCTTGTATTCCTTGCACCAAGGTGCTTGTAGTAGGGGGTTACAAGCAGGGCGAGAGAGAGAGTTAGTCCTAGGTCTCTGTATGGAGCGATGTGACTTGCTTGAGATGTTGATCTCGGGCCGTGGGGAAACGAGTGTGTTACAGAGTGTTGCTTGCGCATGAGTGAGTGAGTTTGTCGGTTCCTCTTCCTATGCGTGTTTGTCTATCTCATGAGCCCGTCTATGCCTAAGTGTCCGTGAGCATGAGAGTCAGTCTGTCCTCCCTTAGAAATGGCCCCGATCCCTCCCTTTTATAGTTGAAGGGGGGACAGGGGTGATACATGTGTTAGCTACGTGGTGTCGTGCAAATAGAGGCGGCATGTCCGAGCCCTGTAGCATGTTACTGTGGCAGCATGGTCGATGGAGTGGTCCTGTGCGATGTAGGAGCTCCAGTGATAGCTTGACGTAGGGCCTGGTGGGCAACGTGCCGGTCGTTGTGTGTTGACCGTGTGAAGATCTAAGGTTCAGTTGGTGCCGAGGCCGAGACATCGTGGGGGGCGCGGCGGGCGTGAATCCCGAGGTTGCCGAGACCCTAAAGTAGATTGCCGAGGCGTGGAGGGAGCAGTTGGACCTATACACTGATTTCGAGGCTATAGTGGCCTAGACTTGACTCCCCATGCCACATTGTTCCTAGAGCAGGGGTTAGGTAGCACAGTGCAGTGCGGGTGCCGGTCATGGGCATAGTACCAAGCACAGCGGCCGATAACCCCTACCCTGTCCTATCCTGTCCTGGATGGTATGGTGCTGATGCGACTTTCCATCTCGTCGGTTGCTCTGCTATGTCATGCCGTCGTCCGTCTGATGTTGCGGGAGTGGTGGGTCGCATTAATTGGACGCGGCGCTCTGTTGGGGAGATCGGTCGAGGCAGAGGTGATGGGGTTATTGCCGAGCCGGCCTCGAGCGAGATGGAGAATCGGCATCTCATTCGAGGCTTTACGCGTGAGGCCTCGGGCGAGACGAAGAATCGGTTCCCTATCCGAGGCCTTTTGTGCGAGGCCCTGAGCGAGGCGAAAAATTGGTAGACCGTCCGAGGCCTCTCGTGCGAGGCCTCGAGCGAGGCGGAGATTCAGTAGGCCGTCTGAGGCCTTCCATGCGAGGCCTTGAGCGAGGCAGAGAGTCGGTGGCCTCAATCAAGGCGAGGGGTTAGCCAATAGTTTGTCTCTTAGCATTGATTTTGATGGGTCTAAGTGATTTTTTTGGTTGTTGCTTAGGGGACCTCTTTCTATGGTACCCGACAGTAGCCCCCGAGCCTCAGGGAGAGTGTGAGCGCTCTCCTTGAGGTTTTGATGAGACTCGGCTTGTGGCAGCTCCTGGTGGGATGGTGTTTCATACTCGAGGCCTCGGTGGGTGCGCACGAGCGCACCCGCCAGGTGTAGCCCCCAAGGCCCTAGAGGAATGGATTGATTCCTTCAGGGGCTTTTCTCACGTCGTGCGAGGGGTTTTATTGCGTTTGCCGAGCCCATGAGTGCAAGTTCGGGTCACTGAGCCTCGGTTTGGTTACAAGAAGAGCCCCTAAGCCTCTGCTCGGAGCAAGAGGGCGATCAGGGGTTTCCTTGTCTTTTTTTTGCGGCCCTCACACATCCTTTTCATTCAGAAGGAGGGGTGAAGGGTGCCATGCTACCCTCGGTGGGCGCGAGCAGTGACACCTCCGATGAGCTATTATCGGGTAGGTCTGAGTGGAGGCCCATGCCCCATTCGATAGGGGTCGGCTAGCGGTCTAGGGACGCACTCCAAAAGTACCAGAGGGCTTCTCTAGTGGGTGCTAGGTCCATTCGATGGGCCCTAGTGGCTCGACGCCTCCCTACGGTGGGATCCCATTCGGAGACCTCCCTGCCAGTCTCGGACATGACTTAGGGTGTCCTGAGCAATCGCTTGCTCAGGCCTCGGCCATGTACGGCTCGCCCATAGTTATCCTTGACTCTGTTGCCCTAGGGTGGCTGTTGAAACCTTTGGGGGCCTAGCCTTCGAACCCCTAGACCGTAACGGGCTCGATGCCCTTTATCGCATTTTTCCCTGCGGGTTCGGGTTGCTTATCTTCACTCTATGTGTGGGAAGAGCCCCCGAGCCTCTGCATGGAGCGAGAGGGGGGTTAGGGGTTCCCCTAACTTCTCATGTGACCCTCGCGCGTCCTTTTCATTTGGACGGAGGGGTTGTTTGCCGAGCCCTCGAGTGCGAGCCTAGGTCGCTGGGTCTCGGCAAGGTTACAGGAAGAGCCCCCTAGCCTCTGCACAGAGTGAGAGGGCGGTCAGGGGTTCTCCTGGCTTTTTGTGCGACCCTCGTGTGTCCTTTTCGTTTGGACAGAGGGTTTGTTTGCTGAGCCCTCGAGTGTGAGCCTAGGTCACTGGGTCTTGGCAAGGTTGTAGGAAGAGCCCCCTAGCCTCTGCATGGAGCAAGAGGGTGGTCAGGGGTTCCCCTGTCTTTTTGTGTGACCCTCGTGCATCATTTTTGCTCAAAAGGAGGGGTTGTTTGCTGAGCCCTTGAGTGCGAGCCTGAGTCACTGGGTCTCGGCAAGGTTCCAGGAAGAGCCCCCTAGCCTCTGCATGGAGCGAGAGGGCAGTCAGGAGTTCCCCTAGCTTTTTGTATGACCCTCACGCATCCTTTTCGCTCAGAAGGAGGGGTTGTTTGCTGAGCCCTCGTGTGCAAGCCTGGGTCGCTGGGTCTCGGCAAGGTTACATTAAGAGCCCTCAAGCCTCTGCATGGAGAGAGGGCGATCAGGAGTTCCCTTGGCTTTTTGTGCGACCCTCATGCATCCTTTTTGTTTGGAAGGAGGGGTGGAATATGCCAGGCTACCATCGGTGGGCGCGAGCGGTGACACTTCCGATGAGCTGTTATTGGGTAAGTCTGAGTGGAGGCCCATGCCCCATTCGATAGGGGTCGGCTAGCGGTCCAGAGACGCACTCCAAAAGTACCAGAGGGCTTCTCTAGTGGGTACTAGGGCCGTTCGATGGGCCCTGGTGGCTCAATGCCTCCCTACGGTGGGATCCCATTCGAAGACCTCCCTGCCGGTCTCGGACACGACATAGGGCATCTCGAGCATTTTGCTTGCTCAGGCCTCGGCCTTGTACAGGCTCGCCCATAGTCGTCCCTGACTCTATTGCCCTAGGGCGGCTGTCAAAACCTTTGGGGGCCCAGCCTTCGAACCCCTGGACCGTAACGGGCTCGGTGCCTAGTTCCTTCGTCTGAAAGGAATCGGGTGGGGGATATTCCCCCCAATCGGCTTGACAACGGCGAGCACGCCTTTTGAGGCGGTTTTCTTGGGGAGGCAGAATAGTGCCTGTCGCTGTAGCAGTCAGACATGATGTTGTGTTAGCGGATGGTATGTAACTGTTCACGTGATTAATAAGGAAAAGGTGGGTACATGGGTGGTAAAATCGGATCTAGATTAGCTGTATCAGATTTGGGGGAAACTCCCTCGATTTCATCACCCATCTACTTCATGCCCTTCCTGCATAAATATGAAACGAGCCTTGCCCCACCCCTCCTTACCTTACCTACATTCACTTTTGCCACCCTCGAGTCGTTGCTAGGATCAGAGAGCACCGGGGAGAAGAAGGGAGAAGGGCGAGGCAGAGAGAGAGAGAGGCTTACCGCTGTAGTCACATTCTCCACCGCACTCATGGCCAGCGCTGTTGTCATTGAGGTGGATGCTTGGGGTCGGTCCGATGTATCCATGGAGATGCTCCAGTCGCTCATCGATGACGGCCTTCTCCATCCGGTTACCGACCCCAACAGGTTGGAGTGGATTGCTCCGTCGGGTGAGCTAGAGCCAAGGCCACGCGATGGCTATGTTGTGAGCTTCGTGTCCTTTCACGAGTGCGGTCTTGGCCTACCGGTGGACTGGTTCATGTAGGCGCTCCCGCACTACTATGGCGTGGAGCTCCACAACTTCAACCCCAACTCCATCGCATAGGTGGCCATCTTCATCGCCGTCTATGAGGGGTACCTAGGGATTGCCCTGCATTGGGAGCTGTGGCTCCACCTCTTCTGGGCAGGGCATACCACCAAGCTGATGGGCACGACAGGCATGAGGAAGGCGGTGAGGGCCGGCGGCTGCACTATCCAAGTGCGCCAGGACCGGTAGCACCTTTACATCCTGGCCTAGCTCGCGTCAACCAATCGCCACTGGTACACCAGTTGGTTCTACCTCCACAACGATGACGGTGGAATTCCCCCTTACACCGGGTGGGTCATGGAGAGCCAGCCAGAGAAGTGGAGGTATGGCATCCCGAAGGAGGATCAGCCCAAGTTGCAGCCGCTCCTGGAGGGACTAGAGAGGCTGCGTGGCCATGGCCTCATGGCGGCTGTGGTTGTGGCGACCTTCCACCACCAGAGGGTGCTGCCGCTGATGGCTCGGCGGTGGCGCCTATTCAAGATGAGACTGGATGAGCCGATCGAGGGCATCCGGATGTTCACCTCCGCCCTCTCCGATGAGGAGATTCTTCATCGGGTGAGAGAGACGGTGGAGGGGTGGCTGAAGATCAGTGGTCTGACCCTATTCGTGATGCGCCCATCGTGGGGGTACCTTTCTTTGATAAGTCACACGCTGCTGTGGCCCCCGAGGCCTCCTTGTTCCTCACTGTTTTCCGGTCCCTTATTTGTGTTTGCCGTTCCTACAGGGGATGAGAGACGTGCGAGCCTCCCCGCCGCTCATTCCTGAGGACGTAGAGCGGCGGGCGGTGAACCGGGTGCACGCCGAGGCACAGAAGAAGCGAAAGGATGCCGAGGAGGCAAAGCGCACGAGGAAGATCCTTGAGCGCAAGGGACTGGAGAAGCGCCACTGACAATAGAGGCAGGATGGTCTCCCGGTGGAGGCGTCTTCATCACCATCGTTGTCGATGGACTCTTCGGGCGAAGATGATGAGAGCAAGATGGGGCGGGGTCCCCTAGACCATCTCCCCGACATCGGGGAGACAGCGCTCGGGACGTTGGCGAGTAGCCCGGCGCTTCCAGGAGGAGGAGGAGAGGACGCCTCGAGGCCGGCGACTGCCTGCCCCGAAGCTGAGGCCGACACACCCAAGGCGCGGGCGTTAGGAAAACGCATTGTCAGCCTGGTGGGCTCGACGGCAGAGGTGGAGAAGGTGGCAGCGGGGGCGACGCAACTGCCCCCGCCAAGGATTGAGGGGGCACCGGAGTTCGGTGAGGGCCGGCTAGCACTGGTGGATACAGAGGCCGTGCCTCCGCCATCGCCACCGCTATTGTAGAGGAGCATCGCAGTGCCGAAGCGGTTGCATCCCCACTCGAGGTGAGTGTTTTTTCAGCGGAGTTTGTATCGTCTCCCACTCACTTTATGGTCATATGCTAACCAAGTGGGTGTTCTGCCTTTAGCCAGAAGCGTTAGGCGGAGGTGCCTGCCCTGGTGCCGCGCAAGTCACTCAAGGTGAGCACGGGCTCCACCGCTCAACGGGTGGTGGAGGCATAGACCACCGTACAGCGTGGCGTGGCATCGGCAAGGGCCAACCTGAAGGAGCTGGTCACTCAGGGGGAGGCTACCGGGGCAGCCACAGAGTGAGCGGGGGAGGAAACGCCTACACCCCGCCAAGCCGAGGCCCACGAGTCAATGGGGCCGAGGCGCCCTCAGTTGCTGAGGCCACCGAGGGCGAGACAGAGGCCCCCTAGACTTCTAAGGCCGAGGCGACGGAGGCTGGGGCGCCCAGGACCACCGAGGCTGAAGTGGCGGGGATCGGAGCCCCCGAGACCACCGAGGCTGGGGTGGTGGGAGCCGGTGTGAGCACGGTGAAGCCGGCGGCCCAGGAAGTGGAGGAGGAGGTGGGGCAAGCCTTAATACCATCATCGGTCCAAGGCCCGCCGTCATTGTAGGAGGGCACCCGAGAAGTGGAGGTCCATTCGATCTCCTCCGACGATACTTCCCGGGCGAAGGAGGTGGTCGATGCCGA
This sequence comes from Miscanthus floridulus, assembly GCF_019320115.1. NCBI lineage: Eukaryota > Viridiplantae > Streptophyta > Magnoliopsida > Poales > Poaceae > Miscanthus > Miscanthus floridulus. The sequence goes on along the minus strand of NC_089590.1, from coordinate 32,120,381 downwards.
GGCGGCCGGCACTATGGAGTAGCCGGCTCCGACCTCTAGCGAGGGAAGCTTGGCCCTCGTGCGGGTACGATCTGAGCCCTGCGGGTGGGATCACCCGCGTGTCTTGTGGTAGAGCCAGGACGACCCTGAGGGGGAGCCTCTATTCGCCCTCGAGGACATGGCCGAGGGGGGTGCTGGGACACCTTCGAGCAATACCACCAGCTGGCAGAGCAGTCGCTGCGGATAGCACTATCCGTCATGGCTAATGATCTGCCCGGGGTCGCCCAGGTTCGCGCCTTCTTTTCTCATGTGGTGTCGTCTTTTTTTGAGTTTTCTTGTAGTGTATGACCCTTGTTTTGCCTATCTAGGAGCTCAAGACCCAGTCCCTCGGGAAGTCATTGTTCCTCCGATGGGAGAGGGATGTCTAGGACCAGCTCCAGCGGTAGAAGGGCTTGCTCGCCGATGCCAATGAGCTTCTGTCAACATGGAGCACAGAGGTGGAGGACCTCCACCTTCGCTGTGTTGATATGAAGGCCGAGGCGGCCATGGCTTAGGAGCAGGTCGCCCCTTTGGTGGCATGGGTCAAGGAGCTAGAGGAGGAGCAGACTTGCGTGGCCAACGATCAGGACACCTTTAGGTCCTGGGCTGAAGAAGCAATAGCCTCTGCCAAGGCACTCGCTGGGCAGCTAGCGGCGGAGCAGGTGCACACCTATGGATGAAAGGTGCCCTGGTAGAGGCCCTCAAGGTGGCCGAGGCCTCCCAGACCGAGGCTGTGGTCTAGAAGGGAAAGGTCGAGGGTGAGTCCTGTTCCCCTCGTTTTACTTGTTTTTCTCGCGTTCGACTCCTAACTCCTTGGTGTGATGCAAAGCTAGAGCAGGAGGCTTCCAGGGTAGCCGAGGCTTCTTGGGTCAAGGTCCAGGGCTAGAAGGAGAGAGCCGAGGCCTCTCGGGTCGAGGCCCAGCGCTGGAAGGAGAAAGTCAAGGCCTCTCGGGTCGAGGCCCAGCGCTAGGAAGAGAAAGCCGAGGGTAATTCCCATAGGCCTCCGCCCCTATTTGGCTCATTTTCCTTTGCGCTTAACCCCATTCTGTTTGTTTTGGCACAGAGTTGGAGAAGGAGGTCACTCGGGCAGCCGAGGCCTCCGTCGCAGTGTAGGCGGTGCTCGAGGCCAAGATCAGGGAGCACAACGCACTGCAGAGTGCTGCCTGTACCATGTGTGAGGCCCTGGAGGTTGAGGGGGCCCAGTTGGGCAGCTCCCTTAGGAGCCGCTTGGTTGCGTTGAGCAGCCAAGTGCATGAGCGACTCCGGGGGGCGCTGCATGCGAGCGTCAAGTGCGCCCTAGCCATCGTCTCCTCACACTACGTCGACGTCGACCTCAAGGCCATCTGTGACGGCTACGTCTTGTCTGAGGACGATGAGGAGGCCGATGAGGAGGTCGCGAAGCTGATGGGGGTGGCTGAGGGCCCTGGCACGACGCTGGCCAAGCTGTTCGAAGAGGAGGTGGTCCCTCCCATGCCGTCCGCCTACGCTGGAGACCCTGAGCCTTGACCTAGGCCCAAGAGGCCATGTAAATAGATTAGGGATTATGTTACCTTATTGTAACGCTCGTGGCTGTTGAGACCTTTTTAAAGTACTTGTGCATCTACGCTTCTTAATCATTTTTTATTGTATTTCCAAGCCTCTGCCCTCTATCTTGTTTCTGAACTAATCTCTTGCAAAAAACTTCCTCGGAGCCTAAGCTGCCCCTCGAGCAAAAGGTGGTGAGGGAGTTCCGTAGCCCAGAGGCGTAGGCCATCTCACAACTCAGCCGGCCTTTTGGCCTTAAGACAAGTCTTTCGGTCCTTAGGTTTTTTACAATCGATTTGTTAGAGCACGCTAGAGAGTTTGGCATGGAAATTTTTTCAAAAAACAACTAAAAATGGTGTGTGGGACTTAGGGGGGGAGTCCCCCCTTCTAGCCCCTGAGGGAGGCTCGATTCTGCAAAGGCAGAGCCATGTCTTGTTTGAGCCCCGCAGTGGGCACCTCTGCAGAGGCGGAGCCGAGTCTCCCTAATGGAGTTATCATATCGCTAAGGCCCTTGATGGGCCCGGGGGGTTTCTTGAAAAATTGGAACAACTAAAGAATGCTTCTTAATTGTATTTTGAGAAACAATGTATACAATGCTTGGAAATTTAAGGGTAAAAGCGACGTAGTTGTTCTATGTTCCCAGCGTTGGTGAGGATTTTGCCCTTCTCGTCGGCTAGCTTGTAGGTCCCGGGCTTCAGCACTTGGGCGACGATGTATGGTCCTCCCCATGGACGGTGCCATCGTCCGGGCGCTGGCGACAACTTTTGAGGTCCCAGGAGTTCCCAGGGTGCATGTATGTGCCCTGAAAGTTCCTGACGAAGACCCTTACCAAGTCGCGCCAGTCATGGATCTACGAGGGAGGGAGGTGTTCGAGCCAGGCTCGTACCAAGTCTAATAGGAACAATGGGAGGTTATGGATGATGAGCAGGTCATCATCCGCGCCGCCTAGCTGACAAGCCAGGCGGTAATCGGCCAGCCAAAGCTTGGGATTAGTTTTGCCACTATACTTCGTGAGGTTGGCTGGTTGCCAAAACTAGGCCAGGAAAAGAGCACCGCAGATGGGTCTGCTAAAAACCCAAGGGCTAGGCAGCTTAGGAGAAGGGCTGTGGTCTTCCCCACTATCGTAGCAGCCACCTCGGTGTGGATGGTAGCCCCAGGCAGGCCCCTCATTGTCGTGGCGCCGTCGCCTACTGACCACCTCATGGTCGCCCTATGCCTCGTGTCGGTTGCCGAGGCGGTCGTGCAACAAGGGGACCCTGCTAGCTGTCAATGCCCGAGCAGGCTCGAGACGAACCGAGGCCTCCCTATCCTGCCGAGGTGGTGCCGTGGGAAGCTTCGAGGCACCTCCGCACCATCGGGAGGCGATACTCTCGGCCTGCTACACCGTGGCAGTCTCAAGGAGATCCTGGAGCTCACCATGGACCCGTTGCCCCTCCGTGGTAGAGGGCTCGGGCATTGTTCAGACTAGCATCGTCGTAGCCGTGACATTCTAGCTAGTGCGATTGAAGATTGGGGGTTGCTCACCCCCTTTGTCGTTGTTGATGTGGTGGTGGACGTCGCGGGCCCTCCACCATCACTATGACCTCGCTGCTCCTGCTTAAGAGTGTTTTGAAGCTATTGTAGAAGGAGTCAGTCTTGTTCGACCTTGGCCTAAAGCTCACGGAGCCGCTCTAGGTCTAGGAGTTGAAGTTGTCCGGGGGCAAGGTTCTCATTCCGCATTGCCAGAGGGACAATGCGTGGAGGTGTGGCATTGCCTGCCCCTTGGCGAAGCAGGGAATGGTTGATTGCCCCTTCGTCCTTATCGCCTATGCTCGACATCCCGAGTTTGACGTGGAAGCTCTCGCGAGTGGGGTCATAAGTGCCTTCATCGTCAGAGTCAGAGTAGCCGAAGCAGTAGTCGCTCATGGCCAGGAAACGGCGCATGGCTTTAGGGTCACGAAGTTCAGAGAAGTCCGCTCTGACCCACACCTCGTCCTCCTCTGAGGAGTTAGCGTGGGTGTGGGTTGAAGTCGTGGTGTCGAAGTCGAGGGCGAAGCGTTAGTGGCATCCTAAGGGCTCTGCATGAGCAGAAGCATAGGCAGAAGCATAGGTGGCGGCAGCATTTCTCAACTCGAAGGGGTACGGGGATGGTGCCATTGCCAGGCTTTGCTCCGCTGAAGTCGACTCCTCAGGAGGTGGCAGGGCAGAGCTTGATGACGGGGCGTCACTGCGCGCCACCGGCGTACTTTCCCTTGCCTAGGCTCAGGCTAGATAGGTCCCCAACCAGGGACCTTGTGCCAACAGCTGGGCATGGGGTGCCAGTGGAGCATGGTGCATCGCCCTGAGCTTGCACGGTGTTGGGTGGTCTCGCTCGCGCTGTGCCTGGTGAGTACAGCGAGAGCAGCGACCCGAGCGCCGCCTGCGCCTGGGCTACCGGTGCACGGTGTCATCCTCGGTCGGTGGGGCTCTGGGTGTGAGGAGTACCATATTGTACTCACATCCTAGAGACATGAACTCTTGGCTCCCGAACCAGATCACTGTGCCGAGATGCAGTGGTCGTATGAGGTCTGCCATCCGGAACTTGTCGGGATGACAAAAATGACACACAGTAGAACCCCTACCTGGCGCGCCAACTGTCGGTGTTTTGGACCGGCGGGCCCTTAACCAACTAGTGAAAGTGTACTGCATGCCCCTAATCTCGAATGGTGATGCAAAGAGACACAAGATTTATACTAGTTCAGGCAATAGGTGCCCTACGTCCAGTCTAAGAGATCGATCTTGTATTCCTTGCACCGAGGTGCTTGTAGTAGGGGGTTACAAGTAGGGCGAGAGAAGAAGTTAGTCCTAGGTCTCTGTGTGGAGCGATGTGACTTGCTTGAGATGTTGATCTCAGGCCACGGGGAAGCGAGTGTTTTACAGAGTGTTGCTTGCGTGTGAGTGAGTGAGTTCGTCGGTTCCTCTTCCTATGCGTGTTCGTCTATCTCTTGAGCCCATCCATGCCTGAGTGTGCATGAGCATGAGAGTCAGTCTATCCTCCCTTAGAAACAGCCCCGATCCCTCCCTTTTATAGTTGAAGGGGGGACAGGGGTGATACATGTGTTAGCTACGTGGTGTTGTGCAAACAGAGGTGGCATGTCCGAGCCCTGTAGCCTGTTACTGTGGTGGCATGGTCGATGGAGTGGTCCTATCCTTGAAGTGCTAGAGCAACGTGCCGGTCACATCCGATCCTGTGCGACATGGGAGCTCCAGTGATAGCTTGATGTAGGGCTTGGCGGGCGATGTGCTGGTCGCTGTGTGTTGACCGCGTGAAGAGCCGAGGCTCAGTTGGTGCCGAGGCCAAGCCATCATGGGGGGCTCAGCGGGCGTGAATCCCAAGGTTGCCGAGACCTTGAAGTAGATTGTCGAGGCGTGGAGGGAGCAGTTGGTCCTGTACACTGATTTCGAGGCTATAGTGACCCGAACTTGACTTCCCACGCCATGTTCTTCCTGGAGCAGGGGTTAGGTAGCATAGTGCAGTGCGGGTGCCGGTCATGGGCACAGTACCGAGCACAGCGGTCGGTAACCCCTGCCCTATCCTATCCTATCCTAGACGGTATGGTGCTGATGTGACTTCTCGTCTCGTCGGTTGCTTTGCTGTGTCGTGCCGTCGTCCGTCTGATGTTGCGGGAGTGGTGGGTCACAATAATTGGACGCGGCGCTCTATTGGGGAGATTGGTCGAGGCAGAGGCACCGGGGTTATTACCGAGCCGGCCTCGAGCGAGATGGAGAATCAGCATCTCGTCCGAGGCTTTACGCGTGAGGCCTTGGGCGAGATGGAGAATCGGTTCCCATCCGAGGCCTTTCGTGTGAGGCCCTGAGCGAGGTAGAAAATTGGTAGACCATCCAAGGCCTCTCGGTCGAGGCCTCGAGCGAGGCGAAGATTTGGTAGGCCGTCCGAGGCCTTCCGTGCGAGGCCTTGAGCGAGGCGGAGAGTCGGTGGCCTCGGTCAAGGCTGGGGGTTAGCCAATAGTTTGTCTCTTGGCATTGATTTTGACAGGGTCTAAGTGATTTTTTCGGTTGTTGCTTAGGGGACCTCTTTCTATGGTACCCGACAGATTTAATTATGTATTTTGTGAGTATTTAAATTTAGAAAAATAATAACTTTGTTAAAATTAAAATACATACATGTATGTGCATACATGTTGCTGCATATTTATTTTATGATGCTTGGGTTTGATCAAAATTTGCAAAAGAACTAAATTTGAGTTTGGATTGGTTTTGAAATGATGTGTAAGAAAATAGAAAAAGGTGTTTTATTATTTTTCTTTCCCCTTTCTCTGATTTTGGCCCAAGCAGCCAGCTCCTGCTCGGCCTTCTTTTCCCGCTGGTCCAGCTCGGCTTCACCTATTCCACAGGCTAGCTCTGTTCTTTCCCTCCTGTGGCCCATTTCAGCAGTCCGCGCCGTAGCAGGCCGGCCCAGTTTAGCCACGCCCGCACCGTTCCCTTCTTCCATGCTTTGTGACACTGATGGCCTAGCCCCACATGTCAGCCGCGTCGTCTTCCACCTCACGATCATTTCCACGCTGTACACGACCGCCGCCGAGAGTCCGCACCGCCCATGCCTCCCTCCTTGGCTTGCGCCCAAGCCGCTCCCGGCCATAAATACCAGATGCCCCATCGTGCCACTCCCCTCCCAAGCTTCGAAGCCGCCTCGCCTCGTCCCGAGCTTGTAGCACCGCCGTTAGCCCTAGTCGCCATCGCTGAGATCAATCCACCGAAGCCGCGTGCCACTTCCATCCGCTCCGCGCCTTGGTAAGTTACCTAGTTGAGTTCGCCGTCATCTCCTCTCTCTCTCTCTCTCTCTCTCCCGGTGTCCTTGGTTTGTTATTTCATGGTCTGCAGACCGTATTCCATCAGCGTCGCCCGTCTCCGATCATGGCGCCGCCGTTGGAGCTCATAGCTGGCCTCGCCGTCCATTCTCTCTCTCGTTTATTTCCAACCGTCCGATCCAAAATCAAGGGCCGAGATTAGAACATACTCGTTCGCCCATCGTTTTGCAAAAAAAACCCTTATAATTATTTGGATCTCAACCCATCGTCCCTACAATTTTGTTAAAGAGCCCATGTATTTCTTCATTTTCATGGCCGCAGTCCCTGGTTCGGTTTAAAATCTGATTTTATTAATTTAAATTCTAAAATCAAGTTCCATCTATTTACAGTTTTGCCACCAATCTTGTTTTAGCAAAAAAATCTTCGTTTTAACTCCGATTTGATCCATTCAAGTTGCGTTAGGTCCGTAATTGAATAATCTACATGTTCATACTATGGTTAAGTATGTTTTCAACTTTTAAAATTTGAGGTTAGATTTAATCTATTATTTTATTAAAGAAACCTTGTTTAATTCATAACTTCTTTGTTTTCGCTCTGATTTTTGTGATCTTCGCGTCTGTGTGTTCATACCAAGACGTAGAATCATTTTACAAACCTTTCATCTTGATTTTATGTTGTTGGTGTACTGCTCTAATCTATAGCTTTTGTTTGTTATGCATGATTGCTTCTAGATGCTTGTATGTTGCTGTGATTTTCGAGTATAGACGGTGAGCAATTTGTGGGTGCTCAAGAGTACTACTTTGATGAGCAGGATCAGCATGAGCATTTTGTTCAAGGCAAGTATAGCATGTGATTATCCTTGTTTCCTATCAACTTTAGTACATTTAATTCATGTTGCATGTGTCATCTTGATAGGGATTCCCTAGAATTGCACTTATATTGTAACACCCCGGGTGTTTAAATACAAAAACTGCCATGTCATCATATGCATTGCAAGGCATTTGGTCATATTGAAAACTTTGTATGCATTCACTAAAACAAGTTTACATTTATGTTATAAGTATTGCTTGGTATTGTTTGAATCAAGTTCGAAATCTTTGTATTGATTTGAAATTCTGAAAACTCTGATTTTCAGCATTTAAACCCTACCCTAAAAACTCATTTCAAAATCTAAGCATATTTTGGGGTTGAGCCCAAAAGCAAAAGTGTAGAGCTTGACAAGTTAGACAAAGTTTGTTTTGGGGGTTTTCAAGGTTGTTATGAAAAATTTGGAGTAATTCGAAAAGGCGTAATTCGTTAAATTTCCCCTATTCGAATTCAAAAGTTCATTTCAAAATCTAGACCGACTTTGGGGTTGGTTATAAAAGCAAAGTTGTAGAACTTTTGATTTTGAACAACCTTTATTTTTGGAGATTTTTGAGTTGTTCTACAAAATTGGGAGTAATTTGGTATTTAAAAGGAATGGCAATCTTGTAAATACTGTGAACAGTGTTCGCCGTCTAAGCTACATTGCCGGTGGGCCTTCTTTGGCGTTCCAGGCGCGTCGTGGCCATCTTTGGTGTCGCACTGGCGTGGGAACGGCTCCATCGTGGCTTCCTTGAGCTTCTGAGCCACGCTATAAGTACCGAGACGCCGTCATTGTCGTTTTTCTTCTTCCTCTGTTTTCACCGCCACCGCCGTTGTCATTGCTCCGTTGAGCCCTCATCGTCGAACCAGCGTCTGCGCCATCGAAGCAAAGCACTCAACAGCTTCGCCTCTTCCATGCGTGCTTAGCCGAACCATCCTTGACACTTGATTTCACCGAGGAACACCGCTTGCCGTCCTTCTTCTTCACGGCCGGCAGCACCACCGTGGTGTGCGCGTCGCCGTGGCTAGCGCACTACGGTGAGCCTCTGTCCTTGCTGAGCCGTGCTTTAGTTTTGCCACAATGTCATGGTGCTTTGTACCTTGATGCTTGATCAAATTGTCCACCGCAGCCACCGGGACTTCACCGTCGACGTTGCTTGCGCTGCCGTGGTTGTTGTACACATCGATCCATCTCTCCGTTGGTCCTTCGGCTCGGTCATCGACTCCAGCGTGATCGGGGTGAGCTCCTGAGTCTTTCTGGGCCATTTGTTTAGTCGCTACCGGCCTTGTTTCACCAGCGTAACGCTGCTGAGCCACCGTGTCCGCCATGGCCAGTACCGTGCTCATTTCATGCCACAATCGATGCAACTAAGGACGTTAGTAGGTGCGCTTAGTCGTGGGGAGTATGTTGTTGCAGTTGCCTTTGCCGTTAGTCTCACCGGCGGCGAGGAATCATCGGTCAGCGCCATCGCTGTCACGGTCAAAGCCAGAGGTAGAAGATGACAAGTGGGGTCCCTTTATCAGTGACTCAGCGTTCAAAATGGATTTTTTTCTATTTTCATATATGAATGAATAGTGTCTGTTTTTTTTATTTTTGTATAGATTTATTTAGAGTTCCAAAAATTATGAAAATTTTTGTGTGACTTCTTTGTGATGTATAATATTTAAAAAAAAATATGAAATATTGTTTTTCAGTACTTTTTGATTGTGATGGAAATTGCTCAATTTATTAATAAATGGATTTCCATAATTTTTCTAGGCTTATTTAATTGTCCAAAAATTATGAAATTTGTTTTGTCAATTACTTATCATGTAATAAACATTTACAAAAATTTTGAGGTCAATTGGAACAAGTTGATTTATTTCATAATTCTTAATTAATTAATTAATTCTTAAAAGCAAATAGTAACCTTTAGTGATTTAGGTTTTGTTTGAATTTTTGATTGAGTGATGTCCTTGGGTCATTAGTTGGTAATGATCTTTGGCAATTGATGTAAGTAGTACGAAAAATATTTGGTTAGTTTGACTTGTAACTATACCGCGAAGGAAAGTTGTATTCAAATTGTTAATTTTTGCATCCATCATCGAGCATCATGTTTTGTATTCCGCATCATGTTAAACATGGCATTGTTACTATGTGTAGTGAACGAAGGTGAAAACATGGTAGTTAATCAAGTTGCAGAGGAAGTTATTCCGTCTGTTGAGGTCAGATTGAATACTTGTGAAACATCGCAGGAACTGGACTTTTCCGTCAACGAAGGCAAGCCCCGGATGCATACAACCCTACCTTGCGTTTTACAAATTAATTTCGCTTTTGCTCTTCTATACTGCATTAAGTGACTAGGAGTCAAGTGGAAACCTAATTGGTGCATTACCAACCTTGCTTTTCCATATCTACTTTGATTACCTGTTTTATTCATAAATGACTAGTTATGCTTAGTCATGCTTAGTCGGGTGATTATTTGTCACCTACGAGTTTTAAATGGATCTTTGGTTACTTATGTTATCATGAAATATGACAATGTGAAGTAATAAATCGAGACCGGGCAGACTCGGTGTATGGGAGCCACAAGACATGGAGGTCTTGTGAGCGGGTTCTTTCCGCCTGTGTCGATTAAGGCACGTCCGTTGTTGAATTGCACGAGGTGAGAATTTGTAGTACTAACCACATACTCCGGTAAGCCTTAACTTGGTGATTCTATTACGAGAATGGCTACTCGCGCACTGGGAGTGGAGAGATGGCAGGAATAGCATGTACCCACATGGCCATGGGCTGGAATGGTGGAGTACTATATTCTCGGGTGGCGCGGACCCGTTCTTGTTTTAGAGGATCCAAGAGTAGGTTGGTATATGTAGGTCAAGGACCTACATATGTCATGTGGTCTGGAATCCCCAGCTGGGCTTAATCGGTTCGAATTGTCGTTGCTCCTTGGTTATGGAGACTCAACTCACTGTTCATCATTGTAGTATTAATAACTGGAACTTGAGTAAGGTTTGAGAAAGAGATTGATATGAAGTTCATGATCTCATTACGGATCATGGCAGATTCATATGTGGTACTTATAAAGTTTTACATGTTGAAGTAAAGAATTTTGTTAAAGAGCTTTTACGCAAAAGAACTTTGATTATTGCTAAAGCCATACCTTGAATCCCTGAGCCTGCATTCCTAAGTTTATCAGTTCTTATTTCAGTTAAGTCATGTTGAGTACTTTTGTACTCAGGGTTCATTGACCCTTGTTGTAGGTGAGCCTCGTGAGCAGATCTATTTTGGATCATGCTGCTTGACGGTTGTTCCTTGTGGTGACGATGAGAAGTAAATGTGTGGCCCTTGGGCAGGGCAGTTTCTTTGTGTGTTTTGTATTATATTATAATGCCACTCCACTATTTCGTTTTGTAATAATCATCGAACTTAGTTATGAGGTTTGAAACTATTGTTTTGTAAATTATGTTATTGTAAGACTTTTGCTGTTTTTACTCTGGTGTAGATATTTGAATAAATGTTGTAATACTGCAATGACTTTGTAACATGATCCTGCTTGGAAATCATGGATGATTCGGGGTTCCCCGAGGACACCCGATAGTCTTCTTAAGGTACCGAAAACATATGCACAGATGTCAAAGGTTGTCGGACAGTGACAGGTGCATGTGGGCCCTATAATTTAGGAGGTTCTGCCACATATACCTTGTCTCCTATGGGATATGCATTGGGTAGCTTTGCTAGAGCTCAACTAAACCATGATCTTGTAACTTGACTAATGGTATATGTAATAAACATTAAAACATGACTTTTTAGCAACTTGGAAACAGGGGGTTGGAGTGTTTAGCTACTTTCTAAATGCTTCAGATTCCTCTCCCTAAGGACTTATCTATAAGTGATCATTCGAGACTTAGAGTACAGCTGTGAGGGCTACATGGCTCTGGCTTTAGCTCAGTATGAGAACCTTTTCTAGCTTGTTAGTGGTTACCTTTATTGACATAAGAATGGCTTAACGAATTAGGTATAGGACAATCTCTACTCTTATGTGTATAGCTGTGATGGAATTGTGCCATTCGACAGGGGGTTCCTATATCTGTTTGCCAAGTGAATCTAATGGCCCTAACTTGTTAGACAAACCTTTGAAAGGCTTCATAGTGAACCCTGCCTACTCACCTTGGAAGTGTTTTAGGAGTAATTAACCTGGGCATATGGTATCACAACACACAGTGAAAGTATACAACCTTTGTAGAGTGTAAAATTGGTATATCAGTCATGCTCACAGTCACAAGTGGCCTTAGAACATTTATGGAATAGATGATCACTAAGAATTATTTGTTTATGCTATTCATTATTCATGTTTACATTGATCATGTGTTTTACTTTGGGATTAAAACAACTTGTTGCTACTCTTATGCTAAAATTGTGACAATTAAAAGCTGAATGTTGTTAAACCTGTGTCAAGCCTTTTGAGTCTCATGAACCCCATGTTACACTTGTTGAGTACGGCATGTACTTACGCTTGTTTATTTTCATTATTTGGATAAAAATCCAGGATGGATAATAGATGGTTATGGTAATGATGACTTTCCTGAGGATTACTAGACTTGTGGTCAACCATGTTGATGTCCTTGTGATATATAGCTTCCATGAGAGATTTATCTTTATACTTCCGCTACATTTATGTGAAGACTATGTCTTATTATTCATGATGTAAGAAACACTTGTGATGATACTATTTATAATTTGTCGGCTTATGTGTGTGACTGATCTCTAGGCGCACATAAAATTATGCATCCCATTTTATCCTTAAAATCGGGTCTGACAGATTGGTATCGGAGCTGTGTTGACTGTACGACGCAAGCCTAGTTAGTAATGGTCATTTTAGCTTCTTTTGCTTCACTCATTTTATGTTTCCCATCTCACCCTCGTTATTTGCTAAATTTTATGCTTCTTTTGCCTCACTCTGTTATGAAAATTATTGCTTCTAATCTGACTAAATCTAATTCTATAGATGCATCGTGCCAATAAGACTGCTCGCATCAGCACCGGAGGCTACTACCCACCTCGTGGCTTGAATGAGTCCATGGAGCCACATGAGAAGGAGAAACCCTAGGAGCAAGAAGTTGACTCGCTAGCACCTGCACCTACACCTGAGCCATTTTAGGAAGTGCCCGAAGAAGAAGAATCCGAAGTAGTGGAGGTCGTTGTATTGTCTGATGATGATAATGAGGATGCCATTCAAGAAGATCAGCCTGCCCCTACCATGGGATGGATTACAAAGATCTGGTACAAGCTAGGGTGTGAATCCTCTGTCTCGCATCACCGACTTATGGGGATTCTTCAGACCTACTATGCTGACTGGGATGCAGCCATGGAGTACGTCTACAACGAGCATACGCACCCTCTGGAGGACACTTATTAGAAGACTAGGGTGTGCATCTCCATCCGGGATGGCAAGAAGGAAGCATACTAGCTGGACTCGAACTATGTGCATCATGCTCACTGTGCCACCATGGAAGATAGCATAGAAGATGCAGCCGTTGTAGCCTACATGGGTCTCCATGGTCATCGCTTTGATGATATGAAGGAAGATCAATATCGATTCCTCCCTCGCCAACACCCTAACTTGGGATGGGCAATAATGGACCCTGAAGGCATGGATCCCACTACCCAAGTGATGGTGCACTATGCCTATGAATTAGTAGACAAGAATCGATGGCTGAAAGATCAGTTAAAGGCACAGGGCGCGACCCTTAAAAGATACCGACAAGGGATAGACGAGCAAAGGGTGTGCCTCAACCTACCAAGGATGTATGAAGAGCTTCCCCATGAATTTCATCCATAGGTGTTGGAGTTCCTTTCTATGTAATTAGACATTTGTAGCACGGGTCAAGTTGAGTCAAGTCGAGTCTAGTAGTGTGGTATGAACTTTGGTGTGCCTAGTTGGATTGTTATTATGTTTATGTGTGAGTTGGATTTTTTTAATGAGTGCTGGAACTTTGTGGGCATGTTCGCAAGTTCCATATATAAGAATATTAAGGTTTGATTCAATAAATAAATAGTTGAGTTTGGTACATCTTGTTCTCTCGAATCTATTTTTTAGAGCAGTCTGCCCTTATCTCAATGCCAATCTAAATCTACTTGACCAAAAATTATGAAATTTCTATGGGAGCAACTATACTTAAGTATATTTCTAATGCCTCTAGAATCACCCCTATATCTGATCTGGTTTGAGAGATATAGTTGCTTTAAGTTGAAGTTTCTATGCAGTCTAGAATCGGGGATAGTTTCGGCTGTATCCTGTTTTTTTAGTAAACTAACGACAGAATCTGGGCATGTGTTCTGAATAAAAGTTGTAGATAATTTCTTAAGCTTTCCAACCATGTAAAGCAAGCCTATTTTGAATGTCTGGACCTCGAGATATGACTATTTTACCGAGTTGCTGATGTTGGAACTCATCCAAAAAAAATTTAGAATGTATTCTATATCTCTATAAGTGCATATAACTTGAAAATCTCTAAATTTTGAATATTTATGTTGGATGTCAGATGTCTGGAAGAGGAAGAGGCCGAGGTCATGGAGGTGGTCCCCCACATCCACCACCACCACCGCCACCGACTATTGAGCAGCTTCTGGCAGTGCAGACACAGCTTATGCAAGCTCTGGTGCAGAATCAGCAGAATCAACCAATTGGTGGAGCACAGTGTGACAAGCATGGTGAATTCTTGAAGGTCCATCCCTCGGTGTTTTCTTATGCCACTTATACACTGAAAGCAGATGATTGGCTTCGTGCAGTGAAAAAGCAACTCAACATAGCACAGTGCGATGACCAGCAGAAGGTGTTGTATGCGTCAGGACAACTCTAGGGAGAAGCTCAAGACTGGTGGGAGGCATTCGAGTATGGACGTCCCACTAATGCTCCTCCTGTCACCTGGTAGGAATTTAGAGAGAATTTCAGATCCTACCACATACCTAAAGGATTGATAGAGTTCAAGCAGGAGGAATTCAGAGCTTTGAAATAGGGATCCATGACTGTGGTTGAGTATCATGACAAACTCACTCAGTTGTCACGTCACGCTCTGAATGAGGTGGCTAATGATGCTGATAAGCAATGCCATTTTCTCAAAGGTTTGTATGATGATCTGCAACTCCAACTTATGTCCAATACATACCCCAATTTCTAGACACTAGTGAATCACGCTATTGTTATTGACAATAAGCAAAAAGAGACGAAGTCCAAGAAGAGGAGGCTTCAGGGATAGGCCTCTAGAAGCAATACTCGTCCACACACAAACCCTCAGCAAGGCTTCTAGTAGAGGTACTAGGGACCACCTAATCAGTGGAATCATGGTCAGTACCCTTAGCGCAACCCAAACCAGCAATGTCCACCGTATCAGCAGCAGAATGGAAATTAGCGTCCCTAGCAGCAGAGTGGCCAGCAAACACCATGACAGGGAACACCCAACAACACTCCCATGAAGACCAGCGCACCTGGCACCCCCAACGTATGCTATCATTATGGAGAAGTTGGGCATTATGCTAACCATTGCCCCAGAAAGCAGAATCAGCTAACACCCTAGGGTCAGCATAGTAATCTAAAAAGAACGCCTAAGAAGCTAGCACCCAACACAGGAAAGGTGAATCATGTGTCTACAGAGATGGCACTTGTGGAACCAGAAGTCATGCTCGGTACGTTCGATGTCAATTCCACTCCTACCACTATTCTTTTTTATTCTGGAGCTTCGCATGCTTTCATATCACAAGCATTTGTTAGAACGCATAGCATACCCTTATGTGCCATGCAAAATCCCATATTAGTAAACTCACCAGGAGGTAGTATTCAAGCTTCTTATCATTGTCTTCCAACTAGTCTATCCTTAAGGGGGGTAGAGTTCAAAGTGAGCCCCATTGTGTTGACAACATCTAGTATTGATGTGATTCTGGGTATGGATTGGATGATGCAACAACAAGCAGAGATTCAGTGTAAGGAGAAGGTAGTTATTGTGACCACACCAAATGGGGATAGGATCAGTGTCGACGTTGTAGTGTAGAAGCAGTCGACAACCATAGTG
Organism: Miscanthus floridulus; assembly: GCF_019320115.1. Taxonomy (NCBI): domain Eukaryota; kingdom Viridiplantae; phylum Streptophyta; class Magnoliopsida; order Poales; family Poaceae; genus Miscanthus; species Miscanthus floridulus. The sequence continues at coordinate 32,105,157 of NC_089590.1, read as the reverse complement.
AACCAGCTTGATGATCGCGTCAACAAGGAGGGCCCAATAGTGGATGAATTTCTAGATGTGTTCCCTGATGACTTGCCAGGTATGCCACCTGACCGTGACATTGAGTTTAGTATTGAATTATTACCTAAAACTACACCTATAGCTAAGCGTCCATATAGAATGGGGGTTAATGAACTAGAGGAACTTAAGAAACAGATAAAGGAGTTATAGGAGAAATGTTTCATTCGTCCTAGTTTGTCACCTTGGGGAGCACCGGTTATATTTGTTGACAAGAAGGATGGTACCCAGAGAATGTGTGTTGATTATCGGTCACTAAATGAGGTCACTATCAAGAACAAGTACCCACTACCTAGAATTGATGATTTGTTTGATCAGTTGAGAGGTGCTTGTATTTTCTCTAAGATTGATTTTCATTCTAGCTATCATCAGTTGAAGATTCATGCAACTAACATACCCAAGACAACTTTTACTATGAGGTATCATTTATACGAGTACACCATTATGTCCTTTGGTTTGACCAATGCACCTACATACTTTATGTACTTGATGAACAAGGTGTTCATGGAGTTTTTAGATAAGTTTGTGGTGGTATTTATCGATGATATATTGGTATTCTCCAAAATGGAAGAAGAGCACACTGAACATCTAAGGTTGGTCTTGCAAAAGCTTAGGGAACATAAGTGGTATGCTAAGCGAAGCAAGTGTGAGTTTTGGTTGAAGGAAGTTTCTTTCCTAGGCCATGTTGTCTCTAATGGTGGAATAGCAGTGGATCCAAGCAAGGTCAGAGATGTGTTGAATTGGAAACCACTAACTGATGTGGGAGAGATTGGTAGTTTCTTAGGATTGGCTAGATACTACAGTAGGTTCATAGAGGGGTTTTCTAAACTTGCCAAGCCTATGACAGCTCTGTTGGAGAAAAATGCTAAGTTTGTGTGGTCCGAAAAGTACCGGGCTAACTTTGAAGAATTGAAGAAGAGGTTGACTACCACCCCAGTATTGGTTTTGCCAGATTTGAGCAAGAACTTTTCTATCTATTATGATGCATCTTGTCAAGGTCTTGGATGTGTTCTTATGCAAGAAGGAAGAGTAGTGGCCAATGCATCCCGACAGTTGAGAAAGCATGATCTAAACTATCCTACTCATGATTTAGAATTAGCAGCAGTGGTTCATGCTCTGAAAATATGGTGGCACTATCTTATTGGACATGTCAGGTTCATAAACCTGAGGTTCCTTATGGACCGGCTTCCCAGCAAAGGCTCAGCCCAGCAGACAACATTGCGAATGATGCACAACTCTTGGGTTGGCCCAAAAACCTAACAACAGGATAGAAGGGTGAACCAGCCTCCGACCAGACGGCCTAGCCAAGGAGGAATGGTGCCCGCTTCTGACTCTGGCCCACCTCTCTGATCGGAAGGCCTTGCTTCTGACTTTGGCCTACCTCTTCGACCGGAAGGACCGGTAGAGGAGGAATAGCGCTCGCTTCTAACTTCAACCAGCGTCTTCGACCGGGGATGCACCGAACCTCTACTTATAGCTCTTCTTTGACTAGCGCAGTCAGAGCCAACTGGGACCAACTGACTAGGGACACCCACTCGATAAGGACCCAGTGAATGGGCAGAGCAACTAAAGTAGGATGCATAAAGTCAATCACAATACCAAGGAGCGTACCCTGTACACCTACAAGGCAATACCAATAGGACATGTCAGAAGGGTGCCCTGCAACCTTCTTGGCATGTCAGAACCCAAGCAGTGTTGTGGGCGCTGACATTTGCCCTACAATGTTGTGGGCGCCCTCAAACTCCCATACCAGGTGAACATGGTAAAACCCCCTATGTGCCTCTGGGCATCAACAGTATGGTAGGCAGCGACATCTGCCATACCAGAAGAAGACGACGCAACCTCCCACATACGTCTGACAACAATAGTGTTGTGGGCACCTACCATCATCTTATACCCGTTGGTGTGGGCAACAAGACTTAGTAGCATACATACTCTCTCTCTCTCACTCACTTGTAAGACTGTCCCCTTCATCTATAAAAGGGGATGCGCTCTCTCCCAACAGGGATCCATCAGTTCACAACTCAAACAACACACACAATCCGAACAACCAAGGATCCCAACGAACAATAGACGTTCGAACACTTAGCATACAGTGAAGCACCCATCACTCTTAGCCCTTCAGACCAGAGTCCGACCATACTTCTTACACCCCCATCTTTCTCCCTTCTGTTTGTAACCCCATAGCAAACTTTGAGCACCTGGGCTCAGGAATAAAGTCACCAACTGACTAAAACCAGACATAGGGCATGTTGCCTGAACCAGTATAAACCCTATGTCATTGAGTGCTAGGCCACATCTGATCACAATATACAACAAAACTACAAATATTTATGTGTTGGTCACTTTTTGCACCGATAGTTGGTGCCATCCGTGGGGAAGATGCTATACGTTCACACTTTTGGTCATCACCCACTTTTCTGCCACCTTCGCCATGGCGGGCTCAAGCGGTATGACTCACTTTGGCTCACTAGAGTTCCCTAGACTCCCACCTATTAGGATGTGGGGGCCTCCCATCTTTGAGCCATCCCAGGCCTTCCTCTTCAGAAGCCTAGACTTTGTCGCTGACTGGCTCAACATACTGCACCTCCACAAGGAGGCACCCATCCCAGCGCCCATCGGAGGGGCGCCCTTTGTTGACTCTGGGACTCCCGGCAACTTCAACAATAAGGCACCTGCGCTTTGTTCTGAGCAAATGCTCTGCTCAATCCCCACTATGAGTAACATACGCTTTGTTATTTACTTGCTATTTACTATCTTTTGCTGATTCTCTGGAGGGACCCTGTTGTCCGCACCGCTACCGTCATGCGACCGGTTCCCCTATGGCCTCGCGTCCCCCATGGATGTGTACGCTTGGGGGCTCCAAAAAATGCTGACACCTCCTCCTCTCACATCCGAATTCATGGGGATGGCGAGCTATGTTCCCACCTATTTCTACCAACTCATAGATGACAAGGTTGTGAGTGACGGCTCCAGTATTGGCAATGTGGCACCAAGCCATCGTCTGTCCAGGGAGTGTGCTATGGCAGACGCTCTAGGATAGCCACCGGTGGTAGCGGAGTCTTTGCAGACTCATAGCCCTCTGAACCCTCATGTGGGGGCCCTCACGCTTGCATAAGAGCATGGTGAGGAGCTACGACAACGGCGGTAGAACCAACCGCCACCTGCACCGGTGCACTCGGTGCACCACGCTGTGCCCCATGCGAGTAACCCGGCGAGCAGTGCTCGAGGTTGCGCCCACCAGGTCCATCGCAACATCATGGATGGGGGGAATGATCCCCACAATTTGCTCGAGCTGGCCAGAACATTGCTGCCACGGTAATGCTTCAGCATAGCCTTCCCGAGCCGAACGACCCCTAGGAACAGACGATCCACCGGAACCTCCGAGCACTGGTGGAAACCACCACCGTTCAACAAGTGGAGAGCTCCGCATCACGACACCAACTAGGGGAGTGGGGATGCACCAGATGAATCACTCCATCCGCTCACCGCTACAGCCACTGAGCGAGGCATAGGAGGCTTGTGGGGGTATGGCCCCCAAGACATGGGCCGCACCATCAGAGGTGGACTGGCCCACAAGATCAAAGCATGCATGGCGCTGCTCGACATGCACTACAAGACATTGTATAGTACCAAATAGGATACTTACCCTATAACCCTACCTCCTCTAGAGTATATAAGGAGAGGTAGGGGTCCCCTAGCGGATAGGATACATCAAGCTACTTGGTCGTCCAGATCAATACAATACACCAAAGACACAGGACGTAGGATATTACGTCGATCAGACGGCTCGAACATGTCTAAATCGCTGTCTCTACGCCTTGTGTCACCATCTGGTTCCTGATCACGTGCATCCCCACCAACAAATCTACCATCGCAGGAGTCCCCTCAGTGGACTACTGAGCATATTCTATCGATAAGGCCACAGCTACGCCTCGGCCTAAGCTAGCGACCGCTCGACATCAGCTGCCAATGCGCGAGCGGCTCAGGCCAAACCAAGATGCTCGCAGCGTCATTAGCCACCAGTGTCGGGCCTAGCATGGTGATGACATCCATCAAGCGGCCATGAGGGTAGGCGACATAGACCTTGGCCGGACCATTGTAGGGAGCGGTGAAACACACCCTAGGCATGGTCACTGGCCGGACAACCAGAGTCCTAGCCCAGATGGCCCGAGACCACGGCCCTTTGGCCGACGCATCTAGAGAGCGCCATTCCCACTGCGCTTCTGACCCCCTACAAACATCGCTAAGTATACCGTGGAGATGAACTCCGGTATATGGCTTGAAGATTTCTGGCTCACCTGTCAAGCCGGTGGAGTGGATGATGACCACTTCATCATTTAGTACCTCCCTATCTACGTGGAGGAACATGTTCAAGCATGGCTTGAATTCCTCCCGCATGATAGCATTCGCGACTAGACAGACCTCAAGAGAGTCTTTGTTGGGAACTTCTAGGGGATGTATGTCCGCCCTAGGAACTCCTGGGACCTCAAGAGCTGCCGGTAGGAGCCCAGCGAGCCCCTATGGGATTACATCCACAGGTTTTCCAAAAGATGTAACTCCCTCCCAGATGTCATCGACACGGACATCATCAACGCATTCCTCTCTGAGACATCCTACGAGTCCCTGACCCATAAGCTTGGTTACCTGAAGCCCTGTACCACCCACGACCTGCTCAACGTCACCACGAACTATGCCTTCGGTGAGGAGGTGGTTAGAGTGGTCTTCAATGGAGGCCAGGACAAAGGCAAGGCCAAGTGCAAGGATTAGGATGAGGGCCCCTCCACGCAGAAGGGCAAAAAGAACAAGAAAGATTGTCGTCGACCGGCCAACTCTGTGTTGGTCGCCATGGCTGATCAAGTAGCCCCTGCAGGGCCTCCCGAACCACTTCAATGAGCTCATGGAGAGCCCATGCACCAACCACGCCTACCCCATCAAACACCTCTACAAGGATTGTGAGCTCCTCAAGTGCTTTCTACGACAGGCCAGCGAGCCGAAGGAAGGAAAAGGCAAGGAGCCATCAGCCAAGAAAGGGGGCATGGCAGGTAGGGATCCGAACAACTAAAGGTCCCTATACGATGACCGAGGTGATCCGATCGGGTGCCTACCGACTGAAGGACGACAACGGCGACGTTCTCACCAACACTTGGAACATCGAACAGTTATGTCATTTCTTCCCTTAAAAATTCAATCTTAACATCTTTTCACTTAACATTTGCTCCTATAAAGCACCCCGGCCAGAACTCTTTTAGCCTAGGTCATTCAGGGGCTCCACGGGGGTGCGATACCACCTCTCTTTTTACTATCATATGATAAATACATTTTTTTCCTGAACGAAAGGGTAGTCTGTTCCTTTAATTGCCTTATGTAGCTTTGCTTTAAATATTCTGACCAATTGCACCCTACCTCTACCTATGGTTACGAGCAGCTAAGCCCGGGCTCTTAAGGTTGCAGCTTATTGTATGAATGGTAGGTGCAAAAAAGAAAAGAATAAAAAAAGTTATGCTAAGGTAAAAATAAGGAACGGATGGGACAAGCTTCCCCGAACGAAGTAGTTCCATCACAAAAACAAAGTTATTGTATTCATGAATACACAAAAGCACTTTACACAGGGGGCTCCCCCGTGACATTATCTTTTACATTTGCTAAAGTATTTCTACTCTAAAAACTTCTACTGTGGCTCCCTGGCGGCATCAGCTACCGGCTCGACCGATGAAGGTACGGCCTGCTCGTTCTCCGATTGGATGACATTTGGCTCCGTTGGAGGTGGGGCGACATTCACCTCCAACTCAGGCTCCACTCCATCTGTGGGCTAGGTGACATCCTCTTGGTGTAAGCATTTGGCCACGTTCGCACATTGGGAATCCATCACCCACTGCACGGAGACTTGCTCGGCCACCAACTGTGTGCATGGCAGCAAGCTCTCCCCAAGCGAGTGGATGTCCTCCGCGCTCCAGCCGTCGGCGTACCAGCTGTAGATGGCAGTGAAGTCTAGGTCTAGATGGTGCATCGCCACCAAGGTCAGCACCCTTGACATCCCGTAGAACATCCAGTCGGTGATGAGGGCCCAAACCTCATCCGGAACCTCCGCCAGCCGAATGGCGGGCGCGCTTGTACTTGGCACCGACCCAAAGAACTCTGAGAGGACAAGCTGGGCAACATTGTGTATCTGGTCAAGTTCCCCCTCGAGAGCATGTTGCTCTTCAAGGGACTTGGCTAGTGCCTCCGTATTCTGGCCAATCGTCACCTTGGCCATCTCTAGGTCCCACTCCAACGACTCCACCTTTCCACCCAGCTCTAGAAGAAGGACGACAAGCTTAGAACTAGGCTAAAGGAAAAAACTAAGACACCAAAAGTAGAAAGGGTATGTACCAAGGCGGGTGTTCTCGAGGATGGAGAGTCCCTCCTCCTATCGAGTCACTTGTTCGCACAACCAGGAGTTCAACTCCTCAGTCCCAAGCACCCAGCCTCAGAGCGCGAATACTTCCTGGTCGACCTCCGATCGGGCCTTCTGCTCTGACTCTAGAGCCTACCGCTCTGTCTCCTAGGTCTCCAAGGTACTTTGGAGCGCCACCTTAGTCTCTGCTAGGGACTTCTACAGTGCCGCCTTAGTCTCCTCATAGCAGACCTTCGCTGCCTCAAGCCCTTGCTCGATGGTGGTTGTCCGCTCCACCACGAGTAGCTCTACCTCTAGCACCCTGGTCACCTTCGCCGCCTGGTCTTGGGACTCACGGCGGGTGGACTCTAGCTCGCGCTCGAGCTTGGTGACCCAGGCATGCTCCATCCAAAGGAAATGAGACTTGTGGCTCGACATCTCCTCCAGACCCTACAGAACAAGAAGCAAGCATGCTGAGGCAACCAACAAAAGACCAAGGAGTCAAGGACAAACACAGAAAACTCACCTCTATGACACAAGGCAGGTCAACCGAGACCACCTGCTAGATGGACTTGACCCACTCCTAGGCCTCCTCCAGCTTCACCTTGGTTTGGACAAGATCGGACTCCATCACAAGTCCTCTACCCCCAAGCATGTCCTAGAGCTGACACTCCTGCTCATCCTAAAGGATGAACCAAACCTTCCTTGGGTCCTTAGGGTAGGGCCACACTAGGTTGGTGGCCCCTAGCCTGCTGGAAGGCCCAGCAAACAACTGGACCACCGCCAGCTCGTATGATGGCGCCAATGGCTCCACCTCATCACCTGCTTTGCCATCAGAGGGGATCTCCACCACCTCAATTTCATGGGCCACCGGCAGACGTTCTGGCTCTAGCCTGGCCGCATCTCCCCCCGGCACCTTCAGTTCCAACCAGGAGGGTGAGCCGTGTGGCCCTCCACCTAGTGAGGTAGGGAGCCTAGTCTCCCTCTCCTCTTCCACCATAGCCGGTGGTGGAGGGGTCATAAGGGTCACCTCTAATGCAGCCTCTACCACCACCGGGATCGCCACCATCACCTCTACCGTTGCCACCATACTAGCAACCAGCTCGGAAGGCACCGCCCCCGAGAGGGAAGGATGCATCACCACCACCTTGCTCTCCCTACCGCTTGCCATGACGCGCTATAGGGTGGGCCTCCAGTCCTCTTGCATGGAAGTTGGGGCGATGCTCAGCCCCATCAGCATCCGGCCACTGTCAAAATAGTATAGGTCAGTCGCACTTCAAAAAAACTCAATAGCAAGATTGAAAAGAAACAAAGAAGGTATACCATGATAGAAGCAGCAGGGCTCTAAAACCCTAACCCAACGGCAATAGGCCCGCTAGATGAGGACCGCTCCCAGGCCATGACCCATGCCCCCTCACTTCAACCAAGGCGGAAGTCAACCTGACTGGCTTCCGCTCAGCCCGTGCATTGCCACAACCACCGGCTCGAGGCACGCCGACCAAAGCAGCTAGTGGGGCATCCCCTGGTTGCAGGTCATGTGTCGGCACTAGCCCCAAAGATGTGCCTATACAAACCCACTCCTCCGACCACCTGGCTTGCTCCGCCACGCTAGGAGCAGGTGGGGACAAGGTCGGCAACGCATCAGAAGGGCATGGTGACCGTGTCTGCTTTGCCTCCCGTTCGCCGATGGCGTCTGTGCTCACAACACGCTTCCTCGATGCAGGAATGTCGCCACACCTCTCTACCTCCTACTCGTCACCAGTGAATGCATCCATAGGCTCATGATGTACCACCGAAGTCATGACCCCCTGGTCTCCCTGCTCCTCGGAGGAGATCACATTGTCACCTACCTCTAAGGGATCCTCCGACTTGAGCTCCGCCTCAACATCGCTCCTATTCTCCCTAGCACACATGCGCCGGGCGATATCCTGCTCCTTCTGGTACTTCCTCTGAGCCTCCTTAGCTCTCTTCTTCTTCTTGGCATCTATCGCCTCCTTTAGGGTGGCTTGCCGAGCCACACCCTCTGGCCCCTTCGGAAGATGCGGTCGAGACCTGTAACTCCAAGTCCCTACAAAACGGATGACTCAAAGTCAAAGATATGGGAGAGCAAAAGGGGAAAGAACACGGAAGTAAAGAGAGGGGAGCATACCAGATTGGACTGCCTCATGGCGTTGAGTGCTTTGGGCTTTCTGTCAAGGGTCTCTCTAGGCCTCAGCTGCAGCACCCGGTCCAAATGACTCTAGACCTCATGATTCGCTAGCTCTTCTAGCGACGCATGGCCAGGGTCCATCAGGCCACTGTACATCCACATCGGCTGTGTCCTCTCCACCAACGGAGCAACCCAATGGTGGAAGAAGGTGTGAAACAACTACACCCTATCAAGGCCATGCCGCATGAGCTTCTAGAGCTCCACCATGATAATCTCTGACTTCTTCTTCTACCAACCAATAGGGCCCCATGACCAGCTCTCCTACCTCTCCAACCTCCCACTGGTAAAAGGTAGGAATGGTGCCTCCACCGGGTTTCTGATGTAGCACCATTCCCCATGCCACCCATGATTGGAATCGCAGGGGGGTGTATGTGGGGTACGAGCTTGATGCGCTCGGTTTCTTCTGTAGCGCGAAACCCCCACCGACGTGACCTTGAGCGGCTTCCCCTCCGACAATTCTCGCCCAAAGAACATCTGTCGGAAGAAATCCACATGCGGCTCCATCCCAAGGAAGGCCTTGCACACGGTGACAAATCCAGCGATGTGCAGCACCCCAGTCGGATTGAGCTATTGTAGCTCTAGGCCCCACTCATTGAGGAGCCCGTGCAGGAACCAGTGTGCAGGGTATCCTAACCCACGCTCATGGAAAGCAAGGAAGGAAACAACCTCGCCGTCCCAAGGTTACAGGAAATCCTCCCCCGTAGGAGCCCTCTAGTGCGCCACCTCCTTTGGCGGTAGCATCCCATTCTCAGTGATAATGGCCAGCACCGACTCCCTCACAACGCTTGACCTCCAGCTCGACATTTCGCTCTAGGTTCACTGACGGATCTGTGAGTTTTCTCCTCTCCCTCGCTCTCCCCTTTTTCCTAGGAACCACCGCGACACTTACAAGCTCTTGGTGAGAAGAAGAGGTGGTAGATGAGGAAAAGGCAAAGGAATGGGGTGAAAGCCCTCTCTCTTCCCCTGTTTAAAGAAGAGGTGGAGCAGTTGAGGAAAGGCAAACCCCCCCCCTTCCCCCATTCAATGCGGATGGGATACGATGAGATGTGCCCTGACCGAAGGGACACACCCTGCTCAATGGAATGGTGCCTGGTCAGACAGGACATGACCTAGGTATGGCCCACCACTACCGCATGCCGGGCGCAAGAAACAAGGCGCCACTGTGTGCACGCGGCCCTCCGCCTTCCTAGGTGAGACTTGGAAAGTCCCAAACAATGAGATCTCCACCTAGGAGAAACCAATGGGCTTCCTGAGTCGATCGGACAGCTCAAGCGAACACCGAGAGACAACTAAGGAGTAGAGGGACACCCTGTGTGGGCCATGCCAACTCCGTCACAAACGACGAGCATGGATCTGAGTCAGACATATCCGATAGAGAGCTCCTCAAAGCCTGTCACTCGAGTCATCAAGGTAACATTACCAATCCCCACTATTTCTTTATAAGAACATTCATTCATCCATGCACGCATCCATTCATTCCATACATCCAAAAGCATCACATATGTAGTTAAATGCATCACAACGCTCTGTGTTGCGTCACAAAGCTGCAGTTGCCTCATTCAACATGAGCAATGACTAATTGGGGTTTGAAGGTCGGCCCATGAAGGGCTCGAGGCCACCTCACGTCAAACAGAGCCAGGGGAGAAAATGCAGATGAGCCCCGAGTGGCCCTCACCTAGTCTACCCCAAAGCAGACAGGGTCATCTCAACATTCTTGTTTGATCCTAACCTCTAGCCATGCCCACAGAATCTCCATCGAGGGGAGGCCAGTGGGCCACCCGAGTAGGTCTCTGGAATGACCCAGGCATCTGTCGGGTTGTGGGTTATGGAGCAGTGGAGTGCCACTTGAGGGCTATGACGACCACATCACGAATGATGGACCCAGACTTCACTTGAACGCGCCCGTTAGCGAGCTCACCGAGCGCGTCACTCGAGCCATCGAAGCAAGCGATGTTAGCTCAACCCCTTCGGTTGTGAGAAACCATGGATGGGGTAACGCACAAAACTCAACTGACCCCTACCAAAGCCCAATGGGGCTCAGGGGCTCAAGACAACCAATGCCTTGGCTACACCTGGGTCCGTGACTCCAACTAGCCCAATCCCTCGGTGCGCCCGATGCCTGGATCCATAACTCTAACTCGCCCGATCCCTCGGCGCGCGGCGCGCCCAACGCCTAGATCAGTGACTCTAATTCGCTCGATCCCTCGGCGTGCCCGACGCCTAGGTCCGCAAGTCCATCTTGCCTGATCCCTTGACTATCCATTGGCCACACCCAATGCCTCGGCTGCACCTAGTGAAAGCTCTAGTTTGGTTTTGGTGAATTGATAAAACCCTAAGTGCTAACCTAGTTTATCAAGTTTTCATGAGATAGGTAGCACACTCCAAGTTGCGAAGCAAACAAAGATCGTAGCATGATGAAGATAATGCCATGGTGATGATCAAGTGCTTGGACTTGGAAAGAAGAAAGAGAAAAACAAAAAGCTCAAGGCAAAGGTATAAACCATAGGAGCTATTTTGTTTTGGTGATCAAGACACTTAGTGAGTGTGATCACATTTAGGTTTGATAGCCATACTATTAAGAGGGGTGAAACTCGTATCAGAATGCGGTTATCAAAGTGCCACTAGATGCTCTAACTCATTCATATGCATTTAGGATCTAGTGGAGTGCTAACACCCTTGAAAATGTTTGTGAAAATATGCTAACACATGTGCACAAAGTGATACACTTGGTGGTTGGCATATTTGAGCAAGGCTGAAGAAGATAGAGTTGAAGAAGAGTTAGTCGTGCTAGTTACAGAGTGACCGGACGCATCCGGTATGTGATCGGACACATCCGGTATCTTGGCGACAGACTCAACGACCGGACGCGTCCGGTCGCCACACCAGACGCGTTCGGTGTGAATCAGAAAAGGCAGCAGATGGCAGAGCAGCCGATCGGATGCTGGCAACGTCCGGTCGGGCTAGGGTGCTTACTGTACTCCACCAAACGCTATGGTTCAGCGTCCGGTCATTTGTGACTCTACGTCCGGTGTGTGCGTCCGGTCATCAGTAGTAGGGGTAGCAACAGCTAAGTTTGTTTGAACAGGACACATGGTAGTCTAGGGCCTATCGGACATGTCCGGTATGCCGACCGGATGCGTCTAGTATTCATGACTGGAGCATCCGGTGCTGCGTCCGGTCTATTGGACTGCAGCGTCCGGTCAGCCCGTGTTTTGACCAGTGAAGGGGTATAATGGCTCTATTTCGAGGGGGGCTTCTATTTAAGCCCCATGGCTAGCTATGGCTCACATCTTTGGCCATTTTCATTGACATAGCAACCTTGTGAGCTAAGCCACAGTCCTTCCACTCATCTCCATCATTGATTCATCATCATAGTGAGATTGGGAGTGATCCAAGTGCATTGCTTGAGTGATTGCATCTAGAGGCACTTGGTGTTCGTGTTTCGCTGTGGATTTTGCTTGTTACTCTTGGTGGTTGCCACCACCTAGACGGCTTGGAGCAGCGAGGATCATTGAGCGGAGGGTGGTGATTGTCTCCAGCTCCGATCGTGGTGATTGTGAGGGGTTCTTGACCTTTCCCCGGTGGAGAGCCAAAAGGTACTCTAGTGGATTGCTCGTGGCTTGTGTGATCCTCATCTTGAGTTGGTTGTGCAGCACCCTATTGAGGGTTTGGTGTGTGAAGCCAATTAGCGCGTGAACCTCCAAGTGAGTGAATCGCCACAATGAGGACTAGCTTGCCGGCAAGCAAGTGAACCTCAGTAAAAAATCATTGTGTTCATCATTGATTCCGAGGTGATTGGTCTTCATTGTTATTCATCCTTGTGATTGATTGGTTCATTCATCTTCATGGCGGTATAATCTTCTTGATCACTCTCTTTACATTATCGCAAACTAGTTGATAAGCTCTTTAGTGTAACTAGTTGTGAGAGCTTGCTTGCTTGGTTGGTGTGGCTCTTTAGTTAACCTTTGAGAGCACACTAACATAGGGTAGTGTCATACCTCTTGTGTGAATCGACACTTTCTAAACTAGAATTGTGGTAGGTGGCTTATATTTTGAGTAGGCTAACGCAACACTTGCTTCGCCTCATAATTGTCTAACTATTTTGTTAAGTGTTGTTGTAGAAATTTTATTAGGCTATTCACCCCCCCCCCCTCTAGCCATTAGGACCTTTCACCTAGGCCCATGACTCTGACTCGCCCGATCCCACGGCGCACCCAACACCTGGATCCGTGACTCCGACTCGCTTGATCCCACGGCACGCCCGATGCCTGGATCCATGAGTTTGTCTCGTCCGATCCCCTAGCGTGCCTGACGCCTTGATTAGCGACTCTGACTCACCCAATCCCTAGATCCACGACTCCGATTTGCCCATACCCTTGGCACGCCCGACGCCCCGGTAGATGAAACTCCATCTCACCTAGTCCCTCGGTCGTGACCAAAACACCTGCAACCACGCTGCCGAAAATGATGGAACTAGAAAAGGGAGGCTATGCCCACCAAAGAGCACACACTCATGCCCGCTGACAAACCCCCCCAGGCCATTCTACCCAAATCACTTGGGGGCTACACCTACGGGTGTGCTCGCGCGCACCCGCTGACGAAATAAAAAATTCCCCCACTAGCAATATGAAACCCCTCCGGATAATTCTACCCAAATCGTCTAGGGGCTACACCTGTGGGTGCGCTCGAGTGCACCCACCATCGAGACAAAAATCCCCTAGATGATTCTACCCAAATCGTGCGGGGGCTAAGGAGAACCTATCAGGTTCATAAACCCAGGGTCCCTGTTGGACTAGCTTCCCAGCAAAGGCTCAGCCCAGCAGACAATGTTGTGAACGGCGCGCAACTCCTAGGCTGGTCCAAAAACCTAACAACCAGATAGATGGGTGAACTAGCCTCTGACCAGAAGGCCTAGCCAAGGAGGAACGACGCTCGCTTCTGACTCTAGCCCGCCTCTCTGACTGGAAGGCCTCGCTTCTGACTCCGGCCCGCCTCTCCGACTAAAAGGCCTAGCCGAGGAGGAACAACGCTCGCTTCCGACTCCATCCATCGTCTCCAACCGGGGATGCACTAAACCTCTACTTATAGCTCTTCTTCGACTGGCATAGTCAGAGCCGACTGGGACCAACCAACCGGGGATGCCCACTCGATAAGGACCCAGGGAATGGGCAGAGCAAGTAAAGCAGGACGCACAAAGTCAACCGCAATACCAAGGACTGTACCCTGTACACGTGCAAGGCAATACCAATAGGACATGTCAGAAGGGTGCCCTACAACCTTCTAGGCATGTTAGAACCCAAGCAGTGTTGTGGGTGCCGACATTTGCCCTACAGTGTTGTGGGTGCCCTCAAACTCCCATACCAGGCGAACGCGGTAAAAACCCCTACGTGCCTCTAGGCATCAATAGTATGGCAGGCACCGACATCTGCCATACCAGAAGAAGACTATGCAACCTCCCACATACGTCTAACAACAACAGTGTTGTGGGCGCCTACCATCATCTTTGTAACACCTCGGGTGTTTAAGTATTAAAAACTGGACATATCATCATATGCATTGCAAGGCATTGGTCATATGGCAAAATTTGATATGCATTCACTAAAACAAGTTTACATTTACGTTATAAGTATTGCTTGGTATTGTTTGAATCAAGTTCGAAATCTTTGTATTGATTTGAAATTTTGAAAATTCTGATTTTCAATATTTAAATCCTACCCTAAAAACTCATTTCAAAATCTAAGCACATTTTAGGGTTGAGCGTTAAAGCAAAATTGTAGGGCTTGTTGAGTTGTACAAAGTTTGTTTTTGGAGTTTTCAAAGTTGTTATAAAAAATTTGAAGTAATTTGAAAAGGTGAAATGTACTTAAAGTGTCCCCTTTTGAATTCAAATTTGCATTTCAAAATGTAGACCGAATTAGGGGGTGGTTATAAAAGCAAAGTTGTAGAACTTTTGTTTTTGAACAACTTTTATTTTTGGAGATTTTTGAGTTACCATATAAAATTTGGAGTAAATTGGCAAATTAAGCGAGTTGCAATTCTGTAATTTCAGTGAACAGTAATTGCGGAAGCCAACTCACCGATGGCGAGCTTCGATTGTCTTCCAGTCGCGCCTGTGGCTGCCTTTGGTTCTGCGCTGGCGTGGGAAAGGCTCCTGCGTGGCTTCTTCATTCTTCCTGGCCGCATTTTAAAGCCTCCGACGTCGCCGTTCTTCTCCATTTGCTTCCTTTGCTTTTCTCGCCGCCATGGCCGCCGTACCGGTTTCTGCAGCCATCACTAGCTCCTATGCCTCCGCGCCTCCTTGTGCCTAGTAACCACAGCCACTAGCCTCCCCAGACCAGGCTGTACCTCCGCAACTCCACTCCGACCTCGCTTCACCGTCGTGACTCCCTGCCGACGTGCCTCTCCGTCGCCGAGCCGCGGGCTCGCGTGGCCAGGCCGTCACAGGTCGCGACCAGCCGAGCTACGGCCACCCTCAGGCTCGCTCGCCGCCCCGTCGCTCGACCATCCCTCCAATTGCCACCGACGAGTCTTCACCGGCCGGAAATCGAGCTTCTCCGGCGTCCTCTATTCTGAAAATCGCGCCAGGGGCTTCACGCAGCAATTAGAACAAAGGCAAGGGCCTAATTGTGAATCTTGTGACTCAGATAAATTGTGCACTACAGGATTTTTCTTTTTCTTTTTCTATTTTCAGCTAAAACTTGTGAATTTGATTACTATTTATTGGTGCATGCTAAAATCATGAAACTTTTTGTGTAGCCTCTTCATGATGTCCTCTATGTAGGAAAAATATGAAACCATGAAAATCAATAGTTTTTGGATGCTTAAAAATTTGCTCTTTTAATTAATAAATGCTTGTTGTGTCATTTTTATAGGCCAAAATAAATATCCAGTGACCATGAAACTTTTAGTGTATTTGTTTATTATTAAAGCCCGCCTCCACAAAAAGTTTAGGATTAATTTGATGATGTTTAATTATACTCTTATTTATATGCCTTAATTATTAGTTAATAATTGTCAAAATGATAAACATAGATCATGAGATGTCCTAAATGATTTTTGAAGTTGATTATAGATCATGAAACACCCCCCTGCTGTGTCATGGCCAAGTGATTACCTTCTTGATATGCTTATGTTCGCCCTTTAGTTAATAATTCTAAATGACTTAATTAAGAATTTCATTAGTAAATGCATGTTAATAAACTTGATTGCTTCTTAGATGCAACCTCTTGGGTAAAAAGTAAAAGTTATACATTTCCTTGTATATTGTTTATACATGTCTTTTCATGATAAAGTTTTAGTTGGTAAGCAGGTATGATAAGTGAACCTTTGACTTGTTAGAAGAACGACTAAAAATGCTTTATGATAATGGTTTGTAACTATACCGCGAAGGAAAGTTGTATTCGAATTGTTAAATTTTGCATCCATCATCAAGCATCATGTTTCATATTCTGCATCATGTTAAACATGGTATTGCTACTACGTGTAGTGAACGAAGGTGAACACGTGATAGTTAACCAAGTTGCTGAGGAAGTTAGTCCGTCTATTGAGCTCGGATCGAATACTTGTGAAACGTCAGTAGGAACCGAACTTTTCCATCAACGAAGGCAAGCCCCGGATGCATACAACCCTACCTTGTGTTTTATAAATTAATTTCGCTTTAGCTTTTCTTTACTGCATCAAGTGATTAAGAGTCAAGTAAAAGCCTAATTGATGCATTACCAACATTGTTTTTCCATATCTACCTTGTTACCAGTTTTAATTCGTATATGCCTAGCTATGCTTAGAACAATGAAAGTAGGGTGATTACCTGTCACCTGCAAGTTTCAAATGGATCTTTGGTTACTTATGTTATCATGTGATATGGGAATGTGGAGTAATAAATCTAGACTAGGCAGACTCGGTGTGTGTGAGCCACAAGACATGGAGGTCTTGTGAGTAGGTTCTTTCCGCCTATGTCGGTTAAGGTTCGTACCATTGTTGAACTGTGTGCGGTGAGACTTTGTAGTACTAACCACATACTTCGGTAAGCCTTAACTTGGTGATTCTATTATGAGAATGGCTACTCGCGCACTGGGAGTGGAGAGATGGCGGGAATAGCGTGTACCCATGTGGCAATGGGCTAGATTGGTGGAGTACTGTATTCTCGGGTGGCGCGGACCTGTTCTTGTTTTAGGAGACCTGAGGGTAGGTTGGTATATGTAGGTTGGGGACCTACATATGTCGTGTGGTCTGGAATTCCCAGCTGGGTTTATAATCGGTTTGAATCGTCGTTGCTCCTTGGTTATGGAGACTCACTTCTCTGTTCATCATCGTAGTTTAATAACTGAACTTGAGAAGGTGTTGGATATGAAGTTTCATGATCTCAATACAGATCGTGTCATCTTTGTATATGATTTTATGAAGTTTTAAATGTTGAATTAAAGAATTTTGTTAAAGAGCTTTTACGTAAAATAACTTTGATTATTGCTAAAGCCTTACCTTGAATCCCTGAGCCTGCATTCCTGAGTTTATCAGTTCTTATTTCGGTTAAGTCTTGTTGAGTACTTTTGTACTCAGGGTTCGTTGACCCTTGTTGTAGGTGAGCCTCATGAGCAGATCTATTTTGGATCGTGCTGCATGACTATTGTTCGATCTGACGATGAGAAGTAAATGTATGGCCCTTGGGCAGGGCAGTTTCATTGTGTGTTTTGTATTATATTATAATGCCACTCCACTATTTCATTTTGTAATAATCATCGAACTTAGTTATGAGGTTTGAAACTACTGTTTTATAAATTATGTTATTGTAAAACTTTCGCTGTTTTTACTATGTTGTAGATATTTGAATAAATGTTGTAATACTGCAATGACTCTGTAACGTGATCCTTCTCAGAAATCATGGATGATTCGGGGTTCCCCGAGGACACCCGACGGTCTCCTTAAGTTACCGGAAACATATGCACAGATGTCAAAGGTCGTCGGACAGTGACAAGTGCATGTGGGCCCTATAATTTAGGAGGTTCTGCCACAATCTTGTACCCAACAGCATGGACAACAAGACTTAGTAGCATACGTATTGTCTCTCTCTCACTTGTAAGGCCGTGCCCTTTATCTATAAAAGGGGATGCGCTCTCTCCCAATAGGGATCCATCAGTTCACAACTCAAACAACACACATGATCTGAACGACCAAGGATCCCAATGAACAACAGACGTTCAAACACTTAGCGCATAGTGGAGCTCCCATCACTCTTGGCCCTTTAGACCAGAGTCCGACCGAACTTCTTGCACCCCCCATCTTTCTCCCTTCTGTTTGTAACCCCATAGCAAACTTTGAGTACCTAGGCTCAGGAATAAAGTCACCAACCAACTCAAACTGGACATAGGGCACATTGCCTGAACCAGTATAAACCCTATGTCATTGAGTGCTATGCCACATCCAATCACAACATACAACAAAACTACAAATATTTACGTGTTGATCACTTTCTGCACTGACAGGACATAAGAGTGACATCTATACTGATCACTAGAGTCTGAAGTACATTTGCACTCAGATGGATCTGAATATGAGATAGCGTCGATGGTTAGAGTTGATTAGAGATTATGATCTGGAGGTACACAATTATCCTAGAAAGGCGAATGTTGTTGCTGATGCTCTTAGCAGGAAGAGTTACGCCAAGGAGGTACAAGTGGTAGCTATGTCAAGTGAGTTGTGTGCTGAATTTGAGTGACTGAACTTGGGCTTTGTCACTAATGCAGTGGAGTTGGTGATAGAACCCACGCTGGTGCAAGAAATATGTAAGGGCCAGTTATAGGATGCAAAGTTGAAAGAGATAGTGGAGAACATAGTGATTGGCAAGGCACCAAGATTCCATATGGATGATAACGGAACTCTATGGTTTGGGAAAAGACTATGTGTGCTTGAGAATAAGGCTATATAGGATGTAATTCTATGTGAGGCACATGAGTCTGCTTACTCTATACATCCCAGGAGTACCAAGATGTACTTGGATCTAAAAGAGAAGTATTGGTGGTACGGACTAAAGAGAGAGGTTGCTGAGTATGTTGCTATATGTGATACCTGTCAAAGAGTCAAAGCTAAACATCAAAGACCTGCAAGATTATTATAACCAATGAAGATACCTGAGTGGAAGTGGGAAGAAGTTGATATAGATTTCATTGTTGGGTTACCATGCACTCAGAGAGATTATGATTCAATTTGGGTGATAGTGGATTGGTTAACTAAAGTTGCTCACTTCTTATCGGTCAAGACTACCTATACTAATCCCAATTGGCTGCATTATATATGGAAAGAATAGTATGTCTGCATGGTGTACCAAAGAAGATCGTGTCTGACAGAGGTACTTAATTCACGTCACACTTTTGGCAAACAATACATACCTCATTGGGAGCAAAGTTGAATTTTAGTACAGCGTATCACCCTCAGACCGATGGGCAAACTGAGAGGATTAATCAGATATTAGAGGACATGTTGAGAGCTTGTGCATTGTAGTATGGTACAAGTTGGGACAAGAGTTTGCCTTATGTAGAGTTCTCGTATAACAACAGTTATAAGAAGAGTCTCAAGATGGCACCTTTTGAGGCTTTGTATGGATGAAAGTGTAGAACCCTATTGTTTTGGAATCAAAAGGGAGAAACTCAAGTGTTCAGACCGGGTGTTTTAAGAGACGTAGAAGAGCAAGTAAGGATGATTAGGGATAACTTAAGAGTGGCACAGTATCGACAGAAGAGTTATGCCGACACTAGGAGAAGAGAATTAGTTTTTGAAATAGGGGAATATGTTTACCTAAAGGTGTCACCTATGAGAAGTGTGAGAAGGTTTAACATGAAAGGAAAGTTAGCACCAAGGTATATTGGGCCTTCAAGATTTTAGAGAGACGGGGTGAAGTAGCTTATCAGTTGAAATTACCTGAGAGTTTGTATGGTATACATGATGTGTTTCATGTGTCTCAATTAAAGAAGTGTTTGCGTGTACCTAAGGAGCAGATACCATTAGAGGAGCTTACAGTTGAGGAAGATCTCACCTATGAGGAATTTTTGGTAAGGATTTTGGAGATGGCAGAAAGGGTTACAAGGAGCCGAGTTATAAAGATGTGTAAGGTTTAGTGGAATCGGTATACACAAGATGAGGCTACTTGGGAAAGAGAAGAGGATCTAAGGAAAACATACCCGCAGCTTTTTTGAGTAAGCATCGTCCGAATCTCAAGGATGAGATTCATTTTAAGGGGGGTAGAATTGTAACACCCTAAAATTTGCATGGTTTTAAAATAGGAGAAAATGATTTAATTATGCATTTTGTGAGCATTTAAATTTAGAAAAATAATAACTTTGTTAAAATTAAAATCAAATATAGGTCTACATACATGTATGTGCATACATACTACTGCATATTTATTTTGTGATGCATGGGTTTGATCAAAATTTGCAAAAGAATTGAATCTGAGTTTGAATTGGATTTGAAATGATGTGTAAGAAAATAGAAAAGGAGTTTTATTATTTTTCTTTCCCCTTTCTCTGATTTTGGCCCAAGCAGCCAGCTCTCGCTCGGCCTTCTTTTCCCACTGGCCCAGCTCAGCTTCACCTATTCCATAGGCCGGCTCCGTTCTTTCCCTCCTATGGCCCATTTCAGCAGTGCACACCATAGCAGGCCAGCCCAGTTGAGCCGCGCCCGCGCCATTCCCTTCTTCCGTGCTTTGTGTCATTGACGGCCCAGCCCCACATGTTAGCTGTGTCGTCTTCCACCTCGCGATCATTTCCACGTTGGACACCGCCACCGCCAAGAGTCCGTGCCACCCACGCCTCCCTCCTTGCCTTGCGCACCAAGCCGCTCCTGGCCAAAAATACTAGATGCCCACATCGTGCCGCTCCCCTCCCAAGCTTCGAAGTCGCCTCACCTCGTCTTGAGCTTGTAGCGCTACCGCTAGCCCTAGCCACCATCGTCGAGATCAATCTGCCAAAGCTGTGCGCTGCTTCAATCCACTCCGTGCCTTGGTAATTTACCTAGACGAGCTCGCCGTCATCTCCTCTCTCTCTCTCTCCCGGTGTCCTTGGTTTGCTATTTCATGGTCCGTAGACCATATTCCATGAGCGCCGCCCATCTCCAGTCATGGCACCGCTGTCGGAGCTCACCACCGGCCTCGTTGTCCGTTCTCTCTCTGGTTTATTTCCAACCGTCCGATCCAAAATCAAGGGCCGAGATGAGAACATACCCCTTCACCTATCATTTTGCAAAAAGGCCCTTATAATTATTTAGATCTTAATCCGCCATCCCTGCAATTTTGTTAAAGAGCCCCTATATTTCTTCGTTTTCATGGCCATAGTCCCTAGTTCGGTTTAAAATCCAATTTTATTAATTTAAATTCTAAAATCACGTTCCATTTATTTACGGTTTTGCCACTAATCTTGTTTTAGCCATAAAATCTTTGTTTTAACTCTGATTTGATCTGTTCAAGTTGTGTTAGGTTTGTAATTGAGTAATCTACATGTTTATACTACTGTTAAGTAAGTTTTCAACTTTTAAAATTTGAGGTTAGATTTAATCTATTATTTTATTAAAGGAAATTGTGTTTAATTCATAACTTCTTTGTTTTAGCTTCGATTTTTGTGATATTCATGTCTATGTGTTTGTAGCAAGACATAGAATCATTTTACAAACTTTTTATCTTTATTTTATGTTGTTGGCGTACTGTTCTAATCTATAGCTTTTTTTGTTATGCATGATTGCTTCTGGATGCTTGTATGTTGCTATGATTATGGAGTATAGACGGTGAGCAATTCATTGGTGATCAAGAGTACTACTTTGACAAGCAGGATCAGCAAGAGCATTTTGTTCAAGGCAAGTATAGCATGAGATTATCCTTGTTTCCTATCAACTTTAATACATTTAATTCATATTGCATGTGTCATCCTGATAGGGATTCCCTAGAATTGAACTTATACCTTGTCATCTATGGGATATGCATTGGGTAGCTTTGCTAGAGCTCAACTAAACCATGATCTTATAACTTGACTAATGGTATATGTAATAAACATTAAAACATGACTTTTTAGCAACTTGGAAACATGGGGCTAGAGTGTTTAGCTACTTTCTAAATGCTTTAGATTCCTCTCCCTAAGGACTTATCTATAAGTGATCATCCGGGACTTACAGTACAGCTGTGAGGGCTACATTGCTTTGGCTTTAACTCGGTATGAGAACATTTTCTAGCTTATTAGTGGTTACCTTTATTGGCGTAAGAATGGCTTGATGAAACGGGTATAGGACAGCCTCTACTCTTATGTGTATAGCCGTGATGGAATTGTGCCATTTGATAGGGGGTTCCTATATCTGTTTGTCGAGTGAATCTAATGGCCCTAACTAGTTAGAAGAACCTTTGAAAGGCTTCATAGTGAACCCTACTTGCTCACCTTAGAAGTGTTTTAGGAGTAATTAACCTAGGCATATGGGTATCACGACTCACAGTGAAAGTGTATAACCTCTGCAGAGTGTAAAACTGGTATATCAGTCGTGCTCATGGTCACGAGTGGCCTTGGAACATTTACAGAATAGATGATGACTAAGAATTACTCCCTCCGTTCCTTAATGTAAGCCATATAGATTTCGAAAGAAAATTCCAAAATATAGGTACGTATCAGCTCCCACGCCGATTAGTTTGGAAACCTTCCCATTGTACATAGCACATGCCCCAACTAATCCCCTAGATTTAGGAAGTAATCTAATTGGGAGAGAGAAGATGGCCTAATTTTCTTTTTTTTCCTCGGTCTCACATCCTTCCCTAAGCCGTGCGTTAATATTGGTGCTAAAAACTATATGGCTTATATTAAGGAACGGAGGGAGTATCTATTTATGCTATTCATTATTCATGTTTACATTGATCATGTGTTTTACTTTGGGATTGAAACAACTTATTGCTACTCTTATGTTAAAATTATGATAATTAAAAGTTGAATGGTGTTAAACCTGTGTCAAGCCTTTTGAGTCTCATGAACCCCATATTACACTTATTGAGTACGGCACGTACTTACACTTGTTTATTTTCATTATTTGGATAAAAATCCCAGATGGGTAACAGATGGCTATGGTAATGATGACTTTCCTAAGGATTACTAGACTTGTGGTCAACCAGTTGATGTCCTTGTGATATGGATCTTTCGTGAGAGATTTATCTTTATACTTCCTCTACATTTATGTGAAGACTATGTCTTATTATTCGTGATGTAAAAAACACTTGTGATGATACTATTTATAATTTGTCGGCTTATGTGTGTGACTGATCTCTAGGCGCACATAAGATTATGCACCCAATTTTATCCTTAACTAAAGGTCATGCCCGTCGCCTAATCCAGTCACTATTGTCGTCGGAGAGAAGTGCCCACCAGAGAGGAGGGCAGAGCAATTGGGGTAGACAGGCGGAGGAGGAAGAGGAAGGCGACATGAGCGATAGACGAGAATTAGTTGGATTTCTCCTGATGCTCTCCTCAGGCTGCTTCTAACTTATGTGAAAATGACATGGAGAGAAGAAGAGCGAGGAAAGAATGTCGGATCCAAACCATTGTGTTTGGAGGTCCTTTGGCCAATTTTTTCACCGAAAGTAGCTAAGAAGCCATTTTAAATAGGGCCACAGCAAGGTGGCGGCCCTTTTCGGACACTGCATCTACACTGTACATGTGGGCGACCTGTGGCTAGGGTGGATGAGCAGGCGAGCAAGGCATGCCGCGTGCGGTAGAAGGTGCGCAAACACGAAGCAAGTGAGCTTTGTGGTTGGGCCAAAATAGAGTGCACCAGACAAAGAATTAGAAGATAAATTTTAGTCTTTTATATCAGGTATGGATATAGATATAGATATAGATAGATGACAAACAACTAGACCCACATGTAATATATCTTTAGGAATGCTAAAGGACACATATGTGTTTTAGCTTGTCTTGGCACATGAATTTTCTATGCGTTGGATTGGCATCGTGTGTGTCTCCTTGCCACCACCGCTTCTGTCTCTGATGAGGAGGTCCCACTTTTTCGGTACTGTTGAAAAATCAGGAATCGCGCTTCTTCCTTTATGAGCGTTTCATTTCCCCTTTGTCTTCCTTCCCCCCGACCCCAATGGTCTGTCATGCGACGCGCCCGGTGCTGCGGCGATTTGCTTCGGCGAACTCGCGCTCCCCCGGCAATTTGCTACCGTCGGCGTCACAGCAATTCGAGAGGTGACCTCAACGCTTCGCCCCGCCCTGTCTCTATTCGTGGCCTCCCCCTCACCAAATTGGTTGCTCGCTCCTCGTCTGCCATTCCTAGAGCTCTAGAGGTACTTGCGTTCGTTGCTTTTCTCCCTTGATATGAAGTTTGCCTCATTTGTTGCCTGATGGATGGAGATTTGGGTGGGGGATTTTTTGATGTAGATGGGGGATTTACGTTGGATTTGGGGGATTTTGGTTTGTGGATGTGGATTTGGTTGTAGCAGGGGCGGTTGTTGGGGTGCGTGGCGCATTGGCTCTGTTCTTAGGTAGGCAGATGATCGGCTTTAGGTTGTTGTACTTGTCGCCCTAGGCCAGCCATGCGTCGTCGCCTTGGCCGCCTGCAGTGCGCTGCGCTGGGTGGGCAGCCTAAGTTGTGCCACCCTGGCTAGGTGGCCGGTGCCGTGGGCGCTAAGCCGGTGGTCAGTGCGCCCTAACTCCCTGCCATGCTGCTGCTGCCACGCCCCGACTCTGAGCCAAGCTGCTACTGCCATGCCCCCCCTCCCAGCCAAGCTGCTGCTGTGTGGCTGCATTCATCTCTCCCTGCCCTGAGCACAAGCAGCATCGCTGTCTAGACAAACCATATGTGTTTAGAGATAGGACCTCCACTCTGCTAGCTTCAGACGATTCTGAGAAACTTCAAATGCATCGATTACAATTTGCAGATGAAGGGTGCGGCTAGAGTGAATGCAAGGGAGTAAATTTCGTCCACTCGTAGCTTGAATTTTTCGCATATCGAATTTGCTATTGTATATATTAGGGTTGTTGTAGTTCCTTGCATAGATTACTGCAGTTCCAGATTACTGTATTCATCTATATTTGTTGTTGTTATTTTGGGGCTGTTTTATAGAATATCCTTTCAGATTAGTTTAGAGTATTTGTTCATATTAGTTCTAGCAGTTTATATTTCCTTTGAATCATTACTTTGCTTGTGAAATGTTTATTCCATTTTTTCAATAGTTAAAAGGCATATGTGGTATTTATCTTTTATTTAGTACTCAAAATTAATAGTTCACTATGTCTGTGGTGATGCTTGTATTACTAGTGTTTTCTTCCATTGGCTTTCTCTATTCATAGTCATGATAGAATTTTGATATTTCTGATAGATGGCTAGGAAGAGGCATCCTAGTTTTGTTGAGATATCGAGCTCTTATGATTTAGAAGGCTAGGATGTTGAAGATGTTTAGTGCTCGTAGTTTCCAAGTGTTGATTCTGATCTCTATCGCTCCATCTCTTGCTCTGGAACTGATTATAACTGTGATGTAAGTGTACTGCATTTGTTTCTAATTTTTGTCCTTTTGTATGTTGGTGCACATAACATGCAGGCTTAATTTGGTAATACTGAATTGATAGCTTTGACTCAACATGGTTTTTCCTCTTGGCATTGTTGCACAATAGCCTTTTTGAGTTTATGTGGCATGCCTTTCCCTGTAGTAGAATTGTAGGTTCTTTAATCTGGGCGTGAACATTTTTTTAATTTAGGCTTACTATTGAATGAGAAATGTGACCATTTTCTTTTGTTTCTGCACCTGCCATCTTTTTGACAGTCAGCAAATGCCTTGTGTATGGACTTAATCATAGTATGGACTTAATATGTAAGAACTACCAGTATAAGCTTATATCAATATATCATATGCTAGTTCACATGCCTAATGTCAAATATGAAATATATGTACAATAATTTTCTCTTTTATTTTTGTACATCTTCTTTATGAGCTTACTTATTACTTCTATACTGTTCAACTTAATGAAAGGCACTATATATCTAGTCCATACATTTGGTATTATTGATTGTGCCTATCAATGGTGTATGTGCACTCGTATGCATGGATATGTTTGTATTATTGTTACTGGGTATTGTAATGAGAAGTGCTGAGCCGACAATTATGATTAGTTTAGTAGAGGGCAGTGATGCCATCGTTTATGCTATTTCTGTATGGAGCATGGAGTTGTCATGCCAGTCTTTTCATTGTAGCACTTTCAGTAACCCTAACCCTAATCCCCCCACCCTACGGAGCTGATATTTTTTTATCTCTAATAGTAGTGTGAGCTTGCTTTTTCTTCCAATTGTTTGTTAGTAATGATTTATGATTTTTTTAAATTTGTTGTTTTAAAATTTCATATTGTAGGACTCTTCTTCAAGTGGCAACTCAAGTTTCAATAATGTATTGTACCAGCAATGCTTGAGATATGTATGTATTATTTGAAGCCTATGTCATCACTTCCTGCATGATGACAAACCTGATGACCTAAAGGAGCTGGTACATTCACTCTCATATGTGTAAGTATAGCAAGCAGAGGCTCGAAAAAACTTTTGCTAACCTTTGTCTTGTTATGAAACTTTCCTACTCACAAGCGATTTCCTGGGACTTTATTTCAGGTACCAAAGGAGCACAACAGCCATATCAGTTGGTAAGTTTACCTAGGCACCTTTTTCCCTCTATTTCAAACTCTTATCACCTCTAGGAGCTTTTGTGTATTAGATCTGCTGGAACTAATTTCCTTGTTTTGCCTGCCTATAGTTGCTCGCATCTGCTATGCACATCTCGCTGCTGCTCAGGTTGGCCAGTTCGTAAAGTTCGATGAGATGTTGGAGAAGTCCTCTAGCAACGACGGGCACACTTCGGCGGGCATCGTCCCCATCCAGGAGTTGTCCCGTCTGCATGAGAAAGTGAATAACTCGATGTTCTTCTGCTGAGCAGGGGAATCTTTCGTGGTTTAACTTTTTGGTGGATGGTTGGGTCTAAACCCTGGTAGTTGTGTCAGGTGGCGGTAAACGCTCCATGAACTTGTTGCGGCATTTGGTGCTTGCCTCGCCCCAGGAAGACTTAACCTAGTAGTAGGATGTTAAATTTTAGTTTTTTAAGCACCGCTACTACAGTTATGCTTGGGTGGCTGTAATGCCGCAACTATGTTGAGTGGCTTGTTGCAGCACTTGGTGCCTGCCTGCCTCAGGAAGACTTGGAACCTATTAGGGATGTCGTTAAACCAATCTTTTTAAGCGTTGCTGATTCAATCTGAGTTGTTCTGTGTTACATGATTTCCTTGTTCAATCAGAGTTCACAAAACGTCACATCTTGGAAAATATGCTCAAGCTACTTTCTAGTTATTTTGGTGTAGTACTGTAGAAATAAGATGCATTCACAATATACTACTGCATATTAAAGTGCTTTGTCACTATTAATACCTGTTGTTGATGAAACCAAACAAACTAAAAATTTAGTTACATAATTGCAATCACCAACAATGTAAATTGAGGCTACTGGGTGCTACAATTGTAGTTCTCAGTATATGCAATTGTAGTTCTTTTCATTGTAGGACTTTCAATAACCCCAACCCTAGTCCCCAAACTTTTTCTTTGTTTATTGTGATTTGTGCCAGCACAAAGCACATTTTTATCCTTGTCCTTTCATATAAAAAAATGTGTCTTATGATTTGTGCTAACACAACTTTTCCTTTGTTTATTGTGATTTTTGTCAGCCCACACCAAAAAAAATTCTTTGTCCTTTCATAGAAAAAAATTGTTTCTTGTGATTTGTGTTAACACACCTTGTCCTTTGTTTATTGTGATTTATGCTAGCACACACAAATTTTTGTCCTTGTCCTTTTATAGAAAAAATTGTTTGTTGTGATTTGTGCTAACACACCTTGTCCTTTGTTTATTGTGATTTGTGCTAGGACACACCACATCTTTGTTAATTATGATTTGTGGTGACACATTTCATATATTTGTGCTAGCACACACCACATTTTTGTGATTATGTTTTATTGTAATTTGTGCAAATAAAGACCTTAGAAGCTAAGCTCCTCCTTTTTTCTGTAGAAGTTCTGTAATACTGAATTTGAAGCATAGAGATATACCAAAAGGAGAAGAATTCAGTTGCAAACTTTGAAGAACCAGGTTATAGACCTCAGAAGCTAAGCTCCTCCTATCTGTTAATTTCTGAATTTTCAGTTAAGTGTGAATGTGTACCCTATATGTTACCGTGTTCTGCATGTTACTGTGAACCATAGTCTGAATAAGATTGGAGTTACTGTATATTCTTCCTAGTTTCTGAATTTGTTACTGATTAGGTGAGATCGAAACCATCTTGTGATACGGTCACAAACTCACTTCCGTGAATGTAACATCCCTGATGTTAAAAAATAATTAAGAAGGTGATCATGTCATCATTATGCATAATCATCATGCATCAACTCATGAATGCATTTCATGTTTATATTATAGTATGCAAATGTTATTTTATGGAGTGTTTTATATGTTACATGAAATAATCTCAACAATAGTGATTAAGAAATTTTGTGAATTTTTGGTGTGAAAATCTCCTAAACAATTCAAAGTCTTTCTTAATAAAGTTTAAAGTGTTAAATTGATGCTTTACATTAGTATCAAAGATATGTTGTGTTTTTGAATCAAACATGTTCAAATTTAAGCTCAAATATTGAATTTAATAACTACTTCTCATACTTAGCCATTTTGACCAAGTCCTTGTTTCAACCGTAATGGAGTTCAATTTTTTTGGGGGAATTATTAAATCAAATTTCACAAGTAAGAGTTGGACAACTTTTGTTTCTTTGGTTGGTATGATGTTTAAGTTTTGGTAATGTGCCATTAGTGGTGATGATTGATTAATGGTTGTTAACTAATCAATTCCTAGAAATGCTTAAGCATAACAGTTTTGAAAACCTCTGGAAACTGAATTCAGAATTTACAATTTCAAGTTCCAGTGTTCTAAATTCAAAATCTCTCAAACCTTTGATCTTTTGATGTCAGATTTTTTTACAAAGTTGGAGATCTCGGGTAGATTAACAATTTTTGTTAAAGGAGCTAATCAATTTTATGTTTGGAATCGGGAGAAAGAAAGAAGGGAAAATGCTCTGTCAGTTAGCTACAGTACCGCTGGCAGCAGCCAACTTGCCTCGTCACCGCCGTGCACCATTTGGCCACCCTCGCACTGCTTCTCGTGCCTAGGCACGCGACCGTCTATGTGGCCGAGCTCGCGCAGCCGCTAGCACACCTAGAAGTCTCGCTGTGCCCTTTAAAAGCCAAGTGCCGGCGCCGTCTCTCTCTTTTCTCTCTTAGAACCGCCACAGGCCGAGCTCTCTTTGCCGGTGAAATTCATCGCCGGTGATCAACCATCACCCAATAGCTCGCTCACCCAGCTTCACCTGCTCCTTGCGCTGCTCCCTCATCCATATGCACTACTGCTACCTGTCGAAATCGCCTGTCCGCTCGAATTTCGCCGCGGCCGAGCCACCATGGCGCCATGCTCCATCTCGATGTGGCCAGCCGTCTCGAGCGAAGTTCTTGCTTTTCTCTTTGTTGTTTCATACTCCCCTTGGCACCACAAAGCTGTAATGCTTATTGGTTGGTCATTTTAACCATAGTGTTCGCCAGAACGCTGTCACGACATCGGTACGTGTCGCCATGAATGCCTCCATCGCCGACAGGGAGCTCCAGCTTGTCTCGGCTTCTATCAGTTGATCAATCATGTCGTGGTGAGCATGCTTGATCTCCTACGAACTCTATTTTCACCTTTCTTAGGCTGTTGTAGCCATTTCGCGCCCTGCCGCCATGCCACTCCGCCGCCAAGCCATGGGCTCGCGTGGCCAGGCCGTCACAGGCTGCGACCGGCCGAGCTACGGCCACCCTTAGGCTCACCTCGCCACCCCGTCGCTCGACCACCCCTCCAATTGCCGCCTACGATCGTCAACTGGCCGGAAATCGGGTCTCTCCGACGTCCCCTGTTCTTCAAAATCGTGATCAGGGACCTCGACTTCAAATTCAGGAATAGGGAGGGGCCTTTCTATGAACCGCAGACTCATGTGAATACAGCATTTTGGACCTGTTTGCTTTGAAATTTGCTAAACTTTGATAATTCGTACAAACCATAGAAAATTCGTAAAATAACAAATAGGGACTTTTTGGAATCCTTGTGAAATTTCCTATGCAATAGATCTATAATATGGCATGTTTTAGTTTAAAGTTTTAGCTATAAAAATGGATTTGTGCAGAAGGGTTTTAATGCTAGTTGTATTTGTCCTTTTTCATAACTACAGATGTAGGGCTCCACATAAAGTGAAATTTTTATGGCATGCTACTCATGTGATGTTTGATATGTGATAAAAATTTCATGGTCATTGGTTGTTGTATTAGTGAGTTATTGGTTTATCTTGCTCTCACATGATTTCTTGCATTAGCATTTGGTATTTTTCCATAGAGGTTGCTATACATGTTCAAATGGCCTGAAATTTGTATAGTAGTCTATTGGTAGTATGTGGAAGCTACTGTAAATTTTGTAGATTTTATTGTGCACTTTTGTTATATGTTCTTTAATTCTACTTATTATTCAGATAAATTAAGAAATGTATCGAAAGAATTTATTTGGTGGTGGACACTATGTTTTCTGGTGTTCATTTGATATATGGAACATGTTGGTGGCAATAGTTTTGCCCAGGTGCATGTTTGAAACATGAGTTAATAATTATTTTCTTGCAATTGTTGTTTCAGGATAGTTTTTGGAACTGTTTGGATTACATCATGATAATAATGTTTTCTGGGAAACTTGTTAATAACAAAGTTGTAGATAATTCATGTATCTAGCTGCTGTTAAAATTTGGTGGTATTTGGCCTTGTGGTTTGTGAGTTATGCCTGTTTAAAGTTGGGTTTCAGAAATGGCTGCTCTCTGTCAATTGTGGACCAGTTTCTGTAAATGGGTATATTTGACTTAGTTAACTTAAGAATCATGCTAAGATGATTAAAGATGAGTTGTATAAAATTTCATAATCTCTCTAGAATGTCTTGTTGCATGGCTATTGGATTTGTATAACTCTAGTTATGATTCAAACATGAAGCTGTTGTTTCCAGTCCAGAAATAAACATATGCTAGTTGAGGTTGTTTACTCCATGTGTTGCTAAGTGTGGCTTATGCCCTTGTTGATGGTCAAGTTATGATACTTGTGACCTTGTTAAACTTGTGTCATGCTTGATGTGCTTGCTCTCTATAGTTAGTTGTGTGATGTTAGTTAAATAGTAAACCTTAATGACTTAGGTTTTGTTTGAAATTTTGATTGAGTCATGACCTTGGGTCATTAGCATAAGATGATTCTTGGTACTTAAAGTAAGTAGTTGGGTTTATAAAAAAGGTTTAGTTAGTTTTGACTTGTAACTGTACCGCGAAGAAAAGTTGTATTCAAGGTAATAATTTTTGCATCCATCGTAAAGCATCATATTTTATATCTCGCATCATATTAAACATGGCATTGTTACTACGTGTAGTGAACGAAAGCGAGAAAGTGGTAGTCAATCAAGTTGCGGAGGAAGTTATTCCATCTATTGAGGTCAGATCTAATAATTGTGGAACGTCGCAGGAACCTAACTTTTTCGTGAATCAAGGCAAGCCCCGGATGCATCTAAACCTACCTTGTGTTTTATAAATTCTATCGCTTTTGCTTTTATATACTGCATTAAGTGATTAGAAGTCAAGTGGAAACCTAATTGATGCATTACCAACCTTGTTTTTCCATATCTACCTTGTTAACAGTTTTATTCATAAATGCCTAGTTATGCTTAGTCATGCTTAGCCGGGTGATTACCTGTCACCTACGAGTTTCAAATGGATCTTTGGTTACTTATGTTATCATGAGATATGAACATGTGAAGTAATAAATCTAGACCGGGCGGACTTGGTGTGTGAGAGCCACAAGACATGGAGGTCTTGTGAGCGGCTTCTTTCCGCCTGTGTCGATTAAGGTCCGTCCGTTGTTGAACTATGTGAGATGAGACTTTGTAGTACTAACCACATACTCCGGTAAGCCTTAACTTGGCAGTTGTATTACGAGAACGGCTACTCGTGCACTGGGAGTGGAGAGATGGTGGGAATAGCGTGTACCCATGTGGCAATGGGCTGGATTGGTGGAGTACTGTATTCTCGGGTGGCGCGGACCTGTTCTTGTTTTAGAGGACCTAAGGGTAGGTTGGTATATGGAGGTCAGGGACCTGCATATGTCGTGTGGTCTGGAATCCCCAGCTGGGTTTTTAATCGATTCGAATCGTCGTTGCTCCTCAGTTATGGAGACTCAACTCTCTGTTCATCATCGTAGTTAATAACTGGAACTCGAGTAAGGTTTGAGAAAGAGTTAATATGAAGTTCATGATCTCATTATGGATCAGGGCAGATTCATATGTGGTTCTTATAAAGTTTTATATGTTGTAGTAAAGAATTTTGTTAAAGAGCTTTTACGTAAAAGAACTTTGATTATTGCTAAAGCCATACCTTGAATCCCTAAGCCTGTATTCCTGAGTCTTCTCAGTTTTTATTCCGGTTAAGTCTTGTTGAGTACCTTTGTACTCAGGGTTCGTTGACCCTTGTTGCAGGTGAGCCTCATGAGCAGGTCTGTTTTAGACCTTGCTGCATGACTGTTATTCATGTCGATGACGATAAGTGAATGTGTGATCCTTGGGCAGGAAGCTTATTTTGTGTGTTTGTATTATGATACTAATGCCACTCCACTACTACTATGGTTTGTAATAATTATCAAACTTAGTTTGCAAGGTTTGAAACAACTGGTTTGTAAATTAAGTTATCGTAAGACTTCCGCTATTTTACTCTGATTAAGTTATTTGAATAAATGTTGTAATACTGCAATGACTCTTTAATGTGATCCTGCTCGGAAATCGTGGATGATTCGGGGTTCCCCGAGGACACCCGACAGACTTCTTAAGTTACCAGAAACATATGCATAGTCGTCAAAGGTCGTTGGACAGTGACAAATGCATGTGGGTCCTATAATTTAGGAGGTTCTGCCACAGAATGGTATCAGAGCGATGGTTACAAAGTCTTTGTTGTATTGTTTTACAAAAACTTCAAAATGATTTGGGACAAATATATATAACTTGTTAATTTGGTCCAAATTGCTTTCGACTTATCTTATTTCATTCTCTCCATTCCTTATTTGATTAAAAAGGCTTTGTGTGGTGGAGTAGTAATCTTATTATGCCCTATATAATAACAACTATTGTTTATGTACCTTAGGAGCTTTGATGTTTAGTAACGTAAGAATCGTTCATGCATCATGTCATTAATGAAACACTGCATATAGTCTAGTTATAATTATTCATATAAAGTTGAAATATAATGATGTTTAAAACTTTCTCCTTCCATTTAGAGAATGGCTATTACTTGATATAGCTATTTTTGTCCTAATGAATCTGGTCATGCACCAGGCTTTGCTAGTAAACCACTCTTTGCTTATTTTTGCTCATAAGTTCCACATCTTTGGGAATTTCTTGATGCACTTTAATTTTCCCCCATCTACTCAATGTTGAAACTTGGGACTAATCCTTGACTTCCCAAACCTATGCATGTGTCATGTCTTGGTTTCTCCTAAATGCAACACATGCTAGTTCCTTGATCTTGCTAGCTTGACAAGTGTTACCTATGAGTTACTTTAGTTATGCCCTATGGTGGTGCCATGATCCATGATTTACGGTGCCGCGTCGAAACCTAGGGTCTCCTATGGACTGCAGCCATAAGGAAATACTGCTGGGCGCTCGCTGGTATCGAGGTCTACGGTCATGATCCATTATAGCTTCGCAATTAATGTGATTCACTCATCTTGGAACTCTCATTTGGAATTCATGTTCCATCATTCCATTGAAGTTACTAAATCCTTTGTCCCTTACAACTATCTTTTGATCTCGTTTACAATTTCAAGTCAACTCTTGTTGTTTTATGAACAACTTGAAAGTTAATGTGTTTGACATATTTCCTTTTCCATTACTTACCCTCGGACTTTAAATCTCGGGACGAGATTTCTTTAAGGGAGAAGGACTGTAACATCCCTGATGTTAAAAAAATAATTAAGAAGGTGATCATGTCATCATTATGCATAATCATCATGCATTAACTCATGAATGCATTTCATGTTTATATTATAGTATGCAAATGTTATTTTATGGAGTGTTTTATATGTTACATGAAATAATCTCAATAATAGTGATTAAGAAACTTTGTGAATTTTTTGTGTGAAAATCTCCTAAACAATTCAAATTCTTTCTTAATAAAGTTTAAAGTGTTAAATTGATGCTTTACATTAGTATCAAAGATATGTTGTGTTTTTGAATCAAACATGTTCAAATTTAAGCTCAAATATTGAATTTAATAACTACTTCTCATACTTAGCCATTTTGACTAAGTCCTTGTTTCAACCGTAATGGAGTTTAATTTTTTTTGGGGAGTTATTAAATTAATTTTCACAAGTAAGAGTTGGACAACTTTTGTTTCTTTGGTTGGTATGATGTTTAAGTTTTGGTAATGTGCCATTAGTGGTGATGATTGATTAATGGTTGTTAACTAATCAATTCCCAGAAATGCTTAAGCATAACAGTTTTGAAAACCTCTGGAAACTGAATTCAGAATTTACAATTTCAAGTTCCTGTGTTCTAAATTCAAAATCTCTCAAACCTTTGATCTTTTGATGTCGGATTTTTTTACAAAGTTAGAGATCTCGGGTAGATTAACAACTTTTGTTAAAGGAGCTAATCAATTTTATGTTTGGAATCGGGAGAAAGAAAGAAGGGAAATTGCTCTGTTAGTTAGCTACAGTACCGCTGGCAGCAGCCAGCTTGCCTCGTCCCTGCCATGCGCCATTTGGCCACCCTCGCGCTGCTTCTCGTGCCTGGGCACGTGGTCGTCTACGTGGCCGAGCTCACGCAGCCGCTGGCACGCCCAGAAGTCTCACTGCGCCCTTTAAAAGCCAAGTGCCAGCGTCGTCTCTATCTTTTCTCTCTCAGAACCACCGCCAGCCGAGCTCTCTTTGCTAGTGAAATTCATCGCCGATGATCAACCATCACCCAATAGCTCACTCACCTAGCTTCGCCTGCTCCTTGCACTGCTCCCTCGTCCATATGCGCTACTGCTACCTATCGGAATCGCCTATCGCTCGAATTTCGCCGCGGCCGAGCCGCCATGGCGCCATGCTCCATCTCGATGTGGCCAGTCGTCTCGGGCTAAGTTCTTGCTTTTCTCTTTGTTGTTTCATACTCCCCTTGGCACCATAAAGCTATAATGCTTACTGGTTGGTCATTTTAACCACAGTGTTCGCCAGAACGCCATCGCGACGTCGGTACGGGCCACCATGAACGCCGCCGTCACCGGTAGGGAGCTCCAGCGCGTCTCGGCTTCTATCAGTTGATCAATCATGTCGTGGTGAGCATGCTTGATCTCCTACGAACTCTGTTTTCACCTTTCTGAGGCTGCTGTAGCCATTCCGCGCCTTGCCGCCGTGCCACTCCGCCGCCAAGCCGTGGGCTCACGTGGCTAGGCAGTCACGGGCCACGACCGGCCGAGCTGCGGCCACCCTTAGGCTCGCCTCACCACCCCGTCGCTCGACCACCCTTCCAATTGCCGCCTACGAGCTTTAACCGGCCGGAAATCGGGTCTCTCCGACGTCCTCTGTTCTTCAAAATCGCGATCAGGGACCTCGGCTTCGAATTCGGGAATAGGGAGGGGCCTTTCTGTGAACCGCATACTCATGTGAATAGTGCCTTTTGGACCTGATTGCTTTGAAATTTGCTGAAATTTGATAATTCGTACAAAACCATAGAAAAATCATAAAATAACAAATGGGGACTTTCTGGAATCCTTGTGAAATTTCCTATGCAATAGATCTATAATATGGCATGTTTTAGTTTAAAGTTTTAGCTGTAAAAATGGATTTGTGCAGTAGGGTTTTAATGCTAGTTGTATTTGTCCTTTTTCATAACTACAGATGTAGGGCTCCAAATAAAGTGAATTTTTTATGGCATGCTACTCATGTGATGTTTGATATGTGATAAAAATTTCATGGTCATTGGTTGTTGTATTAGTGAGTTATTGGTTTATCTTGCTCTCACATGATTTCTTGCATTAGCATTTGGTATTTTTCCATAGAGGTTGCTATATGTGATCAAATGGCCTGAAATTTGTACAGTAGTCTATTGGTACTATGTGGAAGCTACTGTAAATTTTGTAGATTTTATTGTGCACTTTTGTTATATGTTCTTTAATTCTACTTATTATTCAGATAAATTAAGAAATGTATTGAAAGAATTTATTTGGTGGTGGACACTATTTTTTCTGGTGTTCATTTGATATATGGAACATGTTGGTGGCAATGGTTTTGCCCAGGTGCATGTTTAAAACATGAGTTAATAATTATTTTCT
Organism: Miscanthus floridulus; assembly: GCF_019320115.1. Classification (NCBI taxonomy): domain Eukaryota; kingdom Viridiplantae; phylum Streptophyta; class Magnoliopsida; order Poales; family Poaceae; genus Miscanthus; species Miscanthus floridulus. Next base: position 32,069,078 of record NC_089590.1, on the reverse strand, counting down.
TGCAAATGTTGTTTTGGGTCAGTTTTTGGAACTGTTTGGATTACATCATGATAATGATGTTTTCTGGGAAACTTGTTAATAACAAAGTTGTAGATAATTCATGTATCTAGCTGCTGTTAAAATTTGGTGGTATTTGGCCTTGTGGTTTGTGAGTTATGCTTGTTTAAAGTTGGGTTTCAGAAATGGCTGCTCTCTGTCAATTGTGGACCAGTTTCTGTAAATGGGTATATTTGACTTAGTTAACTTGAGAATCATGCTAAGATGATTAAAGATGAGTTGTAGAAAATTTCATAATCTTTCTAGAATGTCTTGTTGCATGGCTATTGGATTTGTATAACTCTAGTTATGATCCAAACATGAAGCTGTTGTTTCCAGTCCAGAAATAGACATATGCTAGTTGTGGTTGTTTACTCCATGTGTTGCTAAGTGTGGCTTATGCCCTTGTTGATGGTCAAGTTATGATACTTGTGACCTTGTTAAACTTGTGTCATGCTTGATGTGCTTGCTCTCTATAGTTAGTTGTGTGATGTTAGTTAAATAGTAAACCTTAATGACTTAGGTTTTGTTTGAAATTTTGATTGAGTCATGACCTTGGGTCATTAGCATAAGATGATTCTTGGTACTTAAAGTAAGTAGTTGGGTTTATAAAAAAGGTTTAGTTAGTTTTGACTTGTAACTATACCGTGAAGGAAAATTGTATTCAAGTTAATAATTTTTGCATCCGTCATCAAGCATCATGTTTTATATCTCGCATTATATTAAACATGGCATTGTTACTACGTGTAGTGAACGAAAGCGAGAACGTGGTAGTCAATCAAGTTGTGGAGGAAGTTATTCCATCTGTTGAGGTCGGATCTGATAATTATGGAACGTCACAGGAACCTGACTTTTTCGTGAATCAAGGCAAGCCCCGGATGCATCTAAACCTACCTTGTGTTTTATAAATTCTATCGCTTTTGCTTTTATATACTGCATTAAGTGATTAGAAGTCAAGTGGAAACCTAATTGGTGCATTACCAACCTTGTTTTTCCATATCTACCTTGTTACCAGTTTTATTCGTAAATGCCTAGTTATGCTTAGTCATGCTTAGTCGGGTGATTACCTGTCTCCTACGAGTTTCAAATGGATCTTTGGTTACTTATGTTATCATGAGATATGAACATGTGAAGTAATAAATCTGGACCGGGCGGACTCGGTGTGTGAGAGCCACAAGACATGGAGGTCTTGTGAGCGGCTTCTTTCCGCCTATGTCGATTAAGGTCCGTCCGTTGTTGAACTGTGTGAGATGAGACTTTGTAGTACTAACCACATACTCCGGTAAGCCTTAGCTTGGCGGTTGTATTACGAGAACGGCTACTCGCGCACTGGGAGTGGAGAGATGGTGGGAATAGCGTGTACCCATGTGGCAATGGGCTGGATTGGTGGGTACTGTATTCTCGGGTGGCACGGACCTATTCTTGTTTTAGAGGACCTAAGGGTAGGTTGGTATATGGAGGTCGGGGACCTGCATATGTCGTGTGGTCTGGAATCCCCAGCTGGGTTTTTAATCAATTCGAATCATCGTTGCTCCTCAGTTATGGAGACTCAACTCTCTGTTCATCATCGTAGTTAATAACTGGAACTCAAGTAAGGTTTGAGAAAGAGTTGATATGAAGTTCATGATCTCATTATGGATCATGGCAGATTCATATGTGGTTCTTATAAAGTTTTATATGTTGTAGTAAAGAATTTTGTTAAAGAGCTTTTACGTAAAAGAACTTTGATTATTGCTAAAGCCATACCTTGAATCCCTGAGCCTGCATTCCTGAGTCTTCTCAGTTTTTATTCCGGTTAAGTCTTGTTGAGTACTTTTGTACTCAGGGTTCGTTGACCCTTGTTGTAGGTGAGCCTCATGAGCAGGTCTGTTTTGGACCTTGCTGCATGACTGTTATTCATGTCGATGACGATAAGTGAATGTGTGATCCTCGGGCAGGATGCTTATTTTGTGTGTTTATATTATGATACTAATGCCACTCCACTACTACTATGGTTTGTAATAATTATCGAACTTAGTTTGTAAGGTTTGAAACAACTGGTTTGTAAATTAAGTTATCGTAAGACTTTCGCTATTTTACTCTGATGTAGTTATTTTAATAAATGTTGTAATACTGCAATGACTCTTTAATGTGATCCTGCTCAGAAATCGTGGATGATTCGGGGTTCCCCGAGGACACCCGACAGACTTCTTAAGTTACCAGAAACATATGCATAGTCATCAGAGGTCGTTGGACAGTGACAAGTGCATGTGGGTCCTATAATTTAGGAGGTTCTGCCACAGTGAATCCTTTTTTTTAGTTTCATCGGAGGTGGCTTCAGATTGTACTTTGTACTTTGTGAAGCTTTCTTTGTGGAATGCTGGTTATGGAGCCAGTAAACGTAGACCAGTTGAGTGCTTTTAAGTTGTACTTTGTTTGTTTATTTGCTTGTGTGTTTGTGTGTATGTGTGTGGAGGAGGCACAGGTTTGTCAGTGTTACCATGGTTTGCTTGCCTCTAAATCCTAATTGATGCACATTCTTTGCTTAAGCTGCAGTAGCCATCATGCCTAATTGAGCTCGATCCCTCCACTAACAATGACATTGATGAAGCATTTTTGTTTTACCCTGTACTGCTTGTGTATAGCCTCATCTTCCTGTAGTTTTGGATAGCTGGGCTGTCTTGTGGCTTTGTAGTGGAATAGTAGGAGCTCACACCTTTTAATTGTGTGTTGCATATACGCATACACTATACAAGAAAGTTGTGTTTAGTATCCATTTCTTGATTGCACATTTATAAGTAATAAATTGCACACTTAAAATATAGCAATTATCGTGTTTAACATGTGCAATATCCGGTCTTTATATATAACTTTGGCACTATTTTGTTTTCCTTTTTATATTTGATTAAGCAGGAAAAATATATGTTCAGAAAGCTTGCCTCTGTGGTTGAATTAGTTATTTGCCCCCACATTTTGGGTTCTCTGTTCTGTTTTTGTTTGCCATCTATAGATATTTGTTGACCTGCTAAACGAATATGTGAATATAAATATTTGCCCACTGTCCAAATTAAACAAAAGGTTTGCTGGTAGCATTTGTCATTGGATAGTACCAAGCATGGAGATGTTTCAACTTTATGTGCCTTAGTTGTTGTGCCAGCTTGGAATCTAGTTTCTATTTCTCTCTTACGGGAGTCCTGTTTGCTTTCATAGACACCAAGACCTATCCATCTGTTTCCTTTTCCTTGTAGCTTCGCTTCAAGCTTGGGCATGCTTTTGTTATCTCGGGCATCATAGAAGACAAGAAATGGTTTTTACTTCATTTGTATTGGCCTATTGGGTATCATAATGGGAATATGCATAAGAACATGATTTTGTATTTTCTTCTGTTGATCAAATTGTGTGGCCATAGTAGATTGCATAATGGCAAAATTCACCGGTTTTTACACTGATCTGGAATGAATCATGAAATGTGGATCGAAACTAGGAAAAGCACATGCTTTATTTAATTAGCAAATACCAGTTGCACTATTTAAAATATGCAATTTGTTTTTCGGTATTCTGTATTTTTGTTTCCTGAGTTCTTTAATTTGCTAATCTGTAATTCTGATTCCTGAATTTGGTTGCAGCAAGTACTAGCAATCTTGGATTACATCTTTACGAGGAAGTCGGTGTGCTTACCTTGGCTGTTGAGGTTAGTGGTTCCCCTTCAATCTGTTGGTTGCTTGCCCCTTTCCTCTAGTCTGCTTGCCCCACGTAGAGGAGATCTTCATCTTTGATCTGTTGGTTGTTTTCTCCTTTCTCCTGCTCTGCGTCGGGATCTGATCTACACACAGAGCAGTGCTCTGCTTGCCCCCACGAAGAGATCTGATCTCCACGTAGGGCAGAGGCTTCCCCCTATTTGTCCGGCTTATTTCCCAAGTATATAGATTGCTGTTTTTAGGCTTTTGTGCTGGCACGTCTTTAGTGGGTCTCTCTATCTTCTTAGTTATTGGGCTCTGGGCTAAACTACTAATGAGGACACATCTAGCATCAACTCCTCTCCACCTCCTAATGAAACTATATCTGATACAAGGAGTAGAGCTAAGCAACTGGAGAAGAAAATGCATTCTCATGTCAATGCTAACCTTGTGTTAAATAATCAGATTATTTTGGATGATCATATGCTTTTAAGTACTTATTTTAATGTTCTTAGAAATGATGGAGTGCATGACCGGGCATGGGATGATGATGGTTTCTGCCCTCCAAATATATGAACTAAGGAGCCTGGATGTGCATAGAGAGGATGGACCATTCAGCTACCAAGCAGATCAGTTGTGGATATGCAAAACAATTAATTCCTAAGTTTAGGAAGGCAGTTAGCAACCAGGCTATTGTTTCACCACACGCAGAAGCATGCAGATGAATACCAACCATCCAAAGAGCTCCATAAGGCCACGCTATTAATAGGAGTGCTACAACTTCATACTGCATGTTCTCATTTATTTTCTTTAATCTGAACTGAAGACTCCACTAGTGTTATATATATCCATGTAATAGATGACGTGAGGGACTTTTTTGGGGACTGCCAATTCAGAAATACAAACTCCTTGAGTTCTTCTTTCCACGTGAGTCTTGAGAGACTTGCAAACTTGTTCTTTCGATTTCTGAGGGAGTTGTAGAACGCCAAATTGCGGTTCACCCAGTTTGTGCCTTCATATCTTTAAATGTGATTGTGTGGGCTGGCTTTGTCGGTACGTGGAAGGGTAATTGTCTCGGTAGTTCATCGCGTGTGCAGACCCACGGTGCACTACCTCTTCACCAGGTCACGCAGCGATAGTTATCAAGTTCGCGGATCCTTCGAGAAGATTGGGCCACAACTACTCGTCACACGTGATCCACGGGCGTGTGCATATCAACTACTCTTTGCTGATATTGGGTCTCTCTGTCTTCTTAGTTAGTGGGCCTCTCTGGCACGTCTTTATTGGGCTGAACGATAGTTGTGGGCCTTATTTGCCTGATGGAATTTGTGTATTGCGTTCTCTTAAAACACACGTTTTTTCCGGTGTTTCAATTCGTGTGTTTCTTATGCATCTAACAACCATGTGCTAACTAGTCCAAAACACGTGGTTTTCATATGTTGAAATCTGTGTGTTTTACATACAGCCAACAACCATGTGTTGGTTTATGTTAAAACACACGTGTGTACAGCAGGCTATCTTTGGAAGTTAATTCCCCAGCACCAGACCTAGATCCCCTCGTTCCTTCCTCTCCTGCTCGCCTGCCCCTCGCGTCTAAAGCTTGCAGCCCGGCGGCTCGCGCTGTCGCAGCTGTGACATGTCGGATAGGAGGTGGGATCCGGCAGCTGTCTCAAAGACAGCGATCCTCTTTCCCAGCTCCGATGATGCGAGATCTGGCTTACCCCTCAACGCCGGCGGCATGGAGGAGGAGTTCGTGGGATGGTGGTGATGCTCGTGCTCCTCGGCTATCCACTCACGACCGGGCGCCCCGAAGACGCACTCGCCATACGCATGTAGCAGAGGGCAAAGTCAGCCTCGAGGTGGATCCCGACGTTTCACGCAGCGGATCTCTCGGTTGCCGGCGTGACAGAGCTGGCATCTCAGCATCTGGCTCCAACGCTCGCCGTTTCCATCCGACACTATCTACTGCCAGTCCTCCTGTCCCTCATTGATCGTCATTGGCAAGGCGACACTTTCACCAAGGTATGTGGCATCATACTGGATCAAAACACTACTGGCTTTGCGTGCTTTTTTTTCGTTTATGCTTTGCGGAAGTGAGATGACGGGACCAATTTCTGGCTTTACATGCTAATTTTTTCATGTATGCTTTGCTGAAGTTCGATGACAGGACCGCGGCAATGTGGGGCCCTCCTGGGCGCCTGGGTTGCTAGATAGCTGCATCCTGCAGGGTATGGTCGTTGTCTGCTTCGAGCCCAAGTCGTTCTTTCCACCTGCTAGCTCGGCTTCCCTCTTTCTCCCTACCATTCTTTCATGGGAGGTAATTTCCAATGGATAGGTTGATGATAGAAACAGTTTGCCCATATTGTGACACAAGTACTCATGCTGGAATGACGTAAGTACTCATGCTGGAAGCCATTATGTAAAATCGGTTTGGCTATCAATCAAAGAAATAAAAGTGTGAGTCAAATTCAAAGCTACATGGTCGCTGTGAGATTTGTGTATTCAAAATTTCAGATAAGTCTCCACAATTCTGCATTATTTCATAAGTTTTTTTGATTCAGGAAATGTTTAGACCGGTAGCTGGTTCCTTATTTTCAACTTGACAAATGCACATAACAGATATAAACCAGTCTAAACATTTCCTGTAGAGATTTTCGCTCCTCAGTCAAGTACTCCATTCATTTTTTTTTAAGAGACTCATCATAATTCATGCGCTTCTATGTAGAAACATTGAACAGGAGACATGTGTTTACATGGAAATTTGTAGCTTCACCTTGATCAATGAAGTTTTGAGCATTGGTAATCCAATTTTGTGATTCATAAGCCTTGTGCCCTAAGTCATAATTATCCCAAAGACTACAAACTAAACTCATCAGCCTTATCTACTCAGATTTATATTTGCACATGCATTTTTCAAAAAAAAAAAAGATGATGACTACATAACTGTCGACTTTAGGCGAGTTCTTGAGGTAGTAGCTGGATGTAAAGGAATTTCTCATATGGAAGGCCTGAATAGTTCTCTGTACCACAACACATGCAGGTAAGCTTAGCTTTTGTACCAACCTCAGAATTTTTTGCTGGTTGTTAATAGCTAGGAACAACCCATGTCCTCCCTGCTTATGCTTATGGATATAATAGCATAAATAGTTGGCTAATTCTGATTAGTTTCCAAATGTTAGAGACCATATTGCTAACTGCTAACTCCAGCTCTGTGGTGTTTCACATGTACTAATGTTCTTTTACTAATGTGAATACATGATATTGTTCTGCCAACCTTGCAGGCTTTTCTTTCCTAAGGATCTTTGCATGTATGATATCCAGCACAGGATATGTTTTTTCATGCTTCACCCATGGCCATGTGAAGGTGGGCACATTTTTTGTGATATATTCTGGTAGTATACTTGTCATAATTGGCACATGAGGCAATGCAGGAAAGCTCTTCACTCATTTTCTTATCCCTCGATTTAAACATTGAACCATGAACCAATGCATTTGCAGTAATTTCTGATGCATTCGTTGGTTGAAGAAGACATATGTGATATGTGTTGTTAACAAAAACTTTTGTGCTATATATACATCCTTTTCAGATATCTTTAAATGAGTTGGTTTGGATGTTTCTTTGCTGGCACTTTCATAGTTTGTTAGGTACAGGCTGAGTTTTGATTATAGTATAGCCCACGCTCCACCTTGCTGGAGGGCACTATGAGGACCTACGATGTTGATGACATTAATGCCTTTGTCAACCTCGTGAAGCAAGAGAGTGCACCTTTTAACTGCAAGGAAGTGAAGGTGTTGTTGCTATTGGAAGCTGCCGCTGTTCTAGCCCAGCGATTTGAACAGGCAGACCAGCCCTGCATTTGAATGATACAATGGTGATCAATAGGAGAGGTGTTGATGATCCTGCCTGGAAGCTTTACCGGGAAGATGTGGGTTACAATGTATTTTTTTTCTTAGGTCGAAAGCCAAAATGCTGAGTGCTGATATAATTTTCTAATAATGTCTCGCATAGCAATTTATGTAATTCTGCAGTCCTCAAGAATGATATGTCTTTGCCACATAACAACAGAAATATTCCTTGCGATATGTGATGAGTATAATACTGTACAATGTTTGGGTGGTAGGGCACCGCGAAGCGCGCAAAAGTTCCTAGTATTTGAAAAGACGGAGAGGAGTGAACTATTATCTTGATCGGAGGCTTCACAATTGCCTTACTGTTTTGATGGATGCTGACGAGGCCCAGTTTGTAATGGAATGGGTAACTGGGCCTTATTGGCGCAATGGGCATTGCAGAAGACTCCACTCCATTCAAGTCTACAAGTCGTGGCAATGCAAACTAAACGGTCGGGGCCCAGCCTATCCCCGTTGGATTGGAGGGACCAAAATGCTCTCCTCCTTCTTGTTCTTGGACGGCGAAAGCTGATGGCAGCCCATGCATTTGACCCTGTACGGAAAGCACGACAAGTCAGCGACTAGAGTTTGGTTCAGATACATCAATCATTCGGTGCACCGCCACCGCGTGACCGGGTGTTTTGGACGGCGACCCAGGCTAGCTGCCACACACACACATAGGAGCTAGAACTTTCATGTGCATGCAAAAATGCGTACAACCGGATGAGCGGCGAGTCGGCAACCGTAATACTACTAGCGGCGAGTCGGCGATCTCCGTACGGTGTGGATGGGATGGGATGGGATGGGATGGGCTGAGCACGACACGCCATGCACCAGCAGCGTGTGGAGGACGGCCGACAGCCGTTTCACTCACGCCGACGCGCGCGCCGCATTTCTAGCTCTAGCTAGTTATAGTTTGACGATGTAATCTTAAGATTATTTATGTGTGCATTATACTAACTCTGTCCAAGAAAAAAAAACTATAATTCTAGATTTATTTTTGGTTAACGTTTCTAAAGTCTGACAGAAAATATAACTAAAAATATTGATGTTTATTGGCACCTAATAAATATATCTTATGATAAATTTAATGATACTACCTTACCTTGATATTACAAATGTTAATATTTTTATAGTTAGTCAAAGCCAAGATAGTTTATTATAGTACTGTGTTAAAATTGCAATCTTTTTGTGGACGGAGTGAGTATTATTGTTGTCATTGATATGGTAGTTTTTTTTTTGTGGGTTTCAATTTTTTTATTATAAGCCAGTCTTAATAATGAGGGTGTCATACGAGTTCCATGAGTTGTAAATAAACTATCAACTTTACAAATATGTTGTTATGGAATAGCGCTAATGAAGAGAGATGATTAAAATTTTATAGGAGTAAAATGAGTTTTATAAGAATGCACTATTTTTTGAACACTGTCTTATATAAACTGGGATACCAAATCATCATCGAATCAGATTGCTCAAGGATCATTTCTTCGATCAATAGCCCCTCGGTGGACAGGTCAGAAATCGGCCAAATATTAGAGGATGCAAAAGGTTTTGCTCTTCTATTTAATGATTGGAAGAGACTTCTTAAGTAAAGAGAGAATGTAATCAAGCAGCTAATGCTTTAGCTTTGTTATAGCTAGACCACGGTGTACGCATTCTGCGGCCTGATTGGGACAAGCACCTGCGTGTGTCTAGAACTTCCTCAATGCCAATTGTAACTCTCCTGTGTCTAGTTAATCAAGTTCTCTCTTTGCTCGAAAAAAAAACTGGGATACCAAATGGACTGGCCTTATTATTTTCACTAGAAGTAACATGCATGTACGCCGGCCCATATGACCTGTCGATCAACACGCGACACTGACACGCACACACGAGGAGAGAAGAGCAGGCAACACCCGACCATTCGGGTCGCCGGGTCGGAGCGGTCGTCCAATGAAGAGGAGTGCAGCCGTGTTGCCCGGAGAACGTCATGGAATCCAACCAATGCACATGATCGATCGGTGTAACAACTCCCTGCCCAGTACAATAAGCGTGTACTATATTTGAGTCGTGCATTGCATGCAGCAACAATCGTACTGCGTGTTATTAATTGATTTGGACGGCGACACGTTAGAATGCCAGATGCTCCTGGTGGCACGGTTGCATGATGGATAGAGGGGTCCATACAAGATGGAGCACGTCAATGGACAGATTATTGGACCCAATCTACGGTCAGCTCCCACTACGTAAAAAAATGATTTTTTTAGCAATGGTTTGATTTTTTTGGGCAGCTGGTGATGGAGTCGTTCCTACAGTAGCGTGTTTGGGTACCCAGACACCAGCCGCCCCTACGAATGGAACAGCAGGGGCGGCTGATGTTACGAGCCGCCTCTACAAATGGGGTCTGATTTATAGGGACGGCTCAATCACCAGCCGCTCCTGGAAATACTATTTGTAGAGGCGGTTGGTGATTGAGCCGCCCCTACAAATGACCCCGTATTTATAGCACCGATTTGTAGGGGCGGCTCAATCACCAGCCACCCCTACAAATGCCCCCATATAAAACAAATACAACACATTCTTTCTCCTCGGGTCACTCACTCCAACCCGTGAAAAAAATATGGGGAGGCCTTGAGCACCTTTCAAAAATTGCTCTACTAAGGGGGAAATGTTTTGGTCTCAAATCCTTTGATGGAGAGATTGTAGAAGGTAAGAAAATGTTATTCCATACTTTTTTTTAAGTTTTAATGGTTGGTTAGTGAGTAATTAGAGTTTTGTTTTTCTCTCTCTTCTATGGTGCTTGAGCTATTTATGAAGCAAATTAGAACCAACTTTTGAATGTACTAGGGTAAATTAGGGAGGGGAACAAGATCATACCCTTATTTGGTCCATGTTTTTTGATTTTATTGAACAATTAGTTAGTTTTATGGATGTTTCATGTGCATGTGGATCTAGATCTAGGGTTTGGTTTTTTTATTAATTTTGTTTTTGTAAATTTATGTTTGATGAAATTGGACTAGGGTTTGTATGAAAGATGTTGGGTAAAGTATAATTCTTGCTAATTGTTGTCTTTGAAATTATTTATTGTAATCAATAAATATGTATTTTAATTATTTATGGATAAATGGGCCGTTAATTAATTTTCTTTTACCATGGTGTGTTTGTATGCTTCATGTAATTATATTAGATTTATATTCATATATATCTGAAGTATATACAATTATTCTCAAGTGATTATTAATTTGTTTCATTTTTATATATATCTGAATAAGTAGAGATAGAAGCACACCTCCTGTCGAAGGCGTACCTTTCAAGAAACAATCGATCTTTTTTCAGTATCTGCCTTATTGGCCAGACTTAGAGGTCCCCCATGCCATTGATGCTATGCACGTGCAGAAGAATGTCTTTGAGAGTCTCATTGCTATCTTGATGGACATAGGCAAGTCAAAGGATGGTCTGAAAGCACGAAAAGACATAGTGCAGCTAAACGTGATGCCACAGCTTCACCCGGTATCTGAGGCTAATGGAAAATACACTCTGCCCGCGGCATGCTTCAACCTAACACCAGACGAGAAGAGAGCTATATGCACTTTCCTAAGAGGGATCAAAGTCCCGACTAGGTTTTCAGCAAATGTGAAGAAGCTAGTGTCGATGAAGAACTTGTCAATAACACACTGCAAGGCTCACGATTGCCATGTGATGCTGACAATATTTCTACCTATTGCAATCAGGGCTATAAAGCCAGAGTTCTTGAAAATGGCCATCACCCGCATGTGCTACTTCTTTTCGAAGATCTCACAGAAGACGATTGGCAAGGAAGAGCTGAGTGACCTACAAGAATTTGTGGTGGAGACACAAAACCAACTGGAGATGTGTTTACCTCCTGCTTTTTTTTATATAATGCCACATCTCATGATTCATATGGTTCATCAAATACAGGCGCTTAGCCCTTGCTACTTGCATGAAATGTGGTCCTATGAGCGGTTCATGTCAGTTCTAAGTCGATACGTGCATAATCGAGCATACCTAGAGGGCTCCATGATAGAGGGTTACAGTACTAAAGAAGTCGTCGAGTGCTGTCAAGAGTACCTAAAAGTATAGAAAGGGATTGGTAAACCCGATTCTCGTCACAAGGGTAGGCTGGCTAGGAAGGGCACCAGTGGTAGAAAAGTGTTCATCGACCATGATTACAAAGAGGTGAGTCGGGCGCATTATAGTGTCTTGCAGAGTACACAACTGATGCAACCGTATATTGATGAACACTTGGCTATCATTATGGCGGAGAGAAATGTCCGTTCGGATGATTGGGTTATGAAACAACACAAGCAACGACTAACTATATGGTTGAAGGACCAAAACATACCGCTAAGAGAAACCATAGACTCTATTACCATCAGTAGGTTGGCGGAGGGGCCATCGAGACAAGTGACATCTTGGAATGCTTATGACATCAATGGGTATACGTACTATACCCACGCAAAGGATAGTAAATATGTGAACCAAAACAGCGGCGTTTGAATAGAGGCTCTTGATGGATTAGGGTGAAAGATCCAATACTTTGGCATCATTAAAGAGATATGGGAACTTGACTATGGAAGGGATATAACGGTGGCCCTGTTTCGATACCGCTGGATCAAACAACACCAACTGAACGAGATCGGATTGAGAGTCCTGGACCTCGAGAATCTAAGCTACCAAGATGATCCTTGGGTGCTCGCTTCACGTGTCGCACAAGTTTTCTATATGTCTGACCCACAAAGTAACCTTCCCCCGAAGAAGAAGACAAAGCACGTGGTTGCCTCTGGGAAACAACACATTATTGGAGTTGATGGCGTGGACGATGTTGAAGCTTACAATAACTACGATGAGATGCCGCTATTCACAGACTTTCCTAAGAAGATCAGTGTTGTGGAAAAGAACCTCCCCAAAGACATAATGCTATGGGAACGAAAAGGTGTGAAGGGGAAAGTCATTACAGTGGGCTAGCTAGTTGTTGAACGTGGAGTGTTTGTGTAAGTGTGTGTTTGTAAGACTTCATTTATGCATGCGTGTGAGACTATATATTTATGTACGTGTGTAAGACTACATATTTTTGTATTTGTGTGTGACTACATTTTATGCATGTGTGTGAGAATACCAAGATTTTCAACCATTAAATGATTTCAGCTAGAAAATTGTTGAATATCAAAGTTGTATAATTCATCAAGATCTACAACTTTTATTTTGATCATTTCTTCATCTGACAAAGTAATAGTAAACATTATTCACAAATCAACATGTTTCTCGTATAGTTCATGAAACTATAAGTCATATGTGAATTTATGAACAATGGTAAGTTTGAACCTCTTCATTAGTAGTATAAAAACTTCGTATATGGTATGAAATATTAAATCAAAACTTGTTCTCTTGTAGTGGAGAGAAGAGAAAGGAATGAAAAAAGACCCATACAAGGATGACCAACTCTTAGAGCTCGTCGGCGACCTTTGCAACTTCATATTGGACCAGATTGTACACGTCAAAGGCGCCTACCATGACTGAGAGTCTGACTTAGGTAGAAATCCTCAGTACCAATACCTTCATGACACTGAAAGGCTAGCTCTAGGACGTTGATAACAATGTTTATGAAATTTATATATTAAATGATGGATTGTATATATCCTTATGAATTAGACTTGTAATTGTAGTTTATATAATACTATTATGCTGGTAGTCGCGTTCGGAACGTTGGTTGCGGGGCATTCGGCAACGCGAACGCGGTTCGGAACGTTGGTCGCGGAGCGTTCGGCAATACGAACGCTGGATGGAATACGCGGAAACAAACAGTTCTGGTCGAATTTGAATTATAAATTTGAATTTTTTTGCGAGAAAACGTACTGTAGGGGCAGTTCTAGATTGAACCGCCCCTACAAACAGGTATTATAGAGGCGGCTAGCACTACAGCTGCCCCTACAAATAGATTTATAGGGGCGGTTGGTGATTGAGCCGCCCCTACAAATAGATTTGTAGGGGCGGTTCATAATGCCAGCCGCCCCTACAAATCGATTTGTAGGGGCGGCTCAATCACCAACCGCCCCTACAAATCTATTTGTAGGGGCGGCCTGAGAACCGCCCCTACAAATGCATGATTTGTAGAGACGGTTCGGTAGGGGCGGCTGGCCAAACCGCCCCTACAAAGGGTTACCAGCCGCCCCTAAAAATACTTTGTGTAGTAGTGTCCAGTCCTAAGTTTTCTCAAGCCTACAACAAAACAAAAACACAAACTCCAAGATATAATAAGCACTCCTGATACTTGTAATGACTAATACAACTGAGTATAGATTAATCGATAACTAACCTTTAGGTTAATGAAGAACGATTTATTATTAAATGATTTGCAAAGATCATAATCAACTAGTGCACGGTTCTACATTATGTTCCCTAATGATTGGATTTAATTCTCAATCTAGAATTTAAAAATGAGAAAGTGTCACAACCCGAAAACCACCCCAAACAAAACTTTGCTAAAAACCCTTGTTAAGTTGAGCTCTTGCCCTAGTCTCATAAACCACAACCTGAGGTGCAACCCGAAAAAGAGCCCTTTGTCCCTAAGTCAAACAGGGCTTTGATCTTTGGACTAATCTTTTGTAATATATTTATTGACCATCCTCTTGTCCTTCATGGTTTATCCTTAGTTGTTTGACCATAATCTTCTCATGCCTATACTTGATCTTCGAACATAGGAACCCCAAATGGAACCCTGCATTTCCCAAGGTGTTCAACAACCCACATGTCCCGGCTACAAGCAAGCAGAGCCTCATCATAAGCAGTGACGGGCCTAGGTTTTTACCTCTAGATATGCGCAGCAAAGAATTTTCTTATGCAATTCGGTGAAAATTTCCTTTTTTATTTTTTTTATATTGAAAATTTCTACCTATCTCTATGACTGGCGGACCCTAGGGTATGCGGTGGCCCACCCTGCATACCCTATAGATCCGTCCCTGATCGTAAGGACTTACCAACCTCAGGACAAGCTAGGATCAAGTACCATGTGCACCTAAGGCAGATGGTCAGAGTAACTAACAATGATCAACTTTTTTAAAAGAAGGAGAAACCCTTCGGGAATACTCGAGATAAGGATTGCCCAAGCCCCTAAGGCCCTTAACACAACTCATGGATGTGCCCTTTGGAGCATCACCAAGTCAACTAATAAGCCAAGAAGCTTGGCAACTAATGCCTTTAGTGTTTCAGAAGACTGACTGTAGGATCCCAACGGACTGTCCATCAATTAGCTAGTCAACAAGTTGACAAGTTAGACTATCGAAGCCCACGAGGTCCTGATGGACTATCTGTCACATCTGGACGAACTGCTTATCAAGACATCAATGGCCCTGCAACATGCAAATGTTGTGATGTCCTCTTATTAATCCCTGTGGCCCCCACTTTGTTAGCTTGTTGAGAAGCCCCAAGTCACCAAACCAGCTCTCCCACTCATCTCCTCACCACTCTCATCCTTCCCCATCTCTCTCTAGACCAAGAACAAGCTAGAACAAAGAAGAAAGAACATGTGCAAGGAGCTAGTGTGAGGTAGATAGAGGATTGGAGGAGTGTTCATGAAGGCATGGAGGAGAACATGAAGCTCAAGAAATCAATATGAGCTACAACAATATCTAGTGTAAGCTCATGATCTTTCTTTGTCTCTCTCATGTTCCAATCCTAAACCCCTAATCCATATGTGCTTGCATGAAGGAAATGCTTCTTCCCAAGTAATCCTCTTCATCCTTGGTGGCCTCCCTCTCATGGGTGTAGGGACTACATGAGAGGTGAGCTCTAGCAATAGTGTCCATAGCTCCAAGTCCCCATAGGTAGTTTCTTATCTCTCCCACAACCTCTATGTTGGCTTAATCCTAGTGTTGAGCATGGACACCACACTTAGAATTCATGCCACTTTCACAAACCCTAGTTCCTTTAGCTTTACACGCACTTAAATTTTGCACTAAGCACCCTTACCCAAACATAAGAATCACCGCTAGTTCACTTAGAACATCACCCACACTTTTGCTTTCGCAACATAAAGAAAAACACACTATAGTCTTTGTCGACCATCAACAAACTATGTGTGGTGGCCACACAGACTGTATGTGGAACACATGCATTGTAGCCCTTAAGGGACCATAGGGTGTCCGCCAATCCATCCGATGAAGCGACGACCCAATAAAACAGCCTGCCAGACTTTGCACTCAACCACATAGCACTTCAGCCTAGCCCAACATACTGTCCATCGCACCTCGATAGAATGTTCATAGCCACTCCCAGAGGCACCCAAAACTTGACACCCTCAATCTTACATGAATGGACTGTCCATCGACCCCTTTATAGAGGCCCTGCACTTCGACACTACTTAGACAGACAGTCTGTCACCTATCCATGAACTATCCGTGGAAACACCGTTAACACAAATTGTGTTGTCCACTTAAGACAATGACTAGTTAGGCACCTTCTACACTAGTACACCTTACCTTAGTTTTAACCTATAATAGCACCTACCTAATCCCTTTCTGTCACATGACCCAACCCTTTGTATCCCAAATCTCTTCAAGATCATTTACTTGCTCGGCAAGTACCTTTGAGCCTCTCATATAGTTCTCACATCCATCCTCTGCTTGTCTCATTGTAGGAACCACGTACCACGAGGCATGATCTTAAAGAAATCATGATGGCCCAAAGTCATCCGGTCGTCATGACAAGAAGGCACCACTATCTAAGAACTCTATTTTGGATACTCATGTGTTTCTTATGTCTATTATATGCATAGCATGATTAAGGATAATAATCAACTTATACTTACTTCACTAAAGTTAGACCAACTCTCACATCAGAATACAAGGCCTATATATGATAACTCAATGCCGGATGGTTTAGTTGGTTTAGAACCAGTAGAAATCGAGCATGAGCAGAAACTCTTTCTTGCGAGCTATAGGTTTAGGATACACCTTTTCAATGATCAACTAAAATTGGCTAGAAGGATAACCTGTTAGGTAATTCAATTTGACTACAACAAATAAAACAACCTAAAACAGGATATGAAACATGGTTGAGGCAAGAGCTCCAATTTACTAGAGACGGTTGAGTCAGTCATCTTTTCACCATTTTGATAGTTCAATTTTCTAGTACTAAGAGCATCTCCAAGAGCCTTTCTAAATCTTACTCTTTAAATCATCATTTGGAGAGCCATTTGCATAAATAAAACGCTTTCTATATCTCATGCGCACTCTAGAGAGTCATTCTCGTCTTCTATTTTTGGCTAACGAAAAATCTAAAATAGAAGGCTATATTTGGATGACCATTTAGAGAAGTTGTTGGAGAGTAGTTTTTCACCAAAATCTCTATTCCTAGCATTTAGGAAGGATATCGTCGGTGTTTTCGGACCACCGACGAGTAAATTTGTATTTGCATGTCTGGTTTGGATGGTGTGCTCGGTGGACACAAGGGTTTATACTGGTTTGGGCGGAATGTCCCTAAGTCCAGTTCGCTGCTGCTCATATTACCGGCACTTGGTTTGTAGTAGAGGTTACAAATAGGTGAGAGAGAAAAAGGATCCTAAGTCTCTGGTGGAAGGAGTGAACAGGAGCTAAGAGCTCGATTGCCGCTCAACCATGTGCTCGTGTCGTGCTCTTATGTTCAGGTCTCGTGTTTTTTTTTTGCTCTCCCTCCATGAGGCGCCCTGCTTCTCCTTTTATAGACCAAGGGAAAGCATGGGTTACAGAGGAGGAAAAGTATAAGAATGAGAGAGAGAAGAAGGCTTCTAGGGTTGTCGGGTCCTTCTCCTCCTTCACGCGGGTGAAAGCTCTAGTTTGGTTTTGGTGAATTGATGAAACCCTAAGTGCTAACCTAGTTTAATCAAGTGATCATAAGATAGGTAGCACATTAAGTGGTGAAGCAAATGAAGATCATGACATGATGATGATGATGACATGGTGATGATCAAGCGCTTGGACTTGAAAAGAAGAAAGAGAAAAACAAAAGGCTCAAGGCAAAGGTATAAATTGTAGGAGTCATTTTATTTTGGTGATCAAGACACTTAGTGAGTGTGATCACATTTAGGATCGATAGCCGTACTATTAAGAGGGGTGAAACTCGTATCGAAATACAGTTATCAAAGTGCCACTAGATGCTCTAACTCATTGCATATGCATTTAGGATCTAGTGGAGTGCTAACACCCTAGAAAATATTTGTGAAAATATGCTAACACATGTGCACAAGGTGATACACTTGGTGGTTGGCACATTTGAGCAAGGGTTAGAAACTTCACCGGCTGAGTGTCTGCTCGTAGAGTGCGGACAGTCCGACAGTGCCATCGGCGCCCTAGACAGAAAAGATAGAGGTCACTGTAGGTAACCGGACGCTGGGCTCGGTTGGACCGACGCGTCCGGTCAGTAGAAGCTGAAATGACGCTGGCGTCGGTCTTTGACCGGATGCTGGGTTACTTAGTGACCAGACGCTGGAGGGCTGCGTCCGGTCCTGCTGACATGGCAGTGCACAGGGGAGTCGCCAAGTGACCGGATGCTGGGTGAGTCTGGTCGAGCATGACCGAACGCGTCCGGTCATGAAAAGTCATCTCTGGATGCTTACTGGAAACAACCGGATGTTGGGGTTCAGCGTCCGGTTACTTTGAGCTGCTGCGTTCGGTCGTCACTTGACCGTTGAGATCGGGCGATCAACATTTGAAGAGAAGGGACACGTGGCATGCATCGCGTGACCGGACGCTGAGGTCCAGCATTCGATCAATATGACTGGAGCGTCCAGTCACCCCGTGTTGTGCCCAATGAAGGGGTACAACGGATCTATTTCGTAGGGGCTTCTATTTAAGCCCCATGGCCGGCTCAAGCTCACTCTCTTGGCCATTTGTATTGACATAAGCAACCTTGTGAGATTAGCCAAAGTCTTCCCACTCATCTCCATCATTGATTCATCATCTTTGTGAGATTGGGAGAGAATCCAAGTGCATTACTTGAGTGTTTGCATCTAGAGGCACTTGGTGTTCGTGTTTCGCTGCGGGATTCGCTTGTTACTCTTGGTGGTTGCCACCACCTAGACGGCTTGGAGCAGCGAGGATCGTTGAGCGGAGGTTGGTGATTGTCTCTGGCTCCGATCGTGGTGATTGTGAGGGGTTCTTAACCTTTCCCTAGCGGTGAGCCAAAAGGTACTCTAGTGGATTGCTCGTGGCTTGTGTGATTCTCATCTTGTGTTGGTTATGCGGCACCCTATTGAGGGTTTAGCGTGTGATGCCAATTAGCGCGTGAACCTCCAAGTGAGTGAATCGCCACAACGAGGAGTATCTTGCCGGCAAGAAAGTGAACCTCGGTAAAAATCATTGTGTTCATCATTTGATTCCGAGGTGATTAGTCTTCGTTGTTATTTATTCTTGTGATTGATTGGCTCCTTCCTCTACACGGCGGTATAACCTTCTTGCTCACTCTCATTAAATTACCGCAAACTAGTTGTTAAGCTCTTTAGTGTAGCTAGTTGTGAGAGCTTGTTAGTTTGGTTAGTGTGGCTCTTTAGTTAGCTTTTGAGAGCGCACTAACTTAGTGTAGTGTCATAGCTATTGTGTGGATATAAACTATATAAACTAGAATTATGGTAGGTGGCTTGCTTTTTAGTAGGCTAGCTCAACACTTGCTTCGCCTCATAATTGTCTAACTGGTTTGTTAAGTGTTGTTGTAGAATTTTTTAATAGGCTATTCACCCCCTCTAGCCATTAGGACCTTTCAGCGGGTCCCGTTGATCCTGTAGATGTCAACAGAGGCGCTTCCATGTTACGGCCCTGTTCGTCACTAACGCTATGCATGGCATCATTGTCGGTCATGGTGTTCCTCTCCGTCATGGCGGACGTCGTGGTGAACTGACGTGCTTGTCATCGTCCATACAAGGATTAGACAGAATAGCACCGGCACGTCCGACACTGTTCTTGATGTGAATCCCCTGGTATAGCCCGTCATGGCCACGGTTATATCGAGGCGTGCCAGCCTCTTCCCTGGTGTCAGAGTTTTGACCCAGGCCCATATGCTTGGATCTGGAGTGGTTGGCGGCGGTATGGGACCCTGTCGGACGAGACGGAAACCGCATCCTCGAGATTGGGCGAGACGGAGCCTGCAACCTTGGGCGAGACGGAGCCCGCACCCAAGGGGTCGGACGAGATGGAACCCACGTCCTTGGGGTCGGACGAGACGGAGACCGCGTCCTTAGGGTCAGGCGAGACGGAGCCCCCACCCAAAGGGTCGGGCGAGACGGAGACCGCGTCCTTAGGTCAGGCAAGACGGAGCCCGCGCCCAAGGGGTTGGGTGAGACGGAGCCCGCGGCCTTGGGGTCGGGCGAGACGGAGCCCGAGGTCAGGCGTGACGAAAACCGCGTCCTTGGGGTCGGGCGAGACGGAGCCCGCACCCAAGGGGTCGGGCGAGACCTTTTAATACGTCTCGAACCATTCGGGAAAGTCAGTGTGGGCGCTAACTTTCTTGCTTTGGGTATCCCTAATATCGATACCTGATAGATATGGAGAGTCTCTTGAAGATGCTCTAAAAAAAATGAAAACATCAAGTATTAACGACTAGATGTATTGGAGATGCTCTAAAAAAAAGAAAACATCAAGTATTAACGACTAGATGTATTATATTTTTTCTAACAACATTCTTCCCGTTCTTTTTTATCTTAATAACTTACAATGAAGCATAGATATCTTAATAATATTCCCCTGTCCCTTTGGAAAGCATCGAGTAGGTTTGGTCCATCATCCTTTTATTTGGAAGGTAAGGATTTACAAAAATGTAGGATTTTATGGGAATTATTTTTTTAAAAAAAACAGGACATAAGCAAAAAGTCCCTCGTTCTAAAAAGAGACCCAAATGTGCGATTGCGAACTTGGCATGCCTCTAGAAGCAGCTTGTGGCCTCTATATTGACGGTCGGCAGCAAGCTGTGTAGGTGTAGCCATTTTTTTTATGGATCAAGGCTGCAGTATTGCAACGCGGGTTCGCGAAATTTGGATTTTGGGGTTACTGTAGCATCTTCGTTTTTATTTGGCAAATAGTGTCCAAATATTGACTAATTAGGCTTAAAACGTTCGTCTCGCAATTTCCCACCAAACTGTGCAATTAGTTTTTCTTTTCGTCTACATTTAATGCTCCATGCACGGACCGCAAACATTCAATATGACAGGTACTGTAACAACTTTTTGGATTTAGGGGTGGAACTAAACAAGGGCTGAATGTGCCATTATACAAGCAAAATGTGCCACCCGTTTGTTGCAGCACATCAAAACAGGTGCGCTGCGCGGCCTGCCCAACCATCCCAGCCGATCGAGCGAGTACAGTGGTACACTATTTTCACCTACGACTCGCGGCCGCCCATAATGTGTGGCAGTTGTATCATTATTGTACCCCTTCAACCTTCGGCAAAAATTATACGCAATTTTTTTATAGGGTGTTTAGCTTGAGGAGCCACTCTAAAGAGTAAAGATGATACATTATGAGTTTATTTCTTAAGTGTGTGTTTGATTTGGCGAATGAGGTAATCTATCTTCTTCTCGCTCCTTTTTTTTTATTTGGTTTGTGGAATGACCTGAGTTAATCCATCACCATCTTATTTATCATCAGCTAATCATTAGTATATGCATGAGGGACTTGATTCTACCAAAATTTATGGGATGAACTCATCATGCACCACCTCATGAAGCATGAGGTGACTTCACAAACCAAACATACTATAAATTTGGTGGAATGACTCCATTTCTCGTACTAGTACTAATTATTAGCTTGTGAAAAATGAGCTAATGATGTATCAACCTATTCTATTCCACAAACCAAACAAAAAAGTAAGAAATAAGTACATAATGGACCACTTCATTCCTCAAACCAAATACACCCTTTGTTTTTTAGATACATTGGTTTCTATATATCTAGATATTGTATAAATCTAAATGCATAAAAAAGTATGTATTAAAAAGCCAAAATGTCTCGCAATTTAAAATGGAGGGTGGAGTAGCTTTCAAAACTGGTGTGAGGGCAACCAAAACCAGGTGTATGACAATACATAAAACTCAACCTGCAAAACTAATTTCACTATAGGTGAATTGACCTAGATTAAAATAAGTTTGTCTATAGATCAACATATAAAATGAACTATTAAGAATATGCCTGTCCTCACTACTATAGAAAACTTTCTACGGGTGGTTAGAAAGCTTTTTTTTTTCAGGCGGGCATTTAGTCCGCCTACCTCGAAATGTATGCACTAATCAACAGCTTCATAGGCGGGTTCCTTGCCTGCCTGTGTAAATATCAACTACCGAGGCAGGCGCGGTACACTGCCCGCCTGCAAAAACAAAAACTATGGGACAGGCATATTATAACGCCCACCTCCGTTGGCAAGCCCCTTCCCGAGCCCACCGACGAGCCTGTTCTTGGCCCCCGAGCCGAATTTGCCATCATTGTGGCCCCGTCATTGCTGCCTTGAGCTGGATCCGCCGCAGAATTTGGAGCGGAGGAGGGTGGAGTGGGCCGCACTCTAAATTCGCCGCACCGCTCAGATCCGCTCAGGGCGTCGACGCTACTACCGCTTGGATCCACCGCCGAATTTGGAGCGGAGGAGGGTGGAGTGGGCCGCGCTCGCCGGATCCGCTGCCGGTGTGGCCCGCACCGCACTCCCCGGATGTTGATGCTTTCAGTATAGAAATTAGAATCCAACTTGTTAGCCGTGCAAAATTCCACAAATGAAGCTCTGTATTGCCTTTGTCAGGTCATCCACTCTATTTCTTCTTCGTCAAAATCAATCTCCACAGTGGCAAGGAACTGTTTGACAATAAGATCATTCCAATTACATTTGTTCTTCAGAAATTCAGTCATACCTTGGAACTCGAAGACTTTGAATCATCCCGACTGTTTGAGGAAATACTTGCAAAAATCTAGTCCAATGGTATGATGGTCATGCATGGTGCAATGTAGAATGTGGTCGAATACATCTAACTGCACTTGAGCGTGAAATTGTGGAAGCACTGAATAATTTGCTTTGTTGAACTGATATATTTTTCTAGCTTTGTTATACTCATGTGCTCGCCGTACCTTTTCGTGACCATCATATGCAAGAATGTTGAATTATGTGTCTGGCTCATCATCCTCGTTGAACTGACCAGATGCACATGATTCAGTGACTACAATTTAGATTGGTGGACTGCATTTTTTTTTCTAATATAATAGTTTCGTCAACAAAATATTTTGTTAATCTAAGCAGCCGGGTCCACTTCTTCAAGTCATTGGCTATTTTCTGCACAAATGGACCGACTGCATTCTTCGGTGAGGTGAGGGCCGAATTTTGAATGCACGCCATCAAAAGAGGTTGGACCGACTACATTCAATTATATATATCTTGTGTAGAGGTAGCTTAGCTAACTAGTGTAGCTCTCTAGTGTAGCATAGAAGTAATTAGTTAAATTACTTGTTTAGTTAGCTCACTAGTTATTACAATTAGTGACATAACCATTGAGTGTTTAGTGATCATAATTGATTAGAATTACTGGTAGGTGGCTTGCTTTTTAATTAGAGCTAGAGCAAAACGTATTTCGTCGTTTAGTTGACAAATAAAGTTACTTTAGTGTATTTGTAAAAAAATTTATAAGCTATTCAACTCCTCTGGCCGTTTAGACCTTTCACGTGTCAGCCATAACACCCATCCCGATTAAACAAATGAACAGAGAGGATATACTTGCTCTCTGCCTGTACATCTCCCTCACGTCTATCACTGATCAGAAACGGCATCCCACTGTGCTGAAACGATTTCATTAATCAACTTAATCCATCCCTTCCCCTTCCCCTTCCCCTTCCACATCAATTCGTCATTCATTTGGAATCTACCGACGGTCAACTACCCAGTTAAAAGGCCCCAGCGATCACATCATCTGTGCTCCAGGGCATCCCACCAGTAGTTGCAGCCAAGCCATCTCTTGCATCGATTAGCCACATGCCGATGCATCTGCAGCTCCTGCAGTTCTTCAATATGTGAGTTTGGGGGTGTTTGGTTTTTTTAGTTGTTTCTAAAATTTATGTCAATTCGAATGTTTAGATACTAATAAAGAGCATTAAATATAGATTAATTATAAAATCAATTACATATATGGAGGCTAATTTACGAGACGATTTTTTAAGCCTAATTAATATGTCATTAGCACATGTTTACTGTAGCAACACGTTGTCAAATCATGAATTAATTAGGCTTAAAAGATTCGTCTCGCAAATTAGTCACAAGTTGTGTAATTAATCTATATTTAATACTTCATGTATATATCTAAACATTCGATATGACAGAAATTTTAAGAGCGCATATACAAACCAAACAGGGCCGTAACCATGCGTGTGTGAGTGCAAGTGGAACATGCCGACGCTAGAGGTCCAGTTGAGGAACAGTGGCTGCGGATGGTGATCAAATTTGAGCGGCGCAAGAACGCGATTGTGTTCACCGTACCGGATGCTCGCTCGTAGACACGACCCTCGCTCCCTGGACACGACAAAGTTATGGCCATCGGCGTGAGCTGCGAGTACTATGAGCTTGGCCGGCCGTTCTTTGACCAGGCGGGGGGTCGTGCACCTGGTGGACTTCTGCGAGCGCGAGGGCCCTGCGATGGAGCAACTGGACGCGCTCCTCACTGATGAAGACAACCAGGGTCGCCTTCGACTTCGTGTTCCTGGAGCCGACATCCAAGCCAACGTTTCTTCATCCAATCCTCTTTTGATCGATTCTTTGGTTTTGTATCATGTTTCCTATTAGCTGGTCTTTCTTTTGGGCTTCAAAATGCAATTATGGTCATTCTCATCATTTTGTTTTGCTATCTTTGAGAGATGATCGAAACTCTGCAGCCTCTTTAAAACATGGCAACAGGAATACATAATTCTGTTCTTCCTCATCCTCTTTTAGCTAGAGAAAATCAATCACATATAGTAGATTATGCCCATATTATATTCAACCAGAAAATTACATACCCACATGTACAAAATTACAGCCCCAACTTCACGTGTAGACGTGTTTTGGTTCTTTAACTATTTCTCCTATAACCAAGTATATGCAGTCATTTTTGAATTACCGCAGCAATGCGCGGAGTATCATCTAATATAAGAAACATTTATGTCTCCATGCACTAGTAAGCATGTGGTTTGCTAGTTCGACTTCTGTGTGTTGCATTTTAATTTTAATTTTCATATGTTTTTTGTCTGGCATACCTATGGTAAAATAGGTCAGTCACTGATGTTAATTGTTAGTGTGGCACTATGGCTTCCTCCTATAAATAGAGGGATGGTCGGCTATGGCGGTTTACTTGGCACTAGTGGACCTCAGTTGTTTGAAGGACTCTTCATTGTCAATATTGATGCTTTTAGTAGAGATATTATAATCTAACTTGTGAGCCGTGCAGAATTCCACAAATGAAGCCTTGAATTGCCTTTTTCGGATCATCCACTCTATTTCTTCTTCGTTAAAATCAGTCTCCACGGTGGCAAGGAACTGTCTCACAATAAGATCATGCCAATTACATTTGTACTTCAGAAATTCAATTATACTACCTTGGAACTGAAAGATTTGAACCATCCCGACTGTTTGAGAAAATACTTGCAGAAAATCTAGTCCAATGGTATGATGGTCATGCATGGTGTAATGTAGAATGTGGCCGAAAAATACAACTAGTTGCACTGAATCATTTGCTTTGTTGAACTGATATTTTTTTTAGTTGTGTTTATACTCGTGTGCTCGCCATACCTTTTTGTGACCATCATATGCAAAAGAATGTTGAATTAGTGTCTGGCTCATCATCGTCATTGAAATGACTAGATGCACATGATTTAGTGGAGTGCAGTTTAGAACGGTGGACTACAATTTTTCTAATAAAAGAGTTTCATCAACAAAATATTTTGTTAATCTAAGCAGCCGGGTCCACTTCCTCGAGTCATTGGCTATTTTCTGCACAAATGGACCGACTGCGTCCTTCGGTGACGGACGAATTTTGAATGCACGCCACAAAAGAGGTTGGAAACGCTGACTCAGCACTGGGAAAAAAATCACTGAAAAAAACATATTAAGTTAAAGTGAAATAACGACAAAAGCAAAAATAATAGTAATAATAATGTTCACGGCGGAAAGGAGAGCCTGGGCCAGGAGACCCTTTTTAATAGCCGACCTCAACGTCGCGAGGAACCCCTTGTCGCAGCGCGAGTGCAGCACAGCAGGCACAGGGAAGGGGACAACCACGAGCGCCTAAGATCCCGTCCTCCGCGTCGAGATCTTTGCCGAGGCGGTGACCGTCGAGAGGATCGCCATGGCGCTGAGGGCGTCCCCCGTGTCGCATGGCGCCGCGGCAGCGCCGCTGCCACCGTTGGCGCGGAGGAGGATGGCCCGTGGGGTGGTGGTGGCCATGGCGTCCACCATCAACAGGTGAGCACAGCGGATCCCTCTCCTCTCGCTGTCTTCCTCACCGTGAGATGCTTTCCTTCGCGGAAATGTGTTGGTTCTTGGGAGCCACGATCTTTGGGGTAAGTGAGATTCGCGATCTGCAGTCACTTGGCCCCGGTGGATCGAAGCAAATCACTGGTGAAAATTCTACCTTTGCGATTGATTCGTGATCTGGGCGGGGCAGAGATGCCACCTTGCGGTCTTTTTTTTCACCTCCCACCCCCACCCTCCATCGTTTTCATCGAGATCCAGGATATTGGAAAGATTTGTGCCGGGTTTTCGTCTTCATCTCTCAGTCGATTTTCCGTTTCTGCTTGTGATCTGGACCGGTTGTTAGTGATCCGCCCTTGGTTTCGTGATCTGGGTTGCTTTGCGGCGGTATTGATACCATGCAGAAACTAGTTGGCTGTTGATGTCTCAACTTGTTCAAATCTGCTGATGGCGATTGAGTTGTCGTGAACTTAAGAAACGATTGGTTTACATTCTTTCTAATGTTACATCTGAATTTATCAATTAAACAACTGGATTTTGTCACTCTCTATTGGTTGACAATAAATGTGTTATTTTAGAGGGCTATATGCAGTAAGAATTTGTCAAACTTTACTGCAATCATTACAGTGCTTAAGTTTGCCGCACGAAATTAGGATCCATATCAAGAACACTCCTGGAATATACAACAACAACAACAAAGCTAAGTCCCAAACAAGTTGGGGTAGGCTAGAGTTGACCCATCAGAAGCAATCAAGGTGTAGACATGTAAATAGCTGTCTTCCAAGCACTCCTATCTAAGGCTAAGTCTTTGGGTATATTCCATCCTTTCAAGTCTCCTTTTATTGCCTCTACCCAAGTCAACTTCGGTCTTCCTCTGCCTCTCTTCACGTTACTCCTGGAATATACATGATTGTAAATTGTCAAACTGCTGCATTTGGTACTATGAAACAGTAAGAAAGCAGTCACTACCTGCCATCAAACGTGAGAAGCGGTTAATAAACTGATGATGAATTGATAAAGATGTATTGTTAATTGTAAAGTGCCATATATTTGTCACATGAATTTTGCAGTGTGTTCGTTGTACTTTAGTTGATCAAACATTGCACTTGGTACTCCTATCTTAATGTAAGTATATGTTGCAATTTTAACATTAGCATTTAAACCCAGCCCCTTAGATAATAACTATGTTTAGAAAATTCCAGTAATGATTATTGTGTCAGATGCTGGCCCTGTTTAGGGTAAATTGTGAGAGCCTGAGACAAACTATCTATGCAAAGATCAGAAGCCCTTGCTACCATTGTAAATAAGTTGTTTCGCTTTGCCTCATGTGGCTTATGAATTGCTAAAGAGATTTCTTGTTTACTGTATTTTTTTTTTGCACGAAATATGTGGAAATTTCCAGTCCAGAAGTTTTGTGGTAGTAGTTTGTTCTCAATTTTCTGCAAGAAGCATGTGGAAGTTTCCAGTCTAGAGGTTTTCTGCTATGTAGTTTGTTCTCTAAGTTTCCTGCAAGAAACATGTGGAAATTTACATCCTTAAGAATTAAGATTTGGTGGTAGATAGTTTGTCGTGAGTTGCACACATTTCTTTCTGTTTTATCTGTTATGAATGGATCACCTTGTCAACTACTTTTTTTACTGTGCAATGTTCCTTTTCCATTTTTCTGATTATTGCTTTTACTAGGGTCAAAACTGTCAAAGAACCCTATACTCCTCCACGAGAGGTACATCGCCAAATTACCCATTCACTACCACCTCAAAAGCGGGAGATTTTCGATTCACTTCAACCTTGGGCCAAGGATAACCTATTGAACCTACTGAAGCCAGTTGAACAGTCATGGCAGCCACAGGACTTCCTACCAGAGCCTTCTTCTGATGGGTTTTATGATGAAGTTAAAGAATTGAGGGAGCGGGCAAATGAAATACCTGATGAGTACTTTGTTTGCTTAGTTGGTGATATGGTTACCGAGGAAGCCTTACCTACCTATCAAACAATGCTTAACACCCTTGATGGTGTCCGCGATGAAACTGGTGCAAGTCCAACCACGTGGGCGGTTTGGACAAGGGCATGGACAGCTGAAGAGAACAGACATGGTGACCTCCTTAATAAGTACATGTACCTTACTGGACGGGTTGACATGAAACAAATTGAGAAGACCATACAGTATCTGATTGGTTCCGGAATGGTAAGCAGTTAGGCACTACTGATATCTGTCTTTCCCTTTCCTTCCATTTATAACTTTCATTGAATCATGAAATCATCGGCAACAAATGTTGTATAGTAACATGTTGAAGAATTGGATAAATGGGGAAAAAATAATGATGTGGAGTGAGCTATTTTAGATAACTTGTTGAACATAGCCATAAGTGTAATTTCTATTTTCATTTCTTATGCAGGATCCTGGAACTGAGAACAACCCATACTTGGGTTTCCTTTACACATCATTTCAAGAAAGAGCAACATTTGTATCGCATGGGAATACTGCAAGGCATGCCAAGGAGTATGGTGATCTCAAGCTGGCCCAGATATGTGGTACAATAGCAGCTGATGAAAAGCGCCATGAAACAGCCTACACCAAGATAGTCGAGAAGCTCTTCGAGATTGATCCTGATTACACAGTGCTTGCATTTGCTGACATGATGAGGAAGAAGATTACAATGCCTGCTCATCTCATGTATGATGGCAAGGACGACAACCTGTTTGAGCACTTCAGTGCAGTGGCGCAGAGGCTGGGCGTCTACACTGCTAAAGATTACGCTGACATCCTTGAGTTCTTGGTCCAGAGGTGGAAAGTTGCAGATCTCACTGGGCTGTCTGGAGAAGGGAGAAGGGCGCAGGATTTCGTCTGTACCTTGGCACCGAGAATCAGGCGGTTGGACGAAAGAGCTCAAGCAAGGGCGAAGCAGGCACCAGTTATTCCTTTCAGTTGGATTTATGACCGCAAGGTGCAGCTTTAATCAAGAACACTAGGCAATGTTTGCACTTGCTATATCATTTTCAGTCCTGGGGTTCTCTATAAGAAACAGTCTCTAGGTTATCTAGCAGGGTAGAATTCAGCTACTTATGGATCTCACTCGTGCACAGTATGCTATCTGTTATCGTGAAAGTTGCAAAGTTTGGATTACTATGTGGGCCTGGTGGAGAAGACTTCTGTGGGGTGCCTGCTGCTGGTTATGAATGGTGACTCCATCGCAACTGAGTGAACTTATGTTGTATTGAATATGTTACAGGACTTATAGTTTCAAGGTAATAATAATATGGAGTTTGTATATGGACAAGCTTGCTTTGATGCATGATGAGAATCTAAAGTTAGTATTTTTGTCTTGGTTTCTGAATTGGTCTCAACTTCTGATATCGTCAAGTCATTGCCTGCCCAAATTAATGCTTAATTGTCGTCACTGTGTTTGGTTGGCTGCGCAAGCTGAGCTTTGCATGATTATCAGCCATCCGTGTTTGGTTGGTTGTAAAAGTGCTGTTGTAATCACCAAATTCTAGGTGTAGGTGAAGTCATTATCGTCTAGTTTTGATGTTCTCTTCCATTTTATAAGGCAGAGGACCAAAGCATATGGTAATGGTTGTACAACCTAATATTATTCGATGAATAATACCGTCACTATGTTGGGCAAGGTAAATAATTCAGCCCAAATTCACTGTGAGCATACCTTGTGGATTAGGTCTTAGCAATGGAACCTACTACATGCCAAGAATCAGAAGTCTCTCGCGAGACAGTTCTCACCATATTTGCAGATGAAGTGCATTGCAGCCTGACATGCGGATCACGTATGAAGTGCATCTTGACCTAACGTTGCAGATTTGCAGTGAGAACCGAAGTGTAAACACCAGTACATTTTTTGCAATGGGAATGAGAGTTTGTATTCTTGTATTACATGCCGCCTTTTCACCCCCGGCT
The DNA here is from genome assembly GCF_019320115.1 of Miscanthus floridulus. Lineage (NCBI taxonomy): Eukaryota > Viridiplantae > Streptophyta > Magnoliopsida > Poales > Poaceae > Miscanthus > Miscanthus floridulus. Next base: position 32,039,159 of record NC_089590.1, on the reverse strand, counting down.
GAAACTTATATAGATTCATTATATAAGCCTAATATAAGTCCGCTTTGTTACACAAATACCGAACCGTGCTGTTGTTCTGCAGTGCCTGCCCTGCGCAGAATGCGCGTTGTGAGGGGGTTCGATCGACGAGGAGCCGATCCACTGCCAGCTGCCTGCTACGGAGCTCATAGAAGTTCACCGCTGCAGATTTCGTGGAGGACGCTCGTGCTGGCGCCCGATTTTTAGTCCCAACGCAACTGCGAGGGCCGCGCTGGCGCTGCAAACAGGGTGTTTAAGAGGCTGCGCCGCAGCGTGCTCGCCTGCATTTAGCACGTTCCATCTCTACGACTAGCGAAGCCTGGAATTGGGGTCCGTTTCACTTCGCAAGCTTGTTTAATGAGCTAATGGCGAGGCATGTGCAGGCAACCAAACAGCGCGGCTTGCATTATGCCGCTACAGGACCTTTTTCATCCATCCAACCAAACCCAATAGAGCAAACAAACAACCAATTCCTTGCCCGTATACTTCGTCAATAATATTCAAGTTCCTAAACGATGCAAAAAGGAAGGCAAGTGATAAAAATGATGAAGGCAAGTATATATGAACCATGCACGCACTGGTCAAATTTGCAATGGTTCAAACTTGGAGGAACATAAGAACTGACTAACAAAAGCTTAATAAGATTTTCTTTTCTGGCAATGCGCCTGACACTCAACAATCAGCCCTAGATGCGTAAAAATGACTGGTGATATAGTCGCTTCTGTACAAAGTGTGGAAGTGAAACAGTGATCCACAATCCAGCAGAGGTTGGCTATACTTTATCCCCCAAAGCTATTCCTGCCAACAGCGTGATCCTAACAAGACCGCAGCTCTCGAATGAGAATCTCTTCAACAGCATCGACAAACTTTACAAGATGTTGGCGAATCTGCAGCTCCAATTCATTGGCCAGTTCCTAGCACCCATAAGGACCCAGCATTAGTAGTAGTTTTTTCCCTTTTCTTTCAAAAAAGTGAAAAAAATGCATTAATGCAGCATGTACACCTCCATCGGTCGACCCACAGCAGTAATACATCCATGCCATTAGAGGATGGATGATATGATGCACCAGTCTGAGTGCTGCAAACATTCAAATTTTCTATTTACTAACTATGATGAGCCGAGATGCTCTACTACCTCATTCCAGAAGGCTGTTTGATACCGATCCATCTTCTATGTTCTATGCTTGCTAACCCATACAAACACTTTAGCTTCAAATTTCATGCCAGACAGTTGGGAAAAATAGGTTCAGCAGTCAGCAGAAATTTCAGTGGTATGATCACCATAGAACTTTTACCCCCATCCTAATAGATGTTAATGTAGGTCTACTGCCAATTTCGAATAAATTGGTATTTCAGAAAGAACTACCACTTCAGAGGGGTTCAAAACACATTCTTGCATGCATTGTGCAATGAGTATAGGCATTGGTCCCAGACCAGCAGCAACCACTTTTTACCTTGGTCTTGGAAAGCAGAGTTGAAGCAATATTTGTCAGACGGTCCCCTGAATTGCGGATTGAAATTAATTTCAGGCCGTAGGAACAAAGAGGCCAATCTGAAGATATCTTGATGGAGACATCAATCCCACGATCTAAGTGAGCAACAATCATCTCCTCTTTGTTAAAGTACTCAAAAGAATGCCTGAGAAAAAGAATGAAGTTTCTCCAAAAAGGTTAAGTTGAATACTAGGAGACGGTTTAGGATCCATGCTCTCCACCTAGGATTAGGTCAAGCTTCACTAGACAAGTCTTGCATCAACATTGTCATGTGCAATTGTAATGTAAGTAAAGATTAGGTTTATGATTGTACAATAATGCTGAGATAATTGATTTTAAGATGTAAAGGGATAAAAGGACTGATAAACAAATACATGGAAAATTTAGGTTATTTCATGAGTCAAAATGTTTTTTCGACATACACTACTGTTTTTCAAATTATTAGTGTGATGCTACTGATTTGAATGTTATGAGCCCCATTCAAGCCGTTGACTGTGACAAAATAACCTAAATATCCCTCATGTCTATACGCCTTCCCCTTCTCTCTAATTTACTGCCAGGAGCCCAGGACAGGACCCAGCTCTTCTCTCCCTTATGGTACTTCTTCCTCCAGACCTCTTTCGCTTCCCATTCTCTGTTCTCTCCTGAACTCTGCAGGCCATTTTCCTCCCCACTTTTATGCTTGGCGGCTGTCAGCAGTGCCAGAGACTTCATGATCCCATGCAGCACTTCAGCATCGATTATGCACTGACTGAGATACTGTCCTTGACCTCTGTGCTATGGTTCCGGGCAGGTGGAACCTTGGTGGGATAAATCACTCAGGCCTAGGGGTGCTTGACCACATTAGGGAGCAAAGTGGGGGTTATTTGGGCACTTTGAATGACCACATCAGCATTCAGCAGAGCAGTCACGGTGACAAACAGAACGAGACAGTGATATAAAGAACAATAATTACTGATAAACAACAGAAGGCAAGGTTACACAGTACAAATTCAAGGAACAAGTTTAGAGAGCATGGTTCCCTTGCAGATAACAGCTTAAATAACAGTTATATATTCACAACGTCCTAATAAAATATTGCAAACTTCTAAGAACAGTTTGATATAAAGATATTCCTAACTAATTATACTACAATGTTAGCATATGGAGTTATGGACAATCACATCACCTCGAACTATTAGCATCATTCACCAATGATCGTCTCAAAGCATTGATTATAGACTGGTGTTGACATTGTTGAATAAGCCATCGCAAGGCTGGATAAGAAACAGCCTCTCTACAAAAACAGGCAAACACTTTTTTTTTTAGTACGAACACATAATGGAAGAAAGAACACAGAGTAGTAGAAACATAGAATAACACTGTACAATCATTTTTTCTGACTTACATCTAAAAGAAACATGAGGAAATGGAAATAACATTGAATCTGTGCATAAAATAAGTTCTATGTCATCAACAGGAAAGCATGATATAAGAACTCCATACCTGGAGGACTCCATCCTCTCAATCAGTATATCTACAGAAATGTCATCAGGAATGATCTGAAAATCCCAAAAGATAAATAAGATATATGCAACAAAATGCCTTATAATTTAAAGGCGAAAACAATGCCATAGTAATAATAAAGCCCAAACATTGAGAGAATCATCATGAAATAAAGTTTTCTATAAGAGCACCTGTATTTTCTTTGGTTCCATATTTCTTTTATCAATTTCTATCAGCAGCTCATGGTCTGAAATAAACGAATCAATAGGACAATTAAATTTCTGTCCATAAATTTCACAGTCTGAGGTCAATATTGGCGCCTTCAAGAACATCCTGAGACAGTTGTCTTTAAAGTCTAAGACCTTCGCTCCAAATGGCAATAACATAGGTTCAAGTTGAAACATTTCATCATCCCTGGATATAGAGGTTTAGGGATGTCAGAAAGAAATTTATCGATCCATAGCATAGTAAACTCAGAACTGTTAACATAGGATACCTGTTGTGATTGCTCACAACAGTACCGGAAGGAAAAAAATACATTGATTTAATGGAAATAGAAGTACACTTGCTGACTAATGGTAATAACAATAAGTAACTATGAAGAAGAGTAGAAGATGACAGCGATCTTTAATTTGCATGAGTTGAAAACAGATTAACCATGCAACGATATAGTTTGAAGGACATTGAACATTACAAACTGAATAATTGATCATGAGTTCATGACTATATATTGCACAACAGAAAACCAGCGATGAATTCACAAACTGATTCAGGCATGCATATATGAGCATATTGTTGGGACTAGAAGCCCTGCAAAAGATTTCAAATGCTGAAAAGATGGGTGTGAAGTAAAGATGAATAAAGACTCCAGAAAACAGTCCATTAACTGCTTAATCCCAATGCATTGATGATAGTGTTCCTAACTCAAGGACACATGTGGGAAAAGAAGAACAATACAGCAGAAAAATATTTTCTGAAACAGAGAATAGCAAAGTTTTGTATTCTCTAAAATATCAGAAAGAAATTTAAACACGGTTTGATCATCACAAATATTGGATAGAATCCATTTTTTTTTAAAAAAAAAACTGATTATAGAAATCACAATTTTTATGATAGTGAACAAATTCAAGATAGGTGTATAAGAAATTCAAGATGCACTACCATTCATAGTTTAGTATGTGTTAAAATGCTTTACTTAGAATTGATATATAGATTAAAGGTGGATGATACCTTTAGTTCCTTGTGTTCAGTATAAAAAAGAACATACACAATATCACTACCTTTGTAGATGTTGTAAAGCTTCAAGTTCCATCGTACTTTTTTCTATTTGGTGATCAAGTTCCAACTACAATAAATCAAGTAAGTTCAATAATGCTAGGAAAACAGAAACATGTCATCATAAACATTTAAGTTACAAGCACACCTCATATATGTAGTCCTTGTCACCAATGCTTTGATTTCTGCATGAATCAGTTTGTAAGATAATCTGCTGCTCCCCCTCTCCAGTCTTTTGCTGCAGCAGCAGGGTTGACAATCGGTCAGCTCTGCTGACTCCTGTTGAGGTATGGCAATAGGCCATTACCCCCTTGTACTAAGTGTACTAGTAGAAGTATGGCAATAGGCCATTACCCCCTTGTACTAAGTGTACTAGTAGAAGTATGGCAATAAGGCCATTACCCCCTTGTACTAAGTGTACTAGTAGAAGTATGGCAATAGACCAACTTGGTAGTGGCATACTTCAGCCATATAGGGAGTAGTTGGGGCTGATATCAGCTATACTCGTGTGTACCTTATAGCTGGTACAAGAGTTGTATATATACTCTAGTCATAGCAATGGAAAATTCAGTTCAAAGCAACACTCTTTCAGAGTTTCAGACTTGTGCTGTGCTGTGCTAGTGTGCTCAGCCGTGGTGTGTGTGTGAGTGTGCTGGTGAGCTAATTGCTCACCTGTGCGGGGAGTCCAGGGGCCAACACAGTTGAGTCTGACAGCCCAAGAACAGAACTTTCATCAAAATGGTTCAAAGCCTATATCATGAGGGATGAAAGACTTCAAATGTCTTCATCTAAACTAAACTAATACTTTGGAAAAGAAGAGAAACTTCTAATTTGATGAGCAAAATTAATCAGTTATTCACGTGCCTGAACCTTGATTGCTTCTGCTGGGTTTCAACTCTAGCCTACCCCAACTTGTTTGGGACTTAAAGGCTTTGTTGTTGTTGTTGTTGTTAGACTTTGGTTCAATAGAAATTCAATGCAGCTTATAAGTTGCAAATAAGACAGTATGAATGTTGAGGCCATACAGTACGTAAGGTTAAAATTGTGCAACTCGGCAGCTGTTGAGCTGTATATTAGATTCTATCGTAAGGAACGCCATAAGGATGCAAATCAACAAAATACAGTTTGAGGATTATAACAATCAGGGTCCATATTCAACTACTGTGAAAATTATATTTTAGACTACTTACTGTAAAGAAATAACAATTTAGCTACTTACCTTTGGACCAAGATTCGAAGACAAAGACTCCAGCATCTCAATACCAACATCCACTTGAATCATATCTGAATAACAACGACTATTGATTACTAACCCAGAAAACTGTCGGAGCTCAGCAAAGAAAAACATGGCAAATAAATAAACCAACCATTGAATGTTGTCTCTGCAGTGACACTAATCTCAGCAGATACCTTCCGATTCGCCTCCTCTGCCATGGCTACATCCTTTCTCAACATTTCCAGGTATGCATCTGAACACAATAATGGCGTTTTAAGTGATGCACTCGAAACAAATAACCGTTTGAAAGCAAAGAACCATCTTCATAATTGCACTGAGCGAAGAACCACCGCAGTAACAAGCAAATTTCAAATGGAATGAATGAATGAATGATTAATACATAAGAAGAATCTGTAAAGAAAATAAAGGAGACACCACATTTACAAGCTACAAACTCGGAGCTTATATTTGATGTTTCCTCTCCCTAGTTGTATTCAATTGAGTCCATTAAGCAAATCTGCATTATAATGCTTATCGCTGCTACAGTGTGCTTTGTATCACACGGAACAAGCAAGTGTTGAAAACAAATCACACAGCCATGCTTACCAAGATCATCAATTGAAGCTGCAGCAGTGGTAGAGTCCCACTCATCCGTGGTTTCCTGAGCCACCTAAAACATGGATCCCCGAAGAAGGGAAACATAATAGAAAACAAATCTAACAATTAGGCCACACTTACGGTAAACCAAAATGAAGCATCGCCCTCGCACCTGACACAGAATACACCCTGAGTAGCGACGACCTCACCTTGTACGGGGAGTCCAAACCCAGTGCCACCTCCGCATCCGCAACCTCCGCCTGCTCCTCCTCCTCCCCTCCCCCCAGACGCCGCCGTTCCAGAGAGAGCTGCTCCACCCGGCTGAAACGAACACGCAAACAAAACAAAAGGGGAACAATGCAGATTGAGGAACCAGATCCACGGAAGGAGGAACCCACCGAGCGGAGATGGAAAAGGAGGATCGTTGGCCCACCTCCGGATGGCGGACGCATCGAGGGGCGCCTCGTCGGGACCCTGCGCCGGCACTAGGGCTCGCGCCTCCGCCATGGCCGTCTCTCTCTCTCTCTCCCGCCCAGTAGAGAGAGATTTGGTTTTCGAAACGGAGGGGAGAGAAGGAAAGCGAGCACGTGAGAGAGATGAAGGGCTGCGATTCGTCCGGGCAAACCGGACCCATTCAGCTGGATCCGTTTGCGCTTAATGGGGCCCCGGTTTGGTCGGCCCGCGATAAGTAGGAGCAGCCAGGCAGAGCCCTGCTGGCTGCTGCTCCGCGCCACACCTCTCCGCTTCATTCCTATCCGTCCCCCCCCCCCCCCGCGCTCTATCGTCGCGTCCTCCGTCGTCGGGCCGGGGGAGCGTCTCCGCGGCGGCGCAGTGTGCAGATCACCGCAGGTTCGCCTCTTGGTTTCCTCATCCCTTCCCCTCCTCTCCTGGTTCTCCATCCCGCGCGACCTTCTTGTTTCACATTTTTCGTTGTTCCAATTGCGCCTGCATTCAGGGCTACGTAACATCATCAGACTAAAGGTTTCGTGCGTGGTTCATCATGCTTGAAATTGAGAGTTTGGTGACCCGGCATATTTTGGAGCTAGTGATTGCGAGCATGTAAACGCAGTAGAATTCATCTGCCGACACTTCTTGTCAGATGTCTCGTAGCAGATTGGTAGCGCAGTCTTATAAACAAATAAACAAAAAGAGATGAGTCATGGCTGTAATCCACACCCCCAAAATGAGAATGTACCCTATTGTTTATGTAGAGAAAGCCTGAAACATTTTCTGCAGATATTTCTGCTCGAGTTTGTTTGAGTTCTGTACTGAACTTTCCCTCTTGAACTGCAGATTCAGAGACATGATGATGTCGCGACAGTGCACAAACCGCATCTTTCTAAGTGGAGGTTCCAGCTTCCTCCATGGCCTCAAATCTAGAGTTTCATCCAGTAGGAGTCGCGGCACCGTCAGACTCAACTGGTGCTGCGTGAGAGCTAATCTCTGGAGGACCGAGCGCCTTGGTGTCAAGGGGGCTACTCCGTCTGAGGTAATACATGATTGCTCATTAATATGATACCGAGACGATTCACCTCCTGTTATGCCACTAAGAACAGCAGGGTTTTCTCTCCTCCAGCAGATGATTGCTGTACTGCAAGCGTCAGATATTTTCAGTAGCATCAGGAACTGGAGCAAGTTGCAATTGGTCGCCATGACAGGGGTGATGGCATGTGTAGTTCTGGTAGTCCCTTCTGCTGATGCAATCGATGCTCTCAAGACATGCACTTGCCTGCTAAAGGAATGCAGGTGACTCTTCATCATGATGTCAACATAGTTTTGACATTCTTGCCTTTCCACAATCTTAGAATACAGACCCATATAAGGGCTGCTTGGTTCGGAACTAGACTCGCCTGGCTAAGCAAGCCTTGCCTTGCCAACGCGGCCGAGCGTAATTCTCTCATAAAAACTAGTCAAAATCATGCCTGCACAGACCACGAGGTAAGCTCTCTTGGAATCCAAATGCTTGATCGCCTCCGATTTCTGGCTCTACAAGGAAGCACATGATGTCAGAGACGATGATGGCGATGCCAGGGTGGAGCCGGTGCTGCATTTTGCAATGACTTGTGCTGTCCAGGGTTCAAAATTTTCAGCAAAATTTCAATGAAAGTTTCATGGATTTTGGTAATTTCTGGGCGGCTGAAAGAAAAATCTGAAATTTCATATTACAATAATCCATGTGCTTTATAACTCTAGACTCATATTTTTCATATTCTTCTACTCAATAGGTCTGTATTCTAATATTTTGTTTAGATACAAACATTTTAGAAAAATCATGCTTCATGTTTTTTAGATCGAAGGCATTCACCCAGGCTTTATTAGAAAGCTTAACGAAGGCCCAAGATCTGATGCTGAGGATACTAGCTTACAAAGACAAGCGTACCAACATCCAAACCATCGACAGGAAAGATTTAACAAAGCTCAACTAAACAAAGATCTCAGCTACCAACTCTAAACTACAGACACACTAGTTCTCCACCAAACTAATTTGCACCAGCTGAAAGCAAGTTAAACATATCATCCTCCATGGGCCTCAGCTTGGGCTTCAGGAGGGGACACCAAGTCTTCGCCTACATCAGCATCTTGTATTCTTGTCGATAATCACCACTGGTGAAGTCAGCACTTTGTTGTTGAAAACAGCATCATTCCTTGTCTTCCAGACGGTCCACATTGCTTCTGCACATAAGAAAAGCGTCACATGTCTTTTTTTTTTCTCCTCGACAAGCATTCACCACCTCAACAACAAAAAAAAAAAAAAAAAAAAAAAAAACCCTCTGAACAGCTGGTTGCCGATCTTGTCCAACCCAAAACATCTATCAAATAAGACCACAGAAAAACTGCAATGGGCCATTGAAATAAATGTGATCAGTTGTTTCAAGCTTATCACAAACTTTACAATTTTTAGGTCCAGACCATTGCCTCTTCTTAAGATGAACACCAGACTGGATTCTATCGTCAGCAGCCATCCAAAGGAAAATTTTCACTTCGAGGGGATTGTTACATTTCCACACGGTCATCATTTGTATATCCACAATTCCACCTGAAGTCATCAATTTGCTTAGAGATCTTGTTGAATACTTTCTAGAACGCTCAAGTGCCGAACAAGCGGCTGCCAAAATCCCAAGGCAAAGGCGGCGACACTTCAATGGGGTGGTAATCTACACGTTTTGGAATATTTGGAAGGAAAGGAATAGGAGGATTTTTCAGAACAGCTCCGTGGATGCAAGGCAGGTGGCCTCTAGAGCCAAAGAAGACATCGAACTACATGGGAGGGCGTTCAATAACAATTTCAATTAGTGGGTTCGGTGCTCCCATAGCGGAGAAAGTGTTCTGGGTGTGCCCTTAGGCCTTCGGCCATTCTGTACATAAACTCTTATTCCTATCTTAATTGAGAGGCAGAGCTCCTGCCATATTTTTCAAAAAAAAAGAACGCTCAAGTGCCCAGCATACATTGTCAGTGCCCTCAGAAAGCTGTACCTCTGCCGTTCATCCCACTCATCTCTCCGTGTCTCATCTAACTCTCTTCTAAACTGAATTAACCACTGCCCGTTCACTCTTGCCTTTGCTACCTCCAAATCCGGCTCTGAGGTTATTTGAAACAGCCTGTAGAATTTGATTTTTAAAGGACAGTCTCCCAGCCAATTATCATGCCAGAATCTTGTCTGCTGTCCTCCTTACCTCAACAGCTCTACCTCTCTGGTACCACTCTCGAATATCCAACAAAGATCTCCAAAACTATGAACCTTTCCTAGTCTTGATTTGAAAAATACTTTTCTGTCCCAGATATTTTCTCCTCAACAGTGAACAGAAAAGGCTATTATCTCCCCTCTCCAATCCATCAATCCATTTAACCAGCAAACAAACATTCATAGCTCTAACAAACATTGAACAGTATACTGCATGTTTAAGTCTCTAAAAAATTCTGACCAACTTTTCGAATTTTGGTAATTCCAGGGGTGGTCGAAAAAATTCTAAATACCAAACTTGAAAATCCTGGTGCTGTCCAACCTTAGGCTAAGCGCTTGCACCGAAGAGGCAAGGGGCATCTACATCATGGTCGGTGTGTCACGTCATGGCGGAACCAGGGGTGTCGTGTAACAAGGGTCTTCGTGGATGCCTCCCGATCGATATGGATGCGACATGTGTGATACGCAGAGAAAAAGGCATAGAGGTGACTCATGTGAGCATCCCATGGAGTTTGCCATGTCATGCCTCACCGGCAGAGACGAAGAAGTGGCTAGTGTAGTCGAGGCTAAAGTCGAAGTAGAAGCGCGTGAAGAGGACAAGCAGCAAGCAATGGAAACCGATCATCAGATCGAAAAACCAAAAGAAATGCCAATCAACCACCAGCAAGAGGGAAAACCGTGATCAACGAATTAGGAAAAGACTCCAGTATCCAATCAACGCAACTAGCGGCACTGCTCTCAGCAAATATCTTTATTGATGATCTTCAAATGGGCATACTAGGAGGCACCGTGAGGGAGTGTGCCCAGCGCGCCATGGAGGACAAACAAATAGGGTTTGTAGCCTAGTATTAGAACCTAAACCTGTGATACCATATTGAAGACTAGAATTAGTTCAGTTGCCGATTTATTGCTTCATCCTCATTATTGAGTTGTATGGACTGATCAGTTTAACCAAAAAACTTAATAAGGTAATAGAAAAAGGTGGACAATTCACTTATACTTTAACCCCTCACGTGTAGACTTTCATATCGGATCTCCAGTGATATAACAATATACTCTAACACTCATAGATGCTTAATCTTCCATTGTAATGCATCTTCCGTATTGCACTGCACTTTTTAAATTCTGCCAGCATTTTGTCTGTCAGATTTCTCTGCTTCATGAACTGCAGTGACTGCAAAGATGTCTCATTGTTTCATCCAGTGGGTTTTCTTTATTTATATTCAGTATATAGCCAATATAGGTCAATAAGAAGTTAGTAACTACTTGAAACTAAGAGCTCCTCGTTCACAAGCTTGTCATCTTTTGGATGAGAGTAAACTTAGATTGTTTTATACATTTGTTAGCTGTTACTCAATTGATTTTTCCTTTCACAGAATAGAACTGGCCAAATGCATAGCGAACCCGTCCTGTGCAGCAAACGTAGCATGCTTGAACACATGCAATAATCGACCTGATGAAAGTGAATGCCAGGTTAATCCCATAAACCTTGAGCTCACTGAAATCTTCCAGAAAAATAAGCCTTTTATGCTCTGCTTTTATCATCCATCAGATCAAATGTGGAGACCTGTTTGAGAACAGTGTAGTCGATGAATTCAATGATTGTGCTGTTTCACGCAAGAAATGTGTTCCAAGAAAATCTGATGTCGGCGAGTTCCCAGTCCCTGATCCATCTGCCCTGGTTAAGAACTTCAATATGGCAGATTTTAATGGCAAATGGTACATTTCAAGTGGCTTAAACCCAACATTTGACACATTTGATTGCCAGCTTCACGAGTTTCATGTCGAGGGAGACAAATTAATTGCAAACATAACATGGAGAATCCGCACCCCAGACTCTGGTTTCTTTACCAGGTCAACCGTGCAGCGTTTTGTGCAGGACCCCTCACAGCCTGGCATACTCTACAACCATGACAATGAGTTCCTGCACTACCAAGATGACTGGTAAACCCTCTTAGAAATTCTTTTCCACCATTGTCAATGTATCATGCCTCAGGTTTATCAACTTGATATTTGCTGACCTGTAGGTACATTATCTCATCAAAGGTTGAGAACAAGGATGATGACTACATATTGGTATACTACCGTGGCCGAAATGACGCATGGGATGGTTATGGTGGTTCTGTTTTGTACACAAGAAGTAAAACTGTACCTGAAACAATAATACCTGAGCTAGAAAGAGCTGCAAAAAGCATAGGTCGGGACTTCTCGACGTTCATCAGGACTGATAACACCTGTGGTCCTGAGCCGCCTCTTGTGGAGAGAATAGAGAAGACTGTGGAGGAAGGAGAGAAGACCATCGTCAGGGAGGTGAAGGAGATTGAGGGAGAGGTTGAGGAGCTGGAGAAGGAGGAGGCATCATTGTTTCAGAAGCTGGCAGAAGGTCTCATGGAGGTGAAACAGGATTTGATGAACTTCTTGCAGGGGCTGAGCAAGGAGGAGATGGAGCTGTTGGATCAGCTGAACATGGAAGCGACTGAAGTTGAGCAAGTCTTCAGCCGTGCACTGCCATTGAGGAAGCTAAGGTAGCTCCAGCACCAAAGGACTTGGAGAAAACAAGCCATCAAGTACTGAACGAAATAGATTCTATTTGCCACAGCAGTACCTACAGTGACAGATTGTTGAACAGACAGCAAACATTTGGAATTCTCTTCTTCTTTTTCCTTTTCTATGGTCACAACATATTCCCAGGTTAGCCCTATTTGGAAAGCATCAAGAGACAATGTAACTTTTCTTGCCAGACAAAAAAAAGAACAAGTATATACTATGCTACTTTTCCTAATAATACTTGGTACTACACTATACCATCAAGGTGCTAACTAGCATATAGTGGGTTGGTTTCAACATAGCGGATCGTGAATAGCAGGTGTTATTGCGTAAATTCTAATAGCGGTGTTTGATAATCACACACATTACTACATAATAGATTTTCGGAGACAGTCATTTCTTATTTTTTGTCCGCCTCTAATCAATAGTCACTATTAATCACACTTTACGGAGGACGTCGGAATCCGCCTCTAATCAATAGTCACTATTAATCACACTTTACGGAGGACGTCGGAATCGTTCGCCTTTAAAAATTGATTAACGGAGGCGGGCACCTAAAGATGTCCGCCTCTAAAAATCGATTAACGGAGGCAGACGTCTTAAGGTGCTCGCCTCTGTTAATAGTTCTACAAAACCTAAAAAAATGTCCTTCCCAGGAATTGAAAACTTTGGTAGATTGTATTGAGAACTATAACTTTGGTATAGACCATGTCAACATCCGAGGTTGTTTGAGAATTTTAGATTTCAAATTTCAAATCCATGAACTTAAAAACAACATTTTAGGACTCTAAACTATTTCAAATAAAAAACTTTTCAACTAAAAAGTTGTAGATCACGTCAAGTGCTACAAATTTGATATAAAGTTTGTCTTTATCTAAGTTTATATAAAAAAATATTATTAATTCTTTATGGATTCAACTATTTATATCTCTGAAAATTGATTTTTAGAGACGGACGCTTAGGATGCCCTAAGGCAGCCGCCTCTGTGATGGACGCTTACTCGCTTAGGATGCCCTAAGGCATCCGCCTCTGTTACGATGATTTTCCAGAGCTCCTAGATATGCCCACCTCCATTAATCAAAAAGACCGTGTCCTAAAATCGTTTTTGCGGTAGTGACATAAATTTATGTATATATCATAAACAATAATTAAAAATAGACATTTAATTGCACTTGTAGGTACGATGTCTCACATACTTTAAATTAAGAAAACAAACATGGTGTCCACACATAACATATAAAATCATCTCATATCAGAGTTTTTTTAAATAGATTATAAGAGACATAAAACAGTTTATAAAACCATCATTTGTTGTTATTGTAAGAAGTAGCAACCTCATCACTCCCATAATCTCTCGAATCATTTGTGTCCGTTACAAAGAATTGCGGACCACTATAGCTGTCTATTACCTCAAATAGTGACTGTTAAGTTCCATCCTGCTGAGGGCAATCTTTGGTGTAGTGCTGGAGCAAAAAAGCTCCAGGAACTCTTGGTCAGGGCACCGGCCTTGGGGGTATAAGGCAGGCTGTGTTGCCTGGTCGTCGTCGTTTTTTTGTGGCGTGTCTGTTTTAGCTAAGTTGGTATGTGTGTTTGTGTTGTTTTTATACTCGAGTAGGATCTAACCAGACTCATGTTTTTTTATTTCTACCTTAATGAAATGACACGCAGCGCTCCTGCGTAGTTTGAGAAAAAAAATAAGTTCCATCCTACTAAATCTAGTCCACTACGTTATAGTGTAGCGGTAAGAGATCGCTACTGCTATTGTGGACGCTATAGCGGCCGCTACACTGCTATTTAGTTCCATTTATATCATATCTTGTATGAGAATTGTTTGATGTTAAAGTTTCATTTGCTATTTTATCTAAATTTAAGTCATTTCCCTATGTAAAATGGGGAACTCTTATATTTGCATATGTCCTAAACTCCTAATGCAGTAGGGACCTCTACCCCCTGTTTCAGTTGGGAAAAAAAAAGTATAGTTACATATCTCCTAATTTCAAGGATTTTTTTAGAGGCTCTCTGGAAAAGTTTATTATACTAAGAAATGCTCTTCAGGAAGATCCCAACTAGAAAAATGGTAGTAAAAGGACAAATGATTAATTTGTATGGAATTTTCTGTTTATAATCTGATCATAGCTATTGAGAATAACAAGGGAGGTTTTGAATAAAAAAACTGAAAGCACATTGTTGGTGTCTGGCTGATATCCACATTAACTAACTATAGAACTCCAGAGCCCATTCGATAAATCTTTTATTATCGCAAGGAAATTGCTCACTCCATACTTTACAAATCTAAATGGTATCATATATATGTTCCATGTAAGTGAAGAGCTTAAATGGAACAATCCAATTACAGATACATAATCACACCAACAACAACAAACATGACAACTAGCACAGGAAGAGTTACAAGATAGGGATCTCATCACAGAAGCAGTATAGGAAGTTGTCCAGAACTCTTTGAGATCATGTCCTCGTTTTCTCAAAGTATGCAGCAAGAACATTTCTGGAGATAAAAGAGACAAGGATCAGTCGATAAGATATCCCTGTATCACATGTGGAGTTTTAGGGAACTTTAAATAAGGTTATCTGTGTGTTTTAATTTTTCATGTTTATTTATCTGGAAGGGAAATTCACTCATTTGAAGAATCTACAGGTATAACAGTTTGACATTCTATACCAAAACAATGCCACGATTAATGGTTTACTACTATTGACAGAGCAGTAAGGAATATGTCTCAGTGTTTGCGCTGCCATGAATCAAAACAAACAAATGAAGATAATTAACACATCATGCAGCTTATGTATTTATGTTATTATGTAACATATCTTAATACAAATCTATCATATAAGAAATTGACAATGAAGTTGCCAGTTTTTTTCAAAGAAAAAAAGCGAAGTTGCCACTTGCCAGTATATATTACTTGCAGAATACAGATAATGATGTGTGGGTTCCCCCAAAAAAAAAAAAACTGTTCTCAAGGCTACCGACCGACCAGCAGTATGGCATACAAATATTGTCATCGATACTTCAATGAATTTAAGGTCACAAAATTAAATCTTTAAGGAACATATGAATGAAATATATAGAAAACATTTATTGTTTAGTCGTCAGATCAAGGTTCAAGATCACATAGCTTGGACAGATTGGACTGTTAATGCCAGACAATTAGTCATAGTTGATTACAAGACAATTAAATTTTATTGGTAGCTTGTTGGTCACTTGCTGTTCAAAAAGGCAATTTGTTTCTAGTACCCTTCTCGCTGTAGTGTGGCTGTGTGTTAGTGTGAGTTTTGAGTGTATTTTCGGGGGACTTTGTCCTCCTTGTGTACTCTCTTCTTTCTTAATAAAATGATACACAGCTCCCTTGCGTGTTCGAGAAAAAAAATAGATGAGCCGTGGACATCTAATGTTAGTGCACTAATATAGTCAGGCTATGTTCTACTGGAGAACATAGGGAAGATTAAATGCCAGAGAGTTCTAAAAGCAAATAGCATAAATATCTTTAGTTTGTTATATATGATCTATCAGATACAATACGTAATTAAGTTAGCATCAACGTCATGGAGATGATGATACTATTTCTGCATAAGTGCATTTACATATATGGTGTGCAATCATATACCAAATGAATGAAGAATTGAACATATAAACTGAATTTTCAATTTTACTCGTTTTTGCATACCTGTTGCTCCTTATTCTCCTGGCTACGGGTGGTAGATGGTTGCCTAGCAGAAGAGGTAGGTGACAACCTATCGTCCCTTACTCGGTTGAAGATACCAGTGTACTTTTCACCTGATGCTGCATTTGCATCATCCCATTCACCAAAGGGTGGTACAGCCACTTCTTCTTCAGGCTGGATTGACAAATGCAAAGCAAGAGTAATTACTCTAAAGGCATTTCTAGACCATATTCATAGAAATATTATATTATTGAAAAACAGAAAGATAGTAAGGTATTATTACCTCATAGCCACCCGGCTTCATCCTGCTCCTTCCAGGTGTATGCTGGCCATGCCCCTCTGAAGATGGCCTCCTCTCTGGAGTCTGCATTCCAGTCAACCTGTGCTTCGGCTTTGATTGGTTGTTTGGCTGCATTGGTGAAGCAGACCCAACAGCTGTTCTGTAGGGGCTCCTTGGTGCCCCGGCATTACTCCCTTGTTCTCTCTGAGGATTTGCATGTCTTCGTGGTGCAGGCTCACGGTGAGTAGGCCGGTCGGAGTGTCGTTGGTGGTCAGTTTCAGGTCTCGGTCGAGGTGGTGGGTTCCTAGGACCCTGGTCTTGAGGATCGGTTTTGTAGGCCATTGGATGCAAAGGCGACTTGCGAGGATGTTCTGGGTTCCTCCTTGGATCATTTGGTTGTGTAGGAATTCCTGTTTTCTTGTTCTTCTGTGCATCCTCGAACTTTTGTGTGTAAGGGGTGTTTCCTGTGGTTTCCCAATCCCCAAACGCAGGAATTTCAGGGTGCTGTACAGAGCAGATCAATCGGTAGCTTTAGTCAACTTTCGGAGGACTATGATTTATGATATATATAAACATGTAAAAGCATCCATCTGTTGCTAGGATCATTTTTGTGGGAGAAGAATTAGCAAGGACAAAAAGGTTCTCAAGCATCCCAAACTATGCTGAATACTCTACAGCAAGATTCACATTAACATTTCTGAAAAAACTAGGACTGAAACCCCCTAAATATTTGGGATGACTATGATACATGCTGACATGCAAAAGAAGAGTATAATCCATATATCAATCTGGGTCAGGTGCACTCAGATCTAGAATTGTGACATTTGCAGTTCACTGGTTTCAACAAGGATTTATCTGGTAAAGCATCTGCCATATATCAACCTTAGAAAAAAAATTACTCACAGCATAAAAAGGGCTACCATACACAGCACACCAATCACCACAAGAACAAACTAAGGTGGGTTTATAATTACCAAACCAGCTAAGCACACTGCTCATTCATCAGTAGTTATAGGTCCCATATGTCTCCCTGTGTCTTCCAGACAGGATGTCTAAAATTAACTACAGCGAAAACACGTCCAGATGTAAAATGTCAAAAATTTCTCCAGCCTGAGCAAGACAAGGCAGAACCAAAATATCATTCTACACTAGTTCTTTTCTAACCAGTCAATTAGCCATCACATGACAGACCAATTCCAGATTTCTTACAGTTGAATCAAAATGTAATACACTGTACCAAGACATCAAGAGGTCAAAGACATGATAAGTACACAAAATCGGAAACGATTTACTCACCGCCATGGGCCAATTCAGATCTGCAAGGCGGAATTGAGCTTCTCCCGTGCAAAGAAAATTCTGAACTACCACCCTTTTTTACACAAATTCTTGGAGGAACAGAACACAGTCCTCCAAAGGAAAGCACAGAAGTGTCAGTTTTTCCTCAGAGTAGTACTGCCTGTACTATTCTTTCCTCGAAGAGTTAGCATAGTACTCCTTTCATCTCAACCAACTCGCCAGGAACTAACAGAATCAAGATCAAATCCTCCCAAGAAAGGAATATCACAGGAACCCCCAAGTTTATAGCCTTTTTGCAGCAAGGATAAAGTTAAGATACCCCCAACCACCCAAATCCATAAAAACGAGGAGGGAGGATTGAAGGAAGCTCTGCCCTGCCACCGAAATTCACCAAATCCTCTCAGGAAAACGAGAAGTAAGAGCTGCAGATGACTAATTTGACCCTCAATTATTCACAGAAGCACCAAAATCACCAGGATTGATGGTGTCTTCTGCTGGCTACACTTTCCAACTATTCAACCTGAACAAGCATCCAACCCAATTAAATAAAGATCAAATTGTCTCGTCGACAACACAGAGCAGAAGGAGCCACCAAGGAGAAGTCAAAGTTGGATTCTTTGACGCTATATAGGACTGCAATTCGACTACCCAAGAAAATGGATCGAAGGTGACATCCTTCGCACGAATCTCTCAAGAGAAAACACAAAAAACACTCTAGAAGAAACTCAATTTTCTCAAGGAAAACGCTCAAATCCCCCGCGGCGGAAGGACCCGAGTCACCGAAATCGAACTCAAAGGTGGATCCTCTCCTCTGACCTTGCGGCTTCAGAAGTAGTACACGCGCACGAGAGTGAGGAAGTGGGAAGGAACAACCGAACAAGGAATTCAGAGAGGGAGGAGAGGAAGAAAAAGAGAAGGAAGCGAGGAAGAAGACAAAGACGTTGACGAGGCAGTGAGCGCCGTTTTGCTTGTCAGTTCGAAAGCCTTCAAAGCTCCTTTTTTTTCGTTTTTGGATAAAATTTGGTACGGATATGCTAAAGTACGGAGAGTTTCTTCGTGCCTGTTTTTGCCCGTTCCGTGTTTTTTTCAGTCCTTTTTTTCACTTTTTGGGTTTCAGTTTTTTCCTTCCACGTAACATTTGTAAACACTTGCTCTTGCTAGTTTAGCTAGGCGTAGTAAAATGTCAGAGGCTTGGTGGGAGAAAACACCGCCGGGTGTTGAAGTCCGGATGAATGCTGATTGTATAAACTTTATGTCTAGTTAATAAAGCTCTTCTCTACTCACAAAAAAAAAGTTGGGCCAATAGATGAGCCCGTGTCCGCCACTCTTTCAGACCACTTCTTGTGCCAATAGCCCTCCACTCCATCCTAAATTAAAAAAAAAAACTCGACCGGTGAGGGAAAAAACGTTCTCACGGCATTGTCATAGAAAGGGACCGTATGACCCCGGTCGAGAAAACCCCTGAATCCTGGCATATGCCCCGAAGGGCCGAGTGAACCGGGACAGATCATCAGACCGGACGCAGCCAGAAGACGCACCGTAGCCGACGCAGTCACCAGGCTCGCGTGCACAGCGAGGGGATTTTTTTGGGTGCGAGACCGGAAATTCACTTCCCGGGGAAATCGAACTCTGACCGGCAGCCTCCAACCGAGCAAGGCTCGCCACCCGAGCTAGGCTCGGTCCGCACTCCATCCTAAATTATAAAGGCATATTTGGATCAGAGCTTGATTATTATAATTTAGATTATGCATAGGGATTATTATAATTAGGATTATGAATAATCATAATCAAAGTATTTGAATCAATAATGGATTATGGTGATTGATTATCATTGATTAAAGTGAGAAAATCATATCTTATTATTTATATATAGTGGACTCGGTAGGTTTCCTCAGCTATTGGGAAAGTCTGATTGTCTGCAAAGAACCCCTAGCCAGTGAGGACAGCAAGGACAAACAGCCAGTTCACCTGGCAAGAATTCCCAGAAACCGCAGCCACCAAATAAACAAACCGCACACTTGCTGGTCTCCTCCAAACTCCGGCTGGATCAAGATCAACATTGACGGAGCTTTTGTAGGCCAGTTGGGTGAGGCGGGAGTAGGAGTTGTGTTGCATGAAATAGTGATAGGCACGTAGCCTTCTCGGCGTGTAAGTACTACGTACGGAAGGTGTGGTAGTGCACCCGAAGCAGAAGCTTTGGCCTGCAGCGAAGGATTACGGTGGGCTGTCCAGCGGCAACTGCCTCGGATCATCATCGAAACGGCCTGTGCGTCTGTGCATGGATAGTTGAGGCCATGAGAAGCGCGCAGGAGGACAGGTCGGAGATTGGCTTCGTTATAGAGGAGGCAAAGGGGCTCACTCGTTTGTTGAATGAGTGGCGCATTTCCCGTGTAAAGAGAGAAGGAAACAACGTTGGAAATGCTCTTGCTAGTTTAGCTAGGCATAGTAAAATGTCAAAGGCTTGGTTGGAGAAAACACCGCCGGGTGTTGAAGCCTGATCAATGTTGATTGTATAAACTTCATGCCTAGTTAATAAAGCTCTCTCTTTACTCACAAAAAAAAAGTTAGGCCAATAAGTTACTCATTTAGGGCAACATGAGCCCGTGTCCGCTACTCTTCCGACCACTTCTTGTGCCAACAGCCCTCCACTCCATCCTAAATTATAAAGGCATGTTTGGATGACAGCTGGGTTATTATAATTTGGATTATGCATAGGGATTATTATAATTAGGATTATGAATTACAATAATCAGAGTATTTGGATCAATGGATTATGGTTGATCCTAGTGAGAAATTCATATCTTATTATTTATAGTTTGGCAGGTTAGACAATCAGTTAGGGACAAGTTGGACTTTCAAAACACATAATCTCTTATAACCTGGTCTCGCCTGTCTTATGGTATTATGGTAATCAAGAGTTTTGATTATAATAATCCATCATATAATTAATTATGTTTAAATCAAAATTTGACTATATAATCTGATTATTATAATCGGCGGAGTATATCCAAACAAGTCCTAAAATGTTTTGGCGATTTTCTAGATACATAGCTTTGGTTACGCACTTAGATATACACTATGTTAAGATGCATAATAAAAGCAATGCATTTAGAAAAGTCAAAATGTCTCATAATTTGCAATGGAAAAGTAGTTTAGTAATTAGGAAAGGTAAGCGTGACGAGGATTACATGATGATCTGCCTAGGACTGTCATTTTATATTGCAAAGACATTAGATGTGGTCAGACAGAAGAATTATTGCAAGAGATATAGAAAATCTCAAACGTCTCACGAGCTGTTGGAAAGCTTAGCGTGTACAGTACCTTTCCCAGTAGCCGGCATCAATCAATGGGATACAAGTCAAAACCACGCATGTTCAGCATGGAAACTACCGGAAATTATTGGCCATCAGTAGTTGACCTTGATAGAGCTCATTCTTGCAAGGATCAGACACAATGTATTCCTGTGTACATTGTATGGGCGTGTGTTAAATTAGGCTGCTAAGGCCTCCGATTTTTTTTTCTTATTTGCTATGTTTTCATATAAAAAATGAACTGTTTTTTTTCTTATTTCTTGTGTTTTCCATATAAAAATGAACAGATTTTTAAGAAGTTCCGTAAAATTTCTACGCCTAACTAGCGCGAGACCCAAGTTTCATGCATAAAAAAAGTTGCCCAAATAAACTAGAAATATTGTCAGTGATTTGTGGCATTGTAAGCATTGTTGGAGAGGCACCTCCGATGATGATTTTGACGGTACCAAAAAAATATGACCCATCTGTGTAACATCTCATGCGCAAAAAAAAAGCCAAGAATGCCACTAAACGTCCCTTCCCTCGTGCTGGAGCACAAGAGCACAAGAGTCAGCAGCAAACACGATAGGCAAAGTAAAACGCGGGAGCAACAACAACAATAAAACTATGATTAAGAAAGGTTCCACCTCAATTAATATTATTAAACTGCGAAGGGTCATCATGACTAATTATTAGTAGTATGAAATTATTAGTAGTATGAATTATTAAGGCAACAATTAAATAAAAATTTAATAAACAAAAATAGATTATTAGTAGTATGAAATTATTATAGAAATTATGCTATAGGTGATAAAAATAATATAACAAGCCAAAACGGTAGCAAACCATCGTTATATTCACTTGCCTCTTTACCAAAAAAGTTCAAAAGTACTATCAACGTTCCAAAGTACTACCACTTGATCACAAGCAATTCTCAGTACTAACATAATCATACAAGCAAGTACAAGTACAACAACAATTATGCACTAGAGCACACCCAAACCCGACATTTAAGCTTCTACCGTTTGCGCTACAATTCATGACAACATCACTATCTCTTCTCTTTTTCATATACTTGAACCACACATCCAAATTTTACAAGATTATGAACAACTCCATTATCTACAACTTTCGTATATCGTACGGTTTTGCATAAGAGGTTTCCAAGATGGCATAATTAACCATTGAATTTAACTGAATACTTCTGATGACCAAAACAGAACATCACACTTCAAAAATTCATAACTAAAGATATATTAATTCCAACATCATAAACGTTATCAATCCAGAAATCTTAACAAAAATTACTTTTAGAATTCGAAGAGCCTAAGATACACAAAACAAGACTTCAAAACAACCAAACTTTTCTAACAACGGAGCAACAATAGAGCACTAAAACAGTCATAACTCGAGATATACTGATCCATAATTTATGATCTTTAACAATATGAAAAGCTTATGAAATTCCCTACAACTTTCGTTTATATCATACCACGTGATTCTGGATTTAAGATATGATAAACTGAATGTGTCTAATACTGTCCAGATGCATCATCAAGCAAAGATCAAATCTCCTAAGCCTTAAGGGATATAAATTTGATCTCTACACCAAAAGAAAGACACCGAAGTCTGCTACATAAATGTATTTTTTCTATGATTTTTAGAGACTTAAAAAGCAGTAAACATCATATAAACAATCACTACACAATCTGGAAAAAACTATAGGGCTTAATTATGAGATTAGAATCCTAACCCCATTCACTAATCCATCGAATTCGGTAAAACCTAACACGGATTCCCTTAAAAAATAGTGGGAAAAAGATAGATCTTACTCCAAAAGCGAGTATGACGAATACACACAACTTCTTTGTGGCAATCTCCTAAGCTACACGTCTCATCAACTTCATCTACTCCGTACATATCATCACCATCAAGAACAGTGGGAGGAAGTATGGAATTGAGAAAAAACCAAAAGGAGAAGAAGATGACTAACTGGTTTTAGAAGAGGAACGCATACGGCCGTGACCCAAGGTCAAGCCCTAATTTCTCTCCCGCTCATCTCTTCCTTCTTCTTGCTTTTACCCGTGCATAAGAGACACGACGGCTCAAGGGCGAAAGAGATGCGAAAAGGCATGGAAAAGAAACATGGTCGGGTATCGTAGCGGTGCTACAGTACACATGGTTATTGATCGTTTTTTCCCTTCAATCTTCCGATGCCCGTAGTTTCTTGATCCCAACTCTGGACAACGCATATGAGTAGTCAAACGGAATGCATTTGACGAGCTCTACGCATCTATGATATCTTATCGTCCATTAGAGCTACAGATAAAGATTATATTTTTTGTCACTTATTAAACTTCTATTTAGGCCCTGTTTGGTTGGGCTTTTCAACCTGCTTTTGCTTTTACAAAAGTCAAAAGCCAACCAAAGGGGTTCAAAGCCATAGCTGCTTTGGCCCAAAAGCAGCTTTTCCTCCAGTACAAATCCAAAAGCAGGTTCCCCTGCTTTCACCTAATTTGGAGGTGGGTAACTTCAAAGAAATTACCCACCTGCCACTGGTTATGGAAGAAAACGATTTGTTTTTTTCTTCTATCTCGTCCCATCCATAGAAACACCACGCGATGGGAGCACACAAGGAGTTCCGCCAGCGACTACTACGGCCGGCCGCTGCCCCCAGGTTGCCGCCCTTGGCCGGTCGCTGCCCCTAGGGCCGGCCGGCACACCCACCAGCCGCTTCCCCCAAGGCGGCTCGCTGCCCCTCTATGCTCGGTTGCCCACCTGCCCAGGCTGCTCGCCCGAGGCCGGCCGCCGCCCAAGCCGCTGCGTCCCTCTCCGACGAAGCACCGATCACCCCTTCTCCGCCTCCACAGTGACAGTGCCTACACCATCGCCCTCCCTCGAGCAAACAAGGCTAGATCTGGATCATCGAGCATACACCGGCGACGGCATCTTTGGGCCGGCGGCGGCGCTCCTTTGGGAAGCTGGTGCCCTCTCTCCCTATGATGGAGCTCTTGGCCGGTGATGGAGCTCCCTCAGGCCACCATGCGACAGATGTGGGGTTGGCTGACACATAGAACCCGCTGATAGCTGCTTTTTAAAAAGCTACAGCTGTGCAACAAAACAGCCTTGAGATTTTTTCAAAAGCCCACAAGCCACACCTGCTTTTCCACAAGCTACAACTCACAATAGTTTTTTCAAAAGCCACAACCCAACCAAACATGGCGTTAGCTATATACCACTTTACACTTCATGACACATATTTTTTGGGTACTATAATCTAGCACCAAACAGAAACAGTAATATTTGGTACCTTTTGAAGGACCCATAAAAGGCTCTAGGCTATCTGGATGCTCCCTGACGATGTTGAGTACTACAATCTGGCATCAAACAGAAGTATTTGGTAACTTTTGAAGGACCCACAAAAAGCTCTAGGCTATCTGGATGCTCTCAGATATTGATTAACTTGATTGCATTGTTAAAGGTGGTGTGTTGATATAAATAAATAAAGGCTCTTTTTTCTATTTTAGGAAAGCTAATTGTTATAGGTGGTGCGCTCATATAAAATCAACTCGCATGGGGGGAGGCATATGATAAGATGTGTTTATAATTGGTTAATTAAGATAGAGATGGGTCTCTTCCAAGAAGATATATAAAGGTATTCTAGTTCATTGCCCTAACATTTACTGTTAAAATATATGAAAAAATGCAATCAAATCAATACTAGCTACTATATTGGTTTCTAGGAATTTCAAAGCCATTACATAGTCTTTCTTCCCTTTTTCCCAAGAGTTGCCATCTTCTAGACTCCAGTCATCAGTTAGCTGCTTGCTCCTGATTTTGACCATCAACTGAAGTTTGAAGGCTTCGAACCAATATGTCCTTTTCAATTCAACTTGTCAGTTGTCCTACCTTGACACAAGAATTTGCGAATAAATAACTCCTAGCTACTTGAAGCTGATCGATAGGCCTCATGGTTAGGCTTGTGGGGTATACACACGAAAACCTTCGTTAGGAAAGTTATTATGATTGAAGAGAAGTAAAACAAACACATTTCTAGCTAAAAAATGAACCAGAAGCTTAACTCAAAGGCCTTTCGAACGTACTATCAAAAAGCAAAATTCAAGAGAATGCAAATATTCCCTCATGTCTTAAAAGAGTGACATTTTGAGTATACTTGCAAACTTTGACCATATTGACTATTTTTGTGTTCATTGAGATGAGTATATTTGTTCCAAGAAATAGTTTCATAATCATATAAGTTTATTGTAGTTGTTGTTGACGTTGATTCAGGTCACACACCGGTATGAGCTAGATCGCTCGAGGCTGTACACAGCCCAAATATGAAATGGAGGGAGGTCCTAATGGTAAGGCCGGCCAGCATGTCGACGACACCGATTCGACATTTAATCTTTGCTCGAAAAAACCATGAATGCCTTCGGGAAGACTATCGGGGCGATGAACAACGAGGTTGTTTTAGGATCGGCAAGTCCACCTAAAACGCAAGCAAAACTCATCGAGAGACGTGCTGGACAACAAGTGAATGGAAAAGCTAGGGTTAGAGATAAAAAGTAAGGTAGACATGTGTTTTTGACGATTGGATAGATGGATCTTTCAACCAGTCATGATTATCTCAAATAAATAGAGGATACTAGTCTTATCCCAATTGGAAACTTATTCTACACGGAATTTGCAAGTTTTTCACGAGATTGGAGAGTTGGTGTGTGCGGGTTGCAGTGAAAATATCCCGGGAGCCTAATTTCTTCATCCGGACTCCAAATTGGATTTCTTTATATATTTTTCAATCATCTCATGGGAGGAATGCAATGGTGAAATCTATCATAGCCGGTTTCTGTTGGTGGATTTTCCTGAAGTCTCATTTTCTTTACTCGAACTCCAAATTTGATGATTTCGATCGTCTCCCAATGGTGAAGTCCGTTACACATTTTGACAAAGTACAAAGACTGGCTCAGCTGGTTTTGGGATACCGGCTAAGCCTGTTTCTCCTAAAACTTTTAGGATCAACTCATTTTCATCTTTGCTCGTGATTTTCAAGATCCATCTTCAACCTCCCTATCACTTCTTGAATATTAACAGTTGTTTTGTTAATCTATTATAGTAATATTATTAGTTAAAGTTTTGCTTTAGAGATCGTTTCGAAGTCCAAATTTTGGCTCTTTCTGTGTCCGGAGCGATTGAATACGGAGGATCCTAAAACGTTAAAATAATAAAAACAACATGAAAACATATAAAATTCACGAGAAAGGACGCTAAAATGCAACTAGAGGGAGTATAAAGCAGAGGATTCTGGTGTATACTAGCAATTTTTTTCTTTCGGTTCCTATGACAATATATATATATATATCTGTTATTATATGCAGAATTTCAGCCCTTTGTGATTGGACGGACTGATAAATTACCTTTGCCGGCGCTAAGTTAATTAATCATCATCTACTGGGGTGACAGAGGGCTGACGAAAATTGGATGACGATCAGCCAAGACCGCCTGCTATATCATCCAAGCCTGCATGTCCTCTTCTCGGGGTTAATTTTTTTTTTCTTTTGGGAAGATTTTAGCTGTGGCCAGATCACTGAAGCTGCCATCAGCCATACACCAAAATTCCGATCCACGCCTTGGAAAACATAACATGGGGGTCGAATAATAAAATATATATCAGCATTGATGTGGCAGAACCGTCCGGAATAGCATACTTACGGAGGCGCTCGTCTTCCACCAAACACTAAGCACCCCGAAAGCAAGCTACAACGGACGGTATTCGTCGGGCACACCCCAAGGGAGAACCCGAAAGATCCACATTTTTCCTAAGGATTCAATAATGAGAACGAGTTACAATACTAGTCCATTTCATATATCAGAGTTTTAAAAAAAATACATTATTACAATACCAAATATTAGAGTGCGGAATGATAAACAGCGGAATTTAAAAAAAACATCTAGCGATAGAGACGAGGATCCGTCTGAGCCCACCAGAAGCATCCTCCACACAAGGTACATCTCATACATCACCTGCAACAGGGTAAATAAACCGTGAGTACACAATGTACTCGCAAGACTTACCCGACTAGTGGGAATAATTTTCCAACTCCAAGGAATATGAGAAGCTTTATAGTTTGCTGGTTTATTTTTAGCAGAAAGCAATACTAATAGCGAGTCCTTATTTAGGTTGTTATTATTGGCCGCGTTAAGTTATTATCTATGCAGTCTATATAAGCACTTATTCTACTTTCAAGCAAGAATTGAGCAATCAGTTCTATTTCATCACCTTCCATCTTTCAGTTCTTACTACGATGCTAGAGTTAAGACAAGTCGTACCGACTCGGTGGCGATTCGCGAACCAATGTGCCCAGCTGGGTGCCCTGAAAACACACGTCCCGCTTGGACCCCAGGCACAAGCAGGACTAACCCATCACTCTCCTGTCCTGGGTGTCCAGGTCTCCGTCCAAACTTGGACTCCAAACCCCCACTCCTGAGTCCTGGACTCAGTGTGGTGCCAGGACCTACACCATCTCCGCCTCCAATCAGTCGGTCCGGAAAGAGCCGGATCCACGACAAGAGAGCAACAAGTCTTCTCTGCGCCCATACCCAAGTATGTGCTCGGGACAATAGATCTGTGACTTGCCTAGCGTCCATTGCAACGACCGGCCCTTAATCGGCACGGACAGGAAAAAAGTGTAACCAAGTCATGCCCTGTTGGCCGCAGAACACAACCCCTTACACCCACCAGTACCCAAACCATATCCCTGCCCGATCACTATTTTTCTTTCCACCATTTTATCATGAGTGATCATATTTTATCACCTATTTACGAGTAACGGCAGGTTACTCACGCTACCGATATCCTGAGCATAGCAGCTACTCGACCTGTACTAGTAGGACTCATGGGTAGATATATCTATGCAGGTAGTTTCCATAAAATGTCTGTAACTTAAATGCACATCACACATATATATATATTCAATGATCATTAAAAATAGGGGTTATGCACCGGGGCTTGCCTTGGGCAGATGATGGGTCAGTAGGGTCATCACCGAATGGCTCCGAGGCTCCTTCCTACACGAGGATCTCCTCCTCGTACTCCTCGATGACCTTGTCGTACTCCTATTCGTCGACAGACATGACTTCTACCAGCTCGTGATCTACATGCATGAAGTGATGATGCAATACTTAGTAATATAGCAACAACAGCTCTTAAAATAAGGTACCTCTGTCTAACTACTACGCTAGTGCTACCGACCACGGTATTAAGTTATCTATTGCTATCAACAACAAGTATGAAGTATGGCATTTATCATTATCGCAACTACAACTATCCTTACTCCTAATGCTGATTTACGCTATATACAGTAAAACAAGGATAATAGCTACTCTACTTATCAACCTACCCTAGGGCTATAAATTTTACAGCAAGTACCTACCAACCTAGCAAGCCTACTGTAAAATTTTTATATCTACAGCTATCAACAATCTTCCACAAATATTCCTATAAATATTAACCTACATAATATTAGCTCTCTAGTTTTGAATTTATGACCCAATCCTTATCACAGCTAACTGCAATCTAACTGTACTAACAAGTAGATGGTATTTTTGTGAACTTAACAAAATTAGTCTCACTATTTTTGGACCACTACACAATTTACTACAAATTATCAAAGTTCAGCTAAAATCTTTATTGAATAAACACATCCTATTTTACTGGAAATAGGAAAACGCCATTCTATCGCGCGGCCCACTCGGTTCGACTCGGCCCACCCTGGCTTCCCGCCCGCGCGCAGGCCTAGCGAATGGCGCGGCTCGCTCGGCGTCGCGTGACGCGGCCCATCGCAAGCGGCCCACAGCGGAGCCGAGCGCGGCTGGCGCATTTAGCGAATAAGCCCCTGTTCTTTACCCTATTCTCAAAACTAACATGAGCACTATTACACTGAGTCATAGGTTTTGCAACTGCCACCCTCTCCTTTCCCTTCTTCGCCGCGGCGACGTCCCCCGGCACCCGTGCGCACACCGGCGCGACGACGCGGCACCGGGCGGCTACGCCGGCCACACCCGACCCTCCAATCCCAACCTAAGGAGCTGATGCTCACCTTGACTTCAACGCGCAACGATCGGAGGCAATACGGCAAACAGGGGCGCTGTCCCGAGCTCCATCCCCGGCGATGGCCCTTTCCCTACGACGGCGGACGTGTTCCCGTGAGCCACAACCTCAACAGCGTGAACCAACTCATGGGTAGGCAACAGAGACTCACCCCGTGCTTACCGGTCACGGTGGCTTGACCGGAGACGGCTCGAGTGGGCCTGGCCACGTGCACCCGGTAGGCCTTGCGACGGCGGCTATGGCGAGACTACGGTGGCAGTGCTGGGCAGGCCACAGAAGGGCGAAATATGGCGCGCACGTGGTAAAGCAGAGCAGGGCGAAGGTGCGGTGACAAGCAATTGGATAGCGGTGGACGTGGGTAAGGGAATTTCACAGCGTAGCTGCGGGCCTTAAAACGACCGAGGACGACGAAACTGTCCAATTAAGCATGGCAAAGGCCAACAACAGCAGTGGACGCATTCGGCATGTCGCTAAGTCCGCACTCCATCCCAAGGCACGCAATCTCACTGCCTTTGCAGATGCTGCGCTGCCTCGGCGTGGCCCGACGACGGTGGAACAGGGGAAGGTAGGCACGTCGGCTTGGCGCAATAGCCGTAGAGGCTGGCAGGGCAGAGGAGACAATGGCATAGCATGGCAGCAGACACTGACGCACTGGCGAAGTAGGCATCCGCCCCATGCGTGTGCAACCGCGTGGCATCAACGGCAATAGTGCCGAGCAAGCGGTGCTCGTGAGCGCGCCTGGCGAGTGGCGACACCAGCTCAGCGAGCGGAAAGGCGCAAGTAGACGCAACGACGCAGTGCGCGTGTGTGTGCGCGTGCGTGGTGTGCCGTGCAGCCACGGCAGTGCGAGCTGCAGCATGGGACCCGGCGGCTCAGCCGACGCGTGCGAGGGCAGGGTGCGGGCAGGTGTCCAGGACGCAGCACGACAGCAGCGGCGGTGCTAGCTGCGCACCCACGCGTGGTGGCAGGCGGCCACGACCCGTAGCGCAAGGGCCATGCACGTGCGTACAAGCCCAGGCGCGGCAGTGGGAGCGCAGCTGGCGCGGCAGCGCGCGCTGGCAAGCCAGCAGCGGTGCCAGGCCAAGCAGGGGGTGGTGACCGCGCCCGGAGATGGACCATGTGCCGTGCATGCTTTTTAAAGCGGCCCAAAAACTCATATCCGATGCTACAACCACCGGGTACCTAAGGCTAGCTAATCGTGCCAAAACATCTCGCCACTTCTTAACCGGTCGCTCTACAAACTTTGCCGAACATGGGTTCGTCGACCCATTTTCAAACTTACGCGAAATGACTTAAACTTCGAACGGTTTCGCATCGAATGCCAATTCCGACCCACTAGGTATACTAGCTAGCGAACCTCGTCCTCGACCACACCTATTTCATCGTCGCCTACGAAGTACGTACTACAAACTCTATCAAAGTTCGCATAAACATGCTATAGCATTTTTGTTCGATAAAAATTCGCTTAGAATACTAAACAACAAGAAACGTAACATCTATTTCTTGTTTCGGATAAACGTTTCAAGTGCTGAACATTGATTTATGCATCCTGTTACACACTATTGTACATAAGTATGGTGCTTGTGCAGCGTTTTAGCAAAAATAGTACAATGTAACACCGAGGGTGTTACAATCGACATGCTGGACAACAAGTGAATGGAAAAGCTAGGGTTAGAGATAAAAAGTAAGGTAGATATGTGTTTTTGACGATTGGATAGACGGATCTCTCAACCAGTCATGATTCTCTCAAATAAATAGAGGATACTAGTTTTATCCCAATTGAAAACTTATTCTACACGGAATTTGTAAGTTTTTCACGAGATTGGAGGAATTGGTTTGCGCGGGTTGCAGTGAAAATATCCTGGAAGCGTAATTTCTTTATCCGGACTCCAAATTGGATTTCTTTATATATTTTTCAATCATCTCAGGGGAGGAATGCAACGGTGAAATCTATCATAGCTGGTTTCTGTTGGTGGATTTCCTGAAGTCTCATTTTCTTTACTCGAACTCCAAATTTGATGATTTCGATCGTCTCCCAATGGTGGAGTCCGTTACACATTTTGACAAAGTACAAAAACTGGCTCAGCTGGTTTTGGGATACCGGCTAAGCCTGTTTCTCCTAAAACTTTTAGGATCAACTCATTTTCATCTTTGCTCGTGATTTTCAAGATCCATCTTCAACCTCCCTATCACTTCTTGAATATCAACAGTTGTTTTGTTAATCTATTATAGTAATATTATTAGTTAAAGTTTTGCTTTAGAGATCGTTTCGAAGTCCAAATTTTGGCTCTTTCTGTGTCCGGAGCGATTGAATACGGAGGATCCTAAAACGTTAAAATAATAAAAACAACATGAAAACATATAAAATTCACGAGAAAGGACGCTAAAATGCAACTAGAGGGAGTATAAAGCAGAGGATTCTGGTGTATACTAGCAATTTTTTTTCTTTCGGTTCCTATGACAATCTAATAAAGGAGAATCTACAGTTGTTCTTAGTGTATATATATCTATTTGCATATTTTTGTTGAAACTGTTATTATATGCAGAATTTCAGCCCTTTATGATTGGACGGACTGATAAATTACCTTTGCCGGCGCTAAGTTAATTAATCATTATCTACTGGGGTGACAGAGGGCTGACGAAAATTGGATGACGATCTGCCAAGACCGCCTGCTACATCATCCAAGCCTGCATGTCCTCTTCTCGGGGTTAATTTTTTTTTCTTTTGGGAAGATTTTAGCTGTGGCCAGATCACAGAAGCTGCCATCAGCCACACGCCAAAATTCCGATCCACGCCTTGGAAAACATAACATAGGGGTCGAATAATAAAATATATATCAGCATCGACGACTGTGTTGTGTATGTATCATATGTATGCCCATGAACAGCAGCTTTCACAGTAGTAGTAGTAGCCGGCATCAACGGAAAACGGGTTCCTAGTACAACGTACAAGTCAAAACAACTCATGTTGAGGAAGAAAACTGCGGGAATAATCGGTTGCCACCAGAAGATGACCATATAAGTATTAGCGCCAGGGCGTCCGGCCGCGCAGGACTCGTTCAGACGCTGCTCCTACATCACATCCCAAGTCTCCGTGCCCCGGACGCTGCTCCCCGCGCCACGCATCCCATCCCACGTCAGCACTTGCGTCTGAACGCAGCACCCTCAGCACCCCCACCCCAACGCCAATGCC
This sequence comes from Miscanthus floridulus, assembly GCF_019320115.1. Lineage (NCBI taxonomy): Eukaryota > Viridiplantae > Streptophyta > Magnoliopsida > Poales > Poaceae > Miscanthus > Miscanthus floridulus. Next base: position 32,006,993 of record NC_089590.1, on the reverse strand, counting down.
ACGCCAACACCAAAGTGAGATGGAGGGAAGGGAAGGTAGGGGAGGGAGAGGAGAGGAGAGGAGAGGATGAGGCGCGCCACGCGAGGTAGGAGCCGAAGCCCTGCGACAGGCTACTGTCCACCGGCCAGTGGCACCATTGCAACATGTGCAACACTTAATCTACTTTTGAAATATTCAGATGAAACACTTGCAACATACGTCTAAAACAGATGAAACTCTTAAAACATGCGATTGAAACATGCATGTATAGCCATTTGTAACATGTGCAACACCAAGATCTACTTTTAAAACATCAAGATAAAAACATTTGCAACATACATGTGAAACACCTGAAACACTTGAAACATGCGTATTTTGTCATTTTAACATATGCAACATCTAGATTTATTTTTGTAACATTCAGATGAAACACTTGAAACAATGGTTTCAAACGTCTAAAACACTTGAAAACATATGCAACATTCAGATCTAGTTTTGCAACATCTTAGATAGAACACTTGAAACAAAAAGTCGAAATAGCTAAAACAGTTGAAACACAGTGTTCGCTGCACAGCCACGGCCTACCTAGTGAGAAACTGCGGTATAGATAGGCGAGGAGGACAAGGAGTGGATGGAAGCTGCCCTAGCGAAGGCGCTGGAGTGATAATGGCGAGGCCCATTTGCGACCTTGGATTCCTTTCCTCTTCCTCCTCAACTATCGGCTGGGCACTTCGGAAAATAGGTACTGGGAGCGGGGGAACAGGCATCGAGAAGGGACACCGTGAGCTTTCCCATCTCCACCTTGCCAGGCATACCGACTCCATCCGAGCTACGACCTTAGATTCCTCTCCTCCTCCCCCTCTGCTACATCTGTCAGGCACTTGGAGAAGAAAAGGCTGCCACCACACCGAGAGAGAAAAAGAGCAAGAGCAGGGGGTGGGTGGGAAGAGAAAGACATGTTATTTAATTCAACAAGGACCCATCTCTAATATTTCTGTGTTTCACCTAATGTGTCCGGACATAAGCTGCATCTGAATGCCCTAACTAAAGCATTACTGTACAAGTATATTGAGCTCGATCTTCCAAGGACCATATATAGCTTCCTTTCTAGCGGTCAACGATCCAAAACATGAAAACGCAACAGGCAAGTTAGCAAGACATGTTTTTCAAGGCGTGTGTAGCTAGCGTGAGTGCGTGACAACCAGGTTGGAAGCAGCATGTAGATAGAAAGAAAAGGTTTAGATGAAACAATGCTGCTAATGATTTGTGTTCTTTCGAAAATAGGAAAAAAATGTTTTTGGCTGATCAGGATTTGTCTTTTAGGTTATTTTGGACACTTTCAAACCTAGGGTGATGAAGCGCGCCGTCATAATGGAACATTTATATAGTCACATCATATATGCACACTGCTAAAAAAAAGTTTATAGCAACGACTCATTTTTTTAGGGGCGGCTGGTGATGGAGCCGCTCCTACAGTGGGCGTGTTCGGGACCTACGAGACCAGCCGTCCCTACAAATGGCACAGTAGGGCGGCTGGTGATACGAGCCGCCCCTACAAATGGGTCGATTTGTAGGGGCGTCTCAATCGCCAGCCGCCCCCGGTGTTGCGATTTATAGGGGCGGCTCAATCACCAGCCGCCCCTACAAATGCCCAACGTATAAAAACCTGTAGCCCCTTCTTCCTCCTCGGGTCACTCACTTCAACCCGTGAAAAAAGGTAGGAAGGCCTTGGGCACCTCCCAAAAATTGCTCTACTAAGGGTGGGAGGTTTTGATCTCAAATCCTTTGGTGGAGAGGTTGTAGAAGATAAGAAAATGCTATTCCACACTTTTTTTGAAGTTTTAATGGTTGGTTAGTGAATAATTAGAGTTTTGCTTTTCTCTCTCTTCTGTGGTGCTTGAGCTACTTATGAAGCAAATTAGACCCAAGTTTTGAATGTACTAGGGTAAATTAGGTAGGGGAACAAGATCATACCCTTATTTGGTCCATGTTTCTTGATTTTAGTAAATAATTAGTTAGTTTTATGTGCATGTAGATCTAGATTTAGGGTTTGATTTTTTTATTAATTTTGTTTTTATAAATTTATGTTTGATGAAATTGAACTAGGGTTTGCATGAAAGATATTGGGTAAAATATTAATTGTTGCTAATTATTGTCTTTCAAATTGTTTATTGTAATCAACAATTATGTATTTTAATTATTTATGGATAAATAGGCCATTAATTAATTTTCCTCTACCATGGTATGGTTGTATGCTTCATGTAATTATATTTGATTTACATTCATATATATCTAAACTATATACAATTATTCTCAAGTAATTATTAATTTGATTCATTTTTATATATATCTGAATAAGTAGTCCTTTAATATTTGTTTTGTTGTCGTTGTAAAAGATGGAGTACATGAACTCTTGGATGTATGGTTTCGTTAAGGTTCAAGGCAGGTTTCCGTAAAGAGGTGGATAAATTTATTGAAGCCGCAGAGAAGCATGCAACGACGTTGATAGAGAATAAGGATACAATTATTTATCCCTATAAAGATTGCAAGAACCGTATGGCATGGATAGATGTAACTATCATCAGATCACATTTGATTATGCGAGGATTTGTTGAGGACTACACAGTGTGGATTCGTCATGGTAAAACGGTTATTGTTAACGACGAGGATGAGGAGGAATACGACAACGAAACCCTAGAATCTCTGTCCCAATATTCAGCAGAGCTTAATGCACGAATGGATCCCGAGTTTGACAATGAACAAGGTGGTGATGCTAGTGGTTGAGATGGTAACGACGAAGGTGGTGCCAATAATGATGGCGGAGCACATGTCGGGGATAAAGATGATTTGGAGGACATGATTCAAGCCCTTGGACCAGAGATTTTAGTAAAGAGCCTGAAAGGTCTAGAAAATTTGGAAAGGGTGACAAAAGCATCGAATGAGACTGTGTATGGTGTTAAAAAGGGTTGTCCGACACATTGGACATTGCTACGTTTTGTGCTTGAGCTACTCATCCTGAAGACTAAGTATAGCTGGTTAGACTGTAGTTTCAATGATATATTGCATCTCTTGTCATAGGTGCTGCCACAACCAAACTTAGTTTCCGCCATCACATACCAAGCGAAGAAGGTCATAAGTCCATTGACAATGGGGATTGAAAAAAATCCATACATGCCCCAACCACTGTATCCTTTTTCGTGGTGTAACGTTCAAGTCACTGGATAAATGTCCCCGATGTGGGGCCAGTCAGTACAAGAACAATGACCTTTACGGTGGGGACGAAGCCTCCATGGGGAAAAAGAGGAATAAGAAGGGTACGAAAAAGGTGGTACAAGAATCTCAGTCCCTAGAGGACACTTCACTGGGCAACGATGCAAAGCAGAGAATAATTCCTACCTTGGTAATGTGGTACCTACCAGTGACCGGCTGCTTGAGATGTATTTTCCTAAACCCTAAAGAAGCCGCACTCATGACATGGTGGGATGATGAGCGCAAGGTGGATAATGATAAGATTGCACACTTATCTGATTGTAGTCAGTGGCAAAGGATTGATGAGAAGCACAAAGAATTCAGCGATGACCCAATGAATGTACGGTTTGGCTTGAGCACCGATGTAATGAATCCCTTCAATGAGATGATGAGCGACCACAACACTTGGCCAGTGATCTTGACCATGTACAATATCCCAACGTTGTTGTGTTAGAAGAGAAAGTACCTTTTCCTCACTATTCTTATTTCTGGCCCTAAACAACCTAGCATTGATATAGACATGTTCCTCGAGCCTTTGATGCAAGAAATGGAGAGGCTATAGAGGCATGGGGAGCCGATGTACAATGCTTTCCGAAAGGAGGACTTCATATATAGAGCAATAATATTTGTTACTACCAATGATTACCCCGTGCTGTTTGCTTTGTCTGGACAGATAAAAAAAGACGGGATGCTTAGTTTGCTTGGATGGTACTACATGGGTGTTCCTGGATGCATCCAAGAAGATAGTTTACCTAAGAGATCGGCACTTCTTAAAGACAAGTCATAAGTACCGTAGCAAATTATTCTTTAGATTTTATGAAAATACCCAGAGATTGAACCCCCTCTGGAGAGACATTGTGGGGGTATTAACCCCTATACCCTTACGGCTAGGCTTGGGCCGGCCCGGATCAGTGGGTCCGGTCCACCAAAAGACAACGCGTGGCTTGGCCAACCTGTTTGGAGTCCCGCGCAAGGAGTCAAGGCAGATTTGACAATCAAGCAAGATCCTTGTCGGTTAGAATAGGAATCCTTATCCGGCCACATATGGCAATTGTAACTGGCTAGGATTAGTTTCCAGATCTATAACCCTGCCCCTCGGACTATATAAGGCGGGCAGGGGACCCCTCTAAAAAATATCTCTCATTGACATACAACAATACAATCAGACACAGGACGTAGGTATTACGCCTTCTTGGCGGCCGAACCTGGATAAAACCTCGTGTCTGTCTTGCGTCACCGTCTTGTTTGTGGCTTGCGCATCTGTCTGTCGACAATCTACTACCTTGGGCATACCCCTAGGTAGACTACCGACCATATTTCATCGATAGTGGTGCGCCAGGTAGGGGGTGTGCATACTGCTCTCCAAGCAAACAAGATGGTCATCATCTCCGGCTCCATGGCTACGCCGAACGGCCTCACGCTCACCATTGGCCAGATCACCTGGACCACCAGCTCCAATGACTTCATCGCCATGACCACGGAGGAGGCATGGACTCAGTCTGCGCCGACCACTGCTTCACCTGCATTGGCTACGGCTCCGATCACGGTGGATACGGCTCCGACCACGGTGGATACGGCTCCGACCACGATGGATCTGGCTCCGACCATGCCTGCATCATCTTCAACCATGCCAACAACCCATCATCCGCTTCCCCGCTACAAAGGGAAGCAGATCGACAACACCGACTTGCTCGACTCCATCGATCGGGTCGACACCAAACTCGCTAAAACCCTAGCTCTGGTAAGTATGATTCAAAATCAACCTAATGAACAGGTAACCGCTTCCCACAACAGATCTACCCGACCAGCTCGGACCAGTCGTCCTGCACGACTTGGTATAGATCTCGTGGTCATATCTACTCCTGAAGGGCGCTCCGCTCGTCGAGTCAAGCCTCAACGGAGAACCACCAGGTCCAGCCCTATGGCCTACGAAACGCTGCCTCCAACTACACGTACAACCTACAACGCCGCTTGGATCTGTGTTTTATGCACCGACCTCGGCCGAAGCCACGCAACTTCATCAACATGATCCAGATTGAAGATTATCAAGAAGGATCCGTCCACACAGTCCAAGAGGGCAACTCCAGCTCCTCATCTGGCATCGCATCTAATGCATCTGTCCACACCGAGCTTCAGCACCACGAAGATGAAGGCGTCAAATACGATCTGGATATCCCAAACCATGCCCTAGGGTTCCCACAATTCTCGTCTTTCTCGCCAAGACGAGGGGATCTGATCCATGTTGTCAGCAATGATGAACCGCCAGCAGTTGGTGAAACGGTTAAAGAAAGGACTGCATGCGAAGCACGCAATATTGACCGGTTTAATCATCGACAAATCGAAGCCAAAGCAGACCAGGAGGCATGATGCATAAGGGTCTAGCCACGCGACCTCAATAATGCTTTCGACAGGGTGGGGGACAAACAGGTCTTCAGAACTCCAAGCGCCAACGTAGCCATCGCCATGGCGATAATGCAACGGCTACCCAACACCCCAGAAACCCAAGCAGTTCGCGATGAGATACAAGCCTATCTAACGGCTGCTATGGTCCAGACCACAGAGATTGTAAATCAAGCCTGGGCTCTATCCGTCTTAGTCGAGTCAAGCCATAGCCGCCAGTACCCAAGTCGCTCACAGCCACTCAACCAACGTGGCTCGCACAACAATGACCCATCAGATAACCGTCAAGGCGGAAACGGTGGCCATGATGGTGGCCAGGATGACAACCACCATCGGGAGGACAACCGCCGCGACGTCCGGGATGATAACCGCCAAGACAACCGCGACAATCGCTACAATAACCATGGTCGCAGGGCTAATCTAGCTGGCAATCGAGATCACTGCAATGGCAATAATGATCTCCACCATTACCTCGGTGGATGCGATCTGCGCGCTCGTATCAACCAGAGAGCCGACGATCGAGCATCCCATGAAAGTTATCGCCGTATGGAATATGACACTACCCACGGCCCACCGAGTTTGAAGCAGTTTACTCCACACCTTCGCCAAGTCATATGGCCCAAGAACTTCAAGCTTGAGAAACTTCAGAAGTACGACGATAAGGAAAACCCCAAATTATGGGTCATGCTCTACAAAACTACATGTAGATCAGCCATGGCTGATGAGCACGTCATGTCTAACTACTTCCCAGTCACTGTTGGTCATGCAGGTCACTAATGGCTGGTCAGCTTGCCGGTGAACTACTTTGATTCTTGGCAAGAGCTCAAGCAAGCCTTCATCGACAACTTCATTGCTACTTGTGAACAACCAGGCAACAAATACGATCTACAATGGATTCGAGATCAAAAAGATGAGCCACTGCGCGAGTACATCCAGCGTTTCTTGGAGATACGCATCAAGGTCCCATCAATCTCCGACAACGAGGCAATCAAGGCTTTCATCACTGGCCTCCGTTTCCATGACACCCTAAGGGACAAGCTCCTCCACAAGAGACCTGAATCGGTCACAGCGCTCCTAGCCACCGCTAAGAAATATACGGATGCCGACAATGCTAAAAAGATAATTATTGAAGAAGCAGCAAGGGTTCCACGCTCCGACCACCCCCCACACTGTGATGACTACCATGGCAACCGTGGTTGGAACGACAATTTTGACCGCCGCAACCAGCGCTATGACTCCCATGATCACCATGACCAACGTAATCAGCGGCATGACCGCCGCGATGATTACAGGGGCAAGCGTGCTCAGGAAGACGATGGCAAGGTCAACACCGTTAAAAAAGGTGGCGGACGTCGTAACTACGAAGATGACTATTTCAAAGCATTGAAAGGGCCCTGCCAGCTCCATCCTAAGTCAAACCATACCATGGAGAATTGCCCCATTCTCAAGTCTATCTACACGCATCAACAGGCTCCGGATACGTTCGACAAGCCTAACGACGCAGCGGAACAGCGCAACGAGGACAACGACGACGAAGACGCAGATCCTCGTCACAAGTACGTCAAGCCAACTGATCATGTGCACACCATCATCGGAGGCAAAGTGTCCATCGAGACCAAATGAGAACGCAAGCTGCTCGCCCGCGCTTGCTTGAATGTGGCCAACACCGACAACCTCCTCACCGATCCATGGCTCCCTCCATGGTCTCACCGCGAAATCTCCTTCAGCAGAAAGGACCAATGGGCCGCAATACCTAAGCCAGGACGATTTCCCCTGGTCCTCGATCCTTGTATCAACAAGGTTCAATTTGACAGAGTACTGATCGATGGCGACAACTCCATCGATATACTATTCAAGAATAGTCTGCCTGCCCTGAAGATAGCTCAGGCGGACCTCAAGCCGTAGGAGGCATAGTTCTGGGGTGTTCTCCCCGGACAGAGCTCTACACCTCTCGAGCAGATCATGCTACCTGTGCAGTTTGGGACCCCGGACCACTTCCGCACCGACTACGTCAACTTTGTGGTCGCTGACTTCGATGGCACCTACCATGCTATTCTTGGTCGACCGTTGCTCACCAAGTTCATGGCCATACCTCATTATAGGTATCTGGTGCTCAAGTTGCCTACTGAGAAAGGAGTTCTAACCCTCCGAGGCAACGTGTACGCAGCTTATACCTACGAAGACGATAGTTTCAAAATAGCAGAGGCTCACGACCTCTCTATTCGCATGGCCGAGACCATGCTCGACGCCAAGAAGACCTCAGCCGACCACCTAGAGATCCTAGAGCTCGAGGCTCCACGCAAGAACATCAAGTCCAAGGAGCACAAGGTGATCTAGCTGGTCGACGGTGATCCCAGTAGAACGGCCCTTATCGGGGCCAACCTGGATCCCAAATAGGAAGACGTGCTCGTCAGGTTCTTGAGGAGCAACGTGGATTTGTTCGCATGGAAACCTGCCGACATGCCCGGTGTACCTCGGAACTTGATCGAGCACTCCTTGAATGTCAATGGCAAGGCCAAACCTATCAAGCAGAAGCTACGATGGTTCGCTCGCGACAAAAAGGAGGCGATTAGGGTAGAAGTTACATGGCTTTTGGCAGCCGGATTTATCAAAGAAGTGTATCACCCAGAGTGGTTAGCCAACCCAGTTCTTGTACGCAAAAAGAATAATGAATGGAGAATGTGCGTTGATTATACTGATCTCAACAAACACTGCCCTAAGGACCCCTTTGGCTTACCTCGCATAGACAAGGTCGTAGATTCAACCGCCGGTTGCGAGCTACTTTCCTTTCTCGATTGCTACTCTGGTTATCACTAGATCGCTCTCAAAAAGGACGACCAGATCAAGACATCTTTTATCACACCTTTTGGTGCCTACTGCTACACGACCATGTCGTTCGGGCTCAAGAACGCCGGGGCTACCTACCAATGCGCTATATAGGCCTGCCTCAACGACGAGATAAAAGACGGCCTCATCGAGGCTTATGTTGATGATATAGTTGTCAAAACCAAGGAAGCACATACCCTTGTTGACAACCTGGAACGCACCTTTGCAGCCCTTAACACATTCCAGTGGAAATTAAACCCAAGAAAGTGCATCTTTGGTGTTCCTTCTGGCATACTACTTGGCAACGTCGTCAGTCATGACAGCATACGCCCTAACCCAGAGAAAGTCAAAGCTATCTTGGACATGAAGCCGCCCAAAAAGGTGAAGGATGTTCAGAAGCTTACCGGATGCATAGCCACCCTCAGCCGTTTCATATCAAGATTAGGCAAAAAAGGATTACCGTTCTTTAAACTGCTCAAAGCATCCAAAAAGTTTGAGTGGTCGAAGGAAGCAGACACTGCCTTCACACAGTTGAAACAATACCTTACGTCACCTCTGGTCCTCACTGCTCCCAGAGAAGACGAAACACTCATGCTTTACATTGCGGCTACTAATCGAGTGGTCTCCACGGCCATGGTGGTCGAGCGCGACGAGCCCGACCACGTCTACAAGGTACAGCAACCAATCTATTTCATCAGTGAGGTACTCAATGAGTCCAAGACCTAGTACCCATAGATTCAGAAGTTGATCTATGCCATACTGATAACATCCCAAAAGTTGAAACACTACTTTGATGGATATCGCGTGGTGGTCATGACTGAGTACCCTCTGCGAGACATCATTAGCAACAAGGATGCGAATGGGCGCATCGTTAAATGGGCAATGGAGCTATGCCCCTTCTCCTTGGAATTTGCAAGCTGTACTACAATCAAGTCTCAGGCACTCATCGATTTCATCGTCGAGTGGATAGACTTAAGCATTCCTGCCTCTCTAGGATCTAATGAGTATTGGACGATGTACTTCGATAGCTCTCTCAACATTGACGATGCGGGAGCATGAGTCCTTTTCGTGTCACCATCCAAGGAGCAGCTCTAGTATGTTCTCAGGATTTATTTCCCAGCATCTAATAATGCCGCCGAGTACGAGGCATGCCTATATGGTTTTGCGCATTGCGGTTGAGCTTGGCGTTAAATGTCTCTATGTCTACAGAGACTCGGCTCTGGTCATCAACCAACTCAACAAGGACTAGGACACGACCAGCGAAAAGATGGATGCATACTACAAATCTATCAGAAAACTGGAAGGCAGGTTCTATGGCATCGAGTACATACATGTGGTCCGGGACAAGAATCAAGCAGCGGATGCGCTGTCAAAGTTAGGATCATCCTGAGCCAAAATCTCACATGGCGTATTCGTCCAAGACTTGCTCATGCCTTCCATCAAAGAGGAAGATTCCACGGCAGATAAGCCTCCAGACCAGCAATTGGTGGCTACGGTTCCGACGTCGAGCACCACCGAAATGCCTCCGACCACTCATGAGCCTGACTGGAGAATACCTTTCATCAAGTACCTAATAGATGGCAGCAGCTACACTGATCGAACAGAAAATGAGCGCCTGATGCGTCGCAGTAAGCAGTACCTGCTCGTCGATGGCAAGTTATGGCGCAAGAACGCAAAGGAGGAAATCTTGATGAAGTGTATAACCCAGGAGGATGGTGAACATCTCCTGGACCAAATCCACTCTGGCTCCTGCGGCAACCATGCGACCTCAAGAACGCTGGTTGGTAAGGCTTTCTGAGTAGGGTTCTATTGGCCGTCAGCAGTAGCCGATGTAGAGAAGCTAGTCCGCCACTGTGAGGGTTGTCAGTTCTTCGCCAAGAGAATCCACGTACCAGCACATGAGATCCAAACAATACCAGCCTCTTGGCCCTTCACATGCTGGGGACTAGATATGATCGGGCCCTTCAAACCGGCTCCTGGGAAATTTACATGCGTCTTCGTGCTGATCGACAAATTTTCTAAGTGGATAGAATACATGCCTCTGGTGCAGGCATCCTCAGAAAAGGCTGTCACGTTCCTTGACTAGGTCATCCACTGTTTTGGCATACCCAACAGCATCATCACTGATCTAGGTACTCAGTTTACCGGGAACGCTTTTTGGGACTTCTGCGATGAAAGGAGCATAGTAGTAAAATACATCTCGGTGGTGCACCCTAGAGCTAATGGACAAGTTGAGCGAGCAAATGGCATGATCTTGGATGCATTGAAGAAGAGGATGTACAGAGAAAATGACAAAGCTCCCAAAAGATGGCTCAAAGAGTTACCAGCCGTGGTCTGGGGCCTCAGAACTCAGCCCAGTCGTAACACCGACATCTCACCATACTTTATGGTTTATAGCACTGAGGCAGTCCTCCCAGCAGATATAGCTTTTAGATCAGCACGGGTAGAGAACTTCGACGAAGGCAGGGTCAATGAAGTACGGGAGCTAGGAGTGAATAGTGCAGAAGAGAAGCGGCTCGATTCTTGTGTACGTACAGCCAAATACCTTGCTGTTTTGCACAGGTACTACAACAAGAACGTTAAAGAGCGATTCTTCATGGTCAGGGACCTAGTCCTGAAGTGGAAGACGAACCAGGCTGGTGTCCATAAACTCGCAACCCCATGGAAGGGGCCCTTCATGATCAAGGAAGTCACACGACCAACGTCTTACAGGTTAGCTCACCTGGATAGTACGGACGTACCAAACTTGTGGCACATTGACAAGCTTAGATGTTTCTATGCTTAACCACTAAGATATGTACTCCTTTTGTACTTTTGATTTACTTCAATAAAGCTATTATGATTTCTTCGACCACTCTAATGTGTCACTTTGAATTTTATGGTTATTCTAACTTAGCCAGTAAAGGTCGACCACCATTCCTTCTACGGTTTTCGGAGCAGGCCCTGTCTCCGGTTCCTCCCAATGCGTGCATGGGATCTGCTCTCTACATTACGGGTGATCGGTAGGTCCCCCCTGGTTTGACTTGTCCGCGTCTATGTGTGTACAGGTCACGCACCTCACACTCCGACCACATGGCAAACTAGGGCCGCACAAACTTTTCAGGATGATGTGTCGAGCAAAATGGTACAACTAAATAGAACGTTAACATGTTCTCACTTAGTTACACCAAAATGAGTCTCAAGCTTAAATACGTTTTATACAAAGCAAACAAGCTTATGATGATATACAGTTACGTTATTACAAGCTTGCCTGAAGACGCCCAAGTTTACAATAACACAACTATGTCCTTCTTCTACAGCTCTAAGCCTATTCCATTGGCTGGTCGGGGTGCGCGGCACCTACTACTCGCCACTTTCGATATTCTACTCGAGTCCTGGGGACTCCTGTGCTGGTCGAGCTGAAGAGGATGGCCCCGTCGATGCCTGGCTGGTCGAGACCGTAGGCTTCGTCGGTTGGCTTGCAACTGATGGAATTTCTAGCTGACTTGTCAATGGCGTACCCTGTATAGGTGCTGTCCCACCTCCACACAGGTTAATGTCGCCAATTATCTTTGATGATAGGTCTAGCTGGGCCATCCGAAGCTCCTCAGCCTTGTCTAGGTCTACCTCCTTCGGGTACCCAGCCTCCAGGCGCTTGAGATCGATTAGGGGGTAGTGGGCACGCACCATGCTTAGCACATGTGCACCCGTGTACTCACCCACCTCCTTCACGAACTCTTGGAACCATTCCCATCTCAACCAGTCCGGGCTATGGCGTCCTTGACACTTCCTCTGTGAGCGCTGGGTCGATAAGGTCAAGGACAGGTAAAATGCCAGTTGCCACCTCCTAGCACTGGTTCTTCCATGTATCCCGATCCTCAGTGGTCTCTAGGCATCACGCCTTCCAGCCGTCACGATCTTTCATCATGGCCTCCAGGTGTTTCTTGGCATTTACTTTTAAAACTGCAAACCGTACAAGACATCAAAATGTAACGGCACGACAAGATAAGGCGGGCAATAGAATGAGAAAGGTGGTCTGGAACACTTAGTTTTTAGTTCATCCTTCATCTTGGTTGTGCGGTCTTGGAGTTGAGACTGGTTGCGCGCCAGTTTCTCGTTGTCCTCCTTCGGGCAACCACACTCTGTGGTCACACAGCTATTCTCCTCTTGGAGGCGGGTTACTTCGGCTTCTAAGCCTGCACTACAGTTGTCACTACCAACAATGCAACAACACGTGTCATGCACTTACTGTGATAAAATGACAACTTACTTGTTTTTCCTACTCTTTGTTACTAAGCTGGACGACCAGGTTCTGGTTCTGTGCCTCTTGCTCCGTCCTCTCCTGGTTAGCGGCTTCAAGTTGGCAGCGCAAGCGTTCCACCTCGGCATCCAGTTCTCTATTGTTGGCTGTGATTCCCTCAATCTGGTCGAAGCACCTCTTTCGGTACTTTGTGGTCTTCATCAAGTCCTGTATATAAACAAGCTAAGTCAGACAATTTGACTAAATAGCAGGATCAAGTGGTCAAGCCAAACATACCTGGACTTCTATCACCAGACGTTTTGCCGCTCGTTCAACTTTTAGGGTCTCTTCGACCTCTGGGATTTCCTCATGCATAACCCACTCATCGTTCCGCCAGCGTGACACATATACATGTTGTCGTTTGTCTTGGGGACGACCTAGGATCTCTTCTACTTCATCCTCTTTGGCCTCTTGTTCAGGAGGTGGAGCTGGTCTAGAGTTTATAGTCTCTGCGACCACTATGGCTTTCCCACGAGCCATAGCATCAGCAAGCGTGCTCTGTGCCACCTCCGACTGCTGCTCCTCGGCTTGGTCTGGTCCCCTTGGCGCCGAAGTGTCCCCCTCAGCAGGGTTAGTGCTTGGAGCACTTGTACTTGGCTCAGCTCTCTTCTCGACCAGTTGCTCGGGGACTGTCGTCTAGCCGCTCGTCTGCTGAGGTGTCGGTGGATTTTCTTCCATAGGTTCCTCCACAGCTGGCTGCTGGGTAGTTTTTTCCGCCATTGCTAGCGAAGTCGTGCCGCACCCGGCTAGCTGGTCAGGATTTTCGGTGGACGCCAACCTAGTATATCAGAGAAAAGTTTAGAAGACAATAGTATTCAATACAAATTGTAAGCTTACATCAAGGTTACAAATACTTATAGCTTGGAAGCACGGAATGACGTGGCGAAGGAGCGTCTCTTCGACCACGCTTGCTCAACGTGCTTGGTGGGTTCCACCGGGTCTTTTTCCATGACCAGTACCGGCACCAGGGTTTGGTGCTCGACCCCTTCTCCGCTTGTCCTCTGTGTTGCAGTGGTCGGTGATGCGATCCCTACTGGCACAGAGGAGCCACCTTGCTCCGTCAACTCCATTTGTCTCCTCCTCTTTCGAGGGATGAGTCGAAAGATGTCCGCATCCTCTGTTTCATCGTCTGAAAGAGGGAAGATGGCCTGATGATGTTTGTTGGCCGTCGGTTGCTTGCCAGTAGCCCTAGCCGTTGCCTCCTCTCCAACCCCGAGTATGGCCCAGTCGACGTCTTTGGCCCTGGCACTGGTCTGGGCGGTTGGGCCGGCAACTTGCGGCCAATCCACACCAGGGGGTGGAGACACAAACACTGCTACCCTGTCACGACCATTACTCTAGGAAACATAAAGACGACAACAGAGTCAATTTTTGTTCCAACATAACTCTACAGCTACAAGGAAGCATAATTTACCTTTGGGGGAGGTCAGGCCAGCTTGAAGGCGTGCTCGATGTCGCTTAACTTGACATAATTGGGATCGACTAGGTTGAATAGCTCCCCAATCCTAGCCTTGACTTCGATCTTGTTAAGCGCCTCTTTTCTAGTCCTCGTTGGATCTGTGCTTCCCTGGTATTCATAGCCAGGATGTACCCTCTTCTGGCAGGGCTGGATCCTTTGGTTGATGAAGTTCTCAACCATGCTTGGACCGTCCAGCTTCCCCCATGGGATCATCCCGAGCAGTTCTGTGATCTGTTCCAAGTGCTCGGGCTTCTCTAACCAGCTGTTCTTCTTCTCCAGAATCAACCCCATGCCGCATAGGGTGATCGTGTTCGGCTCTTCATGGATGTAGAACCACTTCTTGTACCATTTGTCTAGTGATGTGTTCCAAGGGCAGTGCAAGTACTAGGCCTTCATCCCATCACGCAGATTGAGGTATACGCCTCTGGCTATCTTCGAGCTGTCGCTCCCTTTCTTCCGCAGACAAAACAGATGACAAAAGAGGTCAAAATGGGGCTGGAAGCCACCATAGGCTTCACAAAGATGGATGAAGGTGGAGACAAGAAGAATTGAGTTGGGATGCAGATTGCAAATCCCAATCTCATAGTACAAACAGAGCCTCTGAAGGAAAGGGTGCACTAGAACCCCAAAACCCCGCTTGAAGAAATCCTCAAAAACCACAATCTCACCTGGTTGTGGATCGGGGTAGCTTTCTCCTTTCGGCGCGCGCCATCCCACAAGTGCTTTGTTGTGGAGCACTCCCATGGCGACGAGGTCTTTGATGGTTTGCTCGTTGCTCCTTGACATCCACCACTCCTTCGCCATGACTCTGACTTTCTTCTGGGCGTCTCTCTTCACCATTAATCCATCCTTGCTAAAGGGGTGGATGCGGTGGAGGGGTGATTGGTGATGATTTTGGAGGAATAGGGTTCAGCAATAGGAAGAAGAAGGCTGAAAGCATCTAGGCCCCTAGTTGGATTTCGGTGATTAATGTCAATACAAAGATTACTATGACTAACGTGTGTTTTGCAGAGACAAGTAAGTTAGGTCATGGTAATGGAGATCGATTGGGCAATCGAGGTTGTCATGCCCCTACGATGGAAATCGTTTCGGTTTTCAAAGGATGGACGACAAGGTTAAGGATGACTAGTTCTAAGTGTCGATTGGAGTTGGAGAGACACTTAGAGTAGTTTAGGACTTTGTTTTTCCTTTGGCCGTACTATGAAGGGGGGTATGAACGGGTAGCTTGACCTAGTTGAGTCTAGTGAGTTAGGTGTGGTGCACACTTGTTAAAACTAGCTCTAGGTAGCTCCTATGAATGCCTAAGATCCTTTGGAGCAAACTTCATTCACATATGTTCGGAAGTTGGAAGTGAATGGAGGGTCAAATACTGATCGAACGCTGGCTCCGGTGCGACCGGACGCTGGCCGTAGGGTCCGGTCAGTTCATTTGACCGAGAAGATCAAGTCTGGTGTGACCGGACGCTGGGAGGTCATGTGACCGGACGCTGAGGGCCAGCGTCCGGTCAACTCCAGTAAGGGTCCAGACTTGGAAAAGTGTGACCGGACGCGTCCGGTCAGTGTGACCGGACCCTGAGTATCCAGCATCCGGTCGTTTACAGTAAGCATCCAAGAGCGACCGGACACGTCCGGTCAGTACTGACCGGACCCTGACAGCGTCCGGTCATCACTTGAATGCTGGTTCGCGGGTTGAACTGACCAGAGCGTCCGGTCATCACGACCGGAGCGTCCGGTCATCCCGTAGAAGCTCATAACGGTTAGTTTTTCAGGCTGGCTTATAAATAGAAGCTCCACTCGTGAGTGGAGCATCCTTTGCTCATTCCAACAGCTGAGAAACACGTTTGTGAGTGCCAAGAAGAGCAAGATCCTAGTGAGGTGTTTGTGATTTGAGAATCCAAGAGAGTAGCCTCACTAGCAAATCAAGAGTAGCAAAGTGTGCATCCATCTTCTCATTAGGCTTCGCGTGGTCAAGTGAGAGTTCGTGCTTGTTACTCTTGGTGATCGCCATCACCTAGACGGCTTGGTGGTGATTGGGAGTTTGGTGTTCACCCGACGGAGCTTGTGGGTGACCCAACTCAAGTTGTGAGCGGCTTTGGGTGATTCGCCGCGACGGAGTGTCAAAGAATCAACCCGTAGAGAGCACTTGATCCTTGCGCGGATCAAGGGGGAGCTACACCCTTGCGCGGGTGCTCCAACGAGGACTAGTGGGGAGTGGCGACTCTCCAATACCTCGGCAAAACATCACCGCGTTCCTTTCTCTCTCTACTTACTTTGAGCACTTACTTTGAGTATTTACTTTGAGCAATTCAATACTTGTTTTACATCCATAGAATTGCTTGCTAGAGTTAGTTTGGAACATAGTTTGAGAGGTTGTTGTGCATTAGATTGATATAAACACTTTTCTAGGCACAAGGGGTTAATTGGGCTATCCGTAGGATTTGATTATTGCAAGAGAATTTAGAATTAGCCCAATTCATCCCCCCCCTCTTGGGCATCTTGATCCTTTCAATTGGTATCAGAGCCTCGTGCTCACTTTTTAAGCTTAATCGCTTAGAGCAAGATGTCTCACGGGGATGGACCTCCTCCTATCTTTGAGGGAGATGATTTTCCATATTGGAAAATCCGCATGGAGGCATACTTAGAAGCTCTAGATGTTGGAATTCTTAGAGCCGCCTCTCAAGGGTTCCCCGCACCTAGGAATGCCGCACAACTTCAAGGCGATGAAGTGAATTATGAGAAATGGAATGCAAAGGCTCGCAACACCATTTTTAGAGGCCTTTGCAAAGAGGTGTTCAATCGTGTAAGGAACCACAAAGACGCCCATGCTCTATGGTTGGACGTTTGTGCGCTCCATGAGGGAACCAAGAGTGAGCGTGAGGAATGCTATCATCTTGTGATTAAAAAGCTAAATTCTTTTGAGATGTTTCCCAAAGAAAGTGCTAATGAGATGTATTCTCGATTAAATGTTCTTGTAGAGGAAGTCAATGGGCTTGGACTTACTCAAATGTCACCATCCGATGTTGTGAGAAAAATCTTGAGTGTCCTCCCCATTGATAAATATGGACACATTGTGACCGTGCTACATCAAGGTGATCTTTCCACCGCTACACCGACACAAATCTTGGGAAAGATCAATGCTCATGAGATGTACATGCACATCACACCACAAGATGGCTCATCCTCTACAAAGAAGAAAGAGAAGGACCTAGCATTCAAAGCTAGCCAAGACAAGGGCAAAGCAAGACTTGAGTATGAGAGCTCAAGTGATGAAGATGATGAAGAAAGCCTTGCCCTCATGGTGAAGAAGACCACCAAGATGCTAAAAAGGCTAAACAAGAGTGGCATCAAGTTTGATGGCAAGAATAAGAAGTTCTTCACTAGCTCAAGAAGAAAGCCAATCTCTGAGATGGATTGCTACAATTGTGGCGAACTTGGTCATCTAGCTCATCAATGCACAAAGCCCAAGAAAGACAAGTTCAAGAACAAGGGCAAGAAAGATGATTCAAGTGATGAAGATGAAAAGAAGAAGAACAAGCCATACAAGAAGAGAGATGGCAAAAAGAGGGAGTTCTACAAGAAGAAGAAGAGTGGCAAGGCCTATATTGTCGGTGATTGGCTCACGGACATTGATTCATCAAGTGGATCATCCGATGATGATAGTGACGATGAAAAGGTGGCCGCCATTGCTATTGATCTTGCATCTTCACCACCACCATCGCCATCATCCTCTACACACCTATGTCTTATGGCCAAAGGTGAACGCAAGGTAACTAAGAGTGATGATAGTAGTGATGATGAACATGCTAGTGATGATGATAGTGATAGCGATGATGATGACTCACCTACCTATGATGATCTTGTCAAAATACTAAGAAAATATACTAAGATCATTAGAAAGAGTAGAGCTACAAATGAAAAACTTGATGCTAAAAATGACTCACTCTTAGCTAAATGTGACACATTAGAAAAGGCTAATGATGAGCTCAAAGAAACAAATGATTCTATATCATCCAAACTCAAGGAGCTCGAATCTTCTAAGAAAGAGCTTAAAGATAAAAATGATAAACTTGAGTGGGTGCACAATGAGCTTATCACTAGTCACAATAAGCTAAAAGATGAATATGCAACTCTAAAGATCAATTATGATGCCCTTATTATTGCACAAGAATTCTTACCAAATGAGCCACATGATGCTACTAACCATGTTGTTAAGATTGATATAGCTACCTCATGTGATGATTTAATTGATGAAAGCATTGAGCATGGATCTAGTAGCAAGGGCAAGCAAGTGGTTGAGTGCAATGACTATGATGAGTATGTCAAGCTCAAGAGTAACAATGAGAAGCTCATGAAAGATCTTGAAGAAATGAAAAGTCACAACACCATTGTGCTAGAAACTCTTGATCATGACAAAGAGGTGATCCTTGAAAATGAGAAGTTAAAAGAAGAAGTCAAGAAACTCAAGGAGGAGAAGAACAATGATCTTCTCAAGGAAGAGAACAAGAAGCTCAAGATGGAGAAAGAGCATCTCAAGGTGGGATTGAGCAAGTTTGCTAGAGGCAAGCATCTCCAAAGTGAGCTACTCATGAATACCGTCATGAAGATGGATAGAAGTGGCATTGGATATATGGCAAGTGTAGAGAAGAAGAAGGCTCAAGCTCAACACCAACAATCAAAGCCAAAGCCAAAGCCAAAGAGATGTTTTGAATGTGGACAAGAAGGCCACTTTGCTCATGAGTGTCAAACTCCACCGCCACAACCCTTGCCCAAGCATGCTAGACCCTTTGCTTTCAATGCTCACTACATGCTTAGAAAAGATTCGAGTGGAAAGATGAAAGTCATGTTCTTGGGTCCCCCCAACAAGAGTAGGCCTAAGAAAATTTGGGTGGCTAAGTCACTTGTTGAGAAGGTGAAGGGCCCTCAACAAGCTTGGATCCCTAAAGCTTGAATCTCTTGTGTGTAGGTGAACTACAAGACCGGTGGAAGGCATTGGGTTATTGATAGTGGTTGCACTCAACATATGACCGGTGACCCTCGTATGTTCACCTCACTAGATGAAGAGGTAGATGGACAAGAGAAAATAACATTTGGAGATAATTCAAAGGGCAAGGTTAAAGGATTGGGCAAAGTGGCAATATCAAATGATCACTCCATCTCCAATGTGCTCTATGTTGCTTCATTGAGCTTCAATTTGCTATCCGTTGGGCAATTGTGTGATCTTGGCTTTCAATGCTTATTCACCGAGAAGGAGGTTGTTGTATCCAAGGTCGATGACAATCAAGTGATATTCAATGGATTTAGATACAACAACTTATATCTAGTTGACTTCACCTCCGAAGATGCAAACTTGAAGACTTGCTTATTCACCAAAACAACACTTGGGTGGCTATGGCATAGAAGGCTTGCTCATGTTGGGATGAGCTCACTCAAGAAGCTTATGAAGAATGATTTGGTGAGAGGGTTGAAGGATGTGAAGTTTGAGAAGGACAAACTTTGTAGTGCATGTCAAGCCGGCAAGCAAGTTGCAAACACTCATCCAACCAAAGCTTTCATGTCAACCACAAGAGTGCTAGAACTCCTACACATGGATTTATTTGGACCAACAACATACAAGAGTTTGGGAGGAAATCTCTATTGTCTTGTGATTGTGGATGACTATTCAAGATATACATGGGTGTTCTTCCTTCATGACAAATCCGAAGTTGCATCTTGCTTCAAGAAGTTTGCCAAGAGAGCTCAAAATGAATTTGAAGTGAAGCTCAAGAAGATAAGAAGTGACAATGGCAAAGAGTTTGACAACACAAACATAGAAGCTTATTGTGATGAAGTTGGAATCAAACATGAAGTCTCCGCAACCTATACTCCTCAACAAAATGGTGTAGTTGAGAGGAAGAACCGGACTTTAATCACTCTTGCAAGGACAATGCTAGATGAGTACAACACCCCCGAAGCTCTATGGGCGGAAGCAATCAACACCGCATGTTATGCATCCAACCGCCTATTTCTTCAAAAGTTCCTTGTCAAGACACCATATGAGTTGCTCAATGGGAAGAAGCCGGACGTCTCCTTCTTTAGGGTGTTTGGTTGCAAGTGCTACATCTACAAGAAGCGGCAACACCTAGGGAAGTTTCAAAGGCGTTGTGATATAGGTTTTCTTGTTGGTTACTCATTGAAGTCCAAAGCATATAGAGTATTTAATCATGCCACCGGCTTGGTTGAAGAAACATATGATGTGGAATTTGATGAATCTAACGGCTCCCAAGGAGCACATGAGAATCTTGATGATGTAGGTAATGAACCATTGAGGGAGGCTATGAAGAATATTCCGGTGGGAGACATCAAGCCAAAAGATGATGAAGATGATGTACAAGTCATTAACCAACCTTCTTCATCAAATGTACCACAAGATGGTGAAAAAGTTGAGAGAGTAGAAAATGAAGATACTCATATCTCCCATGAGCAAATGGCGGTACAAGCACAAGATGTTGATGCCCCACAACCTCCTCCTCAAGTGGTCAATAGAAGAAATACACCTCTCCTACAAGATCATCCTCAAGATCTCATCATAGGGAGTCCAACGAAGGGGGTGATGACTCGATCTCAAAAACTTACCTCATTTATTGCTCATCACTCTTTTGTCTCTTGCTATGAGCCTACCAAGGTAGAAGAAGCTCTCAAAGATCCGGATTGGATCAATGCCATGCATGAAGAGTTGAACAACTTCACTCGCAATGAAGTTTGGAATCTTGAAGAGCGACCAAAAGGTGCAAGAGTCATTGGAACAAAGTGGGTGTTCCGCAACAAGCAAGATGATCAAGGTGTTGTTGTGAGGAACAAGGCAAAACTAGTAGCAAAGGGGTTCTCTCAAGTTGAAGGTTTAGATTTTGGAGAAACCTTTGCACCGGTTGCAAGATTAGAAGCCATCCGTATCCTTCTTGCATATGCATCACATCATGAAATGAAACTATATCAAATGGATGTGAAAAGTGCATTCTTAAATGGCTTTATTAATGAACTAGTCTATGTTGATTAACCTCCCGGGTTTGAAGACCCTAGATATCCTAATCATGTTTATAGGTTGTCCAAGGCACTATATGGGCTTAAGCAAGCCCCAAGAGCTTGGTATGAGCGCCTTCGGGACTTCCTTATTGAGAAGGGCTTCACCATTGGGAAGGTCGACACCACACTATTCACCAAGAAGCTTGATGGGCATATCTTCATTTGTCAAGTATATGTTGATGATATCATCTTTGGATCATCAAATGAAGACTCATGCAAAGAATTTGGTGAATTGATGTCTAAGGAGTTCGAGATGTCAATGATTGGTGAGCTTACATTCTTTCTTGGTTTTCAAGTCAAGCAAATGAAAGAAGGCATCTTCATCTCTCAAGAGAAATACACAAAAGATCTTCTCAAGAGATTCAAGATGGATGAATGTAAGCCAATCAAGACCCCAATGCCTACCAATGGACATCTCGACCTAGATGAGGGAGGTAACTCGGTTGATCAAACTCTCTACCGTTCCATGATTGGTAGCTTGTTATATTTAACCGCATCTAGGCCCGACATCATGTTTAGTGTGTGTATGTGTGCTAGATTTCAAGCTAGTCCTAAGGAAACTCATTTAATTGCCGTAAAAAGAATCCTTAGGTATCTTAAGCACACACCAAGCATTGGCCTTTGGTATCCCAAAGGAGCTTTATTTGAATTAATTGGCTATTCCGATTCGGATTACGCCGGATGCAAAGTTGATAGAAAGAGCACATCCGGAGGGTGCCATTTGCTTGGTAGATCACTTGTGTCTTGGTCCTCCAAGAAACAAAATAGTGTGGCTTTGTCCACCGCCGAAGCGGAATACATTGCCACGGGTGCTTGTTGTGCACAAATATTATACATGAAACAAACTTTACTAGACTATGGAGTAGCTCTAGAGAAAGTACCTCTTTTGTGCGACAATGAAAGTGCGGTAAAACTTGCAAATAATCCGGTTCAACACTCTCGCACCAAGCATATAGATATCCGCCATCACTTTCTAAGAGATCATGTAGCTAAAAATGATATATCACTAGAAGGTGTAAGATCCGAAGATCAATTAGCGGATATCTTCACTAAACCGCTAGATGAGGCTACATTTTGTAGATTGCGGAACGAGCTCAATGTACTTGATTTTAGTAACTTCACTAAAAATTGAGCTTGTGTTGTCCCTTGCATTCATTGTAATATACAACATGTTTAATTTGTGGCAATGCATATAGGGCTTGTCTAACATGGTTAAGATAACCACCGAAAAGCGTGTGAAGAAGCTTAACCTTGGATCAAACTTGACAAGCAACTAGACTTACTTACAAGTATTACATATGCATGAATGTTGTTTTGTCGTTTTGTTCCATTTGCCCTCTTGTTGCCTATTTTCTTAAAAAGAATTATAGCCTAAGGCAAAATATTTTGAAAAATATGAGGGTTTGAGAGAGGTCACTCACATCAGTCCCAATTGGTGTTTATTTGGATCTTATTCAAGTTGGGACTTGATTGGGAACAGGTAGCGCGAAGGAATGTTGAAGGATTGCTGTAAAAGGTGCACCGGACGCTGCACCGGACGCTGCTGTCCAGCGTCCGATCAGTTCACAGGAGGTGAACTACTGATGAAGGAGTGACCGGACGCTGCGTCTGTGCATCCAGTCAGGAAGGGTTCTGCGTCCGGTCGATCAAAGGAAGGACAAGCAGTACTGACCGGACCCTGCCTGCGTCCGGTCATGGACCACCGGACGTGTCCGGTCGCGATTTCAGAGGATTCGGACCTCTCTGGAATCGACCGGACGCTGGGTGGTAGCGTCCGGTCGCTACCACCGGAGCGTCCGGTCAGTGGATCTCGCGCATCTTAAGGACTCTTTTCCCCATTTCCTTTTCTATCACGTTCTTGGGGGTTACTTAACCGCGTCCTCTGTCACCCACCATGACCTAGCCCAAGCCACCGCCGTGCCCTAGCCCGAGCAGCCGCGCCGCTGCAGCCTCGCCGAGTCACCGCCGTCCCTCACGCCAACCGCGCTCGGTCCCCTCGCCAAAGCCGCGCCGCCGTCCCGCGGGCCTCCGCGCCTGCTCAGTGCCGCGCCCTCTGCAGCGCCCCAGGGCCCGCTGCCGAGCTGCGCGCCCCGGCCTCGCGCGTCACCGAGCCCCGCGCCTGCTCGCCTCCACGCCGTGCTCCAGGCTTCTCGCGCCCAAGCTCGTCGATCCACCGTTGCCAGGCTGCTCGTCTTGCCCTATCCTCCCATTGGTTGGTAAGGCGAGTTCTGCGTTTCAATCTTGATCTCCAATTGTGATCTAGATCAATTCTAAATGCACTGATTTCCAATTGCATTTAGGGCGTTTGACCTAACCCTAACCGGTTCCGAGATCCCCCACGTGACGTCTTATCTATTCTCGGTTCGCTGTTTGTCAGGTAGAAAGCCACTCGATTCAATTTTGCATCTACATTGCTTTCTCTATTAGGATTTCGCATCTATTAGATATATGGTATTTATTTGTATATCCATCTATTCTATCATGCAGCGAGTCGGTTCCGTTGTGTTTCGTCTGGCAGTTGGCAGTAAACTCGGAGCCAAGCTCGCGAGTAAGGATCGAGGCCAAGCCTCGAAAGCAGCAGTTTGACAGTCGATCTTCATCAGCAATAGTTCACCATCTTGTCAGTTCAGATGGCTCGCACCAAGAATGTTGGTGGTGGCCCAGGTGAAGATGATCGGAGGCCCCCGCCTCATCAGCCAGCCGGATCCAAGGGCAAATCAACCAAGCAAGTAACATCCAAGAAGCGGAAGTACCCCGACGCAGAGACAGCCAGAGCAGCAGCTGTTGCAGAGGCCGCAGAGCGTGCCGAGAGAGGTGGCACCCGCAGGGGAATTGTCATTGCAGATCAGCCAGTTTCACCCGCAGTCAGAGCTGCGATTGAGGAGGTTGAGCGTCATCATGGTAGTCCAGCTGGGACTGCCATGTTTGCAGGACAACGGGTTGCCATTGAGGAGGGTCCGTCAGCACAGCAGCAGCCTCCACCAGCAGAGCCTTAGCTAGCCCAGGAGACTCAGGAGAGTCAGGAGACTGAGCCGGCACCTCAGCTACGCCGCTCGAGTCGTACTAGTGCTGCAGTTCCACCGAGGCCAGCTACACGGCGCAGGGGTTCACGCCCTCTGCCCAGACCACAGGGTTCGCCTCCAGTGGTTCACCTCGACTTGAGGGCCGCTACAGCCAGGCAGGTTCAGCAGCTGCGGTTTGTTGAGTTTGAGGTTTGGTTCCCTCCGAGGAGGGATGAGAGAGCAGCTGAGGGGTTCTACATGCCACTGCAGGAGGATTTCTACAATGCATATCTAAACAGTGGGGCAGTGTTCAGATCACAGAGGGTCTGTCCGATAGAGTCCATTGTGGCAGCAGCCGGAGAGGGCATTCGGCAATACTTGTCATATTTGCCAGGACTGTCAGATCTGATTGGACGGACAGGGATATATGTACCTTCTTGGGTTCGTCAGTTTTATGCCTCGCTCTACATCGATCCTCATCACAGATTCATTCACTTTGCCTTCAACGGCAAAGACTATAGAGTGACGAGTAGCAGGGTCAGAGAGATACTGAGACTGCAAGAGCAGCCTGTAAGGATGCATGAGGTTTGCTATGGACATTAGGAGCCTCCCAGGCGTCCTCATGGAGGGTTGGTGCCCCCTACAGACTTAGTGCGCCATTGCTTCAAGGAGCCATTTGGTGAGGGGTCGAGCAGGAACCCCAGTGACTTGACTCCTACAGCGAGGATACTAGAGGCCATCATCAGGAGGACACTGCTTCCTAGGTTGGGATACAGGGAGGGCCTGACTCGCTTACAGCTCTGGCTTCTCAATGCCATCATGCAGATGACAGTGTTTGACATCTGGGACCTTCTTTCAGAGATGGAGGATACTATAGCTGAGGGATTCAAGGGTCGCAGGCAGCTTCCCTATGCTCACTGGATCACGTTCCTCATCCACAGAGTTGTGATTGATAAGCCCCCTGGCATGATGGATGAGTATACAGGTGCCACTACAGAGTTCCCAGCTTACAACCTATCACAGAGGATCAGACACGCCACTCCTCAGGCACCCAGTTAGCCTAGCCATCGCCCCGATGTGCCAGAGTCTGCAGCTCAGCAGGACGAGATCATTAGAGGGATTGCAGCCACTGAGGAGGAGGAGCTAGAGGCACAGCAGGGAGTGAGTGAGTACAGTGACAGCTCTAACGACGACTACCAGCCTATACCTCAGATGCCTCCACGCAGACACGATGCAGAGGCCGGTAGCTCCAGTTCTGCTCCACCTGCTCCACAGACAGACCCCGCTCTCATTGCTATTCTTGAGCGGATGCAGCAGGATCAGACACGACAGGCACAGGAGACAGCTACAAACTTCGCACAGTTTTAGGCTCGTCAGGACGAGTTTCAGCGGCAGCAGCAGCTCCTTCAGCACCAGCAGTTACTTATGCAGCAGCAGCTCATGGGATTCATGCAGCATGTAGTGACAGCCATTGGGATTCCACTGCCACAGACTTCGCCCCAGCTTGCACAGCCTCCTACCACTTCGATGACTCCAGTAGTACAGCCCATCGGGCTTCAGAGTCAGGGACAGCCTCCAGCTCAGTTTACTTCACCTCCTGTACAGGTGTCCCAGTGGTTAGCTTCACCTGGTGTAGCCCCGCAGTTCACTCCTTATCACACGGGTTTCTCACCAGAGCAGACTTCCTCGCTATTTGTGCCTGAGTCGTCAGTCTCCAGGAGTCTTGGAGCATCATTCAGCGAGTTGACCGGCATGCCTACTCCGCCTCACATGCATACGGCCGGTCCGTCTACAGCAGCTCCAGCTATCATGACTACTCAGAGGCTCCCCTCGTCTGTCGCCTCGTCAGATCCTACGACAGACATACTTGCAGCTTCACAGGCAGCACCAGCCCTAGCTCAGACCCAGACCGCTTCAGCGACACTTCCTGCTTTAGAGGGTCAGTCAGTTCAGAGCTCAGGGTCAGATGATGATGGCGCCCAGTTCCACCTTGCTCCACGTACTTCAGCGCCTGACTCGTCCGCTGCAGCCCCGCCGACCGACCCTTAGGTTTTGGTGTTTGACGCCAAAGGGGGAGAGGGTTTGAGTATGTAGACTTAGGGGGAGCGAGTTTTAGGGGGAGCTAGTTATGTAGACTTAGGGGGAGCGAGTTTTAGGGGGAGCTAGTTATCTAGTATTAGCTTATTATATACATTTGGAGTTTTATTTGTGTGATACACTATTACTTATGCATTCGTGTGTTTTCTTTCATGCATACTATTATATATACATGTGATAGTGCTATCTACATGATTGTGATATTTGACATATGTGATTTCTACTTTGCTTTATCTATATGTTATATCACTTGTGGAATGCTCATTTGCTTTTGCTTCCGCGTTTTTACTTCGAAGCAAATGAGCTTTGTTATTTGTACTCATGCTTAATTCATATCCTTTGAGTACATTGTGTTGGCTTGGGTCATATAAGCTTGTCTAACTCTTTTGTTCTTATTGACAAAAGCTTATATGAACCAAGCCCGTCAAAAACCTCACTCCATAACATACTCGAGGTGGTATTGTCATCAATCACCAAAAAGGGGGAGATTGAAAGCATCTAGGCCCCTAGTTGGATTTCGGTGATTGTAGAGACAAGTAAGTTAGGTCATGGTAATGGAGATCGATTGGGCAATTAAGGTTGTCATGCCCCTACGATGGAAATCGTTTCGGTTTTCAAAGGATGGACGACAAGGTTAAGGATGACTAGTTCTAAGTGTCGATTGGAGTTGGAGAGACACTTAGAGTAGTTTAGGACTTTGTTTTTCCTTTGGCCGTACTATGAAGGGGGGTATGAACAGGTAGCTTGACCTAGTTGAGTCTAGTGAGTTAGGTGTGGTGCACACTTGTTAAAACTAGCTCTAGGTAGCTCCTATGAATGCCTAAGATCCTTTGGAGCAAACTTCATTCACATATGTTCGGAAGTTGGAAGTGAATGGAGGGTCAAATACTGACCGGACGCTGGCTCCGGTGCGACTGGACGCTGGCTACAGGGTCCGGTCAGTTCATTTGACCGAGAAGATCAAGTCTGGTGTGACCGTACGCTGGGAGGTCATGTGACCGGACGCTGAGGGCCAGCGTCCGGTCAACTCCAGTAAGGGTCCAGACTTGGAAAAGTGTGACCGGACGCGTCCGGTCAGTGTGACCGGACCCTGAGTATCCAGCGTCCGGTCGTTTACAGTAAGCATCCAAGAGCGACCGGACGCGTTCGGTCGGTAGTGACCGGACCTTGACAGCGTCCGGTCATCACTTGAATGCTGGTTCGCGGGTTGAATTGACCGGAGCGTCCGGTCATCACGACCGGAGCGTCCGGTCATCCCGCAGAAGCTCATAACGGTTAGTTTTTCAGGCTGGCTTATAAATAGAAGCTCCACTCGTGAGTGGAGCATCCTTTGCTCATTCCAACAGCTGAGAAACACGTTTGTGAGTGCCAAGAAGAGCAAGATCCTAGTGAGGTGTTTGTGATTTGAGAATCCAAGAGAGTAGCCTCACTAGCAAATCAAGAGTAGCAAAGTGTGCATCCATCTTCTCATTAGGCTTCGCGTGGTCAAGTGAGAGTTAGTGCTTGTTACTCTTGGTGATCGCCATCACCTAGATGGCTTGGTGGTGATTGGGAGTTTGGTGTTCACCTGGCGGAGCTTGTGGGTGACCCAACTCAAGTTGTGAGCGGCTTTGGGTGATTCGCCGTGATGGAGTGTCAAAGAATCAACCCGTAGAGAGCACTTGATCCTTGCGCGGATCAAGGGGGAGCTACACCCTTGCGCGGGTGCTCCAACGAGGACTAGTGGGGAGTGGCGACTCTCCGATACCTCGGCAAAACATCGCCGCGTTCCTTTCTCTCTCTACTTACTTTGAGCACTTACTTTGAGTATTTACTTTGAGCAATTCAATACTTGTTTTACATCCATAGAATTGCTTGCTAGAGTAAGTTTGGAACATAGTTTGAGAGGTTGTTGTGCATTAGATTGATATAAACACTTTTCTAGGCACAAGGGGTTAATTGGGCTATCCGTAGGATTTGATTATTGCAAGAGAATTTAGAATTAGCCCAATTCACCCCCCCCTCTTGGGCATCTTGATCCTTTCAAAGGCTGTGGCGGCGAATGATAATGGGGATCGGTAAAAAGTAACTTACCAGTTCTATATTATAAATAACCAAGAGCTCCATCGTTTCGTCCGCCTGAGATTCTTGGGAGACGTGCACACGCGCCATAGACGGTTGTTTTCACAACCTCGAGATCTACGCCAATAAATGCGCCCCTTCGTTACCAGTGTACACGCCTCTTCGATGATAGTGTGAGAGGGCCCACACTGATGCACCTCCTTACAGGTGCCAAGCGACTGTTTGCCAGAAAGAGCAAGAAGACAGTGTGACGTGCTATACCCGTCTGCTTTTTTGACCAGACGTGTTAGATTGGACTTGACAGAGTAAGGAGATAAATAAATACACCAAATAATAGTACTAGCGGCATTCGTTTCTTCGCTGCATGTCTTATGCTCAAGGATGGACCAGACCACTACCGTGCTCGGGGACTGCTCCGACCGCTACAATGCTCGGGGACTGCCCAAACCACTGTCGTGCTCGGGGACTGCTCCTACCACTTTCATGCTCGGGGACTGCTCTGACCACTATCGTGCTTGGGGACTGCTCCGACCACTAATGTGCTCGGGGACTGTCCTAACCACTGCTCGGAGATCGCTCTCCTCGGCTACATGTGATTTGTACTCACATACAATTGAGAGACATTTATTTAGACCTTGCTACAAGGCTCATACTTTGCCTTCCAGCAAGCCCGGGGACTACATCGGTACGATGCACCTGCCGGTGCATCTCGTATCACCTGTACGACGATTGCATTCTTAACTTCAGTAGAAATTCTTTTTTAGACCCTGGCACCACGTGCCTACGTCACCTACTACCAGGCTCGGGGACTAAGTGGGCACACTTCACCTTGCGGCGAATGTGTTTGTTTTATCAACCCCTGTGCTTTGACTGATTGTAAGGATTACTATCATGCTCGGGAACTGTCCCAACCACTGTTTAGAGATCGTTCTCCTCGGCTACATGTGATTTGTACTCATATACAGTTGAGAGACATTTATTTAGACCTTGCTACAAGGCTCGTATTTTGCCTTCCAGCAAGCCCAGGGACTATATCGGTACGATGCACCTGCCGGTGCATCTCGTATCACCTGTATGACGATTGGTTTCTTAACTTAACTTGGAAATCTTTTTAGACCCTGGCACCACGTGCCTACGTCACCTACTACCAGGCTCGGGGACTAAGTGGGCACACTTCACCTTGCGGTGAACGTGTTTGTTTTTCGACCTCTACGTCTCTGATAATCAAGGATGCTACGCTTCAAGGTTCACTTACATTTCTTTTCAGAAATACAAGTGGGCACACTTCACAGGATGGAAATCTTTTTCTTTTTTCTTAAGAGCACCATACATTCTTCGGACAACCTACTTCTTCGGCAACAACGGTGGTCAGAGATGTCAAGGACTCAAGCCTTACTTGTCGGAGAAGGTTAAAATGGCGTGTCGCAGCATAATACATGGTGCTCGGGGACTAGTTGTGGGGGTATTAACCCCTATACCCTTACAGCTAGGCTTGGGCCAGCCCAGATCAGTGGGTCCGGTCCACCAAAAGACGACGCACGGCCTGGCCAACCTATTCGGAGTCCCACACAAGGAGTCAAGGCAGATTTGGCGATCAAGCAAGATCCTTGTCGGTTAGAATAGGAATCCTTATCCGGCCACATATGGCAATTGTAACTAGCTAGGATTAGTTTCTAGATCTGTAACCCTGCCCCCCGGACTATATAAGGCGGGCAGGGGACCCCTCTAAAAACATCTCTCATTGACATACAGCAATACAATCAGACGTAGGACATAGATATTACGCCTTCTTGGCGGTCGAACCTAGATAAAACCTCGTGTCTGTCTTGCGTCACCGTCTTGTTTGTGGCTTGCGCATCTGTCTGCCAACAATCTACTACCTTGGGCATACCCCTAGGTAGACTACCGACCATATTTTGTCGCAGATGTCATAACAGAGAACACATGTATAGAATGGTGAAAAACATACGCGTCATCTATGGAAAGAAGAATCTGGATGGGACAAACAGAGATAGAAGCACACCTCCTGTCGAAGGCGTACCTTTCAAGAAACAATCGATCTTCTTTCAATATCTACCTTATTAACCTGACTTGGAGGTCCCCCATGCCATTGATGCTATGCACGTGCAGAAGAATATCTTTGAGAGTCTCATTGCTACCTTGATGGACACAGGCAAGTCAAAGGATGGTCTAAAATCACG
Source organism: Miscanthus floridulus (assembly GCF_019320115.1). NCBI lineage: Eukaryota > Viridiplantae > Streptophyta > Magnoliopsida > Poales > Poaceae > Miscanthus > Miscanthus floridulus. The sequence goes on along the minus strand of NC_089590.1, from coordinate 31,976,382 downwards.
GAAAGACATGGTGCAGCTAAACGTGATGCCACATCTTCACCCGGTACCTGAGGCTAATGGAAAATACACTCTGCCCACGGCATGCTTCAACCTAACACTAGAAGAGAAGAGAGCTATATGTACTGTCCTAAGGGGGGTCAAAGTCCCAACTAGGTTTTCAGCGAATGTGAAGAAGCTAGTGTCGATGAAGGACTTGTTAATAACACACTACAAGGCTCACAATTGTCATATGATGCTGATAGTGTTTCTACCTATTACAATCAGGGCTATAAAACTAGAGTTCTTAAAAATGGCCATCACACGCATGTGCTACTTCTTTTTGAAGATCTCACAGAAGATGATTGGCAAGAAAGAGCTTAGTGACCTACATGTATTTGTGGTGGAGACATAAAACCAACTAGAGATGTGTTTACCTCTTGCTTTTTTTGATATAATGCCACATTTCATGATTCACATGGTTCATTAGATACAAGCGTTGGGCCCTTGCTACTTGCATGAAATGTGGTCCTACAAGCGGTTCATGTCGGTTCTAAGACGATACATGCATAATCGAGCATACCCAGAGGGCTCCATGATAGAGGGTTATAGTACTGAAGAAGTCGTTGAGTGCTGTCAAGAGTACCTAAAAGTATAGAAAGGGATTAGTAAACCCGATTCTCGTCACAAGGGTAGGCTAGCTGGGAAGGGCACCAGTGGTAGAAAATTGTTCATCGACTATGATTACAAAGATGTGAGTCGGACGCATTACAGTGTCTTGCAGAGTACACAACTGATGCAACCGTACATTAATGAACACTTGGCTATCATTATGTCGGAGAGAAATGGTCGTTCAAATAATTGGGTCATGAAATAGCACAAACAACGACTAACTACATGGTTGAAGGACCAAAGCATACCGCCTGAAGAAACCATAGACTCTATTACCATCAGCAGGTTGGCGGAGGGGTCATCGAGATAAGTGACATCTTGGAAAGCTTATGACATCAATGGGTACTCATACTATACCCATGCAAAGGATAGTAAATATGTGAACCAAAACAACAGCTCTCGATGGAGTGGGGCAAAAGATCCAATACTTTGGCATCATTGAAGAGATATGGGATCTTGAGTATGGAAGGGATATAACGGTGGCCCTATTTTGATGCCACTGGATCAAACAACACCAACTTAACAAGATTGGATTGAGAGTCCTAGACCTCGAGAATCTAGGCTACCAAGATGACCCTTGCGTGCTCGCTTCACGTGTCACACAAATTTTCTATATGTCTAACCCACAAAATAACCTCCCCCCAAAGAAGAAGACAAAGCACGTGGTTGCCTCCGGGAAATAGCACATTATCAGAGTTGATGGCGTGGATGATGTTGAAGCTTACAATAACTACGATGAGATGTTGCTATTCACAGACTTTCCTAAGAAGATCAGTGTTGTGGAAAAGAACCTGCCCAAAGACATATTACCATGGAAACGAAAAGGTGTCAAGGGAAAAGTCGTTATAGCGGGCTACCTAGTTATTGAACGTGGAGTGTTTGTATAAGTGTGTGTGTTTATAAGACTTCATTTATGCATGTGTGTGAGACTATATATTTATGTATGTGTGTGAGACTATATATTTATGTATGTGTGTGAGACTATATTTATGCATGTGTGTGAGACTACCCTTTACAACATCCAGATGAACCAATTGCCATACCCACTCTATTACTACTAAAACAGCTATAATACGTAGACACTTGAAACAAACACTTATTACTACTGCAACATGTTCAGACTACTATTGAAACACTTAAAACAAGCACTTAACACTTTATGAAATGAAGAAATGACCAAAATAAAAGTTGGAGATCTTGACGAGTTATACAACTTTTATATTCATCACCTTCACAGCTAAAATCATTTAGTGGTTGAAAATCAGGTTTGAAGTTGTCATTTTTTGAAATTCAAAATTTGAATTATCCAAAATTAGTGACAAAGATAGATGACCAGACTAAAATGATAGAGCAAGATTTTAGAAAATTTTAGGAAAAAAAACCATCACATTTAGAGTTAGTATGAGGGAGAAAAACTAGTTACAATTTAGAGTTAGTATGAGGGAGAAAAACTAGTTACAAGTTTCAGCCACATAGTAAAAAGAGAAATCACACTTATTCATCATTGATTATCATCAACAATTATAATTTTTCTTTTTAATCTCTAGGTAAAATTTATAACTAGTCTTTCTCCCTCATACTAACTCCAAATGTGATGATTTTTTCCTAAAATTTTCTAAACTCATCCCCTATCAAGTTACTGTGTTGATTTGGTCAGTCTTTTCATTTGACAAAGTTTGAACAATTCAAATTTTTAAATTTTAAAAAATGACAAGTTCTAACAAGATTTTGAAACACCAAATGATTTCAGCTGAAAAAGTGATGAATACCAAAGTTGTATAACTCATTAAGATCTATAACTTTTATTTTGGTCATTTCTTCATTTGACAAAGTGATAGTAAACATTGTTCATATATCAACATGTCTCTCGTATATTTCATGAAACTATGAGTGATATGTGAATTTGTGAACAATGTTTACTAATACTTTGTCAAATGAAGAAGTGACCAAACTTTTATGTTCACAACTTTTATAGTTGAAATCATTTAAGATTTCAAAATCTTGTTTGAAGTTTCTATTTATTGAAATTCAAAATTTAAACTATTTAAATTTTATTAAATGAAAAGATGACAAAAATAAAAGTTGTATATAGTGATGTGTTCAACAACCTTTATATTTATGACTTTCTTATTTGAAACCATTTAAGGTTTCAAAATCTTATTTGAAGTTAACATTTATTGAAATTCAAATTTTAAACTGTTCAAATTTGGTCAAATAAAAAGATGACCAAAATATAAGTTGCACATCTTGATGAGTTCTACAACTTTGGTATTCATGAGTTTTTCAGCTGAAATCATTTAGTGTTTCAAAATCTTGTTTGAAGTTGTCATTTTTGGAAATTCAAATTTTGAATAGTTCAAAGTTCATCACATGACAAGATGACCAAAATAAAAGTTATACATCTTGATGAGTTGTACAACTTTTATATTTACAACATTTTCATTTTAGGTCATTTAATGTCCTAAAATTGTAGTCGAAGTTTTATAATTCAAATTTTTAATTTTCAATTTTTTTGTTTTCTATATTGTTTTGAATATCAACAAATTGTTTTTATATATATTTATGCATATATAGAATAATACAAAATATTATATAGAATAATACATTTCCTTTTTGATTTTGTGATATAAAAAAATATAGAATTAATAATTTAATAAAATAGAAAATATTTGTAGGGGCGGCTAGATCAGGAACCGCCCCTACAAATGCATTTGTAGGGGCGGCTAGATCAGGAACCGCCCCTACAAATAGTCCTGGGTATATAAGCACGACACTCGGGTGAACAAGTGTTGGGCGCTCTCTTCTTCCTCCCGACGTCGTCAAGCTGCCCAACTTTTTCCCCGGCGCCCCGCCGTCGCCGTCTCTCGGACCTCTACCAACGCCGGCGCCCCCTCTCCGCACCCCTAGGCCACAGCTTGACATCCCTGGGCCTCCACGAAGCCACGCGTCCCATCTCCATGGCGGCTAGGGTTTTAGATCCCCCGGATGGCTGACCCGCCGCCTCCTCCCCATCTCCGACCTCGACTTGCTTCTGCCAGATCTGGTTTGCATCTAAGGTAGGAATGAGTACCTTCTTCTTCTTGTCTCTCTCTCTCTCTACGCACCGTCTACACATTTGGTCATTTGCAAATTAGTAGATTGTAGCTTGTTACAGTGGTGATGGAGAAACCACCGCTGCCACCTATTTTGCTGCTCTCTTTCCGTAGAAGCTCCTGATTCAGAGAGACAGGAATTTATGAGTCTGAAAAAACTCTAAATAAAACTCATATGTTTGAGTTAGGAAACTGGTTTTGATCAATTATGCTTTTTGAATTTATGCTAGGGCATTGCCATGTTAAAGCTTTTGATTTATTGGTGTACAACCTTTTCTAAATATGCAGCTACTAGGTATTCATTCAGATAGCATTAGATGCAGTTGCTTGAATATTGGAGCAGGATAGTATTCTCACCACAACAGGACCATACAATATAAATTAGTAGATTGTAGCTTGTTACAGTGGTTGCATGTGTTTACTGAATTTTTTTTGAGCAAAGTGTTTACTGAATTTTGATGGATGAAGTTATGTTGGAGCTTTGGATGTTAATATGTTGCAACATTTCTTTTAAAAGTTCACTCGTTTTACTCAAAACATGGCTGAAAATTAAGTTATTTGAGCATAGAAAGACCATTTCATGAGAGAAGCCCATTTGTTAGCATCTGATGTTGAGTATGACCATGACTATATAAGATGAGAGTACACAACTGCTGAAATGTCAAAACAGAAGGGTCCCAATGTAGCTTAGCCTGACCGTGAGTAGCATCATACAAATATTGACTCACAATACCTTTATATGAGTGGTAAGGCATGTCTTTTATTACTTGAATCACCAACTTGAGTAATGCTCAACTCTAATATACATTTATATTATATTAGTTATTCATAAAATTATCTAGAAACATCATGTTGGAGTATGAGAGTATGTGTATTAGGCCCATGAGGCCCATGTATGACCAATATACATTGCTACCCTCCTTCTAGGGTTAGCCTGATGAAATCACAACTCTAGCATGGTATAGAGCTAGGCTTTCCTCCTCCCCTTCCCCACCCAGCCGCCAGGCGCCGCTGGCCGATTTCTTGCCGCCGCCATGGCTGGCCGCCCTCCCCCTCCCTCCCCAACCTACTTCCAGGCTTTCCCCTCCCTTCCCTACCCGTCCTGGGCCCAGCGCGCGGGCGCTGGCCTCCGGCTGCGGAAGGATGGCCGCGGAGCAGCGCGGCCGCTTCGCGGGGGCTGGCACGGCCGGCGTAGCGGGGGGTGGGGTGGGGCCCCCCGCCGCCGCTGAGGGCGCAGGCGGCTGCTGCGCGGGAGCGGGGAAGCGGCCGCCGCGCTGCGGGCGGGGGTAGGCACCCCAGCCGCTGCGGGCGCGGGCGTAGGCGGCCCTGCCGGCCGCGGGCGCGGCGCAGGCAGCCTGGCCGTTGGCCCTGCCGCCGCGGGCGCGGGCTTTGGACAGCTCTTTGGCCGAGCTGCCGCCGCCGCTGCCTGCCTGGGCAGGGGCGGGCGCGGGCGCAGGCACAGCCACGCCCCTGCCGCTGGGGGCGCGGGGGGAGAACCTGGAGCCTTTCTTCTTCCCCGCTCCTCCTCCTCTGCCGCCCTCTGCCCCTCTCCAGACGGCAGGGGCCAGCTCCGCTCTCGCCGCTGCTCTCGTGGCTGCACGGGCTGCTGCTGCTGACAGCCAGGCCCGGGTGCGGGCGGCCGCCCTCGCTTTGGAGCGCGAGCGCGACGCGGCTGATGCCCTGGCCCGCCAGATCGCTGAGGCGGAGCAGCTCCTCGTCCTCCCTACATCCTATGACACCGCGGCCACCTCCTCAGGCTCGACGGGTCACCGCGCGTCTCACACCACGGTCATCTGGCACGACCCGGCCGACCCGCACGTCGCTCAGCTCCACTACCAGGCCGGGGGTGTCCAGAACATCCGACTCCTCGTCCCGGTCGTCCTCGAACCTGAGTCGCCCTCTTACGCCCGCTGGAGGGACCTGGTTCTCCTCACCCTCCGCCGCTATGCCCTCAACGACCACGTCCTAGTCGACGCCTCGGTCGCAGTCCAGACCTCATCGTGGCTGCGCCTGGACAGCGTCGTCCTCTCCTGGATTATCGGGACGATCTCCCTGGACCTCCACGACCTCGTCCGCAACTCTGCTGACGCTCGCCGGGCCTGGCTTGCGCTCGAGGGCCAGTTTCTGGGCAATGCCGAAGCCCGGGCCCTGCGTCTCGATGCGAGCTTCCGCACCTTCGTCCAGGGTGACCTCTCCGTTGGCGACTTCTGCCGGCGCATGAAGAGCATGGCGGACTCCCTCGGCGACCTTGGCTGGCCCGTGGAGGACCGCATCCTGGTCCTCAATGTCCTCCGCGGGCTCAGTGACCGCTACGCTCACCTCCGGACGTGGATCACCCGGCAGAGGCCCTTTCCCTCCTTCCTGCAGGTCCGTGACGACCTTGTCATGGAGGAGCTCACTCAGGGCATCCAGCCAGGGTCCACCTCCACGCCAGGGTCCTCGTCTTCCTCGACTGCCCTGGCCGCTACTCCTCCGGCGCGTTCCCTCGCTCCACCGCCGTCGTCGCTTCTTGGTTCTCCTCCTCCCGGGCCGGGCGGGGGTGGGGGGGCTGTGGCGGCCGCCGTCGCCGTGGAGGGGGACGTGGGGGCCGCGGAAGCCACCACACACCAGTGCAGTCGCCCTCCAGAGCCCCTACGCCCGCGACCCCACGGGGTGCACCCTGGCCCTCCTTCCACAACCCGTGGTCGGGGCGCATCTACATGTGGCCCTTCCCGGCTCCAGGCGGAGAGCCTCGCCCACCAGCAGCCTTGCTCACTGGATCTCCTCCAGGGTTTCACTCCCCGTCTGCGTGGGCTCCACTTCCCGGCGCATCTTCGTGGGTGCCACCTCCCGACATCTTGCCCGGGCCTGTCGGTTGGAACCCGGCGGCCTTGGCCAGATCCTTCAGCACCATGGCCCTGACACCGCCTGCTGGTACCGACTGGATTGCCGATTCGGGTGCCACTTACCACACTACTCCAGACCCTGGTATACTCTCTTCTTTTCACCCTCCTTCTTCCTCTCATCCTTCGTCCATCATGGTCGCGAATGGTTCGTGTATTCCAGTTACGTCCGTGGGTGCCGCCGGCACTCATGGTTCCTTTCGTCTTCCTGATATTCTTGTTGCACCCTCTATGGTTCACAACCTTCTTTCTATTCGTCGTTTTACAGCTGACAATTCTTGTTCTGTTGAATTTGACTCTTCCGGTCTTACTGTGAAGGATTTGGCTTCCCGGCGTCCTCTTCTCCGATGTGACAGCACGGGACCCCTTTACACCCTTCGGTTTCCGGCGTCTGCTTCCTCTTCGTCGCCGTCTACTTTGTCAGCTGCCTTCGCCGCCACTCCTTCTTCCACCACTTGGCACCGTCGGCTTGGCCATCCTGGACGTGATGCTCTGACGCAGCTTAGTCGCAGTTCCGACATTGGTTGTACTCGGGCTCACGATGAGCACTTGTGTCATGCGTGCCAGCTGGGCCGTCATGTTCGTCTCCCTTTTTGTTCTTCTTCTTCACATGCTACGCATGTGTTTGATCTTGTACACTGCGACCTATGGACATCTCCTGTCATCAGCATTTCTGGGTATAAATACTATCTTGTGGTGGTTGACGATTTCTCGCATTATTCGTGGACTTTCCCTTTGCGTGCAAAGTCGGATACTTTCACCACCCTTCTCCACTTTTTCGCCTGGGTGTCTACTCAGTTCGGCCTCACCATCAAGGCCGTCCAGTGTGACAATGGCCGTGAGTTCGATAACGGCACCTCCCGTGCCTTCTTCCTCTCTCACGGTGTCCAGCTGCGCATGTCTTGCCCGTATACCTCCTCCCAGAACGGCAAGGCCGAGCGCATGATTCGCACCACGAACGACACCATGCGCACCCTTCTGCTCCAGGCGTCGCTTCCTGCTCGCTTCTGGGCAGAGAGTCTGCACACCTCCACCTATCTCCTTAACCGCCTTCCTTCCGCTGCCTGCCCGGCTCCCACACCGCACCACGCTCTCTTCGGTACCCCTCCTCGGTATGACCACCTTCGTGTCTTCGGGTGTGCGTGTTACCCTAACACCACTGCCACCGCTCCCCACAAGCTGGCTCCCCGTTCCGCTCTGTGTGTCTTCCTTGGGTACTCCCCAGATCACAAGGGGTACCGGTGCTTTGACCTCACCTCCCGTCGGGTCATCATCTCTCGCCATGTGGTGTTTGATGAGTCTGTCTTTCCCTTCTCCACCACCACCACCCCATCTCCCAACCCCGATCCGGACCCCTTCTCTTTGTTTCCCACTGACACGGTGGTCCAGCCACTTTTACCGCTGTCTCCTGCAGGTACTGCTTCCCCGTGCCCCTCGCCGGGCCCGTGCCCCCGCTCGCCACCCACCAGTGACGCCCCTGGCCCTGCGCCCTGCCCGGGTCCGGAGGCGTCGCCCTCCGGAGCTGCTCCTGCCCCTACGTCCGCAGCGGGTATGGAGACGCCGCCTGTCGCACCTCCTGCGCGTTTCGCCCAGCCGGTGCACGTCTACCGGCGCCGTGTGCCGGCGGCACCGCTGCCTCCGGCATCACCGGGGTCCCCTTCTCCACTGGTGACGCCTACACCACCGGTGGCCCCTTCTCCGCCGGCGACCCCTACACCGCCGCCGCCGCCTCAGGCTGCCCGTGTCGTGTCACCGGTGTACCACCCGCAACTCCTTCACCGACACCCGCGACATGTTCACCCTATGGTGACGCGACACGCGGCTGGAACCCTGTGGCCCCGGGCTCTCGCGACGATGCCCGACGACTCGCAGATCTCTCCTGTACCCTCTTCCATTCGCGACGCCTTGTCGGACCCTCATTGGCGCCGCGCGATGGAAGAGGAGTACGCGGCTCTCCTCGCCAACCAGACATGGGATCTGGTGCCCCGTCCACCCGGATCCAACGTTGTCACCGGGAAGTGGATCTGGACACACAAGCGGCGGGCTGATGGTTCCCTTGAGAGGTACAAGGCTCGCTGGGTTCTCCGGGGTTTCACTCAGCGCCCTGGAGTCGATTATGATGAGACTTTCAGCCCCGTGGTGAAGCCGGCCACCGTACGCACAGTGCTCTCACTGGCTCTCAGTCGCTCTTGGCCCGTGCATCAGCTGGACGTCAAAAATGCCTTTCTCCACGGGACTCTCACCGAGACGGTCTACTGCAGCCAGCCAGCGGGGTTTGTTGACTCTTCTCGTCCGGACATGGTCTGCCGGCTCAACAAGTCTCTCTACGGGCTCAAGCAGGCCCCCCGGGCGTGGTATTCTCGGTTTGCTGCTTTCTTGCTGACACTGGGGTTTGTGGAGGCCAAGTCAGATACGTCCCTGTTTATCTATCACCATGGAGCTGAGACTGCCTATCTGCTGCTCTACGTTGATGATATTGTCCTCACAGCCTCCAGTCCGTCCTTACTCAGCCGTGTCATCGCCTCTCTTCACCAGGAGTTTGCTATGAAGGATCTTGGTGTGCTCCACCACTTCCTCGGGGTCACTGTTGAGCCTCGCCCCACCGGCCTTCTCCTTCACCAGCGGCAGTACACTCTTGATATCCTGGAGCGTGCTGGGATGACTAACTGCAAGCCCTGCTCTACTCCAGTTGACACACAGGGCAAGCTGTCAGAGGCCGTGGGAACCGCCGTGGCAGACCCCACTGCTTACCGGAGTCTTGCAGGTGCACTTCAGTACCTTACCTTCACCAGGCCAGACATCACCTATGCCGTACAGCAGATATGCCTTCACATGCATGATCCCCGAGAGCCTCACCTCACTGCGCTCAAGCGCCTCCTCCGCTACCTCCGCGGCACTGTCGACCACGGCTTACTCCTTCAGCGGTCTTCCTCCACCGAGCTCGTTGTCTACACTGACGCCGACTGGGCCGGGTGTCCGGACACTCGGCGCTCTACCTCAGGCTACGCTGTCTTTCTGGGCGGCAACCTGGTGTCCTGGTCGTCCAAGCGCCAGCCGGTGGTCTCCCGATCCAGTGCCGAGGCGGAATACCGAGCTGTCGCTAACGGCGTGGCTGAGGCCTCCTGGCTCCGACAGCTCCTTGCCGAGCTCCACAGCCCTCTCTCCCGGAGCACGCTGGTCTACTGCGACAACGTCAGTGCGGTGTACCTCTCCACCAACCCTGTGCAGCACCAACGGACCAAGCATGTGGAGATCGACCTACACTTTGTCCGTGATCGGGTTGCTATCGGAGATGTTCGGGTCCTCCACGTCCCGACCACCTCCCAGTTTGCCGACATCTTCACCAAGGGCCTCCCGTCATCGACCTTCACCGAGTTTCGCTCCAGCCTCAACATCATTGGTGGCTAGTTGCGTCTGTGGGGGGGGATCGTGTGATCGTGTGTGCTTCTTTTCATGACCAGTCTGTAACTCCGCTGCGCCGGTAGTTCAGACTGCGGGGGGGTGTTGGAGTATGAGAGTATGTGTATTAGGCCCATGAGGCCCATGTATGACCAATATACATTGCTACCCTCCTTCTAGGGTTAGCCTGATGAAATCACAACTCTAGCACATCATACTAATTACTCTAATGTATTTGCTTGTGTCAATAATGGTTGAAGAAGCAATAATCCTAGCAACAATGATTTGTTTAACCAGCTCACAAATATAACAACGTTGTTAGTGATTTTTATTTCTTAAACTATTTGTATTCGGATCTGATCTAATCATAGGCGTATATATATTGTCAGTCATATATGTTGTTCTACTTTTCAATGTCTTGGAGTAGGACAGAGTTGCCTTCATTCGTGTGGCTGGCTCAGTGAGCTGTAAAGTGCTGCAAATTCCATCCTGTCACCTTCACTAAGGTAATTTATGGTTCTACTCGCTTCAAAATTTTTGTACATAATAAATCTGGTTCCAATGGATCTTCAGTACTAAGTTTCTGTAATTGATTTATGTAGTTCCATCATTTGTGCTAGATCTGGTGGTGGTTGAAGAATCACATACTTTCCAAGTTCTAAGTGTAACTAGCAGTAGTAACATTTGTGTGCTATATGTAACACAATGATAGATGGGCAGTGTTTTTTAGGCTCATGCTTTAAAGACAGAAACAAAGCCATTATATAATTAGAGCTTCTAACTAATATCAATGCCTAGCTAAGTTTAGTAGTTTAGATTTTTTTTCTCCGCCTTTTCTGAGATGGGCAGTGTTTTTTAGGCTCATGCTTTAAAGACAAAAATAAAGCCATTATATAATTAGAGCTTCTAACTCATATCAATGCCTACTAAGTTCAGTAGTCCACCTTTTCTAAGATCACAGTATGTGGTTTACTTCCATAATTGAGTAAGAAGTTGATCCTGTACTTGTATTTTTTTTGCTGGAACCACAAGTGTGATGCTATTTAGAATAACAGATGGGCCTTGTTGTGCTTCTTGCTGTGATTACAGAATTGGTGGTGCAGAAAAAAATCAGTGATTAAATAATTTATGCTTCTTGCTATGATTTTTTCCATTGCCTGAATGTCAGTTAGCTCTATCATTCAGCACCAGTCTGCAACTCTGCATAGTGTGATGCTTGGCCTCAGTTTCCTTCAAACAAGCTTGTGTATCACAGTATTGCAATTTTTATTCTTTTTCATTTAGCTGGTATAATTAATTGATAAGAAACAAAATCTAATTTTTTTTTCTGTAAGGACAAGCATCATGCTTTATTCATCAAGCAAATATGTGAAAATTAAACACATTCTAATTAGGAAGCTACTAGCCTTGATGCATTTGAAATAGTAAGTCGACCATGCATGGGAATAAATTGCATACTTATGTTGTTCTCAGTATTTCCATTCAAGCCACACATTTTTTTAGGGTTTAAGGGCTCATGCCCCGGCCTTTCAATTAACATCAAAAGACCATGAGTAACGTTTACAGCGCAGAAGAACCCACAGTTATAACACGTCCTCCTAGACATTACAATTCAACCATCGGACAAAAGATAGCAGCATAAAACCACAAAAGTTACTCCACAGAACACCTAACGAGACTAGATCAAAGCATCATCAAAGGCCTTCCACCAGGAACCTTGCTCAGGATCAATCAGTCAACTGGCGGGCTCTTTACTTCTCTAGTCACCGTCTTCAGGACCTTCCTTGTGAAACTTCATGTGATGTCTCGGGGCACGTCTGGAAGCCAGAGATTCCTTCCAACTGAAGACTTGATCTTTCTGATGATTTCCATCACCATCTCCTTCTTGTCCGTTGAGCACAGAACTGTCCAGTTCTGTAGAAACCAAGTAACTCTGAAAAGCAGCATTTCCATGCTCTTGCAGCCAATGTTTTGAAAATAAAGATCATTTCTAAGCTTCCAAACAGACCACAAAACAGCTGAAGTGATCATGTACAAGAGACTAGTGTACTTGTTGCCGACATGCTATCTTTGCCTACAGCGATAGCAATACCTGGAGATTTAAAATCTTAATTCCAATGCAGCATAGCAAGTGATGCGAGTACACCACGTGCATTGTGCTTAAACTGCATGATTACCCTATATAAGATATGCATGCTCTCCATATCTTTCTGAAACCGCACCAAGATGGAAACCCATATTGTAATGACACATCTTGCTCTCATCCGAACATGAGGCAACTCTGGTGCGTCTCCATACTGACACCATTCCACCATCCAGACAAATCAGGAGCTAGCGCGACCATGAAAAAGTAGTAGATGAAGAAGGCACACATGCTTGTGATCCCTACTGGGAGGCCAAAACACTAACATCGACAGTCGGCGAATATAGAGCCACTTGAACTGATGGGAAGATTACATCCCCACTAGTTCTGCTACATGCTTTTCAGCCAACGAGATACAGTTCCTGACGATTTCTATTTACATATGATTTATTTTTGGTTAGTATCCATTTGCCATTTCTCGCTCTGTCTCCCAACTTCATATATGTGCATGAAAATATTGCTGAAGGAAAGGAGGTTCCTCAACACTTGATTTTAGTGGCCGTTTTCTAGCTTGCTCGCAGTTGACCTTAATATATCATAACTAGAGTTGACCACTTTGTTTTACATACTTTTGCTGGCAATACCTCTGTCCTGTGATGATAGATGGTAACAACCAATGGCTTTGTAGTTCTCGGATAAAATGAAATGAAGAACAATGGATGTTTGTTTGATAGCCCTAGGGTTTGAGCACTTTAAAAGTTGTACACCAGCTTTGTCATTTCCGCGGAACATCATGTAGCTGGCTTCATCTGTCAAGTGATTCCTACATTGTTATTATTAGGAAGTTTTCATTGTTCCATGTTAGTAGCTGTGAAAAGAACATTTCATCATCAGTAGCTATTCTTTGGCAGTTACTTTCAATTCCTGCTCAGTTCCCAGCAATGCAGCAGGCTTGCACTTTGGTATCTTATTCTTGTCAAACGGAGCCTGCTATCTCAATTCTTCGATTGCATTTGAATGTTGCAAGCTTCTTAGTAATAAGCTTTATGAAGTTGCGTTTCTCCGTGTAACTGTTCTACATGTCTTTTCATCAGGTGAGGATGATGCTCGTCAAAAGCTCCCCTCTCCTCTGTTTTTTGGCTATTTTTTCCATCAGTTGTTGCTCTATGTTTGCTAAGCAGTTGTTACTTTTTTTTTTACCAAATCTCCCATCTCATCTCCTCTTCTTTGTTTTGCTGATAATGAAATTATCCAAGTCCATACATTATATGGAATATGAGCTGATGATCAAGAACTTGTGAGGAACTTGGCATCATCAGCAGCCGCCCCTACATTACCTTCTCATTTCTTCTCTGTTATCATGCCTTGAAGCTCCAAGTTCATGACCAAATGATGATTAACATGTTTCTGTGGCCTCTACTACTGCTACTACTCGTTTTTTTTGATATATTGTTGTTTTATAGGACTAGTTTGGTTTATAGACATTTTTTATTTCTTAAACCTTCTCGTATACTTAAAGCACACTTTTTTGCATCTATTAGAACAAAGTGATGTCTTTGATTGGTGAGCTGGTATGAGCAGTGAGCTATAAGTTATTACTTAACAGTGCAAATATATAAATAATGGATTGTTGTGTCTTTCTGTCAAGAACCGGCTCCTTAGCATTTTCTTATCTACTGTAGAACTGCTAAGCAAGTTAGAGAACTTTTGCCCTTTTCTTTTTCCAGTTCATCATTATGAAGCGAACCTTCTATTAAAAGCAAAATTTAGGGATGAACTAATAATGGTGACCATCTTATTTGTGCGGGAGTCAAACAAAAAATTAGGAGAAAAATTATTAGTCTATTGGTGATGGTGTTTGGACTTTAGATGAGGCTTTCCATGAGCTGCCAATGCTGATGCTGCTTTGTAGACCCTCCTCTCCTAGTCCTACTACTTCTACTTTTTCCTCTCATGTTCTCTGCTCCTACTTCTCCTACTCCTCTCCTCTCCTGTTCCTCTACTATAACTGTTTTCCTTGACATAAATTTAGAAGAAGATATGGCCGAACTCCCTTCGTCGGATCTGCCAAATAATTATGTATATGATCTGGGCTTCCAACCAGCATTGGGGAGGACAAACCATCCATATCCAAGCATAGTAAGTAACATGTTTAAAGACACCTCTATAGATATTTTGTTCTGATATATATAATTCTTAAATATAGACAATTCATCCTATACCATGGTTCAGAGAGATGCTCTCAAATTTTATGGTTGATTTCCTCAATGTTGATACATTCCCTATAGATGGTCGAATCAAGCAATGTCGAATTGACTTTTCTATTTTCACTAGGGTGGGTAACCAACAAGGTATGGTTTTATACATCGATAGGATGAGCAGTGGTCAACCTCATGACATTACTACGCAAAAATATGTTGTGCAAGCATGTTTAAGGGCACTTCAAAATATTGGGTACAATATTCCTACATACTCCTCCATGAGGATTGCTGCTTTGAATGTGGGCCTCCACCACGATATTGGACTGTTTTGTGCATAGCTTGCTAAGAACAACATGAATGATGTGGTCAGTCTCATAACTTATATCCAGATTAATTATTATGTATATATATATATATGCATGGTTCTGATAACCACATTTTTCTCAACACTTGCAGATTCAGGAGAACGACGTAACATACGTAAGTTGTAGCTTTGAAGCCATTTTAAACCAGGCCATGTATCACTTGGGTCGTTATAAATGGGAATATTGTGGCCCTGTTCTAACTTCAGAGAGAATTCAGGTAAAAATTCTTGTAAGTGAAGGTTCTTGACCAATGCTGGTCGTCGTCAGTAGACCTTGTGAACGATCTTGTGAAGTAAGGGAGAGTGCACTAGTAAATACATTGCGCTACATCAGTGATATTTTGGCATATGAAATGAATGATCTGCATTTCTCCAAGTACGTGGTATGATGTTAGAAAATTCTAGGAAGTTAAATTACATCTAAATTATTATGGTTTGTAATGAATAAATTTAAATTATTATGTGTTTGTAATGAATGGGTTTGTAATGAAGTAATTTAAATTATTATGGGTTTGTAATGCATATATCTTCTTGTCAATTAGTTGTTGATATGATGTCCTTGTGAATTATATATATATATATATATATATATATATATGTTCTGGTCATATTTAAATTTTTATATTTTAATTTTTTGGTGTGAAAATATATTGTAGGGCGGTTATAGAGTGAACTGCCCCTACAAATTGGATTTATTGTAACACCCTAAAATTTGCCTCTTTTAAAAATAGGTATAAAATGATTTATTTCTGAATTTTGTGCTCATAAAATATAGAAAAATAAATTTTTTCATTAAATTAAAATTCATCATAAGGTTTAGCAATATGTTTGTGCATACATGCTCTTGCATTTGATGTATTTAGTTGAGTGGTTTTGATTGAAAATTTAAAATAGTTAAAATTGCTTTTGTAATTAAAAATGGTTTTGAAGTAAAAGAAAAGAGAATTAGAAAATAAAAGAATTTAAAAAGTTGTAAAATTTATTTTTGAAAACTTATCAAAATTTTCATTTATGTTTGAATTGAAAAGTGTATTTGAAATCCTATTCAAATTTGATTTGGTTTACATTTGAATTGGTTTTGAAAATAGAATAGAAAAGGAAATTTCTCTCTTTCTCTTATTAGGCCCGAAGGCCTGCTTCTCTTTTTCTTCCCGTAGGCCCACTTCTTCCTGATCTCCCTCCTTTCCCGATTATGGGCCGCCCCGGCAGAAGCTCCAGCACCGCTGTCCCGCAGCCCAGTAGCCGCTCCGGCCCAAGTCGTTTTGCCCGCCTACAAGCGCGCCCCGCGCCTGTCGTACTGCGTGGCCGTTTCTCACGTGACCGGCCCACTCGTGCCTGCTCCCTCCGTGGCCCAGCAAGCCATTTGCACGGTCCAGTAGTGAGCAGCAGCCTAGCACTCACGCGCCCGCGTTCTCTCTGACAGCCCCCATCCCCGCCTTGTTTCGCTGACAGCCTAGGCCCGCCTGTCAGCTCCATCTCCCACCTCCACCCATGAGCAACCCGGACTCGCCACTGCCTGGGAGTCCCATGCCGCCCCGCCACGCCTCGGTGTCGTGTCGCCCACGCCTTCCCGCGCCCTTATAAGCCACCTGAGTTTGTGCCGCCTCCCTTTACCGCCTTGCAGCAAGTCTTTTGCTGCAGCTGAGCGCTCATAGCCACGCCGCCATCTAGCGCCACCGTCCGCCGTCGCCAACCAAGCACAGTGCCTGCCTTGCTCCTTCCCTGCCACCGAGGTATTCCTAGGTGAGCTCGTCTTGACCTCCTCTCCTCTCCTGTGTTCTTTCCGTTGAAAACCATGGACGGTAGGTCATTCCCCGTGCACATTGACGAGGTTCTCAATGCTAGCCATGGCGCCGCTGCCGCCAGGTTTGCCGGCGGTCCTATTCCGGCCGGCAGCCTCCTCCCTCTCCCTTCTTGATCGAATCTTGACCGCCCATATCTGATCCAATGGCCAATATTCCTCCATACCACTTCGGTTGGCATACTTGCTAAAGAGACCCTCTCTTTTCTACTAATCTAACCCGCAGTCCAAAATGTCTTTTCAGATTTTGTTTTCTTCTTTTGAAAGCGTATTTTTTCGGTTAAGTCTAAAATACGTTTTCAATTATTTACAGATTTGCCACTGATTTTGTTTTAGCCATAACTTCTTCGTTTTAACTCTGATTTGACCCATTCAACTTGCGTTACGTTCGTAATTTCATAATCTACATGTTTATACTACTGTTAAGTAGATTTTTAACTTTTAAAATTCGAGGTTAGATTTAATCTATTATTTTATTAAAGGAAATCTTGTTTAATTCATATCTTCTACGTTTTAGCTCCGTTCTGGCCCATTCAAGTTGCGTTAGATTCATAGTAACGAGATCTACGTGTTAGTAACGGTGGTTACCATGTCTTTATTTCTGAAATTTCATGGTTCAAATTCTAATTTGTATAATAATTATGCAACTAAGTTTTATAAATAAAATATGATTTGTTTTACTTTAGTATTATATTTCAAACTTAAATTTGACTTAATTTATATTACCTATAAAATATCTTATATATGTTTTTATATAATTAAAACACATGAAGCTAATGGTTTTATATTTTTCTTTCATGAGTAGATCTCTTGGTAGTTGTATCTTTTCAACCGTAGCTCCGATTAGCGTGCCTCTCGCGTGTGTGTTCGTAGCGATGTGTAGAATCGTATTTCAAACTCTTTTACTTATTTTTCTATAATTGGTGTACTGCTCTAATTTATATCTATTGTTTGCTTCGTGTATGATTGCCTGGATGCTTGTGTGGTGCTTTATGATTACGTCTAGTCGGTGAGATATACGTGGTGATCAAGAAGAAGAAAAAGAATGTTGAAGATTAAAGCTTACCGAAGGATCGGTGTTTAAGGCAAGTATAGCATGGGATCATTCTTGTTACCTATTCACCTTTAATCATTTAATTCATACTGCATGTGTCTACCTTGACTACCACTAAGGATTTCCTAGTGCTTTGTTACCTTGTGCCTTGTTATCTTTGGGTTATTGCATTGGGTAGTTTGATGCTAGTGCTCAACTACAACCATAATCTTGTAACTTGACTAATGGAATATGCAATAAACACTAAAATATGCTTTTTAGCAACATAGAACAAGGGGGCTAGAGCATTGGACTATTTTTATGGTGCTCTAGATTCCTCTCCCTAAGGACTTATCTGTAAGTGATCATCCGGGACTTACAGTATAGCTGTGAGGGCTATATGGCTCTGGCTTTAGCTCAGTATAAGGATCTTTTCTAGCTTATTCATGGTTACCTTTATTGGCGTAAGAATGGCTTGATAAATCAGGTATAGTGCGACCTCTATCCCCATGTGTATAGGCTGCGCGTTAATGTGCCATCGGGAAAGGAGGCTCTACATCTATTTGCCGAGTGAATCTAATGGCCCTAACTTGTTAGACGAACCTTTGAAAGGCTTTATAGTGAACCATGCCGACCTTCCTTGAAAGTGGGTCAAGAGATTAGCTACCTTGGGCGAAAGGGTAAATCACGACTCACAGTAAAAGTGTATAACCTCTACAGAGTGTAAAACTGGTATATCAGTCGTGCTCACGGTCACGAGCGGCCTTGGAACATTTATGGAATAGATGATGGACACTAATGATACTAATGATAAAGATGCTCACTAATGATTATTATTTATGCTATTTATTATTCATGTTTACCTGATCATGTGTTTATGTGGGCTTGTGAATAAACTTGTTGCCACCCAATTGCTAAAAGATGACTCATTAAAAGCTAACCGCAGTTAAACCAGTGTCAGCCTTTTGAGCCTCATGAACCCCATGGTATATTTGTTGAGTACGACATGTACTTACGCTTGCTTTATTTTTTAAATCCTTGGAAAAATCCTGGATAGGTACCAGATTACTAGTTTCGAGGAATTAGGCTTGTGGTCAACCAGTCAGTTGTCCCTGTGGATTTGGAGTCTTCGCCTAAAGATTGGAGTTGTCTTTCTGTTGTCTACACTCTGAGGTTATAATCTTTATACTAATACGCTATGTATTTAAGCATTGTCTATTGATATTACCCTTATTTGTAGCTATATGTGAGATTTGACTTCCTAGGCTCACATATGGTGTGTATCTGATTTTGTTCTTAAAATCGGGTGCTATATTTATAGGGACGACTAGTGTTACAACCGCCCCTACAAATTATTTTTGTAGAGGCTGCTGGTGTTACCAACCGCTCATACAAATACAGTTGTAGGGCGGCTAGTGACACAAGCCGTCTCTACAAATCGATTTATAGGGATGGCTTAGGAACGGCCCCTACAAACCCTTAATTTATAGAGACGGTGTGATAGGAGCGGCCGATAAAACCGCCTCTACGAACCATCGTCGGCCACCTCTACAAATGTTTACTGTAGCAGTGGCATGCACTTGCTTCCATCGTCGTAACTGAAATAATTTAAATAATTTATTTAGTACAAGTAACTTGATCGGTCGCCATGTTGATTTAGATTTTTAATGTCTGCTTCTCCAGACCTCTCCGACATGCTGTTTGAGAAGTGCGTACCGTATGGAGGTTTGGTCAAAGTCAAAACCTAACACATCCCACCTAAGAATATGTCCATTGTTCGGAATCAACCTAGCTAGACTTCCTCTTCCCTTGATTTAGAGCGTGTTTAGTTGCCCAAATTTGGAAATTTGGGCTACTGTAGTACTTTCATTTTTATTTGACAAATAGTGTTCAATCGTGGACTAATTAGGCTCAAAACGTTCGTCTCGCAATTTCCAACCAAACTGTGCAATTAGTTTTTTTCGTCTATATTTAATGCTCCATGCATGTATCGCAAGATTCGATGTGATGGGTACTGTAGCACTTTGTTGTATTTTGGGGTGGGAACTAAACACACTCTTAATTGCTTCTAGGGTTACTTTAATGTATACTCCCTCTGTCCCTTAATAATTGTTGCCGTTGGTGTGCATGCCACAAGTTTAACTCGATTTGTAGAAATTACGTGTAACATTTGTATTTCCAAATAAATTTATTAAAAAAACTAGATTTAAAGATCTTTCTGATGGTACTAATTATATATTATAAATATTAATATTTTTAATACATATTTAATCAAAGTTGTTTCTCAGGAAGCGAAAATGACACATATTTAGGGATAGAGAGAGTATTGTTTTATTGAAGCATTAAATAAATCTGGTGAGACTCTGATTCACCATCCAAACAAAAAAAGAAGGAAATAAATCGATTATCAACAAGCAATAATTGTAAAAAATATGGAAGCCCTACCAAACAATGGCTCATAAGACGGCTTTGCGAAAGAAACTGCAGAGAGAAGAAGTCATTTTTTTACTACAAGGGCGAAGCCATCTAGAAGTGACTTCTCCAACTTCTCTGGTGAAGCGTCTTGCATACATAGAAGCCCTACCAAAAACGGTCTATGTTAGCATGTGCATTTTAGAGAGAGAGAGAGAGAGAGAGCACTAGATCTCTTCCTAAAAAAATATGAGAAGTGTTATGGTGCTTCAAAGGAACCTCGAGTACTTTTCTTATAATTCAAAATTGTCGGTTCAAATCCAATGATAAACAATGCCTGGTTTCCCCTTCCTCAAACTCAGGCGATCCCCAATTGAACACTAGGACTATCTGATCGAAATCAAAGCAAGAATCGAAAGACCACATCTCATGTCTAGATGACTAGGGGACCTTTACATGGATGAAGAAAGGAGCATGGGCCACCATGTGCATCAATACAGTAAATCAAGAGAAGGTCCCATTGCCCAACAAGCCAAAGTTGCAATTGTCCTTGTTCCTTGCATTGTTTCTTTCCGGCACTCGCACATGCACAACAAACCAAAGATGTGAAAACAGCAACTAGTAGACCACCCAATAGCTCAAATTTGGCTCCCGTGGGTTGTGCTTTTCCAACTCTATGGAGGGAGGGGGAGCAAGGAAGGGAGAAGGGAGGAGAAGCTGACATTAGGGTTGCTATAGGTAGTGGCAGAGATATGTGGAGGCCAAAATGGGCCATTGCCCCCTTGGTGACGGCATTTCCTTAATCATGTCTATGTTTAGTCATTAGAAAGTAATAAATATTTGCACAATATAGGTAACTTGAATACTATTGACCCCTCCTCGAATCCTCTTCAAGCTCGGCCACTAGCTATAGGGAACTGTCATGATCGTGGTTTATTAGATGGATTTGTGGTGTCGAGCAACTCTAGTAGAGCCCTCTAATCAAGAACACTACTTTTGATTGGAGGGTTTGTCTACTTTTGATGGTCCTGTCTGATCAGGTCATTGGACGTCCCATTAGAACCAATCCTAGCACCGCAAGCGGTCCAACTAGAAGGCTTTTTCACCACGATTACAAGGTATTCCTAGGACTTAGGAGGGGTTATAAGGTGATGAGATTGACTTGAGGGATCTAGGGAGAGTGTAGTTTCAAGAAGTGGGAGCTCCAAGGTCCTAGTGCGAAGTCAAGATATCATGAGCCAACTCAGATTGGTTTTGCTTAGGAGAAAGCATGTCTATAAGCTTCTTGCTTAAGGGGCTTTAGGACCATGAGGCGAAAAGATAAGCCGCTCAAGATAAGGTATATACAAGGGCTTGAGTACCAAGGTCTAGCTTTGAGTGGAAATTTCACTTTCAAGGAGAAAGTTCAATGGATGGAAGGTACCCTATGTTTGGTTTTTGTATTTGCGTGACAACTAGTGGAGCAACCTTGTGTCTTAAGTGTTGATTAAGCTATGTGTTGTCCACACCAAGGGTTGAGCTAGATGGCATCCATGGTGGAGATGGAAAAAGTAATGAAGTGCTCAACATTGGAGAGAAGTGAGGAGCAAGCCCGAAGGCAAAGATATAGATGAGAGGGCTTTGCTTTTGTCGGTCGAACCACAATAGAGTGTGTAGTTGGGTTTAGGATAGATAGTCGTACTATTAAGAGGTGAACTCTGATGCTAAAAGGTTATCTAAGTGCCACTAGATGTGAACTAACGTTGCATATTGTTGGTATTTCTTATGCTCAAGTAGATGATTCTACAAGCGCATAGAATATACCGTTGTAGCACTTCACCCAGGAGTATTCCAAGGTATCGTTATTTATTTTATCCCAAGGGAAAGCGGTAGCTAGGAATGATAATAAATGAGAAATTTTTATGTTTACCCCAACTTATATCAATAGTGTAGAGGGGTAATTGAAATATGGTAGGAAGGGTCGATGAAACAAGCCAAGAAAAGATAGCTCAAGGATAACTAGAAAGGTATAGCAGGTGGGAGGACAACAAGAGAGTAAAGGTGTAACACCCTTGGTGTTATACTATAATCTTTTGCTAAAACATATCATGAGCATCATGGTGATGTATTAATGCATGTAATATAAAGGGTAGATCAATTTCTGTAACTTGAAACGATCATCAGAAACGCGAAACGAAAGTTACATTTCATAGTCAAGTTATATCACTTAGGGTTTTGAGTCAATTTTTATTAAGCAAAAATGCTATAGAACGCATATACAGAACTTTAATAAAGTTTGTAGTACAAATTTTGTAGATGACCATGAAATACTTGAGGTCAAAAAATGTATTCACTAGCTAGCATACCAAATAGCTTGGGAATCAAACTTGATGCGAATCCAATCGTGACTTAGTCGATTTCGTAAGTCTAACAATTGGTTTGGCAAAGCTAGGTTGGGTGATTTTTGTAGAACAATCGAATTAAAGAGTGGGGTGGTTTTAGGGCTGGTTTTAGTAGCTTAATATGCCCTCTTAAGAATGGCATAGGTGGTTTGTCGATTAGATCAATTTTTAGGTTTATTCAGACGCTCTAAAAATCATGTGTGGCACGTTCTCGGCCGATTTTAGCGTTCGGGCGTTGTCACCTTGCCTCAGCACTCAGTGCCGCAGTGTTGGCTGCCCGACGCACGCACGCACGCACACCACTGCACTGGCCTAGCCGCTCTGCCCCATGGTGTCCTTGCTGTTGTCGTCTTGGGCCAGTTGCCTTGGCCAGTCCGCTGTCGCCTGGACGCTTGCCTCGCACTGTCACCGCCGTGCCATAGCCCGCCGCTGTCACGTCACCATGCTGCCTCGCACTATCACCATTGTGCCATAGCACGCGCACGTTCCACAACCCGCGTCATCACGTCAGGCGCACTATGCGCGCAGGCGCGTGACACCCCCACGTGACATTGCTCTGCCTAGCGTTCGCATCCCGTCGAGCCGACACAGCGCTCGTTGCTCGCCATGCCATAGCTATTGCTGGCCTTACACTGCATCGCACATGGAGCTGCCGTCCCTCACCTTGTCCTCATTTGATAAATGGCTTCGCGACACGTTGTGATGTCTCGTCACTGCATTTCTCACGCGCACTGCTACGGCCGCCTAGGACAGCAGGCGGGACCGAGCTGTGCCCGAGTCAAATTCACCACGCATGGTTACTGTCAGAGCAATTGCTCACACCAGGCGCTGCTGTTGGGGCCCTGCTACCTCCTAGTCACCTCCGGCCTTCAATTGAGTCTAGCCAAGCGTCAATTGGCCGTTTCCCCCCTCCACTGTGCCATTAAGGCTAGAACCGGCCGCGACCGAGGATAGCTACCTGTTGCACCACCTCTCACCAATTCACCCCCACCATGAGTTCCTCCTTGATCCCCTCCATCCCGTGTGCACCCCACTTTCACCGCCACTGCCTTCCCAGCACCGCTGACACGGTCGTGCTACCGCTGCCATCGCGGAGCTTGCTGTGTGCACATGGTCGGACACACCCGATTCGTCCTCGGCCAAACCTCCACCACAGCAGCCATTAGGGTACGCTAGTGGCGCTTTAGGGTTAGCTATATCTCACTACGGTGACTTAGGGTGGCTTGCATGGTCATGCCACCATCGCGCATGGCCGCGTGCCATGGCCGCCATTGCCATGAGCTCCGCTGTCCTTGTAACATTAGCTAGGGTAGGCTCTTGGGTCGTAGGTGCTATTTGGCTCGATAGCTTGGGTGGGGAAGGGTCCGGTTGGCCAGTGTGCCCACCCGGTGCCGTCGCCGCCGCACCAGTGCGCGCGCGGGTGCCCGAGGACCTAGCCATGGTAAAGGCAGATTGTTCTAAGGGCTTATCTGTAAAATGCTGGTGGTAGGAATAGTTCTGCGAACCTTGAGGTGATTCACTAGTAGCTCGAGGGCTTTTTCGCAAAAAGATCAGCGCGCGCGGGTCTCCCTGTCGTGGGCCATCGCCGCGTGGGCCGTGTCTATGGATCGCGTGTGCGTGCGTGTAATGCACGGGAGTGGGCCGCGCTGCTCGCTCACGGGCCACGCGGGTTGAATTCAGTTTTCCATTTTCTAGAGAATTAGTAAATGTTATTCAATTTAGTTTGAGCTGATCATTGGAAAATTATAGTAAATTCTGTAGGTGTCCAAAAATGGTGAAAAAATTTGTTAAGTTCACAAAAGTATTATCTATCTGTTGGTGTAGTTAGTTTATAGTTATATGTGATAATGATAGATTCATTAATTCATTTAGGAAAGCTTAGTATTATTTATCTTAATATTTTTAGGAATTTTGGTGGCAAATTGGTGATAGTTGTATCCATGAAATTTTTATAGTAGGTTCATTAGATTATTATGTGCTCACTGTAATTTTTGTAGCCCTAGAGTAGGTTGAGAAATAGAGTAGCTAGTACTCCTTGTTTTATCATATATAGAGTAAATCGATATTAAGAATAGGAATGCCTTCAGTTGCTAAGATAATGCATGCAATGTTTCATACCTGTTAGTGGTAACAATAGGTAACCTAGCATCTTAGTCGGTAGAGCTAGCTTAGTAGTTTGATAGCTGTATTTTATTTTAAGAGTTGCTATTGCCATATTACTAAGTGTTGCAACATCATTTCATGCATGTAGATAACGAGTTGGTAGAGTTTGTGCCTACGGGCGAATAGGAGTACGAGGAGATTATTGAGGAGTACGAGGAGGGGATTCTCATATAGGAGGGAGCTCCAGAGCCATCAGTTGCTGACTTTGTTGACACCCCGCCTGCCTAAGGCTAGCCCCGATGCATAACCCCTATTTTTTGAATGATCATTGAATATATGTGTGTGATATGCATTTACATTATAGGTATTTTATGAAAACTACATGCATAGATAAACTTACCTATGAGTCCTACTTGTATAGGTCGAGTAGCTGCTACGCTTAGGATTTCGGTAGCGTGAGTAACCTGCCGTTACTCACAATAGGTGATTATTATGATCACTCATGATAAAATGGTGGAAAGGAAAAATGGAGACCGGGCAAAGATATGGTATGGGTATTGGTGGGTGTAAGAGGTTGTGTCCTACGGCCAACATGGCATAGCTTGGTTACACTTTTTCCCTATCTGCATTGGTTAAGGACCGACCGTTGCATTGGGTTCTAGGCAAGTCACAGACTTATTATCCTAAGCACATACTTGTGTATGGGCGTAGGGAAGGCTTGTTGCTCTCTTGTCATGGGTTCTGGTTCTTTCCGGACCGACTAATTAGAGACGGGGATGGTGGAGGTCTAAGCACCGCACTGAGTCCAGGACTTAGGAGCGGGGGCTTGGAGTCCAAGTTTGGACAGGGACCTAGACCCCTTGATAGGAGAGTGGTGGGTTGGTCCTACTTGTGCCTAGGGTACCCCGGGGCATGTGTTTTGGGGTACCTAGCTAGGCACATGGATTTGTGAATTGTCGTCATTCCGGTACGGCTTGTCTACAGTCTAGCATCGTAGTAAGAACCAAAAGATGAAAGGGGATGAAATG
Organism: Miscanthus floridulus; assembly: GCF_019320115.1. Taxonomy (NCBI): domain Eukaryota; kingdom Viridiplantae; phylum Streptophyta; class Magnoliopsida; order Poales; family Poaceae; genus Miscanthus; species Miscanthus floridulus. The sequence continues at coordinate 31,950,955 of NC_089590.1, read as the reverse complement.
GAACTGTTTGCTCAACTCTTGCTTGAAATAGAATAGGTGCTTACATAGAATGGCTAGATAATGAATTAATCATGACTGCTAATAATAACATAAATAAGGATTCACTATTAGTATTGCTTTCCAAAAAAAGGGAACCTAGCAAACCATTAAGCTTATCATATCCTTTGGAGTCGAGAAATTATTCCCACTAGTCGGATAAGTCTTGTGAGTACATTATGTACTCAGGGTTTATTTACCCCTATTACAAGTACTACTTGAGGAGTAGTTGTTGTGTGAAGGATTCATCTAGTGGGCACAGATAGATCCTTGTATATTACCGATAGATGTTTATTTTTATTCTGCTGTTTAATTTCCGCACTCTAAATTGTTACTGTAATAATGCAATTTCTAATAACTCTGGATGTATGAAATGGACTAAGCAATGTAAACTCATTCTCATTATTGGATCCTACAGGAAAAATGTGGATTATTCGGGCTCTCCTTAGGGTGTGCTCGATGGAATCTGCCTGATGTAGCTCGCTCTCGGGGTGCTTAGTGTCTAGTGGAAGACAAGCGGCTCCGTAAGTGCGTTATTTTGGGCGATTCTGCCGCAAAAGGTTTCTATGATTCTAACTCTACTTCTAGTTCTAGTTGGCAAGCCGAGTTCGAAGCAGAAATGACCACTAGCATAGATGTGCTAACACCATCTAAATCGCCTTATTGGCTTCAGTCGTGGAAGAGGCCAATTTGGCTTTGTTAGCCGCTCTGTACATGCTTTGATTATCATAAAAATTATATGGCCTGCCATGTTGAGGTTACTTAGAAGGCAATTCGTCAGCAGATGCATCAACAAAATTGAGCGTCTTACCCTCTAATTTATCAAAACTTGACATGATCATACACTACTACAGGATTCATTAACCAAGGTAGCCGTTTTCTATTAACTGAGTTGGGCATGGCTTTCGCCTCTGTCAAAAGGCCTTCGTTAATCAGGCTTTTTAGAGATGAGCACCATACCCACCTCCATTAATCCATTAATGGAGGCGGCGTCTGAACATGTCTGACTCAGTTATGCCATTTACAGAGACGGGTGCCTTAACACATCTGCCTCGGTTAATGCAGGATTCAAACCTGCAACCTAACACTCAACATTGCCTCATCTCTACCACTACACCACACACTCATTCATGTCTATATATAATATGTTATTGTTTTCTATCAATATTTTATAATCTTATATTAGATATTTTAGCTACTAAATGAACTCAAATGAAAAGCTTGACTACAAAGTTTTAAATCTTATCAATTACTACAACTTTGGTATAGGATGTATCTCCATCCGAGATTATTTGAAAAATTAAAAATCAAATCTAAAAATATTCAAATTTAAAATACATATTTGAGACTTTAAACAACTTTAAATAAAAATCTTGTCAACAACAAACATGTAGCCCAGGTCGGCCACTACAATTGGTATTCACTATGTGAACGTTCGAGGCCATTTAGAAATTGTAAATTTTAAATTTCAAAATCTATAACCTTTGAACACATAATTGGGACTCGAAACAACTTCAACTAAAAACTTTTCAACTACAAAGTTGTAGATTCTATTGAGAACTACAACTTTTGTATAGATTATCACTACTACATTCAGACATCATAGCCATGTCGTAACCCTGATCGCAATCCAATTTTGGCCTCTGTAGTAAGTTGTCGACCATGATGGTCATAGCCCCCACTGTTGGCATCTGAGACCGACTATGGTGTACACTAATACTGCTGCATTGGCTTATGATCCATCTGTGATCATATCCTTATTTCCATCACATTGAGGCCCGACTCGTCTGGGTGGGTATACACTAACACCATTGTATTCGCTTATGATCCGTCCGTGATCAGGCCCTTGTTTCCTGTCACATTGGAGCATGACCCGCCTGTGTTGAGGTGAACATCACCATTGCTTTAGCGTATGAACCATCTAGTCATAGGGCATGGTCACCGTTGTGTTGTCGTATGATCTGCCCATGATGATCCTTTAGTCGGTGTCAGGTTACTAAACAATTTGGTGGTGGTACACTATTGACCCCTGCCGCATTAGACGAATAGTGGCAGTGATGGCATCCGATTTTCATAATTTATTTACTAATTCAGCTGAGCCTTAATAACTTACTAAACACACACCATACAGATATAATCATTACACACCATTCATCATGTCCAATATGAAGAGTACTTTTTATAATAACAATCAACACTAACATAACAACTATGTCAACTGATGAATTAACACAAGTGGTACATAGACAGCAGAATAAAGGTTCTGCTCCCTACAGACTTACATAACGAAAACAAGGTAGATGTGCTTCGCTCCTTTAGATTGGCACTCTTGCTTTCAAGGCAATCCTTCCTTGATCAGCTTGGTAGCCAGTGCACCAAAGAACCCCTCTTCTTCCTTCCTTAGCCATTGCAGGAAAATTGTTCAAAAGCATTGAGTCTCCAAAACTTGCACAAAGCAGCAGAATTAATAATTCAACATACCATTGGTTTATTTACCAAGCCAAAATTGGACTATATATAGACTCAAAATAACTCCCTACCTGAACAAAGACATGTCCAAGCAACAAAATACAACATATGCACCTTTACTGCTCTGCTAATGACTCCATGAACAAGGGAACATAAGGCAGATAGTGATGTCCATTCAAGCAAAAACTTGGTACTTCTAGGTTAGTGAATGAACTAGGCAAGGAGGACATGGACTTTTCTATGGTTCATGTCATATGCCATCAGTGTTCTATCCTCCCAACAAAGAAATTCAAATTCTATTATAGGTGAACTGTAATGACTCTATAGTCCTCATCAGTAGCCTCAGAACCAAATTGAATATTGTTCCATCCAAATAACTACAACATGTTCACCTTAAGCTTCAATATCCATTTATTAGTACCATAGTCTTCAAGGATCCAGATTGAAAGGTCATACATTTTGAAAATATTAGCAATACATATACACAACTAACCCTAATATCCATGGATGGACATTGCATGACCACATGGCCTTTGAATTTTCCTCCGTGTCTTTCCCTCCATATCAACATCAACTATCTGGGTTGACTCTATCATGTGCATAAAACCATTAACAAACACAGTTCTCAGAAATATGTATACTACAATATACTCTCCCCATTTAGAATCTTTAAGTATCCATGCTCCAATTTTAGATGAGTAGATGTTAACTATCGCGGGTCAGAGCCGCGTCAAGCATTGTTGTTTGAGTCGGTGTTAGAGTACGTGTCTCCGGCAGCTTAGGTGGACTCAAGAACACAAGAATCACAGAGAGGACACAACATTTTATCCTGGTTTAGGCCAATCAATGCCCTACGTCCAACAGTTGATGACCCTTATACTCAAGAGCACCCAAAATCGGGGGTTACAACAGAGTGTACAGGAGGTAGAGAGAGATTTTGTAGGGGGTTAGCTCAATGCTAATCCTGAGGTTGCCTCACCGCTAGTGGAGCCTTCCCCTTGTCAGAGAGGAGGAACACGATGGGTGCGGTAGAGGAGCTCTCGGTGCCCCTCTCTATGTTGCTCTGCTCTCAATGCCGAGTAGGAGCGGATCGATGAGTAATAGAGTGATCCATCTAGGATCATCCTCCCTCTCTAGGATCCAACCTTATCCCTTATATATCGAGATAGGTCAGGTACATGGCGGTTTGGGGGGTTCAGCCCATGATCTACATGCACCAAAGTCTAGGAGGGTCTTGTAGCAATGCTCTATGGACCATGGTGGTGTCATGGAGCCAAATAAGCCCTAGGCATCATCCGCCTGGCCTATTCTAACACGCTGAGTGTCAGGCTATGTTGGATCAGACTAGCCTCCCCTAGTGCACCTTCTAGAGTCTTCTTAGGGGTCGGCTCGAGGGGCTAACATGTAGGCTCGGAAGCCCCTGAGGCCAAGGAGGATCTTGTCTTCTTATGTCACTCCCCTTACATGACCCTATCGGGGGAGCGACTGGCAATGCCATGCCCAAAGTGTAGCATCGGGGAGGCCCCATGCCTCGATGGCTCATAGTGTGTCTTGTTGTACCTGGGCCTTGGCTGGCATCATTGGCTGGGTAGGAGCCAAGGATCAAGCATAGGTTTTCCATTGATCAGGAGCCTAAGGCTCAGGCGAGCCCAAGCGTTGAGCATACGCTGTGGTGAGCTCAGGCTTAGACGGGTTTCTTGGTCTGAGGGTGTGCACGAGCGTACCAAATGTGTATAGCCCCCGAGCCCCCGGGTGATCCTAGAGGGGTTGATCGGGGGTCTCTTTGGTTGGGAACCATTGATCATAAGGCTTAACATACCCGTATGTTAGGATCTCATCAACAACTAACACCCTATTCGACCTATGCAACAATTCAACCACATGGAAGTGTGAGGAGACTATCGGATCAAACCCCAAGTGAGCTAAACCATAAGAATGGTAGCTATACAACAATACCACTGATTTGCTAGTCACTAGATTGTAGACAACATAGCAAAGCCCAACGTACTAGCAGAGAATGATGCCTCTATAAGAATTTGAGATGATTAAATCCTTAATGGCCAAGGGCAAGAAGGAAAAAGAGAGGTATTCACCGGTGACACTGGTGAATCGGCGTTTGCCTTTCTAGGTGCCATACAAGAATCTGACGACAATCTAGGGTAGCTTCTTACATTACTCGGATCCCAAGATGAGGCGGTTCTAGGGCGATAGACACACTTGTAGCTACACAAGGTGCGAGTGGTAAGGTGGTAGAGGATAAGGACCAAGACATCATCTGTGAGGATATGTACTTCATTCCTCTTGTTGGGGGCCTCCTCCATCTTGACTAGGATCTGGTGGAGCAGGGCCAGTGATGGAAGCGGCTACACTGTCGCCTAAATCAGATATAAGAGAGGAATATAAAGCCAAGAAACACAACTCACCAGTTGGCCTACGGATTTTCCTCCATATGTTTCCCTCTATATCAACAGCAACTATCTAGGTGAACTCTAGCATGTGCATAAAACCATTAACAAACACACCTTTCCCATATGTGGGTACTACAATACCCTTGCCCCATTCAGATTCTTTAAAGATGCATGCTCTAGTTTTAGATGAGTAGATGTTGACACACAAGGAGTCATCATCATTGATCCCATATTCAAACATATGGAAGTGCGAGGAGACTATCAGATCGAACCCCAAGTGAGATAAACCACAAGAATGGTTACTACCCGGTAGTAGCAAACATTTCTTTGTCATCGGATTGCAGACAACATAGCGAAACCTAGAGTACTAGCAGAGGATGAGGCCTCAAGAGCAATGTGAGATCATGACATCCTAAATGGGGAAGGACAAGAAGGGGTATTCGACATTGACGTTGGTGAAGTTGTGTTTGCATTTCCAGCTGCGGTAGAAGAATCTGGCGAGAATCTAGGGCAGCTCCTTATGGTTCTCGGATCCCGAGATGAGGCTATTCTAGGAGCAATAGATACACTTGTAGCTACACAAGGAGTGAGCGGTGAGGTGGCTGAGGATGAGGACAAAGACATGGTCTATGAGGATGACCACTTTGTTCCTCTTGCTAGGGGCCTCCTCCTCCATCTTGACAAGGATCTGGTGGAGCGAGGATGGCAATGGAAGGGGCAGCGCTGTTGCCTAAATTAGAGAAGGAGCGACTATGGGGATGTGTTCATGAGCTCATTCATAATTGGATGGAAGCTTCATTCCTACTCAGATGAGTGAAGAAGGGAATAAAATTCCAAGAACAATGCATAAGGGAAGTGCAAAATCATTACCATTGCCTTTGGATCATGTAGCATTGAGCTCAAGCGGTGACGGCAGTGATGAGTACCAGCCTGGTCACCGATGGATCTATGTTGTCTACCTGCCGGTGAGGCCTACTGGTGCAGAGCACTAGCTTGTCGGTGGTGACTGGCGCCTTGCACACCGCTGAGTAGGGGCAATCGCATAGTTCAGCACTAGGGAGTAGGGGCGGTGATAAGGAACAACAACACTGAGGAGGAGAAAGATATAGTGGGAAGCATCCCTAGTAAGCAACTATATCAGAAGCAAGAATGCAAATTTCTACAAAACATTATAAATACGCATGGGAGTCACATGTAGGACTCACGTGTAGGCATGGAAATTGATGAAAGTGGCGGTGGTGATTAGGAGATGTTAGTACCTACTAACAACGTACATGTCATACGATCTATGAACTCTAAGGCACATAAATAGAATGTTCCAGTCTATCGCACCCAATTTTGCAAAGCAAAACCAAGTACTCATATATGTGCGCCCAGGATATCCAAACACACACATATATCACAAATTGCAATAGTATCAAAGTAAAGTACTTGTTACATTGCATATCTCATCATAAAGTTAATACAAAGTTTGCTCGAAGGCAATATTATTACAAACACAGCGGAATAACTAGCCCAACTGCCACAGGGACTCCAACTGGCGAACGTCTCCCTAGTAGTCCTGGACATCCTCCGAAAACTCTTCATATCCATTATCTGTTACCCATCCGGGATTTTCATTGGATGTAAAGCAAGTGTAAGCTCACCATGCTTAGCAAGTATAACAAAGGGATCTATGAGGCTCAAATAGGCTTGACACTATTTGACTGCGGTTCGCAATTTTAGTTGTTCAATTTTTAGCAACCTGAATTACTACTTTAATGAACAGTCCCAATTCCCAAGTGGTATTAAAGTATCATCAAGCTTTATCTCATAACCCATCCATCCATCATCCACAGTAACCACTAATCTCGAAGGATCTAGACCGCTCGTACCCGTGAGCACGGCTGTTATAACAGGTTAATTATTTCTACAGAAATTGTATATCTTTACCCACTGAGCCATGATTCCCAATGTCGGGGTTCGCGAGACCCACTACACCTCTTCCTAGGAGGTGTGGCAGAGTTTCACTATGAAACCCTTAGCTAGTTGCACTAACAGGTCGTAGCTACAAAGGAATGGCACGCGTGGGCATCGCAGCACGGTGCACACCCTAACAAAAAAAGGAAAGATACCCTCTTACCCCTTACTGGAGCTACAGACGAGCTAGTACAAACTAGGTAATAGGTTAAAGTCAGAGCCATGTGACACTCGGGGTTGTACGGTCCCTCCTGGGTTGCCGCTTCAGGATTAAGTCCTTAAGGAGAGGCACTAGAGTACTCAACCCCATACTCCAGCCCCCTATCTGTTGCTAAAAAGCTCCATTTTATCAAATTGCATATAGTCTTTTAACATGTTTAACAATTACTTCATGTTAAGCGCTGCAGCATCTATCCAAAATGCCTACCCAATATACCTAGGTATCAAGGATATGTGGTACAAGGAATTATCTAGGTAAAGTCCTTAAAGGCAATTCAAATTAACTCATGCATGAATGTAAGTGATAGTAGTTCATAGGTAACAAGGGGCCTTTGGTACACTTGCCTTCCACAAAGTCGTCCTGGGAGTACTGCTGATCCTGCTGGGGGTCCTCAGTCACCTCGAATGGCTCATCCTCTAATCATGATCCAAACATCAATCAAGCATCATTCCAATCATTACATGCATACAAGATAGAACTCCATTAGAATAGTACACCAAACAGTGAAAACATATGTTGAAAAGCTTACAGATCTATTCTACTCATTGCTACGAACACATGAGCGAAAGAATCACTCAAATCAGACTTAAAACGTGAAAGTTATGCATGAAATAAGATGTAATGGCAATTCTGTAAATAAACTAACCTATTTATGAATTAAAACAATTAAAAATCTGAATTTAAATGAAATTTGGACTGGGCATACTATTTTTGGAAATGACAGGGTCCTAAACGAATAAAATCAGGACCGAAAATAATTATTTTGAACTAACCAGGACTGCGGGTTGATTCACTAAAAACCGAGGGGCTATTTTGTAAAATAGGCATGGGTGACCACGTGTTGACCGGGGCTGCTGACTCATCTGACATGTGGCGCACTATGGTTCACTCAGTGCACCACATGGCGTAGACCAGTGCTGACGCAGGCATGGTGCGCCGGGTCCATGGTTCACCGTGGACCGGCCACTTAAATCCAACCAGTTTCTAATCTGGGCCATCCATGCTAGATCCAATGGCGTAGGGGTGAGGGCCGGGCGGTGGCTTGCTAGGGAAGAAGGAGATGTCGGCGGCGCCATGGCCGGTGCGACTAGAACTTGGGCTACGGCTTCCCAGGGCGCCAAAACAAGATCTGAGGGCACGGGGACGGTGAGGAGCTCACCGTGGGGTCGACGGTGGTGGTCACGACGTCCGGGAGGGCTCCGAAGCTGGTCGTCAATGGTGGCCGTGAACTAGAGACAGAAAAGGTGCACGGGTGAGGATGTATCCGGGCAAAACAAGGCCAAAACGCGAATTGGGAAGTACCAACGGGCGTGGGGAAGTTCGGCGGTGCTTCGGGTGGCTTTGGTGACGGCGTTCACGCTCAGGAGGGGAGGATTCACCAGCGGCGGTGGCTCATGATAGCGAGCAAGGGATGGAGAAGGGCAGAGGGGAGGCTCAGCCTTTATAGGTGGGCGGCTGCGGCGTGAAAGGAAGGGGAGCAAGGTGGGTTCGGCGCTTTCCATACGGGCGCCGGTGGCCTTCCATCGGAGCCACGCCATTGACGGGCAGGGAAAGGAAAGGGAGCATCGGGGAAGGAAAGTGGACGACGCAGCTGACAGGCGGGACCAGCGTGCAGCGAGAGAGAAGGGAGGGAGCAGCGGCATGGGCGTTGCAGGCCGTGGTGCCGAGGTGGGCTGCGCTAGTGGGCTGGCTCGGCGATGAAGGCCGGCCGAGCTGATGCGCGCGCGGGTGGCAAGCTGGGCCACGCGGGGTGCGGGCCAGCGCGCCAGTGCGGGGCAGCCGTCGAGTGGGCCATCGCCAGGCAAGGTAGGCCGGGAAGGGAGAGGAAGAAGGCCAGGCTAGCTGGAGTTACGCCAGAAGGTGATTTTTTTTTCCAAATCAAATTTCTATCCAATTCTATTTTCTCCATTTTCGTTTTTAAGCCAAATTCAAATAAGTTTTTGAATTCAATTTCAAATCATCTAGCCCTACACTCAATCAAAAAAACCATATGATTCGGCATGAATGCAACAAACAAGTTTCTAAACTTATAGTTTATTTTATTTATACAATATTTATTATTTGGCCTATGTTAGAAATACCTAGAAATGTATAAATAAGGCAAGAATTTAATTGCTAATTGCAGTAGAATTTTGGGTGTTACAAACCTACCCCCCTTAAGATGAATCTCGTCCTCGAGATTCGGATGGTTCAAAGAGATTGGGATAGTCAGTTCTCAGATCTTCCTCTCTTTCCCAAGTTGCCTCATCCACTGAGTGTCTATTCCACTGAACCTTGCACATTCTTATTATTTTGCTCCTTGTGATTCTCTCCGCTATTTCTAGGATTCTTACTAGATATTCTTTGTATGATAGATCCCCTCGGATATCCAGTTCTTCCAAAGGTAGTCGTTCCTCAGGTACTCTCAAACATTTCTTAAGTTGTGACACATGGAAAACGTCATGAACACCTGAGAGCTGCTCCGGTAACTCTAACTGGTAAGCAACTTCTCCTCTCCTGTTGATGATCTTGAATGGTCCCACATACCTAGGTGACAACTTTCCCTTGGTATGGAATCTCTTTACTCCTTTCATAGGTGAAACTTTGAGATAGACAAAGTCACCAATTTCAAATGCCAAATCTCTTCTTCTTGTGTCCGCATAGCTTTTCTATCGGGACTATGCAACCTTTAGGTTTTGCCTTATTGTTTGCACTTGTTTTTCTGCCAGTTGCAAAACATCTGGTCCAAAGACTTCGCTTTCCCCCGTTTGATTCCAAAACAATGGTGTTCTGCACTTCCTGCCATACAATGCCTCAAACGGTGCCATCTTAAGACTCTTTTGGTAGCTATTATTATAGGAGAATTCGGCATAAGGTAAACTCTTATCCCAACTTGTCCCATACTATAGAGCACAAGCTCTTAGCATATCCTCTAAGATCTGATTTGTTCTCTCAGTCTGTCCATCTGTTTGAGGATGGTAAGCTGAGCTAAAGTTCAACTTCGTATCCATTGACTCATGCAATTTCTGCCAAAAATGTGATGTGAACTGTGTACCCCTATCCGAAACAATCTTCTTTGGTACACCATGTAAACATACAATCCTTTCCATATATAACTCTGCTAACTTTGCACTCGAATAAGTTACCTTGACCAAAATGAAATGGGCCACTTTTGTCAGTCGGTCAACAATCACCCAGATAGAGTCAAATCCTCTCTATGTACAGGGTAATCCAACTATAAAGTCCATTCCAACTTCTTCCCATTTCCACTCGGGTATCTTCATAGGCTGTAGTAAACCTGCTGGCCTCTGATGTTCTACTTTCACTCTTTGGCACATATCACATATAGCCACATGTTTAGCTACATCTCTCTTTAGTCCATACCACCAGTATCTCTCTTTAAGATCAAGATACATTTTAGTACTTCTTGGGTGTATGGAATAGGCTGAGTCATGAGCTTCCCTCAAGATAGACTCCCTAATAGATTTTACTTATGGCACACATATCCTTTTACCAAACCATACTGTCCCTTGATCATCCATATGGAATCCTAGGGCTTTACCAATCACTATATGCTCTGTAATATCCTTGATCCTCTCATCACCCAGTTGTCCCTTATGAATCTCTTGTTCCAGAGTGGATTCTACCTCTAACTCCATGGTGTTGGCCACAATACCCAAGTTCAAATATTTGAACTCCTCACACAACTCTTCAGGTAGTTGAGTTGTATAGGCCATGTTCACATAACTCCTTCTACTCAAGACATCTGCTACAACATTAGCCTTTCCCGGGTGATAGTGGTATCCAAATCATAATCCTTGATTAACTCGAGCCATCTACGCTGCCTCAGATTCAGATCTGACTGCATGAATATATACTTCATACTCTTATGGTCCATATAAATCTCACACTTATGACCAATCAAGTAGTGCCTCCATATCTTAAGAGCATGCACCACAGCTGCCAATTCTAGATCATGAGTCGGATAATTTAACTCATGTTTTCTCAGCTGTCTAGATGCGTAGGCAACAACTCTACCTTCTTGCATAAGAACACCTCCTAGACCTTGCCATGAGGCATCACAATAGATAGAGAAACTTTTGGTGAGATCAAGTAAGATGAGCACTGGAGTAGAAGTCAGTCTCTTCTTCAACTCCTCAAAACTGTCCTGGCATTGTTTAGTCCATATAAATTTGGCATTCTTCTCTAATAATGCAGTCATGGGCTTGGCTAACTTAGAGAATCCCTCGATGAATCTCCTATAATACCCAGCCATACCTAGAAAACTCCAAATCTCACTAACATCTTTAGGTGGCTTCCAACTCAACACATCTCTAACCTTCTTGGGATCTACTGCTACTCCTCCATTAGAGATTATGTGACCAAGGAAAGATACTTCTTTTAGCTAGAACTCACATTTGCTAAACTTGGCATAAAGTTGATGTTCTCTAAGCTTCTGCAACACCAATCTCAAATGTTCTTCATGCTCTTCTTCATTCTTAGAATACACTAGTATGTCATTAATGAACATGATGACAAACTTGTCAAGGTACTCCATGAACACCTTGTTCATTAGATACATGAAGTAGGCAGGTGCATTTGTCAGACCAAGAGACATGACTGTGAACTCATACAGTCCATAACGGGTCACAAAGGCGGTCTTGGGGATGTTAGTACGCCTTATCCTCAACTGATGGTATCCAGATCAAAGGTCAATCTTGGAAAACACACAAGCCCCTTTCAATTGGTCAAATAGGTCATCAATTCTAGGTAATGGGTACTTATTCTTAATTGTGACCTCATTAAGTGACCTGTAGTCTATGCACATCCTTTGTGTACCATCCTTCTTTTCTACAAACAGTACTGGTGCACCCCAAGGTGATGAACTAGGTTGAACATAACCCTTGTCTAATAATTCCCTTAATTGTTTCTTAAGTTCTGCTAATTCATTCACTCCCATTCTATAGGGTCTCTTAGCTATGGGTGTAGTTCTAGGTAAAAGTTTAATTATAAACTCGATGTCTCGGTCAGGTGGCATACCTGGCAATTCCTCAGGGAAGACATCCGGGTACTCATTTACTATCCTTATATCTTCTATGGTTGTGCCTTCCAACTGATTAACCTGGCAGATTTCTGTAGCTGACTGAGTTGCCACATACACCACTTCTTCTCTAGTTGAAGTGATAAGATTCACAGAACTATTACCACAATTAATAACTGCTTTTTACAACCTTAACCAATCCATACCCAAGATGACATCGATACCAGTGGAATTTATGACTACAAGATTTGCTTGAAATTCTACCCCCCTTATGCTGAGACTAGCACCTAAGCATATCCACTCTGCTTTCATTACCCCACCAGGTGAGCTTACTAACATGTGTTTCTTCATAACACTTACTGGAATACCATGCTTCTTTATGAATGTATATGTTATGAAGGAATGCGAAGCACCAGAATCAAAAAGTACTATAGCTGAGTTTGAGTTGACCGAAAACGTACCGATCACCACATCCGGTGCCTCCTGAGTTGTTTCAGCAGTAACATGGTTCACCTTTCCCTGAACGTAGTTCTGCTATGAGTTAGCCGTCTTCTTGGGACATCTATTGGAGTAATGTCCTGGCTCTCCACAATTGAAGCACTTGTTGTCATTAACTGCATTTGGTGCTTTTGGTGCGCCATTCCTCTGCGGAGCATTGGGGGCATTATTCCTCACTGGTACATTGTTGGGTTGCTGCTGGCGCTGAGCTGGTGCCTTGTACTGCTGTTGCTGCTGCTGTGCACGTTGCTGCTGCTAGTTGCGGTTGGGACCTGTCTGACCTTGATAGCGCTGCTGAGGTTGAGTTTGTTGAGGGTTGGTACAGAAGCGAGAGTTGCTCCTAGATTGTTGTCCTTGAAATTTCCTCTTCTTGTCCTCCATCTGGCAGCACTTGTTCTCGATCACTAAAGCTTTGTCCACCAGCTGCTGGAAGTTAGCAAAGGTATGGGACAACAGCTGGTACTGGAGACCATCATTCAAGCCCTCCATAAACAGCTCCTGCCTCTTTCCATCCTCGTCTACCTCAATAGGTGCATACCGTGACAATTGTATAAACTTGTCATGATATTCAGCAACAGTCATGCTCCCCTGCTTGAGAGCCAAGAACTCCTTCTTCTTCAGCTTCATCAGTCCTGCAGGTACATGGTGAGTGCGAAAGGCACTGCGGAACTCGGCCCAAGTGATGGGATTAGCTTCAGTGTGGCCGAAGCGGAATGAGTCCCACCAATCCTGTGCAACTCCCTGCAACTGTCCAGAAGCATATAAAACTTTCTCCCTATCATCACATTGGGCAATCTCCAGTTGCCTCTCAATGGCACGTAGCCAATCATCAGCTTGGAGTGGATCGGCAGAGTGCTTGAATACAGGTGGGTGTCCTTTCAGAAACTCTCCCCTCTTATCTCTGACATGAGGGGGTGCATTCACATTCCCTTGCCCCATGTTCTGCATGTTTTGGGCCATCTGTTGAAGCAACTAGGTCTGCATCATCATTAGCTGCTCCATGGTGACTGGGGTGGTGGCGGCGGTTCCTTGCCTCCCTGGTTGTTCCTCCTGGTGTTCACCATCGGTAGAGGCATCATATAAGTCTCACATGTCCAAGCATATAACTCTTACAAGATACTGGTGTAACAAGAGTAGGTGTAGACAAGAGATATATGTAGGGTATGCAAGAAGATATTTGTTCTAAACTTTTTCAGCAAGTTGGATAACAGCTGTGCTGTAAAATAAGCATATCTCACTCTTTGATTATCATATGATTGCGTAGAATACCTTTCTGGAAATCTTATGAAATTCTATACAACTTTTGTTTAGAACACTTTTTCAGATTCTGACGTTTACTTAGTCAAATACAGACGATAAGCAGTACTGTTCCGGAATCCTGACAGCGCAGAAACCTCAACTTACAACAACTGTATCTCATAATTTATAATAGCTATTGAGGTGATTCCAGAGCCAAAAGAAAGATGTTGAAGTCTACTTATCTCCATAAAAATTTCATGACCTTTGAGTATCTAGATTATGAGATATGAACTGATAAAGACAGACTGTTCTGAATGATACAGAATGGACAGCATGATAAAACGAAACCCAACTATTTATTCATAATATCCTTAAACCTTAACCTTAACTAAATGACCATGGACATGCCCACAAGTCATCACAATCATATCAAAGATCCAAATCAAACATTATTCATAATGATAAACATCCAACCATGCAACTAACACTTGTCCAACCATTAAAAGAAAGAAACTAAATACTCTCGCGTAGCTACGCATGCTTATTACATATTTTTAAGACTCTCCTATGGGTACGGGTCGATGTTGGTGCTGATGCTGGGGTCTCCAGACTCTCCTCTGGTCCTCGGGGGCGACTAAGCGGGTACTCCTGAATCTTCCACATCTGGACCTCCTAGCTGCTGCTTCAGTGTAGCGTTCTCATGAGTCAGCTACATGTAGGCCCTCCCCATGACATCGAGCTCATCCAGGGCCTGATCCAAGTCAGTGTGGGTCTCAGCCAAGCACAACAGGGTGGGCCTTAGCCTCAGGTTTGCCTCTCCAAGTGGTGCAGTGATGTTGCACATAGACTGTCCGCTCCGGCGGTGAGGAAGATAGCGATCGTCCTCCTAGGCGATGTCATCGAAGTGACGCTCGCGGTTGACCATCAATGCCTGTCGAGCTGCATCCTTGATGACGGCCGCACGTGTGAGCTGTGTAGTGGTGGTGCGGTGGATGTAGCGCACCCGAGTCCCCTCTTGGATGTACACTTCTGTCTCCTAGAAGCCGGTGTAGTCGGGGTGGGTCCAATGCTCCATCCTGTACTGAACAGTGCCTCCGGGGTGGTAGCGATGCACAAGTGCAAGAAGCCTAGGGTGGTAGTAGCCATCACCCTCCAAGTCATAGTGGATCTCCATAGTCCATCCCTGAGCCAACGGTGCATTGTGATCATCATCATTGTCATCATCCCCATCGTCTCCACCGTCTCCATCGTCTCCACCATCTCCACCATCACCATCATCACCTCCATCAGCATTAGAATCATTAGAACCATCTCCATCATCGGGGTCACTAGCTCCCTCCTGGCCACCTTGTTCCTGCATTTCCTTAGGATCTTCCTCAGACTCCTCTATCTCAATGGGTCCCTCGAACATGGGTCCCTCCTTTGTTTCTTCATCCATTGGATCCTCCAACAAGTCCTCCAGAGGTTCCCCCATGGGCACCTCCACAGGTGGTTCCTCCTCTTGGTTCCTTAGAGCCTCCACAAGGTGTGCCAGGACACGCTTGCCCAAAGTGAACCTGGTCCTCCTAGTGGGCATTAGGATGGTCCTCTTGCGCGGGGTCTGCTTGGTACGGGCCATCTACAAGAATGAAAAGGTTGAGTATTAGAACAAAATAATTTTGGCAACAGATAAAGAATAGAATATAAGCAAAAATTTTATAGCAAAGTAAAAGTAGTAGAATAAAGATAATGAAATCCTAAAAACGTCCATTTTTATCTAGGTTGTTCGTCCTACAGTCAGTTATAGCTCCGATACCAATTTGTCGCACCCAATTTTGCAAAGCAAAACCAAGTACTCATATATGTGCGCCCAAGATGTCCAAACACACACATATATCACAAATTGCAATAGTATCAAAGTAAAGTACTTATTACATCGCATATCTCATCATAAAGTTAATACAAAGTTTGCTCCAAGGTAATATTATTACAAACACAGCGGAATAACTAGCCCAACTGCCACAGGGACTCCAACTGGTGAACGTCTCCCTAGTAGTCCTGGACATCCTCCGGAAACTCTTCATATCCATTATCTGTTACCCATCTAGTATTTTCATTGGATGTAAAGCAAGTGTAAGCTCACCATGCTTAGCAAGTATAACAAAGGGATCTATGAGGCTCAAATAGGCTTGACACTGTTTGACTGTGGTTCGCAATTTTAGTTGTTCAATTTTTAGCAACCTGAATTACTACTTTAATGAACAGTCCCAATTCCCAAGTGGTATTAAAGTATCATCAAGCTTTATCTCATAACCCATCCATCCATCATCCACAGTAACCACTAATCTCGAAGGATCTAGACCGCTCGTATCCATGAGCACGGCTGTTATAACAGGTTAATTATTTCTACAGAAATTGTATATCTTTACCCACCGAGCCATGATTCCCAATGCCGGGGTTCGCGAGACCCACTACACCTCTTCCTAGGAAGTGTGGTAGAGTTTCACTATGAAACCCTTAGCTAGTTGCACTAACAGGTCATAGCTACAAAGGAATGGCACGCATGGGCATCGCAGCACGGTGCACACCCTAACAAAAAAAGGAAAGATACCCTCTTACCCCTTACTGGAGCTATAGACGAGCTAGTACAAACTAGATAATAGGTTAAAGTCAGAGCCATGTGACACTCGGGGTTATATGGTCCCTCCTAGGTTGCCGCTTTAGGATTAAGTCCTTAAGGAGAGGCACTAGAGTACTCAACCCCGTACTCCAGCCCCCTATCTGTTGCTAAAAAGCTCCATTTTATCATATTGCATATAGTCTTTAAACATGTTTAACAATTACTTCATGTTAAGCATTGCAGCATCTATCCAAAATGCCTACCCAATATACCCAGGTATCAAGGATATGTGGTACAAGGAATTATCTAGGTAAAGTCCTTAAAGGCAATTCAAATTAACTCATGCATGAATATAAGTGATAGTAGTTCATAGGTAACAAGGGGCCTTTGGTACACTTGCCTTCCATAAAGTCATCCTGGGAGTACTGCTGATCCTACTGGGGGTCCTCAGTCACCTCGAATGGCTCATCCTCTAATCGTGATCCAAACATCAATCAAGCATCATTCCAATCATTACATGCATACAGGATAGAACTCCATTAGAATAGTACACCAAACAGTGAAAACATATGTTGAAAAGCTTACAGATCTATTCTACGCATTGCTACGAACACATGAGCGAAAGAATCACTCAAATCGGACTTAAAACGTGAAAGTTATGCATGAAATAAGATGTAATGGCAATTCTGTAAATAAACTAACCTATTTTCAAATTAAAACAATTAAAAATCTGAATTTAAATGAAATTTGGACCGGGCATACTATTTCTAGGAAATGATAGGGTCCTAAACGAATAAAATCAGGACCAAAAAATAATTATTTTGAACTAACCAGGACTGTGGGTTGATTCACTAAAAACCGAGGGGCTATTTTGTAAAACAGGCATGGCTGACTGCGTGTTGACCGGGGCTGCTGACTCATCTAACATGTGGCGCACTGTGGTTCGCTCGGTGCACCACATGGCATAGACCAGTGCTGACGCAGGCACGGTGCGTCGGGTCCATGGTTCACCATGGACCGGCCACTTAAATCCAACCGGTTTCTAATCTGGCCCATCCGTGCTAGATCCAACGGTGCAGGGGTGAGGGCCGGGCGGTGGCTCGTCGGGGAAGAAGGAGATGCCGACGGCGCCATGGCCAGTGCGACTAGAACTTGGGCTATGGCTTCCTAGGGCGCCAAATCAAGATCTGAGGGCACGGGGACGGTCAGGAGCTCATCGCGGGGTCGACGGTGGTGGTCACAGCGTCCGGGAGGGCTCCGAAGCTGGTCGTCGACGGCGGCCACGAACTGGAGAGAGAAAAGGAGCACGGGTGAGGATGTATCCGGGCAAAACAAGGCCAAAACATGAATTGGGAAGTACCAATGGGCGCGGGGAAGTTCGGCGGTGCTTCGGGTGGCTTTGGTGACTGCGTTCGCGCTCGGGAGGGGAGGATTCACCGGCGGCGGTGGCTCACGGCAGCGAGCAATGGATGGAGAAGGGTAGAGGGGAGGCTCGGCCTTTATAGGTGGGTGGCTGCAGCGTGAAAGGAAGGGGAGCAAGGCGGGTTCGGCGCTTTCCATACGGGCGCCGGTGGCCTTCCATCAGAGCCGCGCCATTGACGGACAGGGAAAGGAAAGGGAGCATCGGGGAAGGAAAGTGGACGATGTGGCTAACAGGCGGGACCAGCATGCAGTGAGGGAGTGGCGGCGTGGGCGTTGTGGGCCGCGGTGCCAAGGTGGGCTGTGTTGGTGGGCTGGCTCGGCGATGAAGGCCGGTCGAGCTGATGCACGCACGGGTGGCAAGCTGGGCCACGTGGGGTGCGGGCCAGCGCGCCAGTGCGGGGCAGCCGCCGAGTGGGCCGTCGCCGGGCAAGGCAGGCCAGGATGGGGGAGGAAGAAGGCCGGGCTGGCTGGAGTTAGGCCAGAAGGTGAATTTTTTTCCAAATCAAATTTCTATCCAATTCTATTTTCTCCATTTTTGTTTTTAAGCCAAATTCAAATAAGTTTTTGAATTCAATTTCAAATCATCTAGCCCTACACTCAATCAAAAAAAACCATATGATTCGGCATGAATGCAACAAACAAGTTTCTAAACTTATAGTTTATTTCATTTATACAATATTTATTATTTGGCCTATGTTAGAAATACCTAGAAATGTATAAATAGGGCAAGAATTTAATTGCTAATTGCAGTAGAATTTTGGGTGTTACACAGTCATAGCAAACAGAGATGAACTCAAAGTAATAACTACTAAATATTATGAACATTTTTATTCAGAATGCAGAGGCATGTTATAATCAAACTACTCGCGGGGAGCGTTACGAATGATGTCCTCTACATCCACCATGGCCAAGACGCCATTGCCCATAGTGGAGAACTCGCCGATTAGGTTCTCGCACTACCGATAGCTCATCTCTCCTAGGAACTTCGGCTCCACCATGGTTAGGTCCTCACCCAGCTAAAGCTGGGTGGCGGCCATGGCCGAAGCTGCTCCTAGGTGAATCAGTACATGGCCACCTCCATGACCTGCGGTGACATGGTGCAGAGGTGGTCTGCCAGGGTCATCCCTAGTTCCCCACAAGCGTAGGAGGTGAAAGCATGCAAATGGCATTGCCTACTACCGCGTGGAGCTCCTAGTAGCGCATGTTGCTCTCTGCCGCCATTTGGGAGGAGACACGGGTGTTGTCCTCGGCTACCTAGCAAAGGTGGATCATCTCCGCTGCCTCACCCTACGTGACGATCAGCTGCTCCTGGACGACTGAAAAGGAGACAAGAAAATGCTACAACTAAAGACATGACATCGCACGAAGTGAAAGAGCAAGATCATATCATGCCAAATGCCTTACAAGCGAGGCACGCCTAGGCCTCGGCAGCGGCAAGCTCTGCCGTGGCCATTTCTTGCTTCACAGCGGCAATGGAGAGGCGCAGCCGGTTCGCCTCCTGGCTCTCCTCGTGGAGGGTAGAGGTGGCCACATCTAGCTGCTCCACCAATGTGACGACATCATCCACCCCCTCCCTATCATTGTTCGAGGAGATAGCCAGAAGCAGGGATCGGCTCTCCAGTGGCGGCGTCGCCGAGCTGCCCTCCCTATCTTGTCGCAGCATCGCATGAATGCGGGATTGAGCGAGACAATCTTTGATAACTCTTTCATTGGGCGCTTTGTTGCCTGATCCGCCATTGGATGCGATATGAAAGATGGGGAATCAAGGCGAAGCACCGGATGAAGAAGATAGAACGAGTTTAGAAAGGAATCATGTACTGGCTTCGAGGCCTTAGCCTCCGCTTTTATAGAAGTATGGGTGAGATAGGCGCCCGTTGGAGTTCCCTACGATTGCACTGAGTGAGAGCAGGAGTTAAGGTGATGCCACGTCTTGCACGACCTTAGTGGAGCATGCTTCTCCTAGCAGAAGTAATGGTGATGGAACAGTGTTGGAAGTCGGACGGAGAAAAATTGACTCGACCACGCGGCACGGCCCCTCTAGCGTTAACCATGTGGTTTAGGGGAGACAAAATGATGAACCACTTGCCTATTTAGCGCAAGGTACGGTCCCCCTATGCCTTTGGATCCAAACCACCTATGCTTTATCTCACATCTATGTAGCTGAGGCAAATACTACGGCACTTAAAAAAATGGAGTAACAAGCACCACAACGATTCAATTATTATTAATTGTTTTTAAGGCAAAAACTATATATAAACAATACAATAACTAGCACCATAGCTCACAACAGCTTCATGTGAAACATTCATGGACGTCCTCTTATCCTCACCAAAAGTTGGCATTAGCACAATGTGTCTCACGTTGGTGCAAACTTCTGATGTGGATAAGAGGGGACTAGGAGCGAGGCCATAGCAATGGGAGACTTGTTTGGCACATCTCGTAGGGCTTGTTTGGCACAACTCACAATAGCTTCATGAGAAACACTCATGGACATCCTCTTACCCTCACCAGAAGTTGGCATTAGCACATTGCGTCTCATGTTGGTGCAAACTTCTAATGAGGATAAAAGGCCAGCTAGGAGTGAGGCCGTGGCGATGGTCAAGGTTTTTTCTCTATTTTTTATGCTAAGGGAGGAAGGAGTGGAGTTTGCTAGAGCGGCTCCCCTTACCTTAGCTTAAATAGCCCCACCTCAAGACGCGCGTGGGGAAGGCAACAGTCAATGTCCATGACATCCATGGCCACCCACACGATTCACGGGTGATGGATCGGTGAACACGATGCGGTTCAGATTCCCTGGAACATTTGATTCCCTACCACATTTCATCCTCATCTAAAATAGAACCTAATGACATGTATAGCGTATGACATAACAAGACCGGGGAAGGCAATAGTCAAGGTCCGTGACATCCACAGTAACAAATATACTACGACACAAAAAAATGGAGTAACAAGCATCACAACAATTCAGTTATTAATTGTTTTTTATGGCAAAATATATATATAAATGGCATAGTAACAAGCATTATAGGCACGAGTGGGGAAGGCAACAGTCAAGGTCTGTGACATCCACGCCAGCCACATGAGTCATGGGCGATGGAGCAGGGAAGACGACGTGGACCATTTGATTCCTTGCACTTTGTGATCTAACACTAATGCTGAATCACCGTATGAAATGGCAATGGGAGCTGCAATAATGACAATTTGCAAACATAGCAAACCAATTTGCAAATAAACCAAGGCAAATACTTCCACCCCAGCACCATCTTAGTGAGGTGCTTTATCTCACGTCTGTGTAGCCAAGGCAAATACTATGACATTTCAAAAATAGAGTAACAAGCATCACAACCATTCAATTATTAATTGTTTTTAAGGCAAAAACTATATATAAATGACATAGTAACAATCATCACAACAATTTCCTTAATAACTTCAGTTACATTCCACAATTGTACAATAACAAAGACCTATCGAAGACTACTGGGTGTACAATAACAAAGACCTATCGAGCATAGGTATATCCCATAGTTGAGTCTGGAGACAGGCAGTGGAAGCTAGGGATGTGGCAGCACCTCGCAACACTTCCACCAGCATCTTAGTGAGGTGCATTACCTTCCCTGCTGCTACACCTCTCATGGTCGCAAGCGTGAGAGAGATAGAGGCAAGAAGAGGAGCATCTCAGTGATGTGCTTTACCTTCCTTGCTGCACCTCTCATGGTCACGAGCATGAGTGAGATAGAGGCATTTATGTGCACCTCTCACGGCCAAGAGAGAGGCAAGAAGAGGAGGCATGGAAGAGAAGCACCGCTGTCATCACTGCTGCTCTAGAGGAAGGAGGATCGCTAGGGCACCGGGATGGTGAATTGGTAGTACAAGAAATGCGCAAGGCGATCCAGGGATACCAAAGTGCATTCAGTACCCCTTGGCTTGCCCAAATAAGTGAACCCCCTTAATCGCAAAACTTCCACTAGCACCTAAATCGAGTAGCCCCCGTTGCTCCTAGATGTTGGTAGTACCCAATCTTGAAGGCCTTCTCCCAATGTCGCTGCTGCCGTCGAGGGAGTTGGACAAGGAGCACCATGGCAATGAAGAAAATATAGATGATTGGTTCAAGAGCTTTGTCTATATCTATCTATATCTAAGGAGCAAGGAGTGTGTGGATTGCCAAGAAGCTCATCCAGCCCTGGCTTAAATAGGCCAACCTTGAAGATGGAGAAGCAGAGAGGAGCAGTTAATACGCATCAGGGAAGACGAGGCATACTCTGTAGGAAAGTAATGGTGATGCAATTGTGTTGTTGGTAGTTGGGAAATGGGGAAATAACTCACGCTGAATTTACTACCATAGGTACACCAAACAATCATGTAGGGCCGACAACCATACCGTCTATCCCAGTCAGCTCAGCTTTTGATACAATAGAGAAAATACCACTGTCGCATCTATTGTTAACCCGTGGGTGCTAGAAGTTTCAACTACCAGTTTTCCTACCTTAGGAGGCATCGCTATCGGTCCAACCGGAGGTTGAAGTATACCACCATCGCTTTTGTCACTACGACAGTGAAAATAGCGACAGTGATATATCAATCTGTAGTAGTGTTAGTGCAGTTAAGATGCATGATCTAGGGAACACGCATCAGGGAAGACGAGGTATACTATGGTTCCTGGCATAATAAGTGGTGGGGACGGTGTTGGAAGTTGGGACATTCAACACTCACACATGCTTCCCTAAGTTTTGGGCTTCCTATGTATCTTTCCAAATTTCGGTGTGAACACATGCCCCTAATTTTGGAATAAAATATACTTTTGTTCAAAAATTCTCATTCCAAGCCATCTTTATTCCTATCCTTTCATGGTGCTCTCGGCCGGTTGGAAATTCCATATTGATTGCAATAATCTCGCTTGTAACTCGATGAACCCACTATAGAGGTCCCCTAGGGCTATAAATTTGGAGGCAAGGCAGAGTAGAAGGAATACTGCTTGTGTTCATTTGTTGTGTTGTGACAAATCTTTTCTTCTTCCTTTCCTCCTTCCAGTCTTCTCTTCTAAACAATGACTCATGGCAAGTGTCCAAGGGAGGAAACTCTAGAAGCCACAGATCCACCTCCGTGCCTTTGTGTCCCTCTTTGTTGCCAAGGGGTGAGTGGGAATGATGTTGCAAATCTCTATGGCTGCCTTGCATTAATCCTTTGAATATGCAGGGCTACCTCTCATGCTACGGTACATTGGCCAGCTCTGGTGGAGGTGGGAGAACCCTCGAATGTGCACGCTATTGAAGCACATCTTGCTGAGTCCATGGTATCTTCATCTTCATCCTCTGAGTCATATGATTGTCAGGATGTCCGAAATCTTATCCATGAAAGGAGGGAGGTTGGAAACCTGTATTCTGAAGCAATGTGTGAGGTAGGTCAACTCGAGCTATGTCTTGATGCCATTAAAATAGCCCTCTCCACATCTTGTCATACTCAATTTTTAAGACAAAACTAGATATAAAACCATGTGTGCCCAGGAATCAATTACACCATATAGAGATAAATTAAATGAGAATAGCAAGCACAATGCTTTATTACATCACGATTATTTAATCCGTTACATAAGTATCAAAGTCTTAGCAAGCAGAAATAAATAACTAGTAACTCCATGGTGCCTCCATAGCCACAGGGACGGTCGACTGGTAGATCGCAAGACTAGTAATCCTCAGGAAAATCCTCATAACCATTGCATTATTACCCATCTGTGATTTTTATCCAAGTAATGAAAAATAAACAAGCATAAGTACATCTCGTACTCAATAAGAATAACATGGGGTTCATGAGGCTCAAAAGGGAGACACTGGCTTAACTGCATTTAGCTTTTAATGAATCACAATTTTAAGCAATTGAGTAGCAACAAGTTTATCATAAACCCAAATATACACATGATCAGGTAAACATGAATAATGAATAGCATAAACATAATTATCATCAATGATCATCTATTCCATAAGGGTCCAAGGCCGCTCATTACCGTGAGCATGGCTGATATACCAATTTTATACTCTACAGAGGTTGTACACTTTCACCGTGAGTCATGATTCCCATTTGCCTAGGTCATGAATCCCATAATACTTCCAAGGTGAGCAGGAAAGGTACACTATGAAGTCTTTCAAAAGTTCATCTAACAAGTTAGGGCCAATAGGTTTTAGTGGCAGGCAGGTATATAGCCCCTGTTTAAAATGGCACACTCATGCAGAAGAACTCAAAACAACAGAGGTCGCACTATTCCCAACATGTCAGACCTCTAACAAGCTCTCACGATTGTACTGTCAGACCACTAACAAGCTAGAAAAGATCTTCATACTTAACTAAAGCCAGAGCCATGTAGCTCTCATGGTTGTACTGTAAGTCTCGGATGATCGCTTATAGATAAGTCCTTAAGGAGAGGAATCTAGAGCATCACAAAAATTATGCTTTAGCCCCTTTGTTCTTATTGCTAAAAAGCATCTTTTAGTGTTTATTGCATATACCATTAGTCAAGTTACAAGATCATGGTCATTGTTTGAGCACTAGCATCACACTACCCAATGCATAAACCCATAGGTGACAAGGAATCAAGATTTCAACTGCTAGGAAAATCCCTACGGTTATCAAGGTAGACTCATGCATATGATCAAAGTGATAAACAGTGAATACGACAATAAGGATGATCCCATGCTATACTTGCCTTGTTCAGCAAACTCCTGCTAGTCCCACTGGTCATCAAAATACTAGTCTTCATCACCGTCGAATTGCTCACCGTCTATACATGATCATCAATACAGCAACACACAAACATCCACACATTCATGCATGAAGCAAACAAGATCTATAATTAGAACAGTACACCAACAGTGGAAAAACAAATTGAAAAGCTTATAAAACTAATCTACGCATTACCATGATCACACAGACATGAAAGTCACCAAAATCAGATTTAAAACAGTGAAGATATGATGAAAATATGAGCTAGATGGCAGAACCGTAATTAATGTGAACTAATTACAAATTAAAATAAATCAAAATCTAGATTTAAATCTGCGCCAAGGATGGCACAATTTTGAGAAAATACGTGGTCTCTTTAACAAAATAGACGCCGAAGGGGTATCTTCTAATCTTAGTCGTTGATCTCGATCTGGATGGCTGTTGATGGTAGTTGACACTCATCATAAACCGTTAATATAACGTGTATAAATGCATGAAAATGATCGCCAACATATGATTTAGGATTTAAATTAATAAATTCCATAAGTTTTGGTGAATTTGTGTTTTTAGGAGGATTTATTCAGAAAAACGAGCAAGGTGGACCCAATCGTCAGAACAAATCACATTTATACATGACCAAACCAACTTAGGAAGACTCTGAAAGCATCTAGAAGACAACACACCATGACCCAACCCAAAAGGCTATAGGTGAGGCCAGTTGAGAAATGCCTCCGAGCGGAGAAAAGGTATGACGGATCAGCGAATTTGCTTTGCATTGCTGAACAGTCTTATTGTTGCTGATGATCATTATGCTTGTAGAGCAAGGCGCGGAGCTCAGCCAGTTGCGCCAAGTCATTGGTCAACTCTAGGAGGAGGAGAAGAAAGCGTCTGGGTGGGTAGAGAAGCTGGCCGAGGAGCTGAAAGGTGAGTACTTCATGGTCGGAGTTATTGCTGAAGTGACTTCTTCGTTTGATGCATCCTTTTGGTGCCTACAGAATACCGTCGAAAGACCAAAGCCTAGTTCAACATGCTAGAGCAAGAGGCATAGACCCAAAGGTGAAAGCTCGACACCGTGGTGGCCGAAGTTAGGCCAGTGCTTGACTGCATCGACATGGAGGTAGCTCCTTAGCCCAACGATAGGCCACCTCATCCGAACACCATCATCGATAGGTGCAAAGCGGCGTGGGAGAACTTCAAAAGCTTCAACCGCAACACCACTATCTCCACTGTGACCCATGCTCTAGTAGTAGTCTGGTCTCAGTACCCTACCATTGATCTATGGGCGATAGAGGCTGGATTTGCTAGAGGCACTGGTGCGACAAAGCAGCAGGAACTAGAAGGTGAGGTGGAGGACACGGCGGAGAGGCTGGCCGGAGACATCGACCTATTCAGCGAGGTGAACGGATAATCTATAACAGCTAGAGCAGATAGTTAAAACACATGAGGGCATAGATAAACATTTATGTATGTGTATAAATGTTGTAAAGTGGCATGTGCATGTTTATGCAGTTTGCCAGTATTTCAGTGAAAAATCATTGTAGTGTTAACCCTAATGTGATTATACGTAGTATAAGTAGCGTCCGAGCAGTTAGTTCATTACTAAGCTCCTGGCCTTGGCTAGCCCATATTCCATAATGTCAAGCACGGAGCCTGTGCACATGTAGGAGAAACAGACATGACCAAAGAACCACAACCGACCACCCATAATGCAGAGCACGGAGCCCGTAGCACGTGTAGGGAGAGATTAGAGACTGGGTCTTCTCCAAAGAACACAGAGCAAAACATGTGCTGCTTAGTGGTTGGTGGAATATCTTGGAGATATGGAGAAATATGGCGGAGCATTTATGGAGATCACGTATTGGAGTTTGTTAAGGAGTAGCTTAGAGTTGGCGACCACAAATGGAGATTAAACCGTAATAGAGATATAATGGAGACAAATTATGGCAACAAAACTTCATTCAATATGGAGTGGAGAGTATATATCTGGAGCATTTCAAGGATAGAAACGTATCAGGTGCTCGATGTGCCATGAATTGGGAATATCAATTCCATCCAAGTCACATAGCCGGTAAGGCCTTGGTCGGGTAACCTCTTTAACCACGTAAGGCCCTTCCTAGGGGGAGGAGAGCTTGTGTATCCCTTAAGTTTTCTATTTTCTATGGAGAACGAGGTTGCCAACAACAAATGAGCGACCTTTGATGTTGCCGTTGTAGTATCTCTACAAGCCTTCTAGGTATTTGGCTATGCTGATGCAAGTGATCATGCGGTCTTCTTTGGCCCTATCGACGTCCTCTGTCCGAATAGCTGTGGCTTGCTCTTCATCATAATGTTCCACCCTAGGTGCTTGGAAGGCAATGTCTGCTGGTAGTATGGCTTCTGAGCCATAGACCAAGAAATATAGAGACACATCAGTGCTGCGACTAGCTTGAGTGCATAGTCCCTAGACCACAGCTGATAGCTCTTTGAGCCATCTGCACGGATGCTTTCCTTTTTCTGATATAGCCTCTTTTTGAGGGCATCAAGGATCATGCCATTCGCCTATTTGACCTAGCCATTAGCTCTAGGATGGGCAACAGAGACGTATTTGACAGAGATGCATCAGTCTTCGTAGAAGTCCCAAAAGTGATGACCAGTAAATGTAATTCTAAGGTCGGTGATAATGTTGTTCGGGAGACCAAATCTATAGATGATATCTTCGAAGAGCTCGACTACCTTCTTTGTAGTAGCCAAAACAAGCGGTTTGTATTCAATCCACTTGGAGAACTTATCAATGGCGATGTACACATACCAAAAACCACCTGACGCTGGCTTAAAAGGCCTAATCATGTCTAGTCCCCAGCATGCGAAAGGCCAGGAGGCTAGGATGGTCTACAGTTCTTGTGCCAGCACGTGTATCTACTTGGCAAAAAACTAGGCATCCTTCACAACATTGAACGAGGTCTTCTGCGTCGATGATGGCCGTGGGCCAGTAAAAACCAGCTCGGAAGGCTTTGCCGACCAGGTTTCTTGATGCCGCGCGGTTGCCATAGGAACCAAAGTGGATTTTGAGAAGTAGTTTCACTCCCTCTTCTTGGGTGATGCATTTCTATAGTATCCCTTCCTTGACACTTTTCCTCATCAAGTTCCCATCTACCAGCACGTAATGCTTGCTTCGATGGATTATGCGTTTAGTTTCAGTTTTGTCAGCGGGTACATCGGCGCTGGTGAGGTACTTGATGAATTGCTCCCTCCAGTCGGTGGTCGACGATGGTACTATAAGTACCAATTGCTCGATGGGGGGAATTTCTTGAACTTCCTTCTATTCCTTAATAGACGACGTAAAGAGGTCTTGAACAAAGACCCCTGGTAGAATTGCAACGTGAGAAGGGCCTATCTTAGACAAGTGGTCGGTGAGCTAATTTTGATCTCGTACCATGTGGTGGTACTCGATACCATAGAATTTCCCTTTGAGTTTCCTGATTTCGGCGCAATATGCGTCCATCTTCTCACTAGAGCAAGACCAGTCATTGTTGAGTTGTTTGATGACCAGCGTGGAGTCTCCATATACCATGAGGTGTTTGACGCCGAGCTTGATGGCTATATGGAGTCTATGGAGACATGCTTCATATTCGGCGGCGTTGTTGGAGGCTAGAAAATGTATTCGGAGAACATATCGGAGCTTGTCTTTGGTCGGCGTAATGAATAAAATGCTAGCACCGGCACCATTGATGTTATGGGCACTGTCGAAGTACATCACCTAGTGCTCAGGGCAAGTAGCGGGGATGGGCTCTTAGATCTCGGTCCACTCAGTGATGAAGTCAGCGAGCGCCTATGACTTGATGGTAGGCCTGCTTCTAAATTCGATGGAGTAAGTGCTGAGCTCAATAGCCCACTTGATGATGTGGCCATTGGCCTCTTTGTTGCGGAGGAAGTTCTGCAGAGGGAACTCGGTGACCATGATGATCTTGTAACACTTGAAGTAATGGCAGAGCTTGCGTGACGTGATTAGAATAGTGTATAGCGGTTTTTGAACTTGAGGATAACGAGTTTTGGGCTCATTAAGGACCTCACTAATGAAGTAGACTAGATGTTGCACCTTATAGGTGTGCCCGACTTCCTCGCGTTCGACAACAATAGCTGTGCTAACTACGATAGCTATGCTAACGACGCGAGAAGTGGCGGTGATGTAGATTAGTAGGGTTTCATCTGGTCGAGGCACCACTATGATCGGAGGCTTTGTTAGAAACAACTTGAGCTACTCAAAAGCTATATCTGCCTCTTCCGACTAGGAGAAGCGCTCGGGGGCCTTGAGGAGTTTGAAGAATGGTAGTCCCTTTTCATCGAGGCGCGATATAAAGCGGTTGAGAGCAGCCATGTAGCCTGTTAGCTTCTGTATGTCTTTTATGCAGGTTGGCCGTTTCATGTTGGTGATGGCGGAGACCTTGTCGGGGTTGGGCTCGATGCCACAGGTGCTGATGATGTAGCCTAAGAGTGTGCCGGATGGAACTCCAAAGATGCACTTTGAAGGGTTCAACTTCCATCTATATCATTTTAGGTTGGCGAATGTTTCTTCGAGGTCGGCGATGAGATTATCGGTGGCCTTGGACTTGAGGACCACATCATCGATGTTGTGGCCTATCTGTTGATCGGGGCACATCTGAATGGCCCTTTCATAGGTTGCCTCGATGTTCTTAAGTCTGAAGGACATGGTGGTATCGCAATACGCACCAAAAGGCATGATGAACAACATTTTGATCTGGTTGTCCTCTTTCAAGGATATCTGGTGATAGCCAGAGTAATAGTCAAGGAAGGAGAGTAGTTCACAGTCGGCAGTGGAGTCTACAACCTTTAGCTATCCGAGGCTGACTAAAGGGGTCTTTAGGGTAGTGTTTGTTGAGATCAGTGCAATCAATGCACATTCTCCATTCTTTATTCTTTTTTGAATGAGAATAGGGTTTGCTAACCACTTAAGATGATACACTTCTTTAATAAATCTGGCAGCTAGGAGCCATTTTATTTCTACCCTAATAGCCTCTTTCTTGTCTGGTGCGAATCATTGGAGTTTCTGCTTGATCGGTTTGGCGGTCGGCAAGACATTCAAGGAGTGCTCGATCTTCTCCCATGGTACCCCTAGCATGTCTACAGGTTTCTAAGCAAACACATCGGCGTTGGCACATAGGAAGGAGACAAGCGCGCTTTCCTATTTGGGGTCGAGGTGAGCCCCAATCTTGATGGTCTTGGAGGGGTCATCGAGGCCAAGGCCAGCCTCCTTGGTTTCCTTGGACTTAGTGGAGGCACACGGAGGCTCCAGTGCTAGGATCTCGAGTTCATCAGCGGGCACCATCTTGGCGTTAGTGACCATGCTGGCCATCCGGATGGAGAAGTCGGTGGCTTCGGTGAGGGCGAGACTCTCTATCTCATAGGCGTAGGCGAGGGAGAGGTTGGCTCGTAGGGCTAGGACTCCTGTAGGCAAAGGCATCTTCAACACCAAAAAGGCATAGTGTGGTATGGCCATGAACTTGGCCAGAGCATGCCAATCAAGTATGGCATTGTAGGCGGTGTTGAAGTCAGCGATGTAGAAATTGATGTGCTCGACGCGGTAGTTGCTAGCCATGTCGAACTATACTGAGAGGGTGATCTCTCCAATTGGTTTGTATGCCCTGTCTGGTACCACACCCCAGAAGGAGGAGTCGGAGGGTGCGAGGTCTCCTATCCCAAGGCCTAGCTCCTTTAGGGCTTCAGCAAAGAGGAGGTTTAGGGCGCTTCTGTCGTCAACGAGTACTTTCCTAAAAAGCACTTTCCTAATGGTTGCATCAAGAACAAGGGAGAAATGCCCTATGTAAGGGATGTCCACCCATTGGTTGGCCCTGCTGAAGGTGATGGGGACCTCAGACTAGGGGCGATAGCTAGGGTTGGTGGCGACACCCGCATTAACGGTGAGCACCCGATGGGTAGTGAGCTTCTGATCTCTTATGCTCTTGGCGGTAGTGAGGCCCCCAAAGATGGTGGCGACCACTTTGTCATGATCTTGGAAGGCGGTTTGTTGCCCCTAGGTGGTCAATGGCCTCTGGCTCCATCATTGTTGTCGTCGTCTGGCTTTTTAGCCTAGAATTTCTTAGCCAAGCCGAGGCAGTCCTTCATCTTATGCTTGTTGTTTTTGTGGAGAGGGCACAAGCCTTCAAGGATCTTCTTGTACTGCTTGTCATAGTTGCGCTTGGCACAAGATTCGTCAATAGACCAGATTTGGACCCTTTTGGCTGATCATGGCTACTGTCCTGGTGGTGACTGCAGTCATCGTGATGGTGGTCACTGTGGCATCGGTCATCAGGTCGCTCATCGCTGCGGTGAGTTGGGTGATGAGTGCCCACATCCTCGTTGAAGCGAATTTTGGCCTCTTCGGTGTCGGCGTATTGATTGGCGGTCATAATCATCTCGCCAATCCTTTTAAGCGGCTTGTGATTGAACTTGGAATAGAGGTCACGATGATGGAGTCCTCGGACAAAGGTGGTGATGACCTCTTCTTTCGTGATGTTGGGAATATAATTCCTCATCTCAAAAAAGTGTCTGATGTAGCTACGGAGGAGCTCGGATGACTTCTGGTAGATACAGTTCAGATCATCCTTGGTGCCTGGCCGAGTACACATAGCCATGTAGTTGTCGGTGAAGACCTACTTTAGCTCTTCCCAGGATTCGATGGAGTCCAAGGCAAGGCTTGTGAACCAATTCATTGCAGTTGTCGTGAGCATGATAGGAAGATAGTTTGCCATGATACTGGTATCTCCCCCAGCGGCTTGCACAGTAGTGATTTTGAAACCACGGGGCCACTGGAGTGTCCGGAGTGCCCTCATGAATGCTTGGGGCCCTTCGGGATCATTGCCATCATGATCTGCAGCGTTATCAGCATTCAGTGGCTAGAGGACTGAGTTTGGATTACCAAACTCTTGCTCGTATTCTTGATGGCGGCATACTTCTTCTTCATGGCGAGAGAAATGACAGTCATCGATATGTCATCGTGTGTCTTAGAGATTATTGAGGTGCGCTCGGATGTCCTGGTCAACTTCCTGGTCGTGTTGGCGAGGGTGGTCGACGCAGTTGCCCCTAGCCCCCCTCTAGAGAGGTTGTTCATCGTCGTGATGCTGGTTGGCGAAACAACTTTAGCTAGGGCAGCGATTAAATCTTAGTGCTGCTGATCGGTGAATCGAGCTCATCGAGTAGGAAGGTCTCTAATCCTGGCGGACCTCGTTGACCTAGTAGTGCGCCGCTTTAAGCATGGCGGCAACCTTGGTGACCTCTGGTGTCTGCGGGAGCCAGGCGAGCTCATTGGTGGCCACAGCCAAGTTGGTGCTTGGGGCCTTGTAGATGTCGTGACCATCAACATGGACAAATTTGTCATTGAGGTTGCGTTGGAGTTGGCGTGGCCTTCCTTGAGAGTCGAGCTAATCGTTGCGAGCAGCCTCGGCTAGCACAAGGGCAGCTTTGTTTGCTCAGCGTTGTGCATGGTTGATGTTCCTATTGACGCGGGTGGTGCGGTCCTCCTCGGTTTCCCCTTCCCATGGGAGGCTGTCGATGCTGACGTTGAAAATTTTGCCTCCACGGAAGGGAGGGAAAGGAGGTTGTTCGGTGGTGGTTTTGGTGATAGTCTCTATAGAGCCTTGGGACTTGGAGTCTAGATTTTCCTCTAGGATTGTTTGAAGGGATGCTTCGGGGCGTCGGCCGACGTGTAGCATGTTGATGGCCGGTGAGAGCTGGTTAGTGATCTGGTCAGTGAGAGGATGGATATCTCCCACCTAGTTGGTGAATTTGCCCCTTAGGGCATCTTGATAGGCGGCAGTGGTGGTGGTGAGCCCAAAGGGTAGGGCTATAACCCCTGGAGTTTCCTGATCCACCTCCAATAGATTTGAATCAAAGGGTGGTCAGCGCTGGACTAGAGTGGTCAGAGCTAATTCTATGATGGAGAGGCAATCGATGAGCTTCTGGCCAACCTGATTGACGGATGTGATCAGATCATTATTGTTGATTTGCCTCCTTGGGTAGCGGGGGAGCGGGTGGCGAATTGTCGGCGAAGGCGGCCTCAAAGGTGGTTCTAAGATCAGATCTGTAGTCGTAGGTGTTGGGGTGATTGACACAGTATTGATCTGCATCGGCTCAATGAGCTCTCCGACTCCGTCAGCATTGATGATCCAGGAGATCGATCTGACTATGAAGATCTAGGCGGGCTGTGTGAGGGATGAAGAGCCTACAAAATGCACCATCTTGTTTGACATGGAAAAAACATGCACACCCCTACCTGGTGTGCCAACTGTCGACAGAATATTGTTGGTAGTCCTTCGAGGGGTATCCCATGAAGGTAGATTGATCGGCAGAGATGCGTGTAATCGAGAACGAGAAGGCAACAGAGACACAAGAGTTAGATAGGTTTGGGCTGTCGGCTTGACGTAATACCCTACTTCTATGGTCTGTTGGTATATATTGGCTATCGTATGATATTGCGTGTGTTTGGAGGGGGTTCCTGCCTGCCTTATATAGTCTGAGGGGTAGGGTTAAAAGTCAGTTAGATCTGGGAGATAATTGGAAAGTAATAACTGATTACAGGAATTATGGCATCATATGTATCCTAACAGATCTCGTAGTATCTTTAGGATATATTCTCGGTGTCTTGCAAGATGCGCCGAGCAGCGCCGTGCTCCATAAGGTTTCATCTCATGTTCTAGGCCACCCCTAGGGGCACAGCCCATGTGATCTATCATGGGTATCAGGGGTCTTACCCCCCACACCACCGCTGTTCAGCAGGTGGAGAGCTCCATGTCGTGACACTGGCTCGTGGCCTCTTGCCCAACCGGGGGACTAGGGCCGCACCACTTGAATCGCTCCTTCCACTCACCACAGCAGTTATCGGGCATGGAGCAGGAAGCCGTAGCTACACCATAGCCCAACCCAGCACCCGCTCCACACCGACCACCTATGTGCGAATGGCTTGGGTCGAACCATGATGCTCATAGTATCATCAACAATCGATGCCACACCTGGCATGATGACGATGCCCATCGAATGGCGGCGAGAGCAGGCGGCGTAGACCCTAAACTGACCATCAAGGAGTGTGAGGACACGCACCCCATACATGGCGACCGACCGAATGACTGGTGCCCTAGCCCAGATGGCCCGAGGCCATGGGCCTTTGGTCACCACATCCAGAAAGCATCATTCCCACAGCGCTTCCAATCGCCCACCAACATCGCCAAGTACACCGAGGAGACAAACCCTGGTATATGGCTCGAAGTCTTTCGGCTCACCTACCAAGATAGAGTGGATGATGACTACTTCATCATCCAGTACCTCCCCATCTGCGTGGGGGAGCATGTTCGAGCATGGCTCGAATTCCTTCTAGCCGATAGCATCCGCGACTAGGTGGATCTCAAGAGGATCTTTGTTGGAAATTTCTAGAGGACATATGTCCATGGTGGGAATTCTTGGGACCTCAAGAGCTGCCAGCAGGGGCCTAGTAAGTCCCTGTAGGATTACATCTATAGGTTCTCAAAGCAATGCAACTCCCTTTCTGATGTCATCGATGCGGACGTCATTAGCGTGTTTCTCTCTGGGACAACCTACAAGTCCCTAGTCCACAAGCTCGGCTGTGTGAAGCCCTGTACCACCTGTGACCTACTCAACATTGTCATGAACCATGCCTCTGGTGAGGAGGCAGTCTTCAGTGGCGGTTGGGACAGGGGCAAGGACCAAGGTGAGGTCCCCTCCACACAAAAGGGCAAGAAGAACAGGAAGGATCGGCGCCAACCGGCCAACCCAGCTTTGGTCACCTTAGCAGCCTTAGTAGTGCTAGCCAGACCACTTCGATAAGCTCATGGAGAGTCCATGCACCAACCATGCCTATCATATCAAACACCTCTACAAGGACTATGAGATCCTTAAGTGCTTCCTACGGCATGCCGCCAAGCCAAAGGAAGGGAAAAGCAAGGAGGAGGAGGCCAAGAAAGGAGGCACGATGGGTAAGGATGAAGATGGCTTCCCTAACCCTAAGGAATGCCTCATGATCTTTAGGGGATCCGACGCCATCCACTCCAAGCATGAGCACAAGGTACTCTATAGAGAGGCATGCGCCGTCGAGTCAGCCATCCCCTCTTTCCTTAGCTCATAGGACTCCCTAATCACTTTTGATCAGAGAGACCATCCTACCCATGTTGCCCGACCGGGTCGCTACCCGCTCATCATCGACCCCATCATCTGCAAAAAGTGTCTCACCAAGGTGGTGATGGACGGAGGCAGCGGCCTTAACATTCTCTACATCGACACCCTCGACGCCATGCGCATCCCCTGGTCGGAGCTCTGCCCAGTGAGCTCTCACTTCCATGGCATGATCCTAGGGACACAGGCATACCCACTTGGGTAGATTGACCTGCCCATCATGTTTGGTGACAACGCTAACTTATGCTCGGAGGTCCTAACCTTCAAGGTAGTGGACTTTCTGGGGTCCTACTATGCCATCTTAGGGCAGCCTTGCTACACCAAGTTCATGGCAATCCTCAACTACACCTACCTCAAGTTGAAGATGCCAGTGCCGAACAACGTCATCACCATAGGTAGCACCTTATCGCACGCCTACACATGTGACCGCGAGCATTACGAGTTTGCCACTGACATCATCAACTCTACTAAGCTCCCGGAGCTTGGGAATTCAGCAACTCTAGCACTCCCTGACCACAATGGGCAGACCTCCTCGAGCACCTACCATCCGACCAAGGAAACCAAGGCGGTGGAGATTGACCCGAGCAACCCAACCAAGATGGTGTGGATCGGGACCAAGCTCTCAGCCAAATAGGAAAGCAAGCTCACTGACTTCCTACATGCAAATCACGATGTCTTCACGTGGAAGCCTTTTGACATGCCGAGCATACCGAGGGAGGTCACCAAGCATGCACTACGCGTCATCCTAGACTCAAAGCCTGCCAAGCAACGCCAGCATCGCTTTGACAATAAGAGGCGTAGGGCCATATGCGAGGAGATCACCAAGCTTCTGTCATCTAGATTCATCAAAGAGGTATACCACTCTGACTAGCTAGCTAATCCTATTCTTGTGAAAAAGAAGAATGGGAAATAGAGAATGTGTGTAGATTATACTGGCCTCAACAAGGCATGTTC
The DNA here is from genome assembly GCF_019320115.1 of Miscanthus floridulus. Classification (NCBI taxonomy): domain Eukaryota; kingdom Viridiplantae; phylum Streptophyta; class Magnoliopsida; order Poales; family Poaceae; genus Miscanthus; species Miscanthus floridulus. The sequence continues at coordinate 31,915,244 of NC_089590.1, read as the reverse complement.
AAAGGACCATTTTCCTTTGCCATGCATAGACTAGATAGTTGACTCTACCTCAAGATGCGAACTCCTCTCCTTTCTAGATGCCTACTTAGGCTACCACTAAATCATGATGAAAGAGTTCGACCAGGTTGTGACTTCATTCATCACCTGTATGGCTCATACTGTTACGTAACCATGCCTTTTGGTCTAAAGAACGCTGGTGCCACCTATCAATGGTGCATGTAGCGATGCTTCACCGACCAAATCGACCTGCTCGACCAACCTAACTAAGTCAAGCGGCCAAAACCAACAATCGCCATCTATGTAGATAACATAGTGATGAAAATGGCTCAAGCTAGCGACCTAATCACAAACATGGCCACCACATTCACGAACCTCCGAAGGTTCAATATCAAATTGAATCCTGAAAAATGTGTTTTCGAGGTTCTGAAGGGGAAGCTGCTCGGTTACATTGTGTCTGAGCATGACATCGAAGCCAACCCCAAAAAAATCATGGCATCTCCAATATGGGCCCTATATGCAACATCAAGGGTGTACAAAGGCTTACTGGCTGTTTGGTCACCCTGAGCTGGTTCATCTCTCGACTAGGTGAACGGGGGATGCCTCTCTACAAACATCTCAAGAAGACAAATGCATTTGTTTTGACAAAGGAGGCACAACAGGCTTTGGAAAGCCTTAAAGCATCACTAACGTCGGCCCCAATCCTTGTCGCTCCCGAACAGGGAGAATCCCTCCTCTACATCGTGGCAAGCAACCACGTTGTGAGCACCACCCTCATCATCAAGAGGGAGGAGCCAAGACACCCCTTGAAGGTCCAACGACCGGTATACCTCATAAGTGAGGTACTCACTAACGCCAAGGTTCACTACCCCTAGGTCTAGAAGCTTCTATATGCCATTTTGATGGCGACCCAAAAGCTCTGGCACTACTTCACCTATCATGAGGTCATCATCATCACTTCATACCCACTGGGAGACATCGTCCATAACCACGATGCCGTAGGATGAATCTCCAAATAGGCACTCGAGCTCATGGGCCATGACATTAGGTATTTCCCCACACCACTATTAAATCTTAGGCTCTTGCAGACTTTGTCGTTGAATGGACGGAAGTGTAGCTCCTGACCCCAGACGTCACCCATGAGTACTAGACAATGTACTTTGATGGGTCGGTCATGGTGCCCTGCTCGGGGGCTGGAGTGGTTCTGATCTCCCTGGATGTGAGCAGGCTCCGCTACTCAATCTGTCTCCATTTTTTAGCCTCAAACAATGCCACGAAGTATGAGGCCCTCATCAATGGGCTGCGCATCACCATCGAGCTCAGCGCAACGTGGCTATATGTCCACGATGACTCGAAGCTGGTCATCGACTAGGTCATGAAGGAATCCTCCTGCAAAAGCCCTCTCATGGTGGCGTATTGCCAAGAGGTGTGCAAACTCGAGGGCAAGTTCTAAGGGATCGAGCTGCATCATGTCCTCCGAAAGGACAACGATACCACCGATTTCCTCATGAAATCGGCTGCCAGGCGGGTTCATCTCTAGATAGGGTCTTCATCAACAATCTCCATGAGCCGTCTGCCCACATTCTAGTGGATCCAACCTCATTGCAGCTCAACCCTGACCAAGCGCTTGGGGGCTCCGACGCTCCGATGCGATCCGACCCTGATTAGGCGCTCGGGGGCTTAGGCCCTGACATTCCTATCGCAACGTCGATAGGCCACACCACCATGATGACACTCGACCTGTTCGACTAGAGAGTGCTGCTACCTACCTACATCCTCAAAGAAGTCCTCCCACTAGAATAAACTAAAGCACGATGAGTCGCTCGACGCGCCAAGATGTTCATCGCCATCGGTGATGAAGTTTACAAATAGAGTCCGTTGGGAGTACTCATGAAGTGCATCCCGGCCAACTAGGGGAAACAGCTCCTCCTCAAGGCCCACGCTAGAATATGTGGACATCACGTGGCCCCGAGGTCACTAGTTGGAAAAGCCTTTCGCCAAGGTTTCTACTAGCCCACTACACTCCAAGATGTAGAGGAGGTTGTCCGTAGGTGTGAAGGGTGCCAGTTCTATGTTCGGCAAACTCACCTACCAATGGAGGAGCTTCAAACCATACCCATCACCTGGCCATTCATGGTCTAGGGCCTCGACATGGTCGGACCCCTCAAAAAGGCCCTGGGTGGCTTCACTCACCTATTTGTGATGGTGGACAAGTTCACCAAGTGGACAGAGGTGAAGCCCATCACTAATATCCGCTCAGAAGAGGCGATCAGGTTCTTCCTCGACATCATCTATTGGTTTGGTGTCCCTAACTGTATCATCATCGACCATGGAACAAACTTTACTAGGAAGAAGTTCCTAGACTTCTATGACGGATACGGCATCAGGATCGATTGGGCCTTGGTCGGACACCCATGTACTAACGGTCAGGTCGAGCGGGCCAATTGCATGGTCCTCCAAGGACTCAAGCCCCGCATCTTCGACCAACTCAAAAAGTATGCTAGGCGATGGGTTGCAGAGGTCCCAGCGATCCTCTAGAGCCTAAGAATGACCCCAAACCGGTCTATGGGGTTCACCCCTTTCTTCCTGGCATATGGAGCCAAAGCAGTGTTGCCATCTGACCTCGATCACGGTGCTCCAAGAGTAAAGGCCTTCGATCAAGACTGAGCCATAGAGGCTCAGTAGGACGCTGTTGACCTACTCAAGAAGGCTCGTGAGACAACCATCATCTGCTCCGCTCATTACTAGCAAACTCTCCGTAGGTACCATGAAAGAAAAATCAGGGGGAGGATCCTCGAGGTCGGTGATCTCGTACTCCAAAGGACCCAGTCAACCAAGGACAAACATAAGCTCTCTTTGCCATGGGAAGGACTATATGCGGTGGCCAAGGTGATCCGATTGGGCGGTACCAGCTGAAGGACGATAACGGCAATATTCTCACCAACACATGGAACATCGAACAGTTATGTCGTTTCTTTCCCTAAAGCTCGGTCTTACTATTTATTTCCATTCAAATGCTTGCTCCTACAATGCCCCAGCCTGAGCACTCTTAGCCTAGGTCGCTCGGGGGCTCCACGGGGTTGTGATACCACCCTTTTTTTACTATCATGTAGTAACACTTTATGCCCAAACAAAAGGGCGTCGCCCAAACGAAAGGCCATCATGTTCCTTTGATTACCCTACATAACTTAAGCTTTAGCCTCCCGACCGATCACACCCCGCCACGACCTACGGTTACGAGCAGCTAAGCCTCATGGGCCATGACTAGGTTCTTAAGGTTGCAGCCAATGGGTCAATGGGTAGGTGTAAAAAAGAAGGACAAAAAACAAAGCTACACAAGGATGAAAACAAGGACGAACGGGACAAGCTTCCCCTCATGAGAGATTTCATCACAAAACAAATTTAAAACATTCATGAATGTAAAACTATTCACACGAGGGCTCCCCCTTGAATTCATCTTTTACATAAACTGACTATTTCTACTCTAACTCTATAGTGGCTCCCCGACAGCTTCGGTTGATGGTGCGGTTGGTGATGACTAAGGAAACTCGGTTGTGGTTGGGATGACGGCGCTTGGCTCAGCTACGGTCAGGATGACGTCCAGCTTGGTTGGGGGTGGGACAATGCTCGCCTCTGACCCAGCCTCTGCGGCCTCTGTAGGCTAGATGACGTCTTCCCATCGCACATCTGCGGCCATGATCGAACGACGATCCTGCATCACCCACTACGTGGTTACCTGCTTAGCGACCACATGTGCGTGTGGCACCAAACTTTCTCCTAGCACATGGATCTTGTCTACGCTCCACCCATCGTCATATCCTCTGCAGATGGCCATGAAGTCTAGATCAGGGTAGTGGGTCACCACCGAGGTTAGCACCCCCGATGTCCGGTAGATCATGCCATCGGAGATGAGCGCCTGAACTTTATTCAGGACCTCCACCAGCTGGATGGTAGGCATACTAGTGCTCGGTCCTGACCCGAACACCTCTAAGACCACCACCTGCACAATGTTGTGAAGCTAGTCGAGCTCTCCCTTGAGAGCGCGTTGCTCCTCAAGGGACTGGGCTAGCGCCTCCACGCTCTGACCGACCGCCGCTTTGACCGTCTCTAGCTCTTGCCCTAGAGAGCCAATTTTTTCACCCAGTTCTAGAAATGGACGACAAATTTAGGAGCAAGGAAAAGAAAAATTCAAGGCATAAACCGAGGATAGAATAGGTATGTACCAAGGCGGGCACTTTTGAGAACGAAAAGTCCTTCCTCTAGCTAGGTCACCCTCTCGAGCAGCCAAGTGTTCGATTCCTCTGCCCCGAGCATCTACCCTCGGAGCACGACGACCTCCCACTCGGTGTTCGACTAGGCCTTTCACTCCACTTCTAGAGCCTCTAGGGACTTCCTGAGCGCCGCCTCAGTCTCTACCAAGTGGGCCTTCACCAAATCAAGTTTCTACTCAGCAATAGTCACCCACTCTACCGCACACAGCTCTGCCACCCGTGTCCTGTCGCCTTGGCCACCTAGTCTTGGGACTCACATCGGGTGGACTCCAGTTTGTGCCTAAGCTCATTGACCCACCACCATGCCACCACTTCTTGCTCCATCCGACCGTGCTCCTCCCAAAGAAACCAGGACTTGTAGATCGACATTATCTCCAGGTCCTACAAGACAAGAAGCAGGCATGCTGAGACAACCGGTTAAATCTCTAGGAATCAAAGACAACACTAGGAACATAGAAAACTTACCTTTGCAATGCATGGCAGGTCAATAGTCATGGCCTGATGGATGAGGTCAACCCTCTCGGAGGCCTCCTTGAGCTTCGCCTTGGTAAGGGTGAGATCAGACTCCATCGACAGTCCTCTCTCCCTCAGCAGGTGCCAAAGTTTCACCTCCTCCTCATCGCGAAGGATGAACCGAGCCATTCCCAACTCGTTGGGGCAAGACCACACCAGCTCATGGGTGGCCCCCGACCCACCGAAAGATACAGCCATGGTAGTATCAAGCGACAACCAGATCATCACCAACTCCCGGGATGATAGGATGGCTGGCGGCTTCACCCCGGTGTCTTCCTCACCGCTGAAGGGGATGTCCACCACTAGGACTCCATGGCTCACCGGTGGCTGCTCTACCTCTGGCCTAGACGTGGCTCCTCTAGCCCCCTCCAGCTCTAACTAGGTGGGTGAACCGTGCGCTCCTCCATCGGGCAAGATAGGTAGCCTAGCTTTCCTCCTCTCCTCCTCCGTGATCGGTGGGGGAGGGACCACAAGGGTCACCCCTGACCTAGCCTAACACCATAGGGATTGCTGCCATCACTGCTGCCGCCGTACTCACGACTGGTCGAGAAGGCATGACCCTCATTAAGGAAGGTCACGCCACTGCCAACCTACTTCCCCCACCGCTCGTCGTGACCCACTATAGGCTAGGCCTCCACTCTTCTCGCACAAGAGGTGGGGAGATCCCTAGTCCTGCTAGCTCCTGGCCATTGCCAAACAAGCGTAGGTTAGTCTCACTCAAAAACTCAACTATGAGAACAAAGGGAAGCATGAATACATACCCAGATAAAAGGGGTAGAACTTCGAAGCCTCGATCGGCTGATGATGAGCTGATCGGATGAGGATCGCTCGAGGGCCACGACTCGTGCCCCCTTGGATCAACCGAGGGTGGGGGTGACCCGGTCGATCCCTGTTCGGCCTACGAATGGCCATGGCCATCGGCTCATGGTGAAACCACTGGAGCGACTCGCGGGGCATCTCCCTATTGGGGGTCATGCACATGCATCAACCCTAAACACGCAAGGGAGCGATCGCGCTTCTCTAACCGACCGGCGTGCTTCGTCACACTTGGAGCAAGGGGCTGAGAGGCCATCGGCTCCTCCAAAGGGAGCAGTGACCATGCCCACTTTGCCTCTGATACGAGGGCGGCGTCTCCACTCATGGCGCCGCACGTCTTTGTACCATGCCCGCCATCGACGAGCGCAGCCATGGGCTCACGGCACTCTACCAAGGTCATGACAGCACCCCTGTCTCCCTCGTCCTCTAAGGAACTCGTGTCATCACCCATCTCCATGGGCTCTTCTGACTCGAGCTCTGCCTCCACATCGCTCTGGCTCTCGCCACCACGAACCCACTGGTTGATCTCCTTCTCCTTATCAAACCTCCTCTGGACCTTCACGATTTTTTTCTTCTTTTTGGCAAGCGCGGCCTCCCTCTGGGTGGCTTGACGAGCCATGCCTTTTGCCCCTCTTAGAAGATGCGGCCAGGATTTATACCCCATAAGCCCCTATGAAATAGGTGGCTTAAAATCAATCTAAAGATCAAAACAAAAAAGAAAAAATGTCACAGGAAAGGAGTATACCAGATCAGATAGCTTCACGGCATGGAGAGGCCCGAGCATCCCTTCAAGGGACTCATCATCCCCCAACTATAGCACCCGATCGAGATGACTCCAGACTTCATCCCTTGACAACTCCTCCTGCGACACACGGTCGAGATCCATTGGGGCCAAAGTATTCCCGCATCGGCCACGTTCTCTCCGCCAATGGGGTGACCCGATGGCGAAAGAAGGTATGGAAGACCCGCAACCCATGGAGGCCATGCCGCATGAGCCTCCAAAGCTCTGTCTCGATGATCTCTAGCTTGTTCTACCGATGGGTAGGACCTCACGACTAGCTTTCCCTCCTCTCCAGCCTTCTCCCCGGTGAACATCGGGAATGACACCTCCACCGGGTTCCTAATGTAGAACCACTCGCCATGCCATCCCCGGTTGGAGTCACTAGGGGAGTACGTCGGGTAGGGGACCGATGGCTTAGGCCGCTTCTGCAGGGCAAACCTACCGACCAGAGTGATTCTAGGTGGTTTCCCCTTGGATAGGGCTCACCCGCTGAAGATCCATCAAAAGAGGTCCACGTGTGGCTCCATCCTGAGGAAGGCCTCGCAGATGGTGATGAAGCTAATGATGTGCAGTACCCCAGTCGGGTTGAGGTGCTGCAACTCTAGGCCCCACTCGTTGAGGAGCCCATGCAGGAACCAGTGCGTGGGGTACCTGGGCTTGCGCTCGTGGAAGGCAAGGAAGCGGATGACCTCATTAGCCTAGGGTTGTGGAACCACCTTCCCTAGCACGGGAGCCCTCCAATATGCCACCTCCTTCAATAGGAGTAGCCCCTTCTCAGCAAAGGTGGCCAGCACCTCCTCATCCATGTTGGAAGGCCTCTAGTTTGACATCGCACCTCAGATTTATGAACGAATCTGTGAGTTTTTCCTCTCCCATGCTCTGCCCTCCTCTCTCCTAGAAACCACCATGGCACACGAATAGGCTTGGCAAATAGAAGGAACGAGAAATGGCAGCGGTAGAAGAAAGGCAAAAGAACTAGAGGAAAACCCTCTCCCTTCCCCCTATTTAATGCGGAAAGGCATGTGGCAGGACATGGCCCTAGCTGGTGAGACACAGCCTGCCCGACGGAACGTCGCCTGGCTAACAGGACATGGCCTAGGCAGGGCCCACCACTACCACAACACATGCATGAGAAACAAGGCATGACCACACGTAAACGACCCTTTGCCTTCCCAGGCAGGGTTTAGAGGGGCCCACCGATGGAATCTCCATTGAGGAGATGCCAGCGGGTCACCCGAGTCGATCAAACAGCTCGGGCAACTGCCGAGAGATAGGTAAGGAGTAGTGGGATGCCCCATGCGGGTTATGCTAACTCCATCATGAACGATGGACCCAGATTCCACTTAGACATATCTGATAGGAGCTCCCCAAACCCATCACTCGAGCCACTGAGGTAACTTTACCAACCCCCATTCTACTTTTCCAATGCATGAGCATTCATTCATCTATTCTCATGCATGCATTCATACATTCAGTCATATATTCATCCATATATTCATCCCATACATCCAAGCATTGCATATGCAATTGTTGCATCACAACGCTTCGTGTCGTGTCACGAAGCGGTAGTCGTCTCATTTGATATGAGTGGCGATCGACCGGGGTTCGAAGGCTAGCCCACAAAGATCTCGAGGCCGCCTCGTGTTAAACAGAGCTAGGGGAGAAAACGTAGATGAGCCCCAGTGGCCCTCGCTCGATTCTCTTAGAAGCGGACATTGTCATCTCGACTTTCTTGTTCAATCTTGACCTCGAGCCATGCCCACAGAGTCTCCATCGAGGGAAGGCCAGTGGGCCACCTGAGTCAATCTCTGGAATGGCTCGAGCATCTGCCGAGAGGTAGGTTAAGGAGCAGTGGAATGTCACATGAGGGCTATGCTGACCCTTTCACGAACGACGGACCCAGATTCCACTCAAACATGCCCGTTAGTGAGCTCACCGAGCGCATCACTCGAGCCATTGAGGAAAGTGATGTTAGCTCAACCCCTCTGGTTGCGGAAACCGTAGATGGGGTGATGCACAAAACTTGACAAACCACTACCGAGCCCAACGGGGCTCGGGCCACTTGACCCTGACTCGGGAATCCAACCGACCACATAGATTGCGGTAGGAACGGACACGGGCAAACACCCCAACCGGAAGAGACACAAGAGTCCACATCCCTAAAAAAGAGTACCAAGGTGCTCAGCCTCTGATCGACTCCCCAGTCAGTCGTAGGCTCGGGGGCTACACCCACCGAGTGCACTTGCGCGCACCTAGTGGAAAACAGATTACCAACGAGTCTCCTCCTCAGGGATTGGGTGCCTATGTTTGCACGGCGTGCCTCCGCGGCCTTCGCCAGCCCCCTCCTCAGGAGCTAGGTGCCAATATCCTTTCGGCGCACCTCTGTGGCCTTCGCTAGTCCTCCCCACGGAGGCTGGGCACCCGTATCCACTTTGCGTGCCTCCACAGCCTTTGCCAGTCCTCCACATGGAGGCTGGGCGCCTAAATTCTACTCGGTTACCCTACGCGGTACAACAAACCAAGGGGGAAACGCTGAAGCTCCAATAAATAGCTCGCCTCCACGGTGCAATGGGCACAGGAATTACAAAGCAAATACATGCTTTCATTAAGCTAAAGACACAAGTCTCAGGCTTTTACAATAACACGCAAAGCGTGTGTGGAACAGCCCTAGGACTGCTCCGAACCTTGGGGCATGAAGCGGAACAAGAGAGCCAAGATCCTTGTTCTCCCACTACAATGCTCTCCTCCCTCTCTCCGTCCTCTGATCCAGAATCCAAGATAGGGGCCAGTTTGAGACATACGATGCTCTCTCCTTATGAGAGATCTTCTAGCATCGTACTCCCGTGCACCCTCAAAAGTGGCAACTCAATAGCCCCTTTATGGCTTCACAGAAGCCCCAAAGGGGCTCGGGGGCTCCTGTCGGGTTCATAAACCCGGGGTCCCCAATGGACCCGCTTCCCTACAATACTTGGTCCAGCAAGCGGCACAGCGACATCGCACGTCTAGACCGGCCTAGATACATAATGACAGATTGAGACCACGATCTGGTCACCCGATCGGCACCTCTAGTCAGGAGACCTGGCCGAGGTAGGACCGCAGTCCAACTCCAACCTCGTTCCTCCGACCAAGGATGTGCTGGACCTTTGCTCGCCTCTCTTTCCCGACCAACACGGTCGGGGCCAACTGGGAATGACCAACCAGGACGCCTGCTCGGTGTGGGCCCAGAGAGCAGGCGGAGCAGATAAGGTAAGGTGCTCAGACGCTCAAGTCAACCGCAATACCAGGACCATACCCTGCCATGCCCTGCGCACCTTCGGGATAGTGCCATCAAGTCATGACAGACGGACACTATACAGCCTTCCAGATGCGTTAGAGTACAAACAGTATTGTGGGTGCCGTCGTTTGCCGTCCCTAGCAAACACTGTGCAGCCTGCTAGGTCATGGACAGTAAGGTGGGCGAACACTGTACAGCATGTCAGATACAACATGTAATGAACAGTAAGGTGGGCGATGACGTGCCGTGCCCGACGGTGTGTGTAACAAGACTAGGTAGCACACGTACACTCTCTCCCTTTCCGTCTTTGACTTGTAAGGACATCCCCTTCATCTAAAAAAGGGGATGCGCTCTCTCCTCGGACAAAAAAAGAAGAAAACGACTCGACGGCTAAACAGCTCTAGAGCTCGACAGCCATATAGTCTGCACGCTCTCAAACAGCTGATAAGCTCGGACACACAGAGGCTATGCTCTGAGACTTAGCGCACGTTTGAGCATCAGTCACTCTCTTTCATTTGGTTCAGAGTTCGACCGGGCCTCTAACACCTCCCTTCTCATTCCTTACTCGTTTGTAACCTCATAGCAAACTTCGAGCACCTGGGCTCAGAAATAAAGTCACCGACCGACCTCAACTGAACGTAGGGCCCGTTGCCTAAACCAGTATAAATTATGTGTCATCGAGTGCTAGGCCACATCCAATCACAACGCGCGTCAAAACTACAAATATTTACTTGTTGGCCACATTTCGCACCGACAAAGTGTTCAACCCGGTCTTCATAGTTTAGACAAAAAAAATGTGAATTAGATTAGATAATATTTGTAAATCAACATAGATCGTCCATCATGCCCATTCCATTTTTGTCCACTCGCCTCATGCAAATCTGTATGCACTCTGTTTTACCACCCCTTAAGGGCTTGTTCATTTGATCCCAAAACTAAGGGGTTGTAGGGGGGACTGAGAGAGACTCAATACCCTACAAGTCAAAATCTCCCTCGAGCCCCTTCAATCCTTATCATCTTAGAACAGTGCCTAAAAGTTGGCAAGACAAAATGCAGGGAATATGTTTATCTTGATAGTATGGTCCTAATCATTGGGTTGGTGGGGGTGGGGGTGGGGGTGGGGGTCAAGAATTTCAGCAGGGGACCAACAAGCAACAAACAAATGTTTTTGGTACTAAGATCTATCTTCTTGTCTTCTTACTTCAATCAAATCTTCAAAGAGGCAACTAATGGATTATGAGAGGCGCATTTAAATGCTGGTACCAGTTTCTTTAGGAGAGAAGTTTTGGATTATGTACCTGCACACTATGGAGTAGCCATCTTCCGTATCTATGAAATAAGTATTTATCTGCTTAGCCAAGAGAATATGAATATGATTCATGGGATCATCGATGTAAAATGCATTGATATTAGAGATGAAAGTGGGTTAGCCGACGAACCTACATATAGATTTAATTTTGTGGGTTCGGCAACCCACAAAATTAAGCATATAAACGGAGAACCCACAAAATTAAGTTTATATGTGGATTCACGGGTTGGCCCACTTATATCTCTAATGGATATTTTTTTCCTAACCAACGTCTGAATGCCAGATCACTACGAAGACAACGAAGACGATTAATTAAAGTAGGCAGGCTTAGCCTAAACTCTCAGCTTCCTAAAAGCACCTCCAGTGTGATGAAAAAAGTGAATCGTGGGGAGCACAAATCGAACCAAGAACACTGCAAGGCGCGAACCGTGCTTGTCAGATTCTAAATCGACGCCTGCAGACACATCGAAACCAAAATAATAGACAGCTGCTGCTTGTGTACAAGTACTGTCTAATGAAACACTGGTCATGTTCGGCTTACCTCATATTCGGTTTGTCCAGCTTCTTTTTTCAGCCGGAACAGTGTTTTTCTCTAACAACAATTCAGTCAGAACAGTGTTTTTCAGCCAGTTTCAGTCAAAATTCTGCCAGTCGAACAGGACTGATTTTCATTTGTTTATTCAGACATAAGGGCCCATTCATCGATTTAGCACTGAAGATTGAATCGAACTTTATCAGTGTTCAACCCAGTTTTCATAGATTAGACAAAATTTGTAAACCAACATAGATCATCCATCATGCCCATTCTATTTGTCCACTCGTCTCTTGTAAATCTATACAAATGCACTCTGTTTTACCACCCTTAAAAGTTGTCCAGACAAAATGTAGGGAACTTTTTTTTTGAAACAAAAAATGTAGGGAACTTGCTTACCTTGATAATATGGTCCTAATCATTGGGGGGGGGGGGGGGGGGGGGGTGTCAAGAGTTTCAGCTGCCTTCTAATTTCTGAATCTGGTGGATACAAATGGATGGCCTTGAAGTTTCGAATCAACATTTTCTTTCAATTGAACCAAAGTAGTCCATATCATAACAAAAGTTTCTATAACATATAACCCGGTCCTACTTAACAATATTAGTTGTATTTCAGTCTTTGTTCGATTTGTTCTTTTCAGAAATCTGGTTTTCTTCTCTGTCGTCAAGTCGTGAGACTGAAGTTTGGTTCTTTTCAGGCTCACTCTGGTTTGTTTATTAATCTTTTGTGTTACTGCTTACATCAGAGCTACAGTTCTATAACCGTTGTCTAACAGGTACAAGAAATGGTCCTTTTGCTGTCGTAGACAGAGGACTCATAAATAAATGAATTTTTATACTGTCATCAATCGTCTTGTCTACCTACATCAATCAAATCTTCAAATGGAACCAATTAACTGAAACAAAAAAGTATTGTCCATTATGAACTGTATTATGCTGATTTAAGTATCTTATAAATTATAAAGACACACATGACGCTTTGGCACTGTTTTTAAGAGGAAAAATCCATCATACAATTAGTGGCAAGCAATGTCATTGGACATGAAGTGTTTTCTAACGAAAATGTAATTAATTTGGATCATACGCACGTATTATCTATGAAGTGTTTGTTCGATGAACGATTTGATCCATGCTTATCTCATTTGTAACATTTTTATTCATGGCTGCCTCACTTCTTAACCTACAAATAGTTTTAGTATAAACATAAATGGTAGAGTCGCCCCCACTACATAGGATAAATTTATCCAAGACTATCCCATCTAGAACAGGTTCATCCATCGAACCAAACAGCCAATAGTGCCTACCTTTCAAATCCGAGAAAAGTATTTCATTTCTTAATGCACTGAATATGAATATATATGATTCGTGGCGTAATGTGTGTGGAAAAAAAGCATGGATATTGTTTCTGAGTGAAGGTTCGAATGCCAGCTCATTATGAAGACACCAAAGTTGATTGAAAAGAGTAGGTAGGGCCAGCAAGCTTTCGTGTGGTTCAACTGCGCCGTTTGAATAAATTATTATATTATCGTCATCTCCATGAGCCTGTTTTGGACGCCAGGGGCCAGAATTGATGCCTGGCAGGCATCTGCCTGATAGTCTGGTAGAGCACCAAGCCTGGTGTGCACAAATATGGATTACTGTTCCAGCAATATCTCCTAAAAATCTATCGTCTACTATACCAAACCTGAATAATATATACATTAATTTTTTTTATCGTTATTGCGACGTAAGATCTGTTGGTTGAGAGGTATGAGCGAGCCGGTGTGAAGATTTATCCTTGGCCTAAAATAAAATGAACAGATTTTTGCCGATCAAGGACAGTCTCCAGCCAACCAAAAGCAAATTACTACCAGAAGTCATATTGAACATTCGTCACATGTTAGAGCATCTCCTAGAGTTCCCAAGAATTTCTTCCCAAAACCATAAAATTTTCCAACTTGCCAAAAAGTACTACGAGGAATAAATAAGATCATCTCCAACAGTTTCCAGTAGTTCACTTCTAAAATATACTCCCTCCATCCCTAAATAACTGTCGTTGTTGGGGTGCGTGTCGTTAGTTTGACTTAATTTATAGAAAACGCGTGCAACATTTGTATCTCTAAATAAATTTATTAAAAAAACTAGATTCAAAGATCCTTCCAATGATACTAATTATGTACTATAAATATTAATATTTTTAATACATATTTAGTCAAAGTTGTTTCCCGGGAAGCGAAAACGACAGATATTTAGGGACAGAGAAAGCAGAAGACAATTTTACATCAGGATTCTTATACTATATCAAATTATCCTAACTACTTTTATATATTCTTTATCGCTTGTACATTTGCATCATGAACCCTTTTTCTACTCTGTATTCTTTCGCTGACCTTTCCACCTTTAGATTGGCCGAAGGATAAGGGCGTTTGGATTGCCACGGGAGAAGATACGCGCCACCTGGAGTCCGCGCATCTTTACGCGCAAAGATGTTTTTTCACCGAGTGCCAAAAGATTGGGAGGTGAATTTGGGAGCTGTTGGAGATGGATTTTTTCATTCTCCCCAGATTTTTTCATTCTCCCCAAAAATCATGGAATGAAAAGGATTACAGAAATCATCCAAGCAAATGGGCAGGGCACCGTCCACCAATCTCATTGCTCCGGGTAGTGAATTTTCCATCTCATGAACGTTCGCTAAGTAGTAAGAGATTATGCATTATATTAGTGGATTTTTTTTTCAAAATATAGTGCACATGTACTCTCTTTTATAAAGGTACGCACACGCGACTACTCCTATAAGTACCTCCAAAAGACTAGGTCGACAGTTGCCGAAATTAACATAGACAATGCAGGTATCTCGCTCCATTAAATCCTAGAATAAACTAGTCGAAGACTTCAGATGTCTGCTGAACTATGTTCAATTCACTATTGGTGCATATATCTTTGAGTTTGAAGTTAAATGTGAAAACATATGTGAAGATGGCTTTTAACATAAAATATGTCTCCTCTGATTGTGCTCAGCGTGGTGACTAAGGCAAAGTAGACAGGCAACATGTAGCGTGTCTGTGGGGACTGGGGACGCGGATACCAGAAGTGACCGGCGACAAGGTCTGATCGCGCAGCGTCATGCTGTGATGTCTAATTTTGTTTCAGATTTTGAGTTGTTTGAGCGGTCAGGCACTGGAAGGCCTTACTTTCCGGGAACGTCCGATTGTGGTGAAACGAAACCATCACAGCGTGAAAAACCTGCTGGATCAAATCGAAGGCTGTGGAGAGAGAGCTCCGTGCACCAGCAGCTCCGTACTTCAGCAGAGTACGAGCTGCTGCTCCACGAGTACGGGAGAGATGCCACGTGCCGATGCTTACGAGGCGTGACCTTGCCGTCCCGAGATCCTACCCGACACCAGCCTCCCTCACACTCCCACTGCCAAACATGCTAAAGGCAGCCATCATAACACAGCCTGAATTCTGATCTTCAATATATTTAGACTTGTAAACCATCAGAGACCATGATGCACATTCTGTTTCCTCCACTCACATCCTCCAAATCTGTACAGCTGCACTGTTTTACCCATGCAGAATTGGCAAGGCAAACATATGGGAAAACACGCCTAAATTGTGGAGGGTAAAATTTTGAGAGGCGCCCTAGCCTGTCCTGTTCTAGGCCCAAAAAGGTCAAGCCAAATTTTGGCCTCTTTGGTTGTAGGAAGACATTCTGGCCGGCCAAAATTTTTCTATAGCACAGTTGGACAAAACTCTGTTGGCCAAAACAGCTGTCCCCAATTTGGCTTTCCACAAGCCAAACAGGGGACAATTTTTTGGCTGGCAAAAGCGCGCCCAAATTTTGGTGTGCCCTCCTGGGGCGGGAACTGAACACCACCTAAATCTAGTGGATGCAAATGGATGGTGTTCGGCATCAGGTGAGACTGTTACTGGAGCTTCTGCAA
This sequence comes from Miscanthus floridulus, assembly GCF_019320115.1. Classification (NCBI taxonomy): domain Eukaryota; kingdom Viridiplantae; phylum Streptophyta; class Magnoliopsida; order Poales; family Poaceae; genus Miscanthus; species Miscanthus floridulus. Next base: position 31,899,828 of record NC_089590.1, on the reverse strand, counting down.
CTTCTGTATATCTGATTCTACATCCACCGGAATTTTGAGCAACTCCTGCAACTTGGAAGCTCCTGCATCAAGGTTATTGATTTCTAGGTATCTTTCACTCGGCGATGCAAACAGGACCTCATTTATGTCTTCTTCAAGTTGCAGCGAGTACAGGTGTTCAAAGACCTACAGAAGAAAGTTGCAGTTAATGGGAGTGAGTACAGTATGAGGTATGCAGTGAAAAACATAAGGCCATCACACATCTCACCGCTTTCAGTCTTGAAACAACCATTTCCCTCACTGAAGATGACCGCGAGACTAAATTGATGATAAAAAGGCCGCCCTCCGAAAGGAACTCCTTTGCTTTCATAAGGAAAGGATCTTCGACAAAGTTTTCTGGTGGGCAAGACAGCCCAGAGCTGTGGGAAGAACCATCAGCTTCATGTCAGAGTCTATTTAGAATAAATTGTTTGGTAAAAGAATGGCAATCCAAATAATAGAGGGAGATATGGAAAACAAATACCTTAGATCAGATGAATCAACATCGAGGATAAGTATTTTGATTGCATTTCTGGCACTGCCATTTACTGAATGATTTGCAGCAACACTGTCTTCAATGAACTTGACGCCATCCCCCAAATGCACCTAACATGGGAGAAATGGTAAAATGCAATGAAACTCCATGATAGAAATAAAAGCAAAACGAAAATAAAATAATTCATGTTACTAACACTGGACACATCAGAAGAAAATTGGGACATCTGAATTCTGAACTAGGTTAATCCTTTCTTATACTATGACATAAATGCAAGAAATCAGAACATCCGTCATGCTTTACTAATGAAGTTATCATTTACTTCCATGGTATTGCGGTCACTAGATGTTGCCAAGAAATTAACAAATTACATATTGAGATCACAGTAAGAAGTCCCTACAAAATGTCATTTTGGACATTGATATGGTCTACAAATTTAAGTTTGATTACTGTTACTTTCTAATGTATATGTAAAACATATGAAATTGTAATACTACGATACTACTTTTCATGACAAACCTGGCCATCACCTTCCAATGATAAGTTTTAATTGGCAGGTAACCTAAAATGCCACTTTTCTATGACCAGAGTAAAAATGTTATAATTTGCAACAGAACTTGGCATGTATATTATGTACAAGTACAACATTATGTACATAACATAAATTTTATCAACTTTAGATTCCAAAGTAAAAGGTAGGCAAATCCTCCAACAGTTTTCAATAATTGCTGCATCCATGATATAATCATTCTCTCACAGCTGAATGCTTGCCATTGCCTTTTGGCATCTTCCATAGTATTCAATAATTCAAATTTCTATTGCCTGCCATTAGAAGATCACTGTGCTCTTATGGTACTTTGATGGAACAGGGGCAAAGGCAAATAATTTTTCAATTGGCCAGTCAAAGTTTAAATTAAAAAGCGGTAAGAAATTTTTCAAAACATCAATGGAAATAGTTGAAGTCCAAGTTACTCAAAGGGGGCAGGCCTAGCCTAGGATGGCGACCGGTGATGGCATTACTGCATGCGAGCGAGAACTTCCTTCTCTCGGTGGCGATCGGCTCATCAAGGCACACCGATGAAAGATGCATCCCACACCGGCATGCGACATGAGTCGGCGCCACCTAGCTTGCTGATTTGCCTCTGTTGCGCACGCGCGCTTCGTCGTCGACGTCAAGTACACAGCGACAAAATCGTCAGAGTTTGCTTGTGCCCAGAGCCAAAAGAAACGAAGCAGCTAGCTAGTTTAATTCGGAGAAACAATCTTTGTTTCTAATTACTGGTAGTGCCAATGACAAGCACAGGGATCCTAACAGCAACAGTGTTTAACTTGGGCTCACATTGCTGGGTATCCATCATTTGTGTGTGGTCGGCAGAGACGCACAGGCAACCGCACACACAAATGATGGTGTTATGACCGGCGTCACATATACCAGGCGGAGGCCCATTAGTGGCTGAGCTTGTGCGCCGGCATTAGGGGGCTAACAGCCCATATTATCTATTATTTAGCCTATTTATTAGATATATCCCTTATTTGTGAGAGCTATATATATGGCTTGTAAGACATTTGGATAATTAAGCAGAAACAATCTATTGTTTCCGGCTTCCCCTGGGAGCCGGTAGTTCCTAACCCTAGCCGCCTCTACTGTTCACGCGCGAACAGCGCCGCCGTTACTGTACTGTACCTACGCGAGGGTTAGGGCTACAGCCGCAGCTGCCCATCCTCCACCACGGCGTCCAGCCGCCGGCAGCGAGGTTCCCAGCCTGCTCCACCTCCCTCTCACCCCTACAGACTCCGTGATCTACGCGGTAGGATCCATAATCCTATCAGCCTGGTATCAGACTGCTCAGGAACGATGTCGCAATCTCAGCTGACCTCCTCCTTCCCACCACCACCATCTACCTCCACCGCGCCGCTCCAATCTGCGGCCTCCGAGGTCTCGGAAGGCTCGTCGCTGTCTGCTGCGCCGCTCACGCTCGAGTCCTTGGCGTCTGCGATCATCGACATCAACCGCAACATCGCGTCCATGCAGGCGGCGTGGGCGGGACTCGTCCAGCAGCCCTCCCCACCGCCGTTCTCGACGCCGCCGCTGTCCACGGGGGTTACCGCTGTGACCTCCCAGACGCTGCTTCCGCCCTCGAGTTTCCCTTACGGGATGCCGGTCTCAGGCCCAGGGGTGCCGCTCAATCTTCTTCGCTGGCCGGCCTCGCCGTCCCCGATTCCATCATGGGCGATGGGCTCGGCCGCTCCTCCGGTCTTCGCCACTACCGTCACCCAAGCAGCCGTCGCGCCCGCGCCGTCATCAGCAGTGCCGCAGGTCCTCTCCGGGGGGGTCGACGCCTCCCTCCCCGGGGCACCCACAGCAGCGGATCAGTCCGCAATCTTCGGCGCCCAGGCTGCTCCCAAGTTCTACAAACTCGAGTTCCCCACGTATGACGGCTCCGTCGACCCGCTCAATTGGTTGAACCAATGTGAGCAATTCTTCCGAGGACAGCAGGCGATGGCTTCGCAGCGCACCTGGCTCGCGTCCTATCACATGAAGGGCGCTGCACAGACATGGTACTACGCCCTGGAACAAGACGAGGGCATGCCGCACTGGGAGCGCTTCCGGGAACTCTGCTCCCTCCGCTTTGGGCCGGCTGTACAGGGCACTCGCTTGGCCGAGTTGGCACGTCTGCCGTTCCTCTCCACCGTGCAAGACTACTCCGAGCGCTACAACGCCGTCCTGTGCCATGCCCGTGACCTCTCCCCTCGACAAAAGGCGGAGTTGTACGTGGGGGGGCTCCCGGACCAGATCAAAGTGCATGTGGAGATGCGCACGCCGCGGGACCTACAATCTGCCATGTACTTGGCTCGGGCGTTCGAGCGATGCGTGGCCGTTCCAGCGCCCCCTGCCCCTCAGCGGGGCAACCGCCCTCCTCAACGCCAGGGGCTACCGCCCCTCCCTCGCGCGCCGGGCGCGGCTCCAGTCCCGGGGGGCGCGCTGCCCCCTCCAGCAGTCGGCCCTGCCCCCTCCAGCAGTCGGCCCAGCAGCGGCCAACGCGCCTGCTGCGCGTCCGTTCCGCTGCCTCACCCCGGCGGAGATGGCTGAGCGCCGCCGACAAGGGCTCTGTTTTAATTGTGACGAGCCTTATGTTCGCGGCCACGTCTGCCAGCGCCTGTTCTACGTGGAGTGCGACGACTTCATCGACGACATCGCGGCTGATGACGCTGCTGCGGCTGCCGTCCACTTGGAGGAACCGGCGGCCCCGGAGCTCGCTGGGGCTAATGCTTTCGTCGTCTCTCTTCATGCTGTTGCAGGGATCAGGCCGACAAACTCCATGCTCGTGCAAGTCACCATCAAGGGAGAGCGCTTCCTCGCCCTCCTCGACACCGGGTCCACGCACAACTTCCTCCAGGGTGCTGCCATGCGCCGTCTGGGGCTCTCTCCATCCGGTGGCAAGGATCTTCACGTCACGGTCGCTAATGGTGACCGCCTAGCCTGCGAGGGGATCGCTCGCGCCGTCCCCATCCGCATCGCTGACGAGGACTTCATCATTACGTGCGTTGGTCTGGACCTCGGCGGGTTCGACTTCATCCTCGGTTTCGACTTCCTTCGGACGCTGGGACCCATCTTGTGGGACTGCACCGCCCTCACCATGGCGTTCTGGCGCTACGGTCGGCGAGTCACTTGGCAAGGCGTGGGTGGCTCGGCAACGCCTACCGACCAGCAGCGCTCGGCCACAGCCGCGGTCACCGCCGACCCGGCGCTGCCCCTGCTGGACAGCCTCCTTCAGCAGCACGGCGCCATCTTCGACAAGCCCCGCGGGCTCCCTCCGGCGCGCCCCTACGACCACCGCATTCACCTGCTGCCCGGTACCACGCCGGTGGCGGTGCGCCCTTACCGCTACCCCCAACTCCAGAAGGACGAGCTGGAACGTCAGTGTGCGGAGATGCTCGCACAAGGCATCATTCGACCGAGCACCTCGCCGTTCTCCGCGCCCGTTCTCTTGGTGCGGAAACAAGACAAGTCCTGGCGCTTCTGCATCGACTATCGTGCCCTCAACGCCAAGACCACCAAGGACAAGTTTCCGATTCCAGTGGTGGATGAGCTGCTTGATGAGCTCCATGGTGCGCGTTTCTTCACCAAGCTGGATTTGCGCTCTGGTTATCACCAGGTGCGCATGCACCCCGACGATGTCGCTAAAACGGCGTTCCGCACGCACCATGGCCACTACGAGTTCTTGGTGATGCCGTTCGGTCTCTCCAACGCTCCAGCTACCTTTCAGGCGTTGATGAACGATGTCCTCCGGCCGTATTTGCGCAGGTCTGTGCTGGTATTTTTTGATGACATCCTGATCTACAGTTCCTCCTGGGCCGAACACCTGCAACATGTCAACATCGTCCTCCACGCCCTGCGAGCGCACAACCTCCACCTCAAGCGCTCCAAGTGCTCCTTCGGCGCTGCGTCCGTGGCTTATTTAGGCCATGTTATCTCCAAGGACGGAGTGGCCATGAACGCGGACAAGGTCGCGGCGGTTCATGCGTGGCTGACCCCATGCTCCGCCCGCGGTCTCCGAGGCTTCCTAGGCCTCGCAGGCTACTACAGGAAGTTCATTAAGGATTTCGGCATCATCGCTGCCCCGCTGACACGTCTCTTGCGGCGAGACGCGTTTGCTTGGGACGACGACGCGACCACGGCGTTTGAGGCACTCAAGACCGCCCTCACTACGGGGCCAGTTCTGCAGATGCCTGACTTCGACAGGCTCTTCGTCGTGGATTGCGACGCGTCGGGTGCAGGGTTTGGTGCCGTCCTTCACCAGGGCGCTGGACCCCTCGCCTACTGCAGCCGGCCTTTCGCTGTCCGCCATCTCAAGCTTGCGGCTTATGAGCGCGAACTCATCGGGCTGGTGCAAGCCGTTCGTCATTGGCGACCGTATTTGAGGGGGCGTCACATTTTGGTCCGTACTGATCATTACAGTCTTAAATTTTTGCTTGACCAGCGCTTGTCCACAGTTCCCCAGCATCAGTGGCTCAGCAAGCTTTTCGGCTTCGACTTCGCGGTGGAATATCGCCCGGGCCGCCTCAACACCGTGGCCGACGCACTGTCCCGGCGTGACGCCGAGGCTGTGGACGCTGCAGCAGGCACGGGCGCGGCTAGGGCCATCTCTGGGCCGTCCTTCGCCTTCCTAGATGCGGTCCGCAGCGCTACAGCCAACGCCCCGGACGCGCAGCAGCTGCTGCATCGCCTGCACGCGGGCGACTTGGCGGCGCCATGGCGCGCGGACGCCGGGTTGCTGTTGCATGGCTGGCGTATCTTCGTACCCGACGTCGGTGACCTGCGCCACCAAGTCTTGCAGCTGGCCCATGCGGCTGGACATGAGGGTGTACAGAAGACTCTCCACCGCCTCCGCGCCGACTTCTACATCCCAGGGGATCGCTCCCTAGTCCAGGACTGGGTGCGCACTTGCGCGACGTGCCAGCGCAACAAGACGGAGGCATTCCAGCCGGCCGGGCTGCTCCAGCCGCTGGAGGTGCCTGACCAAGTCTGGGCCGACATCTCCATGGATTTCATCGAAGGGCTGCCCAAGGTTGGCGGGAAATCCGTCATCCTCACCGTCGTCGACCGCTTCTCCAAGTACGCGCATTTTATTGCGCTTGGGCACCCCTACACGGCTACCTCCGTCGCTCGCGCCTTCTTCGACAACGTCGTCCGGCTCCACGGATTCCCTTCGTCGATCGTCAGTGATCGGGACCCCGTGTTCACTGGCCATGTCTGGCGGGATCTCTTCCAGATGGCGGGCGTCAAGCTTCGCATGAGCACCGCCTTTCATCCTCAGACCGACGGCCAGTCGGAGGTGGTCAACAAGGTGATTGCCATGTATCTCCGTTGTGTTACAGGTGACCGGCCAAGGGCGTGGGTGGACTGGCTGTCGTGGGCGGAGTATTGCTACAATACCTCCTTCCACACGGCCCTTCGGATGACTCCCTTTGAGGTGGTCTACGGCCGCCCTCCTCCGCCTATTCTGCCATACAGGCAGGGGTCGGCGAGGACCGACGCCGTCGATAGCCTTCTCCGCGACCGTGATGAGCTGCTGGCAGAGGTGCGCCAACGACTCCTACAGGCGCAGCAGCTGTCCAAGAAGTACTACGACGCCGGCCACCGCGATGTGGAGTTCCAGGTGGGCCATTGGGTGTGGCTGCGCCTCCTCCACCACACCGCACAGTCCCTCGACCCGCGGGCTAAGCGCAAGTTGGGTCCTCGCTATGCTGGTCCGTTCTAGGTGCTGGAACGCATTGGCCGTGTCGCGTACCGCCTCCAGCTGCCTGAGAACGCCCGCATCCACGACGTCTTCCACGTTGGTCTCCTGAAGCCTCACCGCGGCGACCCTCCAGCGACCCCGACCAGTCTCCCTCCGGCCATGGATGGCCGGCTGCTTCCTGCTCCGGCGCGGGCTCTCCGTGCGCTTCAGCGCCGTGGTGTGTGGCAGGTGTTGATCCAGTGGCACGGCCTCCCTGAAGACGACGCTACGTGGGAAACCCTCGACGAGTTCCGCGACCACTTCCCCGACTTCCAGCTCGAGGACGAGCTGTTTGCGCAGGCGGGGAGAGATGTTATGACCGGCGTCACATATACCAGGCGGAGGCCCATTAGTGGCTGAGCTTGTGCGCCGGCATTAGGGGGCTAACAGCCCATATTATCTATTATTTAGCCTATTTATTAGATATATCCCTTATTTGTGAGAGCTATATATATGGCTTGTAAGACATTTGGATAATTAAGCAGAAACAATCGAGTTCCTAACCCTAGCCGCCTCTACTGTTCACGCACGAACAGTGCCGCCGTTACTGTAGCTACGCGAGGGTTAGGGCTACAGCTGCAGCCGCCCATCCTCCACCACGGCGTCCAGCCGCCGGCAGCGAGGTTCCCAGCCTGCTCCACCTCCCTCTCACCCCTACAGACTCCATGATCTACGCGGTAGGATCCGTAATCCTATCAGATGGATACCCAGCAATGTGAGCCCAAGTTAAACCATGTTGTTCAGGTCCCTGTTCTTGTCATTAGCACTACCAGTAATTAGAAACAAAGATCTTTTCTCTGAATTAAACTAGCTAGCTGCTTCATTCCTTTTGGCTCTTGGCACAAGCAAACTCGGACGATTTTGTCGCTGTGTACTTGACGTGCAACATCGACGCCAAAGCGCGTGTGCGCGACAGCGGCAACTCGGCAAGCTAGGTAGCGCCGACTCATGCCGCATGCCGGTGTGGGATGCATTGGCCATCGGTGCGCCTGGACGCAGCCATCGACATCGCCGCATCGCGATTCGCGAGCCGATCGCGGCCTAGGGAAAGGAAGTTCTCGCTCGCATGCAATAATGCCATGCGCCGGTCGCCATCCTAGACTAGGCCTGCCCCCCTGCCCAGTGCTTGCGTATAGGAAAGCTGCTACTCTAGTACTCTGCCTACCCTACAATGAGAAAATCACTTGCTTGGCCCTAAAAAAAGTCCGGCTTTCTTTCTTGGTCCTTTCTTTTTTAAACTTATCTATCTGGCCCGAAAACTATTTTCGGTTACTTATATGGTCCTTCCGTTAGTTTTGGAGACTTAACAATGTTATCTGAGGAAAAAAAGGATGATTTTACCCCTGGTGAAAAATAGATGAAGTGTAGAGTTCAGTTTGTCTGTTTAAAGTTATTGTTGATGCTTAATTAGGCCAACACACCGATAAGGAGCTAGGTCGCTCGATGTAGGGCCTAGCCGACTTTTAGGTCGGCCGGCGCCTTGTTAGCCAAGTAACACACAAGTAGTTGTTCTGCCAGAGGGCAGCTTGGCCTTAGCCGCTTATTCTCATTATATAGAGATAGCAGACTTGGTTTACAAGGAAGAGTTCAACTACTACAGCATATTCTACTGCATAAAGCCGATGCTAACTTAGATACCCAAGGCAACTAGCTGCAAACAGAATTACTGGAAACAGTAAATAGCTAAGATAGATAACTAGATACATAGAGCAGCACTTAGGCTTAACTCTCATTTCTCCCTCTAAGCCTTGTGCTCAGCTTTGGAGGTGATCTGCCTCAGCCCAATCCTCTACCTCATCTCTTGAAACTTGGCTTTTCCTAGTGACATGGTGAGGATGTTTGCCATCTGATCAGTAGTGGCAATGTGGTCTGCCTTGATGCTTCCATCTTCCAGACAGCTTCTGATGAAGTGATACTTGATGCGGATGTGTTTGCTCCTCTCATGGAAGACTGGATTCTTGGACAGAGCTAGAGCAGACTTGCTGTCCACTTTCAGCTCAACCACTTCGACATTTCTGCCGAGGAGCTCTCCCAATAGCCTTGACAGTCATAATGCTTGGGTAGTAGGAGTGGTGGTGGCGATGTACTCGGCTTCACAGCTTGACAGAGCCACCACCTGCTTGAGGGACTGCCAGCTGCCCAAGCAGTTGCCGAGGAAGAACATGGTTCCGCTCGTGCTCCTGCTTGTGTCAATGTCGCTAGCGAGATCGCTGTCGTAGTAGATGACGAAGCGCGCCATGCCGGGAGCCCTTGCGTAGTGCAGACCGTAGTCAAGGGTGCCCGCCACGTACCGAATTATGCGCTTGACTGCCTGCTGGTGCTCCACCGTGGGCCGCTCCATGAACCGGCTCACGTACAAGACGGCGAACGCAAGTCCGACCAGGTGTGCACCAGGTAGAGCAGGCTGCCGATGAGCCGCCGGTAGTGGTAGGATCGACTTCCTCCGCCGTGCTGTGCCGACTAGGCCTGAGTCGCTCCTCCATTGAGGTGTGAGCTGGGTTGCAGCCAACCATGCCGCCGAGCTCGAGGATGTGCTTGGCATAGTGAGTCTGACGGAGGGTGATGCCACTGGCATCTTGGCGCACCTCGACGCTGAGGTAGAAGCAAAGGAGGCCGAGGTCGCTCATGTCGAACGCCTTCTTCATCTGTGCCTTGAACGCCTCCACTTCACTTTCCTCCGCGCCGGTGATGATAAGATCGTCGACGTAGACGCCGACAAGCAGGACAGAGCACCCGCTACCCCGCCGGTACACCACCACCTCATGCGCGCTCTGCTGGAAGCCCATCTCCTTGAGTGTGGCATCCAGCTTCGCGTTCTAGGCGCGCCGCAGGCCGTAGAGCGCCTTGCGCAGGCGGTACACCTTGCCTTCCTGTCCAGCGACAGTGAAGCCTGGTGTTTGTCGCACGTACACCTCCTCCTTGAGGTCGCCGTTGAGGAAGGTGGACTTGACGTCCATGTGGTGGACAGGCCATCCTTCTTGAGCCGCCAGCGCGAGGACACAAACGGATTCCATGCGCCCCACTGGAGCGAACGCGTCGTCGAAGTCGATCCCCTCTTGCTGGACGAAGCCGCGTGCCACTAGTCGCGCCTTGTGCTTGATCACCGCGCCCGACTCGTCCTTCTTCAGCTTATACACCCATTTGAGGGTGATGGCCACCGGGCAGACCAACCAGCTCCCATGTGCGGTTCTGCTCGAGCCTGCCATGTCGGATCATCTTGAGCCTCAGCATAGTTAGCAAGTTCGCTGGCGTGCGTCAGGTGCAGCTGGCTGGCGTGCGTCAGGTGCAGCTGGGGGAAGAGATCGCGCGCCCCCAGGACTGGTGTAGAGTGATCGTCGATGATGTAGGTCATCGTGCAGTAACGGAGAGGCTCATCATTGTAGAAGGCATCTAGAAGATCCTCATCATCCTCCAATTGCGTGGCGAACTCGATCTAGGGCTGCCCGCCGTGGTGCTAGAGTGGCCGTTGCTGCCGATGAAGCTTCGAGCTCCGCCGGATTTGGTGACAGTGAGTGCGGCACAAGTGGTGGCATGGACGATGTCGGAGAAGATGGTCCTGACGCCGCCGGAGAGGCACTCTGTGCTCCCCCTACTTCTCCAGGCCACATGTACTCGATGACGATGCCGAGCCTCCAAGGTCCACCTTTGACCAATCCCAGCCACGGCCTTCATCGAAGACGACGTCGCGCGCCACCCGAACACGTTGGGACACGAGGTCGAGGATGCAGTACGCCTTCACTCCTTCTGCATACCCGATGAAGACGCCGGGCTTGCTACGATCGCCGAGCTTTCCCACCTGGTTTAGCTCCTTGACATAGGCGATGCAGCCGAAAGTGGGAAGATGCCCGACCGCCGGCGAGCACCCGTGCCATGACTCGTAAGGGGTCTTGCCTTGCAAGCTTTTGGTCGGCGAGCGATTGATCACGACCTCCACCCAATATTTGGCCGGCATCCCTCTCTGCTTTAGCAACGCCTGCGCCGTCACAACCACGGTCTGGTTCCGGTGCTCGACGACTCCATTCTGTTATGGCGAGTAGAGGGAGGAGAAGGGGCATTGGATACCCTCATTAGCGCAGTAGGCGGCGAACTCCACAGCGGTGAACTCCCCATCGTTGTCGGTGCGCAGCACCTAGAGCTTGTGGCTGCTTTCCTTCTCTGTAGCCGCCTGCACTTGCTTGATGGCGTCCGCAGCAGCTCCCTTGGTTAGCAGAAGGACCGCCCACATCAAGCGGGACGTGTCGTCCACCAGTAGTAGGAGTAGCGCCGCCCACCTGGAGTCGCCGGTGTCACAGGCCCACAGAGATCGCCATGGACGAGCTCGAGCTGCTCCTGCGCGCGGTACAGGGCCTAACTTGGGAAAACGCCTCCTCTGCTTCGTGGTGATGCAGGTGTCGTAGAGTTGCTCGACGTGGTCGATCACCGGCATCCCGCGCGCCATGGCCTCCTTGCCCAGCTTGTGCAACGCCTCGAATTGGAGATGGCCGAACCGCTCATGCCAGCGCCACACTTCATCATCTCTACGCGCGACGAGGCAGAGTGGCCAAGCCACCTTGAGTTGGAGGACGTAGAGTCGGTTCGGGCCACGACGGGATCTTAACAAGAAGCTGACCACGCCGATCCCAAATCCGGAGCGGGAGAACCCCCTTGTCGATCTCCACCTTCAACCCGCCCTCGTCCAACTGGCCGAGGCTCATGATGGAGTTGTGCAGCGCCGGAATGTAGTAGACTCCGTGCAACACGCGGTGCTCGCCGATCTTGCCCACGAACACAATCGAGCCAACACCCTAAGTCTCCACCCTTGAGGCATCGCCAAACTTGTCCAAGCCACGAACAATGCAGTTGAGGTGGGTAGCGCCGCTATCGAGGTACCAGCCATCTAGCTTGTCCTCGCTGGAGTTGGTGCCGAGGAAGGCGCCTGCTCGCGGCTCGTCGATGTGGAGTTTGGCGGCAGCGAGCTCGGTGCAGAAGTCGGAGGCTTGCACCTAGCCTCCGCTCCCCTCTGCTTCCAGCTCCAGGAAGGTGTGCGCCAGAAACAGAGCAGGTTCCTCGTCCTCCTCTGCTTCCGCCATGTGCACCGCACCACCATGATCGCGTCGAGGCTGGGGGCAGTCCTTGGCCCAGTGGCTAGGCTGGTGACAGTGGAGGCAGGTGTCATCATGGTTCGCCACCGGCGGCTCCTGCCTTGTCTGCCATCGCGCTCCCTTGGGCTTGCCCTTCTTGACGTCGCGCGGACGCCGACGTCGGTCCTTGTCCTTGGATGTGCCGGAGCCTTCCCCCCTCTTCTTCTCCTTCTGCCGAGCAAGCCACTGATCCTCGGTGTACAACAGCTTGTCGCCAATGGAGATCGGCTCGATGGGAGGCGCCTCCTCGCGGTTGTCCACCGCCTTTAGCCTCCCCGTCACCTCCTCGATGGTGAGATCCTCAAAGTCGAGGAGTGTCTCCATCGCGAGCGCGATCTAGGAGTACTTCGGTACAATGCGTAGAAGCTTCTCCACCGCGCGGGCCTCCGTGAGATCATCGTCACCATGGCGCGCCATCTGCTGCATCAGGGTGGAGGCGAAGGGCAAAATAGTCGACTTCCTCACCGGGGCGGAAGGCGAGGTGGTCCTAGTCCTGGTGGAGTCGCTGCAGCGTCGCATCTTGATGCAATCAATGCCGACGCGCGCCACACCTGCTTGGCAGACGCCTTGTCAGCGAGAGTCGCGCCCACCTCTAGAGGAATGTCGGCGAGGAGAGCCTCAACCACCCGCCGGTCGTTGTGGAAGTCGACGCCGTCCTCAACGGCATCCCAGAGTTGTCGGGCCTACATCTTGACCTTCATCAGCAGAAACCACTCGTGATAGTTCGTCTTGGTGAGCATCGGCCACGGCGTCCCCGCTCCGAAGTCCTTGTACACCGTCTGGACCACCGGTGACCCTCGACGGCCTCCGCATCCACGAAGGCGCTCCGGCGAAGGTGATGGAGCACGGCGCCTTGCAGGGCTCCGCGATCCTTGGGGCTGCCTCTCCATCTCCGCGCGCAGCGCAGCAACGGTAGCCACTGCGGCTTTGGCTGCGGCTGCTGCGCCTCGACTGCCTGCGCAGCCGCTGCCTCCGCGGCAGCAAGGCGCACAGCACGGTCGGCGTCCGGGTCCGGCACCGCGCCACAGGGGTTGATCACTGCGCCCACGACGGCGGCGCGGCGCGCTCACTAGAAGTGGACATGGCTGCTCTCCTCACAACACCTAGGTTCTAGATACCAATTGTTGGCCAGGTAACACACAAGTAGTTGTTCGGCCAAAGGGTACCTTGGCCTTAGCCGCTTATTCTCATTGATGGAACATCTATAAGTCTTGTGCTTATCTTAAGAGTAGTTGGTGCTTATGTCAGCATCTTATCATCTATCTTATCCTAATTAGCATCTACTTTAGTAGTTGGAATATGTTGTAGCTTTCTTAAGTTGCAATTTTTGCAATTTTTTCATCCTATATGTACTCAGAAAAATCTTGCCATGGTTTGTGGCTAAGCAATAGAGAAAATCTGCCCCAAACCTGTGCTTTGGTTCCAACAGGAGGGCTGGCGTGTGCACCACATGGACGTCAAGTCCGCCTTCCTCAACGGTGACCTATAGGAGGAGGTCTACGTCCACCAGCCGCCGAGATTCGTCATCCCCGGCAAGGAGAACAAGGTTCTCCGCCTGCGCAAGGCCCACTACCGCTTGCGGCAGGCGCCACGAGCTTGGAACGCCAAGCTGGACTCCACCCTCAAGCAAATGGTGTTCCAGCAGAGTCCTCATGAGGCTGCTGTCTACCGGCAAGGCAAGGGAGGCAATGCCCTATTGGTAGTCGTCTACGTCAATGACTTGGGGATCACCGGCAACAAGGAAGAAGAGGTGGAGGCGTTCAAGGCTCAGATGAAGGCCGCCTTTCAGATGAGTGATCTGGGGCTGCTCTCTTTCTACCTGGGGATCGAGGTCCACCAGGACAGCTCCGGCATCTCCCTCCGCCAGACAGCCTACGCCAAGCGCATCGTCGAGCTGGGCGGACTCACCAGCTGCAACCCAACCCACACTCCCATGGAGGAGAGGCTGAAGCTGAGCCGCGACAGCACGGCGAAGGAGGTTGACGCCACGCAATACCAGTGCATTGTGGGCAGCCTTCGCTACCTCGTCCGCACGTGGCAGGACCTGGCGTTCGCCGTTGGCTACATCAGTCGGTTCATGCAGCGACCGATGACGGAGCATCAGCAGGCCGTCAAGAGGATCCTCCGCTACGTCGAGGGCACCTCCGACTACAGCTTGCACTACCCGAGGTGCCTCGGCACGGAGCACTTCATCGGGTACAGCGACAACGACCTCGCCGACGACATCGACACAAGCAAGAGCACCAGCAGGACGCTGTTCTTCCTCGGCAAGTGTCTGATCAGCTGGCAGTCGGTCAAGCAGCAGGTGGTGGCTCTGTCCAGTTGCGAGGCGGAGTACATCGCTGCCACTACCGCTTCGACTTAGGCTCTCTGGTTGGCTCTCCTGGGCAGAGACGCAGAAGCAGTGGAGCTCAGGGTGGACAACAAGCCCGCCTTAGGCTTGGCGAAGAACCCCGTCTTCCATGAGTGCAGCAAGCATATCCGCATCAAGTACCACTTCATCAGAAGCTGCTTGGATCAGGGGAGCATCAAGGCCGGCTACATCAACACCCAGGACCAGCTCGCCGACTTCCTCACCAGGTCCCTTGGGCGGGTCAAGTTCCAGGAGCTTCGCGCCAGGATTGGGATGGCTCAAATTCCCCAAAAGGCGCCACACAAGACTTAGGGGGAGAATGATAGACATCTATAAGTCTTGTGCTTATCTTAGGAGTAGTTGGTGCTTATGTCAGCATCTTATCATCTATCTTATCCTAATTAGCATCTACTTTAGCATCTACTTTAGTAGTTGGAATATGCTGTAGCTTTCTTAAGTTGCAAGCTATCTATCCTATATGTACTCAGAAAAATCCTGCCATGGTTTGTGGCTAAGAAATAGAGAAAATCTGCCCCAAACCTATGCTTTGGTTCAACACTCTTTATATAGAGATAGCAAACTTGGTTTACAAGGAAGAGTTCAACTACTACAACATATTCTACTGCATAAAGCAGATGCTAACTTAGATGCCAAGGCAACTACAGTAAATAGCTAAGATAGATAACTAGATACATGGAGCAGCACTTAGGCTTAACTCTCATGCCTAGGGTTTGTTCGCACCCGAACCTTGTGCCTCCAGCGATGAACGCTATACGTAAGACACGTCGCTGGAAAAGCCTCCCCAAGAGCGTGATATGCAAGACATGCCAGCAAGGTCTCTCGAGATCCGAAACCCCACACGCCCGGGAGGGACCCCGTCGGGGCGTGCGGCAGCTATGGGCTGCCCTAGCCGGCCTAGCTGTTCTAGAGCTTCGCCGTCGTCGATCCACCGCCCATGCAATGTCGACGAAGAACGAGAAGTAGATGAGAGGTTGTAGATTGATTTTTGTGTCGATTGTGTGTTGGGCCCCTCAATCAGCCATGGCCCTTATATTTATAAGGAGGGGATGATGGGCTCTCGTATGGTAACCAACCTTCAATTGCTCATCCATTGAAAAGCCAAAATATTTCTTTGCTAGCTCAGCCACCAAGGGGTCCAACTCAACCACCTGCAAATTTTGAGAAGTGTGAGCACCTCATTCAATCAATAGTCGAAGATGAAAGCCTTTTCCCCCCTTATTTTCTGTTACCTCAATATCTACGAAAGGAAGACATCTACGGAGAAACATTGGGAAACAACCAGCACCAAGACCTATAACAGTGGTGCTGACCTACAAAATGCAAATTGAATTAACATACAGAATTGTTGTTGTTGCGCACACCATAATAACAAAAAATTACGAACCACTTGTACCACAACAAAGCGGGCATTCAACATTCATGGCATTCAACTACTTTAAGGGACCAACCCTAATAATCTGGGTTCATGGCTTCATGCTCTTAAAGGTTGAATGGTTCACATAGAATAATAGCACAGTACTTACCTTTTCTCCAGATGAAGCAGCACTCAGAGAAGATGCAACTAAAGAAAGCCCAGATATGATACTGCTGTGATATGAGCTACCAAGAAATCTATGGTCAATTCTCAGACTGTTCTTGGATCCTGCATATCAGTAACCAACAATTGGATTTTAAAACAATGAAAGAAAAACAAATGTAATTGTGTTCTTGAATAACTTATTGAATGGGTGAATATAAGTTATCAACAGCTGCTGAAACACTAAGAATCAGGTATCTGTAGTAGTTCTAACATTAAATAAAGAAGAGAACTAGGGGATTTATCATTCCAGATATTTATTATTATTCTTTCTATTATACAAGTAAATCAGACGGTCTTTACAATTCTGGTTAGAACACATATAGATTCTGCAGCAATTGTAGATTATGGGCAAGCATTACAATTACTTTGATAAAAATTTCTGAAGATCCTATGGAGCAATAGATTAAAGAAGACTAACATCACACGTATATCGCGCCGATGAATTGCATTCCAGACAACTATGGTTGCATGTAGCCCAGTGAGCAGTTAAACTGAACAAATATTCACAAAGTAACTACATAGACAGAAATTTAGCTACAGCCCATGGCAATGAATAAGAACTACAAGTGACACATCTGCCATATAGAAATATGTGATATACGGTGTGGTCTCTCCATAAAATCTAAGAAAATGAGCAACATTTGGAATGTAAGAACTACGTTATCAGCTAAACAGGAACACTTTAATTGTGAATCTATGATTTTTAAAGAGAACCAAACTCTGCAACACAAGTATTAGACTGTGCACACACATGACCTCAACAGAAGGTACTAAGAGCAAGGATATCAACTAGTGTCGATTAAACCAATGAGTATGGCAAGCAAGCACCGCAAAGCACCTTGCACATTAAAATTTACACAAAAAAAGAAACAGAGCAGACCCTTTTTCTGGTTCCTTCTTTTTTTAGATGTTGCAGATGCACTTTTGTTCTTTTTGTCTATTTCATCACTGGGAGGATCTCTGATTAGCAACGCTTCAGATTGCACTAAACCAGAACTTCTTCCAAAAATAAGGCGCCGGAACATTTTCTCAGACATGGAACCTTGGTCTCCATCAGCATTTTCATAGACAACATCTTCCACAACCATTGGACCAGTTATTTCTGAAGTTGCCTTCCAAATGCAACACAAAAGATCAGCTGAGAAGGTTATGCAGGTATGCGACTCAGCTATAATTAGACATTACAACTAAGAAGTTAACCGTGATGGTATGGCCTTGAGGCTGTGGGGATTAGTAATAAGAATGAGACGTGGCTGTTCAGGCCTCAGGGTTCTGGACCTCGCAAGCAGCCAGGAAAGAAGCACACAGGCCACAGGGAGAAAGAAGGAAAAAGGAAGGAGGGATGGGGGAGCAAGAGGTTCCACGTAATCCCTTAGTGGCCTTTACTCATTGACTCCTCTTTATATAAAGCATCCTAACAATAAGATCTAATAGATAGAGAGCGCTTTAAGGGGTTGTATGAGTCATCTAAACTCTTTTTTTCTTAATATAATGATATGCAGCTCTCCTGTGTGTCCGAAGAAAAAAGAATAGAGAGCAATCCAATCAATTAGCTTAACTTTAAAAACAAGGAATATCTTGATAAAAATAAGACCCCCCCCCCCCCCCCCCCCAAACTTAACGGCCAAAGAAACAGGAGCCATCCTACTTGAGGCCCACCATAACATGAACCATGCGGCTTTGAGAAATTTAAAGAAAATTCTAGAATGATACAAAGTATATCAATCGGTAAGGTGCACAGTCAGTTCAAACCCAAAGAGTATAAAGGACCATCTACTCCATATGGCCCATGAGGCTCTCTATATATATTAATCTCCATTACTGGAGTCATTATCTTCTCAAACCTTCAAGGTTAGTAACATCAAACATTAGCAAGTATGCTACTCACATAACATTGATTCTTTCTGGAGCCAGGTTACACAAGACAATGTAATGTAGTGGACTCAAACAAAAAAAAACAAATTGGGTCAAAGTCATCAATTACTGATGCCCAAACACGGAATATTCTGATTCATTCCATAACTAGCATGGAATGGAGATTCATGGTTTAGGGACTCAAGTTTTGGCAGTTTTTTTGGTGTATATACTACGTTTGAGTACGAAGGAAGGAGAGACGGACATTTATAGGATGGCTAGGGCTCGCGATAGGAAGACAAGGGACTTCAACCAAGTCAAGTGCATAAAGGATGAGAGGGAGCATCTCTTGGTGAAGGAGGATGAGATCAGACATTGATGGCAAGAGTATTTTGATAAATTGTTCAATGGTGAGAACAAGAACACCACCGTTCAGCTGGACGACTCGTTTGATGACACTAACAGGCGCTTTGTGCGGAGGATTCAAGAATCGGAGGTCAAAAAAGCCTTGAAAAGGATGAAAGGGGGCAAAGCGATGGGCCCTGATGGTATCCCAATCAAGGTGTGGAGATGTCTCGAGGATATAGCTATAGTATGGCTAACCAAGATGTTCAACAATATCTTTTGATCGAACAAGATGCCTGAGTGGAGAAGAAGCATATTGGTACCAATCTTCAAGAACAAGGGAGATATCCAAAGTTGTACTAATTATCGGGGAATTAAGTTGATGAGCCACTCTATGAAGTTATGGGAGAGAGTCATCGAGCAGCGCCTGCGAGGAACGACGCAGATATCAGCAAACCAATTTGGTTTCATGCCCGGAAGGTCAACCACAGAAGCAATCTTCTTAATAAGACAGGTTATGGAGCTGTTTAGAGAGCAGAAGAAGGACCTCCACTTGGTTTTCATTGACTTGGAGAAGGCTTATGACAAGATACCAAGAAATGTTATGTGGTGGTCTTTGGACAAACATAAAGTCCCATCAAAGTACGTGACCCTCATCAAGGACATGTACAACAATGTTGTGACTAGTGTTCGAACAAACGATGGTAACACAGATTACTTCCTGATTAAAATTGGACTTCAACAAGAGTTAGCCTTAAGCCCGTATCTCTTTGCCTTGGTAATGGATGAGGTTACCAGGAACATACAAGGGGATATCCCTTGGTGTATGTTGTTCGCTGATGATGTAGTGTTAGTGGACTAAAGCCAGACGGGAGTAAATAGGAAACTCGAGTTATGGCGGCAGACTCTTAGTTTAAAGGTTTTAGATTGAGCAGAACTAAAACCGAATACATGAGATGCGACTTTGGCAGAGCTGCACAGGAGGGAGATGTGAGTTTGGAAGGTCAAGTAGTGCCTAAGAATGATACCTTTTGCTATCTGGGATCGATGCTACAGAGGGATGGAAATATTGATGCAGACGTTAGCCATAGAATCAAAGCAGGGTGGATCAAGTGGCGACAAGCTTCTAGCATTCTCTATGACAAGAGAGTACCACAAAAGTTAAAAGGCAAGTTTTATAGAACGGTGATTAGACCGGCTATATTGTATGGAGCAAAATGTTGGCCTACAAAGATTCGACATGTTCAACAACTGAGTGTTGCAGAAATGCGTATATTGCGATGGATTTGTGGTCACACAGGAATGGACCGAGTTAGGAACGATGATATACGTGATCGCCTAGGGGTACCATCAATTGAAGAAAAGCTTGTCCAACATCGGTTGAGGTGGTTTGGCCATGTCCAAAGAAGACCTCCAGAGGCACCAGCGCATTGTGGAGTCCTAAGCCAAGATAATAATATGAGGAGAGATAGAGGAAGACCGAAATTGACATAGAGGGAGGCAATAAAAAGAGATTTGAAAGCTTAAGATATACCTAGAGATCTATGTTTGAATAGGAGGTCATGGAAAGCAGCTATTGAAGTGCCTGAACCGTGACTTAGGGCTCTTGGTGGGTTTCAACTCTAGCCTACCCCAACTTGCTTGGGACTAAAAGGTTATGTTGTTGTTGCTGCTGCTGCTGTTGTTGTTTGACTCAGTACAGTCTCCAAAACTAGACTGACTTTTAATTTCTATTATACTACAATGTCTGTCACAACAAATTCTAACCATAATACTTCCTAATGTGACCAAAGGGATGCTACTTTTTGAATAAATAAATTTACATCATGTGAGGCCATGGTTGAAGATTGCAAGGTCTGACTATTCAAATGTGTCAACGCCTTGTAGAATTAAATGAAGGAAATACAATAAGAAAATTCGATTAAATAGCCCTTCCTAATCAACTCCATAATTAGCTAAACTAAACAGTGGCTTTTAGAGAAAATTATACCTCTTGCAGAATATGTCTTTGTTTAACACCATCACCTGCCATCATGAACCTGCAGGATTGTTGGCATACCATAACCACAAGATCAAATATCTCAATTAAATTTTCAAAGAACAAAATCAATTAAAGAAAAAAAAAGTTCAACAGTGCTCATTGGGATTCAATTTGGTCATGCAAACAATTGTACACAAGCACTTAAGTGTCTGCTTTACTAATATCATCTGTAAAAGTGGCTGGCACTTCCACTGACTGAAGAAGACAAAATGACATGTCATTTTTTTTAGTAAAAATGCAACTGCATATTTGTTGCAGTCTGGAACAAATGATGAATCATGTATCTCCCTTAAGTATCAATAGTATGATATTCTGGCATATACTTCTTTTGAGGTATAATAGTCAGGGGTCTTTGGGTAATAATAGTCAGGGGTATTAGTATAATTTCCTAGTCTAGGATTTCCCTCTTGTGTCTCATGTACTCTATATATGGCTCCTATTGGGCCTCAATACAATCATCCAATTCAGATTCCATTATTCGTAACAGGAATCACCGTAATGATTGTGTTTTCAATGGGAACAACCCTAGTATCCAGCGTGTTGTTAAGCAAATCCTTGAAGAGACACGCCTATGGGAGTATGGGGCCTTGCAGGTGCTAGAGGTCTTGCCCGTCTAGAGGTTGCTAATAGATAATAAGATGTTGGTGTTTGTTGGGTCGGGTTGTCATGGTTTGGTGTAAAAGGCACGGTTGCTTCCAGTACGAGTTTGTAAGAGTGTATGTTTGTGTGAGTGTGGTGGGTGTGCTGTAATTTATTTATTTCTCCTTAATGCAATGATACGCAGCTCTCCTGCCTATTCTACAAAAAAAAAAAGCTCAACCAACCTACAAGGAACTAGGTGGTACTGCAAAAAAACAAAAAATTGAAAACCAAGTTCTTTGGAAAGGGTTCAGTTCCCACCAACTGAGCTAGTTCAGTTCCTATCTTTACAAAAAAAAAAGGATCACGAGAGAATATAAACAAATCAAACTGATTTAGTATCAACAGACCTCCATTCAAACCATGCAACTGTTATTCTAATAATCAAAGTTAAAACCTTATCATAGTCCTTGGATAGTACCCGTATTTGTTCAAACTACAAACTCTTAAGAGCGTGGTTTAATAATTTGTTGAATTTTCATTATGGTCTGAACATTGCAAATGCCAACATTTTAGTAAGAAATGGTGATGACTGTCCAGTTATAGAAAGCATTAAGACATACGGTATAGGGGCCTCCTCTTCAGGATTTCCAGGTTCTAAATCCTTAACAAGGGGAGATAAATCCTTCTGGAAATAGCAAAACAATAATATCAGGACAGGGATCATATTAAAATAGGAGCCTTTGGCAATCTCTCAAGTCTAAACAATGTGATAACAGAAACACCACCTTAATAATATCCATGTCGATATTTGCATGTCTGCTGTCCAAGAAAACCTAACATAAAGTTGAATAGAAATCCAGTCACATAAACCCAAAATAGCAATGTCATAATAACACTGCGTTTGCACTCGTAATAACTGTACCATAATTAGACGGGCAGCCTTTGCACTTTCAACAACATGCCACTGTCCTTCTTCTGAAGAAAATAGCCATTCCTGAGCCCGAGCCTGAAATCAATTGTGTTCCTTAGCGATTTTCGAGCCCAAGGAACTAGAGTTTTTTGTTACTTATAGCTAGCTATAGCCGCAGCGTTACTATAAATCCATTTGTAGAACAACAGTTCATTTGCATTAAATCAAGCATATTTGTGTCATTTTTTTTCTCAAACACGCAGGAGGGCTGCGCATCATTGTTCTAAGAATAAAAAAGTGGAAGAACCATATACACACTCCCTAGAAACCAAAAACCCTTGACCTATATTTATGACATTATTTCAATCGGCATAACACAGTTTTAATCTAATTTGGCATCTCGGACATGCCACATTGGTGCTGCTGCATTATCCCCAGGCTATAGAGAATAGGAAAACTAGGATATTAATTAAGGTCGCATTCCCACTTAAATTGGTGTAAGGAGCACAAGTTGAAGACTTCCATCAGAAAAGAAGTGGATTCAGAAAATGGAAATGAACCCACACC
This sequence comes from Miscanthus floridulus, assembly GCF_019320115.1. Lineage (NCBI taxonomy): Eukaryota > Viridiplantae > Streptophyta > Magnoliopsida > Poales > Poaceae > Miscanthus > Miscanthus floridulus. The sequence goes on along the minus strand of NC_089590.1, from coordinate 31,877,661 downwards.
AACCCCAGAAGAACAAAGAATTCCAGCATAGTTTACAATACTTCCTCAGTGGTCTTTCGATCTTGTTTTATCAAGATAAAGCATCCACTTATTCGACTTAATTCTTTCAAGAAAGAAACGATAAAGGAGAAGATCAGCGGGAGATTCAGTTAACCAACTAATAGTAAATACTAAAAAACAACAATGCAAATTGACAACATATAACAGACCTTAGGCACAATAAAAACTCCACAGTGGTATACAAATGTTTCTGTTTGCTTCTTGGCATCCAATAAAATAGCCTTGTAGCAATATAGCGAAGTTTCCTGTTCACCAAGAATGAACTGCCTCCTTTGTCCTGGGACAATCACTTTCAGATCTCCTATAGCTCCTAGCTGAAGATCTCGCAATGAGAGCAGTACATCAACACCAGATGAGTATGACTCCCGGATGATGTTCTCGTTTCCAAGAGCACGAATCACAGCATTTGCCTGTAGCATCAAAGCACAGAAGATACAAGTGACTAGATGAACAAATATCCTGAGCAGAGTCAAATCATTCATATAGTTCACCAGAAGAATATAAAAGTACCTGTCTCATGTTACAGTATTCAGCAGATTGATCCAATGATGATTTTATTGTTTGAGCTACACCCATCTTCCCTTTTACCATGACCACCATGAATGTCTGGAAGGCAGATTTTTCAGAGGACTCACTAGCTATAGCTTGAACACTCATATCCCATCCAAATCTGAACTCAGACAAAAGAAGCGCTGCAAGAAGGGAAAAGGGAAAACATCGTAGGTAAAGTACCACTATTCAATTATCATTGTTGTTCAAGACTCCATATAAAATTTTAAAGTTTCTTGACCACTAGTATCGGAGAATCTTGATGGGCAGCATGAAAACACCAGAAACGTTGTTTAAAATGGTTCAATGGTCTTGTAACCTTTGAAATTATACTACTCCCTCTGTTTCTTTTTATAAGGCATAGTAAGAGTGAGAAAAGTCTTTAGAAGTATATACTTGGCATCAGTTACTCTTACAATATATCACCAATTGCTGGAAAATCAATTTGTATTAGAAGATATGTGAATCTACAGATATTGCTTTTATGTCCTAAGCATACATGTAATTTGAGTAATCATTGGTCAAAATTTACGAAGTTTGACTTTTCCAAATCCTAACGCACCCTACATTTTGAAACGGAGGTAGTTACATGTAATTATAGATGTTGATGCTCAGAGTTTCACTTGATAATTAAGGGGGGAAACTCAGTAAAAGCATTTACAGGAAAACAAAATGAAAGAAGCCTTGTTAAAAGCTTCAAAACAAAATTTAAACAAAAAAAAAGAATCAAACTTGAAATCAGGAAGATGTATAAGAGACCAATAAAAACTAATATGAAAAGGAAAATAAAAGGCGAGAATTGACAGAAAATAACCTAAAACATGGGATTCTGCAAGGGTAAGGCACACAAACTTCCCTCCTGGTTTCATAACTCTCTTGGCCTGCAAAAGATGCCTGCTCAGTCATACATATCACCAAGAAAATAGCATTTCCATTGGGATCAACAGATCTATCCATTACAACAACTAAAAAAGAGCATCCAAATTCAGCATAAATCCACCGATATACCTCATTTAGATATTTTATCCCCAGTTTTGTCCCAACCCCTGGCTCCATAAGAGCATCCAATCCTCCTTTATCAAGAATCACATCAAATGACCCATCTGCAAACTGGTAATTTCATATGTCAGATAGTTTTAATAGGAAATATGTATTAAGCATTGCTGGATTTATCATGAATCGTGAATGAAAAAAATCCAGGTATGAAGGTAAATGCCCCATGTGCAAAATGGCATTTAGATATGTCAAGTAACTGTGACAAGACGTGTGTATTAGAAATAGTGGACACATACAGCATAAAAACTGACCAGTAATCCAGTATGGCATCAATAAATTGCAAATTAGCAATTCAATGTCAGATATTTTTTATTGAAAATATATCAATTGAAAAATAAAGCACATCAAACTAAGTTTAGGAGCACCTAGCAATTATTAATGGAGAGGGTCAAAGACAAACTATAAAATAGGTAGGACATGAAAATTTAGAAAACAGTTTAGGCAACAGAGAAAGTTCACCATACATTGAACGAGGTATAACAAAATAAAGCCCAGCAGGTATAGTACAGGGTCATTCAGAATCTCAATCAAACAAAACAGTTTCCCTTGGTTTGGTTTCATCTACCATGCGGCAGAAGCTGAATCAACACTATAGTACAATGTTTTAAAGGCGGTAAGGCGAGGCGAGGCGAGCGACCCCCTTCCGGACGCCTAGGTGAATAAGGCAACCGCCTAGGCGACGCCATATAAACATATTAATATATAAGTTAACTAAAAATTCAGAAGCAAATCAGACATTAATATTGCCAATTCTTAGCATGTAATACAATAATAAGTGGTCCTACTAGACTACTAGTACACAACATCAAGTAGTAAGGTAGCAACTCTGAGATCTCTCATCTCTTAATGGCCATAAACTAGTCTCTAGTGACATAATATAACATAATTAATAGTGATGCACTGCTGCTAGGAACTGAAATCTCTAATCAATGTCATCTAGGGATGTTGTGACCTCCTTCTAGTTTCCAAGTCATCTCTCATCTCCTTTCTAATTGCAGTAGTAGTCATTGTGCATTTTTTTGTATCTCCAAAGCCACCAGCCAGATGTTGCTTCAACCTTTTTATCCCTCCATAAAATGAGTGACCACATAGGGTGCATGTCACCACATCTCTGTTACAAAGGTTTGGCTAGTAGGCATACTTCCACCCTGGATCTGAACTTGCCATTGTGCTATCAACTGTGAACACAAGAATTAAAGAACTAATAAAGAACAGCACGTGGAAAGGAATCAGCAGTCCACTCCACTCTGCATCTATGGACCAAAGGAGCAGGGGTAAAAACAGAGCAGCAGCGAGCAGGGTTGAAAACAGAGGAGCAGAGAACAAGGCAGGCAAGATTCGACCTTCAAGAGAGGAGAGAGGACAAGAAGAGGGAGAGAAGAGACATACAGGCAAGCAAAGCGCAAGCTGGACACCATGAAGAGCACAGGACCGACGAGTCCGTCCAATCCCCCCTTCCTGAGTGGAAATCGACGAGCCGCGCGCGGCGCATCGGTGGGATGCGTGAGCGCGCAGGGTAGCGGAACCTGGCAGGTGCGGTGGATTTCTTCTCTCGGTCTCTCCTCCCCTTCTTATCCCTTTTCTTTCCCAAAAATCCGCGCCCGATTTCCTTCAGATCCCAGCGCGCGAATCCTTCCCGCGCGGAAGCGGGATGTGCCAGGCGGGAGATACTTCTTTCCCGCGCTGGCTTCCCGCCACGCAAGGCGACCGCCGCAGCCTCCATGGCGACGCCCTGAACGCCTAACGCGAAAGGCGGACGCCTAGGACGGGAAGGTGGACGCCATACGACCACATAGTTAGGCGATCCCAACACCCAGAAACTTTCCTCACCTGGACGCCTAGGCGACGCCGGCGACGCCTTTAAAACATTGCTATAGTACCTTGTCAAAGCTACCTTAGGGTGACAACCTCGTACGGACGCACTGGAACTCATGCACTGAAAATCTGGTATCAACCAAATGTACCTCAACTGTGTGTGTTGCCTACTCAAATCGCCCAGAAACACTGAGCTCATGGATCAATTATTGACATGCTAGGTGATAGACAATAAACTCAGATAGACGCTACACTGACACTATACCCAGTAATCAATAGCATCTCCATAACACCATCATGTCTGATATTGGAGCATTGCAATTTGCAAAGCAGAAACTAATAATAGCTCCAACATTATCATTAAGCTCAAAGTTTACGATTCTAACTAACTAGTACTCCCTCAGTTCCAAATTATAAACCACTTTGGTTTTGTCCTAAGTCAAACTTCTCTAACTTTGGCCACGTTCATAGAAATATACATTGGCATCTATACTGTAATACCAAATAAGTTCACTCTCAACACATTGCATGGTGAATTGAATAAAACTAATTTGATGTTATAAATATTAGTATATTTTTTCTATGGACTATAGTCAAAATTAGAGGTTTAATTTTGGCTGCCACAGTGACTTATAATTTGGAACAGAGCATATACAAGAATTTCAAATTTTCAACTAAACTCCATCACTACAACTACCAAACTACCAATGTCCCAAATTAAAATTATTCCCGTGACAAACAACGGCATTGCCGGTAAACCCAAAATCCAAGCTCGACATAAACCAGCCCAGCCCATACACCGCAGTCTATGTAACACACGGATTGTACCTGCATGTCGGTCATGTCCATGACGCGCCAGCGCATCTCTGGCCGCGCGCGTGCGTGACGGCGGAGCATGTCGGCCACGACGACGCGGGAGAAATCGATGTTGGTGATGCGGCGGAACCCCGCGTCGTAGAGCCGCTCCGAGAGCGCCGAGCTCCCACACGCCGGCACCAGGATCTCCTGGGCCGACCCCGCCTCCGCCGTGGCGCCGCTGTCCCCGAGGAGGGCGAGGAGCGGGGCCCGGAAGTTAGGCCACTCCGCGTACCACTCAAAATTGTCCCCCGTGCCGCGGAGCGCGAAGAACTTGTCCCAGTTCTTCCGCGATGTGAAGTCGCCAAGCGTGCCTAGGATCGCCGGAGGCGGCGTCGTGGTCGCCATGCGTGGAAACCCTAGCTTAGGTAGGGGTTTAGGAATGCTCGGAGGTAAACTAGGATTGACCCATCAGTCACGAGAGGGTACAGAAGACAGGACAAGGGTCAGTGTGGAGCGAAAAGTGCCGTTACCTCCCCGAACCGTCCGATCTGGAATCAAGGCTCAACAATATTCACGGAGGACAAGGGCCAGTGTGGAGTAAAGATTGATGATGACATACTAAAACAACTCTAAATCTGTTTTTGGTGCAAACATAGAAATTGCCCCTTCAATGCAACAGTTTATAATCCGAGCTGGCGAGCTCCCAATCTTTACATGCTTGGTAATGGTTCCCTTCCCTGTTATAACGATCCTCCTATATATCCTTCCTGATCATGCCTTGGCCCTTAGCTCATAATGGCCATTTATCGGAGTAGCAAAGGTTTTGGAAAAAAGGAAAGAGCATGCGGCAGAACCATTCGAATTATATGGAAAAAGGAAATAAGCTATTCCTTTGTTCCCTTTCTGAGAGCAGCAACTATCTGACTCTGGATGGTGGATTCAACAATGATTTTGGCTAAGGTTCCTTTTGAAACCATCTCTAAATTCAGTTTCTCCATCTCCTGACATAAGGTACTATCCATCGGCTTGAATGCAAGACAATTACAATGAGTCTTCCAACTAAGAGCATCTGCAACTACATTTGCCTTGTCCGGATGATAGTGAACTTCTAAATCATAGTCTTTAATCAATTCTAACCATCTTCTCTGACGCATATTCAATTCAGACTGGGTGAAGATATACTTTAGACTCTTGTGATCAGTGTATATGTGACAAGTGTTACCCAGCATATAGTGACGCAACATCTTGAGTGTATGAACAACTGCAGCTAACTTCAAATCATGGGTAGGATAGTGCTCTTCATGACGCTTGAGTTGCCTAGAGGCATAAGCAATAACTCGACCTTCTTGCATCAGTACACACCCAATACCAATGTCAGATGCATCACAGTAGACATCAAACGGCTTCTCAATGTCTGGCTGGACTAGAACAGGAGCGGTGGTCAGAAGATTCTTCAAAGTTTCAAAAGCTTTACCACACTCAGGTGACCAGACAAACTTGACTTGATTCTTTAATAGCTCAGTGATAGGCTTGGATATCTTTGAAAAATCAGGGATGAAACGACGGTAATATCCCATCATTCCAAGGAAACTACGGACTTGATGAACAGTGGTTGGTGGTTTCCAATTAAGGATGTCTCTCACTTTGCCAGGGTCTACAACAACACCCTCGACAGATAGAATGTGCCCAAAGAACGGCACTTCGTCAAGCCAAAACTCACACTTACTAAATTTGGCATATAGTTGGTGTTCTCTTAGGCGGCTTAGATTGATGCGTAAATGTTCCACATGTTCCTCTTTGGTTTTGGAGTATATTATGATATCATCAATGAAAACAACAACGCACTTGTCAAGCTCCAGCATGAAAATGGAGTTCATTAGGTACATAAAGTGAACTGGAGCATTAGTTAGGCCAAAGGACATGACTAGATATTCCTAAATATCGTATCGAGTAGTGAAAAGCAGTCTTAGGAATATCTTTAGGATGAATCTTTATTTGGTGGTAGCCAGATCTGAGATCTATCTTAGAGAACACTTTAGCTCCCGCAAATTGATCAAAGAGTAGATCAATGCAAGGAAGGGGTACTTATTCTTGATAGTTACTTCATTTAGTGGACGGTAATCAACACATAACCTCAAGGTTTGGTCGTTCTTCACAAAGATTGTAAGACATCCCCATGGTGATGAACTGGGTCTGATATAACCTTTGTCAAGCAACTCTTGCAACTGAACCTTAAGTTCTGCTAATTCTTTAGGTGGCATCCGATAGGCCCTTCTGGACACTAGAGCAGTGTCGGGTTTCAACTCAATGACAAACTCTACATCTCTATCTAGAGGTAAACCAGGCAAATCATCTGGGAACACATCTGGAAACTCTCTTACTACAGGAATATTCTTCACATCCTTAACAGTGGCTCCAAAGCATCTCTCAACTGCCCTCTTAAGAGTAGGTAGACGGATAAGCAATTTAGAACTATTATCAGGAGAGTTCAACTAGACAGTTCTATTCAAAGCATCAATAACAGCTCCCCATTGGCACAACCAATTCATGCCAAGGATCACATCTATATCCTGACCCTTAAGAATGATCAGATCTATGGGAAAAGTATGCCCAACAAGATCTATAGCGACATGCTTTGCTACTTCTGTTGGGTTCATAAACCCGGGGTCCCTCATGGACTGGCTTCCCAGCAAAGGCTCACCCTAGCAGACGACATTGCGAACGACGCGCAACTCCTGGATCAGCCCAAATACCTAAACGATAGGCCAAAAGGGTGATCCAATCTCTGACTAGAAGGCCTGGCCAAGGAGGAACAATGCTTGCTTCCGACTTTAGCCCGCCTCTCCGACCGGAAGGCTTGGCCAAACACCGCCTCCAACTCTGACCCGTGTCTCCGACTGGTGATGCATCGAACCCCTGCTTATAGCTCTTCTTCGACTAGCGTAGTCAGAGTCGGCTGGAACCAACCGACCAGGGACGCCCGCTCGGTGAGGACCAGGAAATAGACAGAGAAAGGAAGGCAGGGCACTCAAGTTGACCGCGATACCGAGGACCGTACCCTACACACTTGCAGGATAGTAACTGACAGGACATGTCAGAAGGGTGCTCTGCAACCTTCTAGGCATGCCAGAACCCAATTAGTGTTGTGGGCGCCGATATTTGTCCTATAGTGTTGTGGGCGCCATCAACTCCCATACTAGACAAACACGATAAGACTCCCCCCACACACCTCTGGACATCAGCAGTGTTGTGGGCACTGTCATCTACCATACATGGTGAATACGGTAAAACCTCCCACATGCGTCTGACAACAACAGTGTTATGGGCGTCTACCATCATCTTATACCTGACAGCGTGGGCAACAAGACTTAGTAGCATGCATACTCTCTCTCTCGCTTGTAAGGCCATCTCCTTCATCTATAAAAGGGGATGCGCTCTCTCCCAACAAAGCGATCCATCAGTTCACTTATATTGATTCAACACACAACAACAGAACCACCAGGTTTAAACCTCAAGCACACGCTCGAACACTTAGCACATAGCGGAGCTCCCATCACTCTCGGCCCTTTAGACCAGAGTCCGACCAGACTTCTTACACCCCCATCTTTCTTCCTTCTGTTTGTAACCCCACAACAAACTTCGAGCACCTGGGCTCAGGAATAAAGTCACCGACCAACTCAAACTGGACATAGGGCACATTGCTTGAACTAGTATAAACCCTATGTCATTGAGTGCTAGGCCACATCCGATCACAATGTACGGCAAAACTATAAATATTTATGTGTTGGTCACTTTCTGCACCGACAGTTGGCGCCGTCCATGGGGAAGACGTTGTACGTTCATACTTTTGGTCATCGGATGGCCCACTTTTCCTCCACCTTCGCCATGAAGGGCTCAAGCGATATGACTCGCTTCGGCTCATTGGAGTTTCCCACACTCCCACCTGTTGGGACGTGGGTTCCACCCATCTTCGAGCCATCCCAGGCCTTCCTCTTCAGACGCCTGGAGTTCATCGCCAACTGGCTCGGCGCACTACACCTCTACGAGGAGGCACTTGTTCCGGTGCCCATCGGAGGGGCGCCCTCCATCAGCTCTGGGACACACAACGACTTCAATGACGAGGTGCCTATGCTTCATTCCGAGCAAACGCTCTGCTCAAACCCCGCTGTGAGTAAGGTACATGCTGTTATTTACTTGCTATTCACTATCTTCTGCCGATTATCTGGAGGGACTGCATTGTTCGCACCGCAACCACTATACGATTGGTTCCCCTATGACCTTGCGTCCCCCGCGGATGCGTACGCTTAGGGGCTCTAAAGGACGCTAGCGCCACCCCCTCTCACATCCAAATTCATGGGAATGGCGAGCTATGCTCCCACCACTTTCCACGAACTCCTGGATGACGAGGTTGAGAGCAACGACTCCAGCATCGGTGATGTGGCACCTAGTCACTGTCCGTCCAGGGAGTATGCTATGGCGGATGCTCCGGGACAGCCATCGGTGGTAGTGGAGTCCTTGTAGACTCACACCCCTCTAGACCCTCGTGCGGGGGCCTTCACGCTCGCGCAAGAGCATGCCAAGGAGCTACGACAATGGTGGTAGAACCAGCTGCCACCTACGCTGGTGTGCTCGGTGTAGCATGTTGGACCCCATGTGCGTAACCCAGCGAGCGGCGCCCGGGGTCATGCCTGCCAGGTCCAGCGCGACATCATGGACGAGGGGAACGACCCTCCCACAGTTCACTCGGGCTAGCCAGAACATCGCCGCTGCGGCAATGCTTCTGCGCGGCGTTCCCAAGCCCATCGACCCCTAGGAATGGGTAGTCCACCAAAACCTCCGGGTGCTGGTGGAAGCCGCCGCCGTTCAATAGGCGAAGAGCTCCGCATCGCAACTCTGACTCATGGCCTCTCTCCCTACCAGGGAGTGGGGACACACCAGATGGATCGCTCCATCCGCTCACCGCTACAGCCGCCAAGCATGGCACAAGAGGCCACAGCTGCGTCGCGGTCCGACCTGTCACCTGCTCCACACCGACCACCGGTACGTGAATGGCTCGGTCCGAACCAAGATGCTCACAGTGTCATCAGCAACTGGCATCAGGCCTAGCATGATGATGACGTCCATCGGGCAATGGTGAGGGCAGGCGACATGGGCCCTAGCTAGACCATCGAGGGGAGCGGTGAAACACGCCCTAGGCATGATCGCTGGCCAAACAACCGGAGTCCCAGCCCGAATGGCTCGAGACCATGGGCCTTTGGCTGACGCATCCAAAGAGCGCCATTCCCATAGTGCTTCCGACCGCCCACCAACATCGCCAAGTACACCGAAGAGACGAACCCCGATATATGGCTCGAAGATTTTTGGCTCGCCTACCGAGCCGAAGGGGTGGATGATGACCATTTCATCATTCAAAACCTCTGCATCTGCGTTGGGGAACATGTTCGGGCATGGCTTGAATTCCTCTCGCATGACAGCATCCATGATTGGGCGGACCTCAAGAGGGTCTTCGTCTAAAATTTCTAGAGGACGTATGTCCGCCCTAGTAACTCCTGGGACCTCAAGAGCTACCAGCAGGATCCCAGTGAGTCCCAGTGGGATTACATCCATAGGTTCTCCCAACAATGCAACTCCCGCCCTGATGTCGTCGATGTGGATGTCATCAACACATTCCTCTTTAGGACAACCTACGAGTCCCTGATCCATAAGCTTGGCTGCCTGAAGCCCCGTACCACCCGCAACCTGCTCGATGTCGCCATGAACCACGCCTCCAGTGAGGAGGCAGTCAGAGCGGTCTTCAACGGAGGCTAGGACAAAGGCAAGGCCAAGCACAAGGACCAAGACAAGGGCCCCTCCACACAAAGGGGCAAGAAGAACAAAAATGATCGATGCCGACCGACCAACACCACATTGTTTGCCATAGATAATCACGCGGGCAAGCAGCCCCAGCAGGTCTTGCCTGACCACTTCAACAAGCTCATGGATAACCCATGCACCAACCATGCCTACCCCATCAAACACCTCTACAAGGACTGTGAGCTCCTCAAAAGTTTCTTGCGATAGGCCGGTGGGCCGAAAGAAGGAGACGGCAAAGAGGTGGCAACCAAGAAAGGAGGCATGGCGAGCAAGGATGGGGACAACTTCCCTGACCCCGAGGAATGTATCATGATCTTGTGGGGATCCAACGCCATCTGCTCCAAGCGCCAGCACAAGGTACGCTATAGAGAGGCATGCATCGTCGAGACGGCCGTCCCCTCCTTCCTTAGCTGGTCGGAATCTCTAGTCACCTTTGATTAGAGGAACCATCCCTTCCACGTCGCTAGACCAGAATGCTACCCACTCGTCATCGACCCCATCATCTGCAAGAAGCGCCTCACCAAGGTGCTGATGGATGGAGGCAGCGGCCTTAACATCCTCTATGTCGACACCCTCGACACCATGCGCATCCCCTAGTTGAAACTCTGCCCAGCGGGCTCTCCCTTCCATAGCGTGATCTCTGGAGCGCAGGCATACCCGCTTGGGCAGATTGACCTGCCCGTCACATTTGGCAACCGAGCCAACTTCCGCTTGGAGGTCCTCAACTTCAAAGTGGTGGACTTCCTAGGGTCCTACCATGCCATCTTGGGGTGGCCATGCTATGCCAAATTCATGATGATCCCCAACTACACCTACCTCAAGCTGAAGATATCAGGATCGAATGGCGTCATCACTATGGGTCGCGCCTTCTCGCACGCTTTCACATGTGACCATGAGCATTTCGAGCTTGCCACCGCCATCATCAACTCGTCTGAGCTCCTGCTGCTCGGGGACTCATCGACCCCAGCAGTCCTGGACTACAACAAACCAACCTCCTCGATGGCCTTCCGCCCACTCGAGGAAACCAAGGCGGTGGGAATTGACCCCACTGACCCTATCAAGATGGTGCAGATCGGGACCCAGCTCCGAGCAAATAGGAATGTGAGCTCGTCAACTTCCCGCGCGCCAATCATGATGTCTTTGCATGGAAGCCTTCTGACATGCCGAGCATACCACAGGAGGTCATTGAGCACGCGCTGCCCCTCATCCTGGGCTTGAAGCCCGCCACGCAGCGCCTGCGTCGCTTCGATGATGAGAGGCGTAGTGCTATAGGCGAAGAGATCGCCAAACTCTTGGCAGCCGGATTCATCAGAGAGGTATTCCACTCCAACCAGCTTACCAATCCTGTTCTTGTTAGAAAGAAAACCAGGAAATGGAGAATATGCGTTGATTATACTGGCCTCAATAAAGCATGTCCAAAGGATCACTTTCCTTTGCCACGCATAGACCAGATAGTTGACTCCACCTCGGGATGTGAGATCCTCTCCTTTCTGGATGCCTACTCAGGCTATCACCAGATTGCGATGAAGGAGTCTGATCAACTCGCAACCTCGTTCATCACCCCATATGGTTCATACTATTACGTAACCATGCCTTTTGGTCTGAAGAACGCCAACGCCACCTACCAAAGGTGCATGCAGCAATGCTTCACCGACCAAATCGACCCGCTCGATCAGCCTGATCAAGCCGAGCGGCCAAAACCAACCATCGTCGTCTATGTTGATGACATAGTAGTCAAAACGGATCAAGCTTGTGACCTAATCGCAAACTTGACCGTGACATTTGTGAACCTCCAAAGATTCAACATCAAGCTAAATCCCAAAAAATGTGTTTTCGGGGTTCCAAAGGGGAAGCTGCTTGGATACATTGTGTCCGAGCGCAGCATCATGGCCAACCCCAAAAAAATCACATCCATCTCCAACATGGGCCCTATACGCAACGTTAAGGGTGTACAAAGGCTCACCGGCTATCTGGCTGCCCTGAGCTGATTCATCTCTTAGCTCGGTGAACGGGGGATGCCACTCTACAAGCTCCTCAAAAAGACGAACACCTTTGTATGGACTGAAGAAGCTCAGTAGGCTCTAGAGAGCCTCAAAGCATCACTGACGTTGGCCCCAATCCTTGTCGCTCCCGAATAGGGAGAACTCCTCCTCCTCTACATCGCAGCGAGCAACCATGTAGTGAGTGCCGCCCTAGTCGTTGAAAGGGAGGAGCCGAGACACCACCTTATGGTCTAGCGACCCATATACTTCGTCGGGGAGGTACTCACCGACCCCAAGGTCTAGTACCCCTAGGTGTAGAAACTCATATACGCCATGCTGATGGCGACCCGGAAGCTCCTGCACTACTTCACCGACCATGAAGTCGCGGTCGTCACTTCATACCCTCTTGGAGACATCGTTCGCAACCGCGATGCCACGAGATGGATCTCTAAGTGGGTGTCGACACAGAATTTCATCCCATGCCGAGGACACACGCAGCAAGCCAAAAGGGTCTGCTCGAGGGAGCAGATTCGCCTAGCTTCAGCGCAAGGGTGGTCGATCCTATGCAATCCTCCTGAGACGTGTCAGTCAATTTGACCCTGCAATTGATAAGGAGAGAAAGTTTATTAGTAATTAAGGGCGGAACATGCCAGTGTTGCCAGACAGTCCCGAATGTGCGGCTCTAAGAGCCGATATAAGAGGAGATCGACTAAATAGACGATTCCAGCATATTCGTAAGAATAAATCAGTTAAAGCTTATGGGGTTGTGTAAGAAGAATCGGTTATCATTCAGAATAAATATCATTTAAGCAAACATTAATCAATGGCAATAAGATATCGATGATGGTCGGTTTATAATGAGCCAATGATTACAAGTAACCGAACTCCTATTTATGTAAAGAAACAATTCAACACCACTCAACCATCTAATAAAGATAAATCTAATGAACATGTTAGATCTCATCTATCGCTATGATCAGTGGAGCATGAGGCAGAATCATGCAGGCCATAGAAACAACAATAGACTCGATGACCCTAACTCATTACTAATATCAGTGGGGCATGAGGCAGAATCATGTAGGCCATAATACAATAACAAGATCATGGGGCTAACATATCTTTTGACTTATCTCTACTTCAATGGTCTTGTAATGTGATCTGTTCGTGAGAGCACTCGATATCGGCTAAACAACCGATTCAGGCATAGCGCACAGTTAAGGTCATGCCTTCTCAGGAACGGATCTATCAACTAATGATCCCCACTCCACGGTGCTAACAGTGGGGTGAGAGGCAGAATCCCATAGGCCATTATAGCAGGCCATGGAACGGTTCTCGCTAACCAATATATCTACTCAAGATCAAACATGCCTTAACCGCATACTATGCACGATTAAAATTGATATAAAACAGCTAATAAAAATATAATTCATCATTTAAGATGTAGATTAGATCAGTTTTAGATTAGCAAACGATGGGTTAAATAAGATATAAGGCCGATCCAGATCAATCTCAATCGGGCAGAGTGATATTGCTGTAATTAAATAAACAATGAAAGCAATAAGCAATATCGGTAACTTAATGAATCTACCAAAGACTGCCATTCAAAGGTAGAGCCGATAACTTGACCTTGATCTAGTTCAAGCAGTGGGGTGTGAGGCAGAATCACACAGCCCATACTTGAACTAGGCAAGAGTCGATAACTAGCCTATACCAGAGTCACAGTAGGGGTCGACCCGATCGATGCAGCCATATGAACAGAGGTATAAACCATGACGGTACTTATAGACAATCAGTGAAGGTCGACCAGATCGATGCAGCCGTACTCGTTGAAGAACTCATCGAGATCTACTCTACTCCTACTCCTAAGGGGTGGCCAGAGCCAAAAAAGTAAATTGACTTGTATTTGATTGATTGATTGATGTCTCTTATAATAGCGGAGGTTTGGTATTTATACCCGAAGCCTAAACATGAATCCTACTCGAGCACGATTTGTTACATACTTTGGCATAAAAATGAAAACATTCCTAATTTAAGATAACTTGGACTCTAATCTTTTCCCTTTTTGTAGAGTCCAACACATTTTCGTCCTAGCATCAAGCGTAGCCTCTGTCGTTATCTATTGGCGCTGTCCGAAGAAAGCTGATTCCTAGATTTTGCATCTGAATCATCCATTTCTGATCCGCCCACAATTGATCCCTTGTTGATAGGATCCTATAAGCTTCTAGGTCCCTGTGATTTTCCAAATTTTGGTGTAAACACATGCCCCCCAATTTTGGGATAAAAGTAAATTTATTTCAAAATTATCCTGTCTGCATCCCTGATTGATCCACAGTCATGGGTAGAGAACCTTGATCTAGGGTCCACTGTTTATCACTGTTCATATCAACTCATGAGCCCATGCTTCAAAACTTTTTCAGAGCATTATTGCTTCACGGGCGTTTTGGATTTATCCTTCCAAGCCGGCTATAAAAATGGCTATCCGACCTTGGTGAGAGCAAACTCAATGATTCAGCCATGTTCCACTTCTATCTGCCTCCTCGAGTGTTTTGATCCCACTGGATCCTTCGTGGTTTATCCTTTTGCTATGTAGATCTTGAGTGGTTAGGAGAATTCTTATGCATAGGGTGATTGTGTCGCTCATTCTAGCGTCCTGTTGAGCAAGGGGATCAACTATTATAGTTAGGAGAATTCATGTGATATCACGTGAGTCTTCTCTCCATGCTCACAAAGCTGTCCTAGTGTTTGCAAGGGCTAAAATGTGTGGACACCTTCCCCTTGTTTATTCCACTGAATGCCCACTAGAAAAGCCATAGGCTTCTTCCCCATAGTTTTTCGATTTATTGAGAAATCAGTTGAATTTATGTTTAGGCGGGCGATTTCCTCTCTCCTTGGGCATAATGTTAGCAATGGGCCAACGTCAACTTGCCTTGTGACGGACTTTGGCCTTGTTGGGGCTCGGACTCCCTTTAATCCAAAATAAACTAGATAGGCTGATCTCTGGTAAAATCTTCAAATCTTTTTAGATCTTTTGTAATTTGAGGAAGCAATCAGTTTGAATCTATTATTTCTTCGTTATCTGTCTCCTGAACTTCCGGAGTGCTATTCTACTTCCGTTTCTGATTCCAAACTCACACCCCTAGCGAAATCTATCTTCTTGCCTTCCTGGGCTATATAAACGGGCCTCGGCAGTTGATCTAAGGATAACTCACTTTGCCTCAAACCTTCTGCACCCTTAGCATAGTTCCTGCTTTTTCGTAGGTCAGAGATCATGGAGAACAACAAGAGGTTTCCTAAGAAGGTCTTCATCGGATCTGCATGATCATGTCAGTGCCTTCGTCTTCAGGAGGGTATATCCTATGATGCCTCTGCTGCCTCGGGGAACAGGGCCGACTCCGTTTGGCCTTCAAGGCCTTCCTCGTCGACGATTTGCCGCTAGCCCCCTTGCCATCAGATGAGGTGGATTGATAATGATGATCTGCTTGCCTCCATTGATCAACATGGCCTGAGTCTCGCTGAGTGTCTATCCCTTGCAAAATCGGCCCTAGCCATGGTTTGATGCCAATCACCTCCTGTGGTCGATTTAGTGGAGGATAGGTTGGCCAAGGTCGAGGCCAGAATTGTGGGTGAGATACCTGTCGTAACCTCTGCTTCTTTTCAATTTTGTCTCCGAGACTCTGATCACCTCCCCTTTGAATCTTTTGTGGCAGAACCTCATAAGAAATCAGGCCCACGTGCACCTATCATTGTCTTAACAGACCTCAGATAGCGTTCACGAGTTCCCAACAACTCAACAGGTCTATCGGGTGTCCTCGGGAAACCCTAATTATCCACGATTCTCTTTTCAAATAGGATCCCAATCACAGACATTGCAGATTACAATAATTTATTCAAATATATACATCAGAGTAAAAGATAGCAGAAGTCTTAAGATAACATAGTTTACAAACCAGTTGTTTTCAAACTTACAATACCATAAGTGTCATACAACCATAGTAGCGGGATAATATTACATTAACTTTATTTATCATACAAACTAGTGCCTTGTCCAAAGGCCATTCATCATTCCTCATCGTCATTGACTTCAAACACAGACATGCAGCAGGGACCAAAACAAGCCTGTGCATGTGACTCACCTGCAATAAGGGTTAATAAACCCTGAGTACAAAAGTACTCAACAAGACTAACCCGACGTAACAAGGGTAAAAGACTTTAAAGATGCAGGTGTTGGGACAAGGTAAGGATGTAGCAAGATTCAAAAGTTCTTTGCCAAAAGCTTACTATTCTTCATCCTATTTTCAAGTTTTACCCCTAAGTCCTTTTAGTTCATTATCTCACTAAATGTATATTTCCCATATTCCATTCCTTCTCATTCCATTCTTTTCTCATATTTTAGTAATTCAGCAGTCCTGCATTGCTTCTGTAATGAATCGAGTCTCCATATCCATGGAGCACTGGCAATTTGAATTGATTCAAGTCCCAGCTGGGGATTCCTTATCACACGACATATGTAGAACTTAATCTTGCATATATCAACCTCGCTATCGGATCCTCCTATACTAAGCCATCTCCACGCCACCCGAGAGCACAGCACACCTCAAATCCG
This sequence comes from Miscanthus floridulus, assembly GCF_019320115.1. Classification (NCBI taxonomy): domain Eukaryota; kingdom Viridiplantae; phylum Streptophyta; class Magnoliopsida; order Poales; family Poaceae; genus Miscanthus; species Miscanthus floridulus. The sequence goes on along the minus strand of NC_089590.1, from coordinate 31,860,945 downwards.
ACCACATTCCAGCCATGAGGGTACATGCTACTCCTGCCATCTCTCCACTCCCAGTGCGTGGGCATTCGTCTTAGCATCAGATTAGTCGAAGTAGGCTTACTGGAGTATGTGACCAGTACTACAAAGTGTTTCGTTCAGAAGATCCACAATGAGTGGCCTTTAAGCGACATAGTCGGCAACATTACCCAACATTCAAGATAAGTCACCCAACTAGTCTCTAGTTCATTCTATCTTCTTTCTTTCTTTGGCCAGAATGCCATCTTTGATTGTATCAAAACTTTTACTTTGAAAGCCTACCATAAAGCATACTAAGCATTCTATGCCTTTGTAAATGAAAACATCTTCAAGGATGGTAAACAATTAACAAGGTAGGCAATGCATCAAGTAGGTAACATTTGAATTAATCAACTTAATGCAATAGGTAACATAGGTGATAAACTTTTCAAAGTAAACAAGGTAATGGTTTAATGCATAAACTGGGGCTTGCCTTCGTTGATGATCTCAGGTTCTGGATCAGTACCACAATTATTGAATCCCGTGACAACCGAGGATTCTTCCAGAACTCGCTCAACTAGAATTGTTTCACTCTCGGGTTCTACACGAAATGATAACATATGCTTTAACATGATGATAATGTAAACATGATGCTTTCACGGTACATGAAATGTAAAAACACCCCGAATATGATTTTCCTTCATGGTACAGTTGCAAGCCAACAAAACCAACTTACAATCCTATCGTCAAGAACCACACATGTGACTTGACCAAACTAATCTTGAAACTCTACTAGTCACAAAACATGACCAACACAAGATTCAACACTAATCAAACACTTAGGGTTTGCTTTTATTTATTTTTGAATTAATTTGGAAATAAGCCCAAAAATGAACTTGTTCCAAATGACCTCAAAATTTTATGTAAGCTTTCTTATGTCAAATTAGTGTACCAAAACAAATTTCATAATTTTTGGAATTATACAGTGGCCTACAAAAATCATTGAAATTGCATTTATTAATTAATGGACTGAATATTTGAACATTAAAAATTTATTCAAATTTAAAGTTTCAAATTTTTAAAGCATACTAGAGCATGTACAGAGGCTACACACAAAATTTTAGAATTTTTGGAGCTATGATTATTTTCCTACAAATTTCCAAAGATTCAGCACTATTTAAAATCAGAAAATAACAAAATGCACTATTCTCTCTCTCTCTCACTGACAGTCGGCCCCCACCTGTCATCCCCAACCTCGGGCATTGACCGTGGCTTCAACAGCGCTGATCGGCGCTAACTCACCGACGGTGAGCCCAACAGCGACGGCCAAGGTACTAACATGTTCACAAGAGCTAGGCGCATTGATTAGTGGTACTTAGGAGGTTGATTACGACATGGAACAAGGCTGACACCGGCCATGGCAGACGCAGTGGCATGGCAGTGTTACACCAATGAAACAAGGCCGGTAACGGTGAAACTGAGAGTTCAAGAAGAATCAGTGGGTCACCCCGATCATGTTGAAGCAACAAGCGAGACCGGAGAAGCTATGGTGACGCATTTCGACGGTGATCGGGATCATGGCGGAGTGGACCTCATCGACGACAGCGTTCTGGCAACTGCAGTGGGCAAAATGAGCAGGCAAGAGTGGAATAAGCACTACAGCATCGAGACGAAGCCATAGAGTCAACAAGCAAGGGCAACGGCTCACCGGATGATGCTGGCCACGGTGAATCGGAGTTTTCGTTGAGGTCGCCGGCCACGAGGAAGATGAACGTGGACAGCGAGCTCTCGGTGAAATCAGGCGGTAGCAACAGCTCGGTCGGATGCATGAGGAGTAGGTGGAACTAGAACATGGCTTTTCTAGGGCTAACTTGCGCTGAGGAGACAAGAGAAGCTCGCCGGAGTTGAGACGGTGGCGTCGGGAAAATAGAGGGAAGGAAAGAAAATCCAACGACGTCGTCTGGGTCTTATAGCTCGGCCAGGAGCACGCGGACTCGACACGCAGCGTGCTCCCCATGCTAGTGCGAAGCCAAGGGCGGTCATAGGCGCACCTGGAAGGCCGAAGAAAGGACACCGGCGGTGAGGCGGTGGCGTCCTGTGGTTATCTTGATGTTTGAAGTATTTACAGATTTGCCATTGTGTTTATTTTACAAATTACTCACAAATTTTCTAAAGAAGTTGAAAATCTCCAAAAATGAAAGTTGGTCAAATTTTCAAACTCTACAACTTTGCTTCGAGGAACATTTTCAAATTCTGCCTCCATTTTGAAATTTGAATTTGGGGTGCATTTGAGCATTTGAACCATTTCAAAATTACTCCAAATTTTATATGTAAACTTGAAAAACTTTGAATACCAAAGTTGATCCTTATAAAATATGCTTCAACTTTGCTTTTTGTCACAACCCCAAATTCCAAATGGATTTTGAATTAGGCAAAGGGGCAAAAAGGACTTTTATGATTTGAATTTGAATTCAAATTTGATTTGTTTTCCTTTTACTTTAACTTTGATTTTTGACTAGTAACATGGCCCATTAGGGTTATTTGAGTCAAATGACACATGGCCTCACATGATCACATGAAATTTGACCCTTGTGGTCATGATCTTTATTTAGGGTTTTGAATCACATCACATAAAATAACAACATTATGAAATAAAGCTTATTTAGTGAATGCATTCAAAATTTTCTACTTTATGAATGCTTTGCAATGCATATGATGACATATCAAGTTTTAGTGCTAGGTCAAAACACCAGAGGTGTTACATCTTTTAGATCTATCTGCTCAACTAGAGAGCCTTCGATCAGCTACGGATCATGTGACGGGATTTGTCAATGCTAGGGGCACCGTTCCGGTGGTTCGTTTGCATGACATCCCGAATCATGTCAGGGAGGTTGCTCTCCGTGGCATTCATCATGGTGCTACCATGGTGTTGGCTGCTGCCTAAGCCCGTTCAGGCCAAAATCTTCAGCTTCTTCCCCATGGTTTTCTAGACGCAGCATACCCTAGGGAGCAGGAGCGCTTGGTCGAGGATTTCATGAGTGCCGCCAATTATGTAGCTTTTAATACCTTGGCCGATGACATAGTAGGCAAGGTTTTCCTTGGCCCATAGTTTGTAATAGGTGATATTTAGCAGATAATTTTCTTGTCTTGGCACTATGCGCATTACTTTTGTTTATGCTTGCTTTTTTGGCTAAAGAGCCAATTTGATATAGCTGATCCAGGCCCTTGGTTTAACCAAGTCTGAAAACATGACTTTTATTAAGAGAACCCTTCAATTTCCTGCCTTTCAGTTGCTCAGTGCTGTATTTCCATCAGCATTAGTGAAGTGGTGCTTCGCCTTCCATTAATTGCTGTTGCCTTTTACACGTCCCGAGGCACCCGTCCCTTCGCTTCAGGTCTTCAAATACCGGTTGGTGGTTTCGGCCTCGAATATATCCTTATTCGCAACTGTTTCTCCACTCTTCTTCACCTGTTGAAACCCTATAGCGGTTCTCTTTCTCCCTTTCGTAGATCCAACCGTTCTTCCATGGCTGGCGAAGATAACCGAGGCAAGCGCACGACGAAGAAAATTCCGGAGGAGAGTATGCCAATAAACCAGCGTCTCCGATGCATGAGGTGAGATCAACATTTCTTGTTCATGATGATGAATAGTTCTGACTCGCCTACAGGTTTGTTGTGAATGATAGCCTTCGTCCTCTCTCAAGGGCCGGCGGGCCTTCTAATGCCGTATCTTCCGTCCCAGCTTCATCGTCGGATTCCTCCGACTCCTATAATGGAGACGATGCTCCGCGCTACCTTCATGAGTGGAGGATGGCCTAGAATCGTTATTCTGAGGCGATTTGGGAGAACGACCAATTGGAGATTCGCCTCGAGGTTTCTTAGGCCACCCTTCATGCAGCTGAGGAGGAGGCCAGCATCGTCCAAGCACGACTAGCCGAATTAGATGCCATGGTGGCAGGTAAGATGAATTCCATGAAGGCCTCTTACTCTGATTTTTATTACTCTTATTTTGATATTTTCCTTGTTTCATGATTGTCAGCCCTAACAGCATAGTTGGAATCTCTCCAACTAGCGGCGAACGCAGCCATGGACGCCGTCAATGCCCGGGGTTCCTCCACCGACATTCGTCTCCAAGATATCCCGGCCCATGTCCAGGAGATTGCCCTTCATAGCTTTTGCCATGATGCATCGGTGGCTCTAACTGCAGTGTAAGTCCAGACCGGGCATGATCTTCATACTATGGAGGTTGGTTTCTTGATTGGTGATGGTCCTAGGAGCACGAAGACCTGCTCAAAGAATTCATCATGGCAGCGGAGGCCATAGTGGACATCACATCCGTACAGGATGTGGTGAACAAGGTCTTTGAATAACTTGTACTTAGGGTAACCTTAATGAACAAAGACTCCTGTTCTTTCCGTGGATGCATCTCGATACAATGCTCTTGTGTATGATAGTTTCTATCTTTTGTTTTTTGCTCTATAGGCGATACATATCTTATCGGCTTTTATTGCCTTTGAAGATTTTCATTTTTGAACTAGAGGCGATACCCTTATGGTACCGACTATTAGAGCCGAGAATGAATCGGCTATCGAATGTTGCCCAGACGCGAGGATAACGTCTAGTAGAACTTTCAATATCAAAGATTAGACGAGTAATCAACCCAGGTCAAACATCCTATTAAGTGAAATAGAACTCCTCTTAAGAAATCCATTAACTCTGAATCGCACCTACACTTTAACTCAGCATTCACATACGTTGGCCTAAACCCATCTCCAAGACTTAATGCTCATTTTTCCTTCGATCCAACGGCCGACGCGAAGCTTTGACTTTTCTACTAAAACAAACTCTCAGAGCCGATCGCTTGCATCGGCTGTTGGCTTTCATTGCTGATTTTAACGAAGCCTCCTTCTCATAACTTGCCAGAAAAACACTCGAAATCTCCTAGTTCCCAAAAGACTGGATTAGCTGTCGCGATGCTTACGGATTCATTAGCATGAACCAGTTCGACGTCATCTCCATGCCATTGAATCAAACACTGATACATGGTCGATGGTATGCAACAATTCGCATGAATCCAATCACGACTGATGAGTAAACTGTATGATCCTTTCCCATTAATAACAAAGAACATGGTGAGCAGAGTTTTACTCCTGATTGTCAGTTCGACGTTTATTGCCCCTTGGGTCTTGGATGTATTTCCTCTGAAGTCTCTAAGCATCATGTTAGTCTCAAGCAAATCTTCTGGTCCCTTGCCAAGCTTACAGAAAGTGGTGTATGGCATAAAATTGACAGAAGCACCTCCGTCCACCAACATCTTGCTCATTGGCTTTCCATCAACAAAACCTTTCATATACAACACCTTCAAGTGCCGATGTTTGACTGGTCTATCAAATATCGCTTGCTGTACGACTATCAACTTGGCAACCATCTCTTCATGCTCCGATTCATCAAAATCCGAATAAACTTCTTGATTTGCCAGAGCTCTAAACTCTGATGGTAACAGAAAAGCCATTTAGATATTAGCCGATGGTTGCTTTCTATTGGCTATTTGCTTGGCACGCCAAACTTGAGGTTTACCGGATACTTGAGCCTGTTCCAACTCTTTATTCCTTAGGCACTGCACCCTTCTCTTCTGGCTTCTTGTCAATCCTCCAGGGCACCATTGGCCTTCCTGCTAGACATGCTCCCTTTGGTTGCTTCCTTCTTCATGATCAATCCAGTCTTGGTCAATAATTCTTTTTCCTAGCCGATCATGAATATTTTAATTTTTAAGTGCCAATCCATGTTATTATGATGATATGCATCCTGGGCATGGATAGACCGGCGGTTGATCTGAGATTGCCTAAACTCCTAATATTGATTGCTGCATTCTGGACAGTCATGTCTAGTAGGCAACTTCAAACCTTCATTCCAGCAGTATCTGAAGAAAGGACAATTCCAGTGCGATTCTGCTTGCTTCCTTTCATACCTCTCTCCTTCTAGTTGACGCTGGTATTCTTGAACCTTTAACCATCATTGATAATCCTTTTCCTTCTGCCGCTGCCACTTATTCAACAAGATTTGAGATGTAACTCATGGCTTTGTCGTGCCATCCTTTGACGCTTCCCCTGTTCATATTGGCTCTTTTGCTAATCACGACGGTTTCTAATCTCTCTGTATTCATCGGCCAATATTTGCATCTTGAGATCAATTGTTCTAGCTTCTCTTGATTTGGTCGATGTTAGAACCTTAGTTTTTTCTTTGAACAGCACAGCATCAACCATGTTCTGATCTCCTGGGAAAGGATTATCATCGACTTCATCTTCCAAGGTGTATCGAATTTGAGCCTCCCTTACTAAATAGCTCTCTGTATATGCTGCCTAAAGATTCTATATTCATTAGTGGAATGAGAAGTAGCGTTATGGAATTTGTAGAACTTCTTGTTCTTCAACTGATCAGGGGGCAACATGATATGACCATCGGGCAACTTGATCTACCCCTTCTCAAGCAAGAAATCGAAGAGCTTGTCCGATTTCGTAACATCAAAGTCATAACTCTCCTCAACTCCTCTTCCCCAAGGATTTGGCACCATCACTTTCTTCTTGCCCCAATTCCATTCAGCTACAACAACCTCTTCTTCTTCATCTTTATAGCCGTCGTCAATCTAATCTGGATTATAAGCTTCGGCTACTGTGGTACTCTTCTGGAATTGGGTATCCCTACGCATACTCTAGAATTGACTATTGAGCACTGTCACTCATTGAGCCAACTGACCCAAGTTGTCAAACTTTTGCCCTAGCAACTTTTCTTTCCACATTGGCAACATTCCCTGTATGGCTAGAGCAGCTAACTGATCATCTGCCAAGCTCAATGAGAAGCACAAGTTCCTAGTCTCCTGAAATCTCTGAAGAAACTCAGTGCCCGATTCATTAGTCCTCTGTCTCATGGTTGTCAAATCGGTTATCTTCTTTTATCTAGTTCTAGTGTAAAAATATGTATGAAACTTCTTCTCCAGGTGAGCCCAATTAGCAATGGAGTTGACTGGTAGTGACGAGAACCAAGTGAAGGCTGGTCCTGACAGGGATAAGGAGTCAGGTAACGATAGAGGCTATGATCGATAGTTATCTTAAATTAGGAATGTTTTCATTTTTATGCCAAAGTATGTAACAAATCATGCTCGAGTAGGATTCATGTTTAGGCTCTGGGTATAAATACCAAACCCTGGCTATTGTAAGAGACATCAATCAATCAATAAAATACAAGTCAATTTACTTTTTTTTGCTTCGGCCACCCCTTAGGAGTAGGAGTAGAGTAGATCTCGGCGAGTTCTTCAGCGAGTATGGCTGCATCGATCCGGTCAACCTTCACTGCTTGTCTGTAAGTACCATCATAGTTTATACCTCTGTTCGTATGGTTGTATCGATCCAGTCGACCCCTACTGCAACTCTGATATAGGCTAGTTATCGACTCTTGCCTAGTTTAAGTATGGCCTGTGTGATTCTGCCTCACACCTCGCTGCTTGAACTAGATCAAGGTCAAGTTATCGGCTCTACCTTTTAATGGCAGTCTTTGGTAGATTCATTAAGTTACCGATATGCTTTCATTGTTTATCTAATTACAGCAATATCACTCTGTCCGATTAAGATTGATCTGGATCGGCCTTATATCTTATTTAACCCATCATTTGCTAATCTAAAACTGATCTAATCTACATCTTAAACGATGAGTTATGTTTTTATCGGCTATTTTATATCAATCTTAATCATGCATAGTGTGCGGTTAGGGCATGTTCGATCTTGAGTAGATCTATTGGTTAGCGAGAACTGTTCCATGGCGCGTTATTATGGCCTGTGGGATTCTACCTCTCACCCCACTATTAGCACTGTGGAGTGAGGATCGTTTGTTGATAGATCCGTTCCTAAGAAGGCATGACCTTAACTGTGCGCTATGCCTGAATTGGTTGTTTAGCCGATATCGAGCGCTCTCACGAATAGATCACATTACGAGACCATTGAAGTAGAGATAAGTCGAAAGATATGTTAGCCCCATGATCTTGTTATTGTATTACAGCCTGCATGATTCTTCCTTATGCCCCACTGATATTAGTAATGAGTTAGGGTCGTTGAGTCTATTGTTGTTTCTACGGCCTGCATGATTCTGCCTCATGCCCCACTGGTCATAGTGATAGATGAGATCTAACATGTTCATTAGATTTATCTTTATTAGATGGTTGAGTGGTGTTGAATTATTTCTTTACATAAACAGGAGTTCGGTTACTTGTAATAATTGGATCAGTATAAACCGACCATCATCGATATCTTATTGCCATTGATTAATGTTTGCTTAGATGATATTTATTCTGAATGATAACCAATTCTTCTTACACAACCCCATAAGCTTTAACTGATTTATTATTATGAATATGCTGGAATCGACTATTTAGTCGATCTCCTCTCATATCGGCTCTCAGAGCCGCACATTCAGGACTGTCTAGCAACACCGGCATGTTCCGTCCTTAATTACTGATAAACTTTCTCTCCTTGTCAATTGTAGGGTCAAATTGACTGGCACATCTCGAGAGGATTGCGCAGGATTGACCACCCTTGCGCTAAAGCTAGGCGGATCTGCTCCCTCGAGCGAACCCTTCCGGAATGCTGTGTGTGTCCTCGGCATGGGACGAAATTCTATGTCGACACACGTTTCTAGCACGCCCGGTGGGACCCCACAATTGTCGTGGCGGTTCACAATAATGACAACATGCTTATGGTACATTATGAAGATCTAACTGATGAAGATAGGAATACCATCAACAAAGTTATGGAAGAATTTTAGAAGAAGTGTTTGTTGTCCTACACCAAAACACATGATAGCATAGTTTTTCAGAAATTTCCACTACCAAGAGTTCTACTACATGGACAGACAGATACAGTTGAAGCTGAAGACAGGCGTTTCTTTGCGAAAGCCATAGACAAATCTGTTCGTGATGCCCTATCAAGCCGCAATGAAGCTTTTGTTGACGCATTTCACAACATCATGAAAGAGGTGATTCATGGAATTCCAGTTAGTCAAGTTGGATCGACTTGTTACAACATTCCAGATCCGTTGACCCAAGGGACTAGTCAAGTCGGCACCAGCCATCAAGAAGCAACACCAGCTAGTAATGGTGGAGTCCAGGCACTTCAAGGTTCATCTGAACAAACTCTAGGTACTACTATAAATTAGATACTGTACAATCCTGGACCTTTAATACAGCATGTGCAACAGCCGGCGGGAAAAAGTCAGAACCAGATGATCAATTTTGGCACATCAGGCCACATACTGTTGTCGGCTTAGAAGATAGCACCATCCGTTCAGAGGATCCATAGAGATATGGATCCTTATGTCTATAATTAGATTTTAAGCAGCAAGCCAGCCAAGGACCCAACAGATTGAGATTCCACAAGGCTATCATTATGGCATAGATTATAGCACCCTCCACATGATACCAAATCTAGAACATCAAGGCATGTGGGATTTTAATCCACAGATGGGTCAGCAAGTACCGAGAAATCCAAATCCACAAGCTGACGAGTTGCTGCTGAAGGTGACCGAGATGATGAAGAATTAGTTCGGCCTAAAGCCAAATGGGCTGACCTTTTCGTACAAACACCCATATCTAGAGTGGTATGATTTGGTCGCTCTTCCTATAAATTACAGGCTCCCAGAATTCACCAAGTTCACTAGTCAAGGCAGTACAAGCACAATAGAACATGTCAGTCGGTATCTTACACAATTGGGCAAAGCATTAGTTAAGGATGCCCATCGAGTTTGTTTCTTCTCCTTGTCCCTATCAGGGCCAACCTTCACTTGGTTCTCATCACTACCAGTCAACTCCATTGCCAATTAGGCTGACCTGGAGAAGAAGTTTCATACATATTTCTACACTAGGACTGGAGAAAAGAAAATAACCGATTTGACAACCATGAGATAGAGGACTAATGAATTAGGCACTGAGTTTCTTCAGAGATTCCGAGAGACTAAGAATCTGTGTTTCTCATTGAGCTTGGCCGATGATTAGTTAGCTGCTTTAGTCATCCAATGAATGCTGCCGATGTGGAAAGAGAAACTGCTGGGACAGGAATTTGACAAATTGGGTCAATTGGCTCAACGAGTGGTAGCACTTAATAGCGAATTCCAGAGCATACGCAGAGATACCCAATTCTAGAAGAGTACCTCGGTGGCCAAAGCTTATGATCCATATTCAGTCGATGATGGCTATGAAGATGAAGAAGAAGAGGTTGCTGCAGCTGAATGGAATTAGGGCAAGAAGACAGTGATGGTGCCAAATCCTTGGGGATGAGGAGTTGAGGAGAGTTATGACTTTGATTTTACCAAATCGGACAAGCTTTTTGATTTCTTGCTTGAGAAGGGGCAGATCATGTTGCCCGATGGTCATGTCATGTTGCCCCCTAATCAGTTGAAGAACAAGAAGTTCTGCAAATTCCATAACGCTACTTCTCATTCCACTAATGAATACAGAATCTTCAGGCATCATATACAGGGAGCTATTCAGCAAGGGAGGCTCAAATTCGATACACCTCGGAAGATGAAAGTCGATGATAATCCTTTCCCAGGAGATCAGAACATGGTTGATGCTGGGCTGTTCAAAGAAAAAACTAAGGTTCTAACATCGGCCAAATCAAAAGAAGCTGGAATAGTTGATCCCAAGATGCAAATTTCGGCCGATGAATATAGAGAGATTAAAAAACGTCGTGATCAGCAAAAGAGCCGATATGAACAGGGGAAGCATCAAAGGATGGGGCAACAAAGCCATGAGTTACATCTTGAATCTTGTTGAATAAGTGGCAGCGGCAGAAGGAAAAGGATTATCAGCGATGGTTAAAGGATCAAGAATACCAGCGTCAACTAGAAGGAGAGAGGTATGAAAGGAGGCAAGTCGAATCGCACTGGAATTGTCCTTTCTTCAGATACTGCTGGAATGAAGGTTTCAAGTTGCCTACTAGATATGACTGTCTAGAATGCAGCAATCAATATTGGGAGTTTAGGCAATCTTAGATCAACCGCCAGTCTATCCATGCCTAGGATGCATATCATCATAATAACATGGATCGGCTCTTAAAAAACAAAAGTGTTTATGATCGGTTGGGAAAAAGAGTCATTGGATAGAACTGGGCTGATCTTGAAGAGGGAGGCACTAAAAGAAGATACACGTTGCAGGAAGGCCAGTGGTGCCTAGGAGATTTGACAAGAAGCCAAAAGAGGAGGGTGCAGCGCCTAAGGAACAGAGAGATGGAACAGGCTCAGGCGCCCGATAAAACTCAAGTATGGCGTACCAAGCAAATAGCTGATAAGAGGCAATCATCGGCTAATATCCAAATGGCTTTTCTATTGCCATCAGAATTCAGAGTTAGTGGCGAAAGCCAACCGCCGATCCAAGCAGTCGGCTTTGAGAATTTGGATAATCCAATAGATGGCACAAATGGCAAACTAGGACAGGGCTTCACATCGGCTGATGAATTAGAAGAGATAGATATTGGTCCTGGAGATAGACCTAGACCGATGTACATAAGTGCTAAGTTGGATCCCGAGTATAAATGAGAATTGATTGATTTATTAAAGGAATCAAAGATTGCTTTGCTTGGGAGTACTATGAGATGCCTGGTTTGGACCGATCGATTGTCAAACATTAGTTGCCAATCAAACCTGAACATTGGCCGTTTAAACAGGCTCCAAGAAGATTCAACCCGAACATGCTTGATGATATCAAAAAGGAGACTGAAAGGTTGCTGGAAGCAAAATTCATCCGACCGTGTCGATATGTGGAGTGGATATCAAATGTTGTCCCTATATATAAGAAGAATGGGAAATTGAGGGTTTGCATTAACTTCAGGGATGTAAACAGAGCCACACCTATGGACGGTTATCCAGTGCCGATAGCTGATATGTTAGTGGATGCAGTAGCCAGACACAAGGTTATTAGTTTCATGGACGGTAATGCAGGATATAACCAAATTTTCATGGCTGAAGAAGATGTAGCAAAGATCGCTTTTAGGTGCCCCGGCGCAATTGGTCTATTTGAATTGGTCGTAATGACCTTTGGTTTAAAGAATGCCGGTGCAACTTATCAAAGGGCAATGAATTATATTTTCCATAAGTTGATCGGCAGGATTGTTGAGATTTACATCGATGATGTGATGGTAAAATCCAAGGGATACAAAGAACACCTAGCTGACTTGTGAGAAACCTTGGAATGCACGAGGAAGCATGGTTTGAAGATGAATCCTAACAAGTGTGCTTTTAGAGTATTAGCCGGACACTTTTGGGATTCATGGTTCACGAAAGAGGAATCAAAGTTGGTCAGAAAAGTGTAAAGGCAATTGACAAAGTGGTTCCCCCAACCACCAAAACAGAGTTACAGTCTCTGCTGGGAAAGATTAATTTCATCAGAAGATTCATTTCAAATTTGTTGGGAAGGATCCTACCATTTTCTCCCTTGCTGAGATTGAAAAATAATCAAGAATTCATGTGGGGTGACATACAATAGAAGGCGTTTGAAGAAATAAAAGAGTATATGAAGTGTCCACCTATGCTGGTCCCTCCTCAGCAAGGTAAGCCATTTAAGTTGTACATATCGGCCGACGACAAGACAATTGGATCGGCCCTAGTGCAAGAATTCGAAGGAAAAGAGAGGGTTGTTTTCTATCTAAGTAGGAGGCTACTGGATCCTGAAACAAGATATTCTCCCACCGAAAGGTTATGCTTATGTTTATATTTCTCTTACACTAAATTAGGACACTACTTATTATCAGTCAAGTGCACGGTTGTTTCCAAGGCTGATGTGGTTAAGCACATGTTATCAATGCCAATACTAAATGGAAGGATGGGAAAGTGGATTCTTGCGTTATCGGAATTCGACTTGAAGTATGAATCGACTAAAGGAGTTAAAGGACAGGTAATGGCCGATTTTATCACTCAGCATCACAAGATAAGCATTAGTTATGCAGAGCTAATGCCCTGGACACTATTCTTTGATGGATCATCATGCAAGTAGGGTGGCGGCATTGGTATTGTTATCATTTCGCCTCGGGGGGCAAGCTTTGAGTTTGCTTTCCCAACTGAACCAATGGTTACCAACAATTAAGCGGAGTATGAGGCTATTCTCAAAGGACTTCAACTTCTCCACGAAGTAAAGGCTGAAGCAATTGAGGTATTTGGAGATTCACAATTAATTATTAATCAGTTGATCGGCCTATATGAGTGCAATGAAGAGACTTTGAAAGAATACTATGATGGCTACCAAAAGTAAATCAAGGGGTTTCTTCATGTCTCTTTCCAACATATCCTGAGAGCGCAAAACCAAGAAGCTAACCGTCTGGCTCAAAGTGCATTAGGATATCGTGTATTTCGAGAAATATTGAGTAGTGAAGCCTCAATTGATGATTGGAGAGTTGAAATAGCCAATTACCTTAGGGATCCGTCTCAGAAAGTTACTAGGAAGCTAAGGTATAAGTCGACTAAATATGTTTTGTTGGATGAGCAGTTATATCATAAAAACAGTCAACAGATTGTTGCTCAAATGCTTAAACCAAGAAGAAGCTAAGGTATTGATGGGAGAAGTGCATGAAGGGATATGTTGAGCTCATCAATCGGCTTATAAGATGAAATGGATTATCCACAGAGCCGAATATTTTTGGCCAACAATGCTGGAAGATTGTTTTGAATATTACAAGGGGTGCTAGGATTGTCAACGCTTTGGTAATGTCCAGAGATCGCCTTCATCGGCCATGAATCCAATAATTAAGCCATGGCTGTTTCAAGGTTGGGGAATTGATTTGATCGGCCAGATTTTTCCACCTTCGAGCAAAGGGCATAAATTTATATTGGTAGCAACAGATTATTTCACCAAATGGGTTGAGGCAATTCCTTTAAAGATGGTAACCTCAAAGGACATGATCAATTTTGTCAAGGAACACATTATATATCATTTTGGGATCCCTCAAACTATAACTACCGATCAAGGGACAATGTTCATGTCAGAAGAATTTGGGGACTTTGCTGCCAGTATGGGGATCAAGCTGCTAAATTCATCTCCTTACTATGCTTAGGTTAATGGCTAGGCAGAGACATCCAATCAAATTATGATTAAGCTAATCAAGAAGAAAATTGAGGAACAGCCAAGGAAGTGGCATTCGACGCTTAATGAGGCATTATGGGCATACAGGATGGCCTGTCATGGATCAATTAAAACATCACCTTATGAACTTGTGTATGACCATAATGCAGTTCTTCCTTGGGAAGTTCAGACTGGATCGAGGCGTGTTATGTTACAGAACGATTTGATAGCCAAAGTCTACAAAAATCTTATGATGGATGGCTTAGAAGACTTAAGTTGCCTTCGGCTATGCGCTCTCGAAAATATTGAAGCCAATAAACTGAGAGTCACAAAATATTATAATAAAAAGGTCAAGAATAAGCAATTTTTTGAGGGAGATTTGGTCTGGAAAGTGAAATTGCCGATCGGGACAAAGGATAGCAAGTTCGGCAAATGGTCACCCAATTGGGAAGGACCTTATCAGATCAAACGTTGTGCTCCTGGTAATGCATATATTTTGGAGACACTAGGAGGAGAAGAAGAGTTCGGCCAAGCAATCAATGGGAAATATCTAAAGAAATATTATCCCAGCATTTGGATTAATAGTAAAATAGCCGTTTTGTTCATTTGACAACTCTAATAGCCGATGTCAGAAAGGTATCGCCTTTAGCGCAAAAATGAACCCAAAAGGACAAAAGCCGATACAATGTGTATCGCCTATAGGGGGAAAGCAAACATGGATGAAGTAATAGGCATAATGTGAAGTGCGAAACAAAGAAAAATCATTCAGAACGAGGGAATTGGTTGCTAAAAAATCACTCATTACAAGCTACGAGTTGAAGAACAATTTGCTCACTACACCATCGGCCGAAGTATTGAAAGCTATAGAGTTGGCAGCGCTAAAAAATTCCTCAATCAAACGCTCATGATCCCTAGGGGGCACTACATCTAGGAAACCATGAGGAAGAAGCTAAAGATTATGGCCGGAGCAGGCTTGTGTAGTGGCCAATGCTGTGGCAGTGCCATGGCGAACACCATAGAGAGCAACCTCCCTGACGCGATTTGGAATGTCATGCAAATGGGCTGCCGGAATAGTGCCCCTAGCATTGACAAATCCTGCCGTGTGATCTACGGCTGATCGAAGGCTTTCCAACTGAACAGTTAGATCTAAAAATTCAAAGGAAGGGATGATCAAAAAATCTCGAAAGCAAAGTTAAGAAAAGCTAAGGAGATTGCGGTAGCCATCTCACCTATGATTCTGGCTTTAGGCCTGGCCAACCATTCCCTCAGGTCAGCCTTAGAGGACGATCGGATTTGAATCATGGCTAGAGCCGATTCTACGAGGGAAAGGCAGTTAGATAGACTCTGATCAGTCCAGTCGATGGAAGCGATTAGATCAACATTATTGATCTGCCTCCTTGGATAACTAGGGAGCTAGCAACGAATCAGTGCTGAGGATGATCCCGAAGGCTGAGCCAGGTTGACCCTATGCTCCGAAACAATGGGGACATCCTGAGTGGCACCTTCCCGATGATGAAGGCACTGGCGTGATGATGCAGGCCTGTTAAGAGCCTCCTTAGTAGGCCTCTTGCTGTTCTCCATGATCTCAAACCTATAGAAGAGCAGGAACTATACTAAGGATGTAGAAGGTTTGAGACAAGACGGGTAGCTTTCTGAACCCCAGCCGTGGTCCGTATATATAGCCCGGGGAGGCGAGGAGATGGATTTCACCGGGGGTGTGAAAACTAAAAACAGATATGGAAACGGATCTGCACTCTGGGATTTTAGGGGACAGATAATGAAGAGATAACATATTCGGATTTATTGCTTCCCCAGATTATGAAATGTCATAGGATGGGTACAAAGAATTTACATTGACCAGAAATTAACCCCCCAAGACTTCTTTGGATTGAAGGGAGTCCGGGTCCCCATGAGGCCGAAAGTTATAATTAATTAAGTCACATCGGCCAGTTAGCAAACTTATATCAGAGGAAAGGGAAAGGCCGCCCGCTTAACAGACGCCTAACTAGTTTCTCGGTGACTGGGAACTGTGGGAAAGAAGCCTGTGGCTCTCCTAGTGGGCATTTGATGAAGCAAATGAGGGGAAGGTGTCCACACATTTTAGCCCTTGCAAACACTAGAATAGCTTTGCGAGCATGGAGAGAAGACTCAGGTGGTATCACAAGACTTCTTCTAGCCGCAATAGCTGATTCTCTTGCTCGACAAGGTGCTAGAATGAGCGACACGATCACCCTATGCACAAGAATTCTTCTAACCACTCAAGATCTTCATAACAAAGGGATGAATCATGGAGGGTCCGGTGAAGTTAGAGCTCGAGAGGGCAGGAAGAAGAGAAACATAGTTGGATAGTTGAGTTGCTCTCGCCGGGGTCAGATAGGCATTTTATAACCGGCCTGGAAGGATGAATCCAAGTGCCCGTGAAGCAATGATGCTCTCATAAAAGTTGTGAAGCATGGGCTCATGAGCTAACATAGGCAACAACAAATAGTAGACCCCAAATCAAGATTCTCTACTCGTGACTGCAAACCCATTGAAGATGAAGACGTAATAATTTTGGAATAAAATCACTTTTATCCCAAAATTGGGGGCATGTGTTTACACCAGAATTTGGAAAGAGGATTTTAGAGGCTCGAGAGCTCCCAGAATCATGTCAGCAAGGGATCCATTATGTGTAGATCGAAACCAGCTGGTTCAGATGCAGCACTAGAATCGGCTTTCTTCAGATAGCGCCAGCAGATAATGACAGAGGCTATGATCGGCGCTGGGACGAGACATGTTGGACTCTAAAAAAAGGGAAAGATTGGAGTCCAAGTTATCTTAAATTAGGAATGTTTTTGTTTTGTGCCAAAGATTGTAACAAATTGTGCTCGAGTAGGATTCATGTCTAGACTCCGGGTATAAATATCAAACCCCGACTATTGTAAAAAGGAATCAATCAATCAATCAAATACAAGTCTATTTACTTTTTTTTGGCTCTAGCCACCCCTTAGGAGTAGGAGTAGAGTAGATCTCAGCAAGTTCTTCAGCGAGTATGGCTACATCGATTTGGTCGACCTCCACTGCTTGTCTATAAGTACTGTCATGGTTTATACCTCTGTTCGTATGGCTGCATCGATCCGGTTGACCCCCACTATGACTCTAGTATAGGCTAGTTATCGACTCTTGCCTAGTTCAAGTATGGCCTATGTGATTCTACCTCACACCCCACTGCTTGAACTAGATCGAGGTCAAGTTATCGGCTCTACCTTTGGATGGCAGTCTTTGGTAGATTCATTAAGTTACCGATATTGCTTATTGCTTTCATTATTTATCTAATTACAACAATATCACTCTACCCGATTGAGATTGATCTGGATCGGCCTTATATCTTATTTAACCCATCATTTGCTAATCTAAAACTGATCTAATCTACATCTTAGACGATGAGTTATATTTTATTGGCGATTCGAACCGATTAGTGCCAGCTGGGGTTTTCCAACCACACGGCATATGCAGGTCCTAGACCTACATATATCAACCTTCATTGGGGTCCTCCAAAACATGAACCGGTCTGCACTATCCAAGAATACAATACTCCACCGTCCTACGTCATCCGTGATGTTTCCGTAAGGTGGGTACACGCTATTCTCACCATCTCCCATTCCTAGTGTGCAGTTAGCTTTTCATATAATGGAATAGCTGAAGTCTTAGGCTTATTGGAGTATGTGGCTAGTACTATAAAATCTTGATCCAAGGGCCAACAACGAATGGTCCTTAATCGACATAGATGGGACAAGCACAACCAGGCAACCCTATCGGGTTAACCACAAAAGATGATTTCCATGTCCCGTCCAGTCTCAAGTTATTCAAATTCATTATTAAGCCTTAGGACATTTCCTGAGCATATAACCATTGCGAATGATGAAATCACCACTTGACTTTTATCAACTAAGCATGGCTAAGCATAACTAATCTATGATAACTAGCAGGGTGACAAGGATTAGTATTGAAATGCCAAGGTAGTCATGCAACAATTGGTAATCAATCAACTCCTAATCTTACTTAATGCAGCAAGCATAAGACTTGAGTGATTAATGTTTATAAAACACTAGGAATGAGTTTATGCTCTAGGGCTTGCCTTCTGTGTTGGGGTTGTTAGATTTCTCAGATGGACCACAGGTATCAAACCCATCCTCCATAGAGTGAAAACCCGACTATTGGACTTGCTCAACCAAAAGATCACCACACTCGTTCACTAAATGAAGTAAAGATGCATGCTTTAGAATGATGAAACACTAAGCATGGGTTATGAAGACTAATCAAGATTAATTAACTTGAATACAACTTTCCTTCACTTTCTAATTAAGTTAACTACTCAGAAAGCATTTTGTTATTTATTAAAAACAAGATTAATATGAGTGCAACAATCATAAATTAAGTTGCCAAGGAACAGCATGGGATTAGTGTTCCAAGGTCCACAATAAATCCCAAAATCACATCCAAACCACTTAAAGATTTATAGTAGTCATTTGATATTTATTTAATTAATTAACAAGACATTTTAATATACCTAAACTAAGTAGACAATTTATAATTTTCAAAACAGTACCAAAATTTTTGTGAAGACATATCTAAGCATATTAAGCATACACAAAACTTTTCATGATTAACGAATAATTATCTTAGCCTATAAAAATCATGGAAGGTTTATTTATTAATTAAAAGAAGTAATTTTTAACCATAGCAAAACTACTGATATTCATGAACTCATATTTTTCCTTGATTAAGCATATCATGACAAGGCTACATAAATTTTTTCATAATTTTATCAGTTTTAATTATTTAGTTATGAATTAATCTAGTTTCATGATTTATTAGCATTTTCAGAAAACCGAAAAAGAATTAGATCCTTTTCTCACTCAACCCATCCCCAGCCATAGTCACTGACAGCCGAGCCCCTTGGTCAGCGAACAGGGCTCCTGCACAAACCGTGGCTCAGGCACCGTTGATCGACGGTTTCCTTGTCGGTGACGGGACTTGCCCTGGCAGGCTCGCCTCACTCCCGCGCACACGACGACGCTATCGGTTGAACGACTACTGCACGACAGCATGTACTCCGGCAGCCATGGCGGCATGGTGGAGCTCTGGCATGGCAACGATAAACAACAACGCGACCTCTGGTGATGTGAAGACCACCGGCACACTCAGCACACACACACACGAACGTGCCCAAGGGGTTGGTTGAGCGCGTGCAAGCTCACAATGCACACGACCGTGGCCACGGCGGCTTAGCCGAGCAGAGCATGCCAGTGCAGTAGCACTCTAGTTATAAGGGCTTGGTAGTGACTAAACTGATGGCGGCATTAGCATGAGGGGCTCACCGTGACTTCAAAACGCTAGCTAGTGGAACCAGGGAGACGATGGAGCTAGGTCATCGACATCGGAGAGGAAGGTGGCGTCGTGGCTCACGGACATGGCGGTGTTCTGACTCGTTGGGACTTTGGCTACAAAAACAGTCAAGCATATGAGCAACAGGATGATGAGACGAAGCAGAAACGTGACAAGGTTGGAGCAAAGGTGCGCCATAAAGGGCTAGGCATGGTGAGGGAGTCACGGCGGTGCTCGGCATGATGCCAGGGAAGACAACGGCGCTAGGACGACTTCGGCGGCCTGAGCTAGCATGATCAGGTCGGGCAGATGCACAAGGGGATGGTTAACGTGGCTACAAGATGAATTATGGTGAGGCAGAGTGGTGGCAGTGAATTCAGCTAGTGAACTGGTAGCGCTCAATGATGGCGGGAAAAGGAGAAAGAGAGCTTGGTGGCCGGCTCGGTGACTTAAGGGCGTCGGGGTGGCTTCTAGGTGTCTATCTCCTGCTTGGGAAACACAAGGTGAAGCAGCTACGTGCTCGCATGAGGACAGATGGTGAAATGGTCGATGACGGTGATGAGCAGGCAGGCAGAGTGCTCCGACGACATTGTAGCTGCTTGATAGTGCTTCTTCTTCCCCCTTTTTCTGCCAATTTCAAATGGCAACTTGCTGAGCTCCAAAAACCAAAGTTGTTCATCATACTTTGATCTTCATCTATGGGGGTATGGCCCCTGGTATCCATAAGACAAGACATGGGTTGCACCATCAAAGGTGGCCCAGCCCACAAGATCAAGGCATGCACGGCGCTGCTAGGCATGCACCACAAGCTATTGTATAGTACCAAATAGGATACTTTCCTTGTAACCCTACCCCTCCAAAGTATATAAGAAGAGGCAGGGGTCCCCTACTCAACATCTCAATGCAATACATCATAACAGAGGATGTAGATATTACATCATACTAATGGCCGAACCTATCTAAATCTTGTGTCTTGGTGCTTGTATTACCATCTCGCTCACCTCTACGACAAATCTACCATCATGGGATACCCCTCGGTGGACTGCTGAGCATCTTTTGTCAATAGTTAGTGCACCAGGTAGGGGTGTGCACTTGATCCATGGTGAGCCAGATGGACCTCAAATCAATACCACATTCTCATCATCAATCTCATGGAGATCCATGCCGGTCCACGACGATGATTCATCGCTGACTACACCAGCCCCCGCAACAGCAGATCCAATCTCAGAACCACCTCCAAGGTCATCTTCACCAACAACTCACTACTTGCTAGGTGCTCACCGTCAATGCTGACCAGATAATGCCATACGCTGTCGATGAGACATTCTGTCTAAAGCTAAGTCATGCTTTAATATTCTTCTAAATATTCTCCGATCTTCGTATATGCCATAATGTTTCTCTAAGCTGTTTTCTCTATATTTGCTCTCCAAACGATTTTCTGCCCCCTTAAACAGTCATGTTGATGCTCGAATGCCTCTAGAGATGGCCCTATCTCTGGCTCCTCCCTACACGTGCTACGGGCTCCGCGCTCTGCGTTATGGGTGGTCGACAGCGGTTCCTTGGTGACACCTATTCCTCCTACATGTGCATGGGCTCCGCGCTCGACGTTATGGACTATGGGCTAGCTAGGGTTGGAGACTCAGCTACACACTAACTGGTCGGGTGGTTTATATTAAATATAAATACATCTTCGCTCCAACTGATCGTCGAGCTACATACGCTATTTTTTCTCCGGAGTTCATATATTTTTACATCATCTACTACCCGTTCTATATATTTGTATTACAGGATCACCATCCAGGTGATCAGATCACTTGGTGCTCGGACTTCTCCACCGATCAACTGGTCGGACCGCTAGGTTCATCGACTTCGTCGCCGACCAGTTGATCGGACTGTTCGTCGGTCGTTTCTACTCAATGCTCACTTCGCCATCGACCAGTCGACCAGACTATTCGTCACTCAGGCTTCATCGCCAGCTACGTCGGTTACTCCTCAGCCCTCGGATTCTTTGTGCTCAAGGACTAAGTGGGCACACTTCACCCCACTTCACCTTGCGGACATCATCAGCTATGTCGGGAACTCCTCACTGCTCGGACGTCGCCAGCTATGTCGGGAACTCCTTGGTGCTCGGACATCACCACCTACGTCGGGGACTCCTCGGTGCTCGGACATCGCCGGCTACGTCGAGGACTCCTCACTCCTCGGTACTCAGACATCGCCAGCGATGCCAGGGACTCCTCACTCCTCGGTGCTCGGACATTGCTAGTGACAATGGGGACTCCTCGCTCTTCGATGCTCGGGCATCACTAGCGACATCGGGGACTCCTCACTCCTCGGTGCTTGGACATCGCTAGCTACGCCGGGAACCCCTCGCCGCTCGGACGTTGCTAGCTACGCCAAGAACTCCTCGGTGCTCGGACATTGCCGCCTATGCCGGGGACTCCTTGGTGCTCGGACATCATCAGCTACGTTGGGGGCTCATCACTCCTCGGTACTTGGACATCGCCAGCGATGCCGAGGACTCCTCGCTCCTCAGACCTCGCCAGCTACATCGAGGACTCCTCGAGGCTTGGACCTCACTAGCTATGCTAGGGACTCCTTGGTGCTCGAATCTTGCTATGTCTGATTGGTGTGCTATCAAGCTGCTCCATGCTGTTTGGATCAGGGTGCTGATCTTGGGCGGCACATCTAGGGTCTTGATACGTGCATGTCAGATGATGTTGGCAAGCTTTCAAACTTTTTTCTTTGACCCTGCTACAAGATTCATTTTTCATCTTCTAGCAGGCTCGGGGACTAAGTGGGCACACTTCACCTTATGGTGAATGTGCGCTTTTCAATTCAGGGCTCCACTCATGGACTGTTTGCCTGCTCGGCTGGTCTTCTACCTTCTACTTTCTGACCCTGGCACCACGCGACTACGTCACCTACTATTAGGGTCGGGGCCTAGCTGTGGAGGTATGCCCCCCGGTATCTATAAGATAAGACATGGGCCGCACCAATAGAGGTGGCTCGGCGCACAAGATCAAGGCATGCACGACGCTGCTCGACATGCACCGCAAGATATTGTATAGTACCAAATAGGATACATTCCTTATAACCCTACCCCTCCAGAGTATATAAGGAGAGGCAAGGGTCCCCTAGCGGACAAGCTACACATGATCCATACATCTCATATTCAATACAATACACCAAAGACACCGGACGTAGGGTATTATGTCGCTCCTCGGTGCTCAGAACACAGGATGTAGGTATTACGTCATACTGATGGCCAAACCTGTCTAAATCTTGTGTCTGGTGCTTATATTACCATCTCACTCCTGATCTCGCTCACCTCTATGACAAATCTACCATCATGGGATACCCCTCGGTGGACTGCCGAGCATCTTTTGTCGACAGTTGGCGCGCTAGGTAGGGGTGTGCGCTTGATCCCACGGCGAGCTAGATGGACCTCAAATCAACAACGTATTCTCAACATCAATCTAATGGAGATCCATGTTGGTCCATGATGATGACTCATCACTGGCTACCCCAGCCCCTATGATAGTGGATCTGATCTCGGAGCCACCTCCAAGGTCGTCTTCACCAACAACTCACCGCTCGCCAGGTGCTTGTCGTCAATGCCGACCAGATAACGCCATACATCGCCGACCAGACTTTCTGTCTAAAACTAAGTCACGTTTTAATGTTATTCTAAATATTCTCCCATCTCCATATATCCCGCAATGTTTCTCCGAGCTATTTCTCCATATTTGCTCTCCAAACAATTTTCTGAACCCTCGAACAGTCATGTTGATGCTCGGACGCCTCTAGAGACGGCCCTGTCTCTAGCTCCTCCCTACACGTGCTACAAGGCTCCGCGCTCTGCGTTATGGGTGGTCGGCAGCGGTTCCTTGGTCATGCCTTTTCATTCTACACATGCATGGGCTCCGTGCTCGACGTTATGGACTATGGGCTAGATAGGGCTGGAGACTCAGCTACACACTAACTGGTCGGGCGATTTATATTAAATATAAATACATCTTCACACCAACTAATCGCCGAGCTGCATACGCTATTTCATCGCCATTGCTGATTCTTCTCTAGAGTTCATATATTTTTACATCATGTACTACCCGTTCTATATATTTGTATTGTAGGATCATTGTCCGGGTGATCGGATCACCTGGTGCTCGGACTTCTCCACCGATCAACTGGTCGGACCGCTAGGTTCATCGACTTCATCGCCGACTAGTTGATCGGACTGTTCGCTAGTCGCTTCTACTCAGTGCTCACTTCGCCACTGACCAGTTGACCAGACTGTTCGTCATTCATGTTTCATTGCCAGCTACATTGGTTACTCCTCGGCCCTCGGATTCTTCATTCTCGAGGACTAAGTGGGCACACTTCACCCTACTTCACCTTGCGGACATCGCCAGCGACGCCGGGGACTCCTTGCTCCTTAGTGCTCGAACATTGCCAGCGACACTGGGAACTCCTCGCTCATCGGTGCTCGGACATCGCCAGTGACGCTAGGAACACCTTGATGCTCGGACATCGCTAGGGACACTGGGGACTCCTTGGTGCTCAGACATCGCCAGCGACGCTGGGAACTCCTCGTTCCTCGGTGCTCGGACATCACCAGCGATGTTGGGGACTCCTCGCTCCTCGGTGCTCGGATATCCCCAGTGACACCGGAGACTCCTCGGTGCTCGGACATCGCCGCTCTTCGGTGTTCGGACATCGCCAGCGATGCCGGGGCCTCCTTGGTGCTCCCTTGGTGGTTGGATCTTGCTATGTCTCATTGGTGTGCTATCAAGCTGCTCCATGTTGTTCAGATCAGGGTGCTGATCTTGGGAAGCACGTCTAGGGTCTTGATACGCGCATGTCGGACGACGCCGACAAAGCTTTTAGACTTCTTTTTCTTTGACCCTGCTACAAGATTTATTCTTCATCTTTCAGCAGGCTCGGGGACTAAGTGGGCACACTTCACCTTGCGGTGAATGTGCGCTTTTCTCATCTCAAGGCTACGCCCGGGGACTGGCTTCCTACTCGGCTGGTCTTCTACTTTCTGACCCTGGCACCATGTGACTACGTCACCTACTATCAGGCTCAGGGACTAGCTATGAGGGTATGGTCCCTAGTACCCACAAGATAAGACATGGGTCGCACCATCAAAGGTGGCCTAGCCCACAAGATCAAGGCATGCACGGCGCTGCTAGGCGTGCACCGCAAGCTATTGTATAGTACCAAATAGGATACTTTCCTTGTAACCCTACCCCTCCAGAGTATATAAGGAGAGGCAGGGTTCCCCTACTCGACATCTCAATGCAATACATCAGAACATAGGATGTAGATATTATGTCATACTAACGGCCAAACCTGTCTAAATCTTGTGTCTTGGTGCTTGTATTACCATCTCGCTCCTGATCTCACTCACCTCTATGATAAATCTACCATCGTGGGATACCCTCGGTGGACTGCCGAGCATCTTTTGTCGACATCATCTTTCCTTTAAGCAAGAACACCTAATTCTAACTAGATTAGGAGATCAAGATCCATGAACATGGATGGATTGAAACAACAAACTCTGAACTTCAGATCTTCAGTTAGGGTATTGAAATTTTGTTAGCTTAGCTTTGTTTGTGAATTAATTGGTGATTAATTAGTGAGAAAACAAAAACACCATTGCAAAGTTCAAAGTTCAAACTTTGAAATGATATTATTGTTTGAGCAAGTTTATTCAAGAAATTCATTTTAATAATGCCCCAACTTTGAACTTAATGTTGGATTCCAGGACTTGGCCAAGTTTGACTAAGTGCTGGATTTCAAGTTTAAATTCAAATTTGGAGCTCAAATTTTAATAGGTTGGACTTGAATTCATACTCCATACTTGACACTAGTAAAAAGCACCAACTCTACACCTCAAAGTTTATTAGAGTATAACTTCAAGTATTTTGGTGAAATTCAAAAATAGAAGGTCACAAAGTACCTTAAAAGGAATTTTTGGTTTTAACTCAATAAATCACACATGCATTGCAAATGCTAGCTAATTAACATTGATTTTAGTGAATGCAAAGCTTTGTTAGCAACCATGAATGCTCAACATGCGTGATGATGACATGCTCAAGTTTTAAGTGATGCTTAACACCAGGGGTGTTACATTAGGTTATGCTGAGGCACGATAGGGTCTAGGTTATGAGGCATGTATCCTCAACTCCAATAGCTTGACTATTCTTGTTGTTGAGGCTATTTTAGAATTTATATAGCAAAATGTATATTCCAATAAGTGTGTTCTCTGACTTTGTAAAATATGGATTTGGCTATCCCTTGATTTTTGGTGGGCATATAAAACCAACCACGGGCGCTCGCTATCTGACTTTGTAAAATAGCAAGATTGTTGTGGACCTCTTCTTTTTTGAGCAGTTTTCTATTTTACCAAATAGCTAAACAATAGAATTTGGCTACTAATTTTAGTCAAGTTGTTTTGCTCTTATCCCATGTTTTGCTTTTTTTGTTTATAGGTTTGGGTTTTATGGGACCCACATGGTTATAGAAAAATGGTGGCCTTATCTTCCCGTTGTTTCTTCTGATGTCCTTTGTGTGCGTGTTCATCTCACGCCACAACCAAGAACTGCATGTCTTCTATTGTCCTTTGTGTGCGTGTTCATCTAGCGCCACAACCAAGAACTGTAGGCACACATGTGTAGTGAGAGGTGAGTGGCACATGGCGGCATGTGACAGGAGATTTTGTTCCCCACAGTGAGCGAGTTACATCCGCCTCCCACCTCCCCATCCAACCGAGCTAGTGTAAGTCATCCCTATCTAGCTGAGCCAACAACATGTTCTACCTCTAGCCTAGGCTTGTCTGCTGGCCATGCTGTGAGGGGTTGTTCCCATATCTGCCTAACTACCAAGGGTGTCATCCTCTTGACCAACCCAAGCTAGTTCTCACCAACACAAGGCCCTCAGGAGAGTGCCATCTGCACTTCCTTGTTAGAATCTTTGTAACAGTCGAGTTACACACATGTACCCAAAATCGAGCAAACTGTACAACATAATCATTATGCAACACAACTCACATTTTATAGCTGAAACATCATTGATGATAAATGAAATTACAACATAGTTTACTTTAGGAAGTTATCATCATTCTCAATTACTAACCCATATTACCTAAGTTCACTCTTATCACTCTAAAGACGTTAGAATAACACGTGGCTCATCTCGGGAACACCCGTCCCAAGGTCTGCTAGGCTTCAACTCTATTGAGCTTGGCCCAATAGTCATCTAACCGAAGCACCTGCAAAACAACTTAACAGCAGCGCCATGAATACATTTCATACTCGAAGGACTTAATTCCAACATATACATATTTGGTGGATGCAAAAGAGTTAATAGGCATTTGTACGTTTGCATAAAAGCATGGCGTTTGTTAAAGAATGACATGCACGTGATTCATATTTTATTTTATAACAATATATATAATAAGTTTCAAGTAACCCAGAGAGCACTATTAAGTGATCAACGTTATAATTCATGTCATCATCAAATTCATCACCAATGCTACATGGAGTCTAGAAGTAAGAATAACCCAAAGTTCCATCCCGAGGGACTTTAGGCTTTCAAATAAACTATGCAGAGGTGTACAACTGTACCCATAAGGACACCAAGGATGAACCTCCATACCTCGGGTCTGGTGGCAAAGATTGTCTCATGGTTCCAACCTTTCCTCAATGTGGCTCTCAAATCGATGAATAATTTGACCGGGCACCAGTGTAATGCCGTCACATCTACACCACGTCACCCCTCACGCCGAACCCGCCCGATAAGCATGTCATCACTAAGTAATCAGCTCATCGCCCCCATTTGCAACAAGTGGTCACTACTACAGATTGATTTATCACTGTCACCACTTTCACTGCCACTTGTGCTAGAAGCGATGATGTGATACTTGCACCATCAGTTGGAACAATAGCGAGGCCTCCTAGGACTGAAACTGGCAGTTCAGACTTCTACCATTGATGGGTTAATGATAGATGCGGTAGTGGTATTAGGGTTGCATTTCCTCCGTCGCATGAAAAGTCGGGCTAGCTGGGATACGCATTGTGCCCACTGGCCCTAAAGTAGCGTTTGGTCAACCGGTGGTAAATTTAGCGTGAGTGTTGAATTGCCTTAACACCATTACTTCGGCCACCTGAAGCCTAAGAGCCACGTACCCACTGCTCTATATATACTTCAAGACTGGTGCCCTCTAAAATGACCCCTCTTCTTCATCCATCACTCCCTTCTCTTCCAATCTACAAGGAAAATGTCGGACAACCCCATCAAGTTTCCAAGCAACCCGTTGTCCAGTGAGGACGATTTGCCTTCCCACCACTCCTCTGAGGAGAATGTCTCCTCCAATGATGGGATATCTGATTATAGTCCTTCATGGAGCTCCGAGAAGGAGGACCCAGAGGAGGAAGACGAGGTGGACGACGACAAGGACGACGTCGATGCCAAAGACGACGCCAACGACGACTCCGACTTTGACTTTGCCTTGCCTCCTCCCAAGCAAGCTAGATTAATTAGTTTATAGTTAGTATAAGTAGTTTTAATAGTTTAGGTTTGTTATTATGCTTCCGGACGAGTACAATCATATACTCGTCCAAATTGTATCTATATGTTAGATAATATAATCAATCAATGAAAAAAATTCTATTCACATAGATTTGATCTCTTCAATGCCACCTTTTTTATATGAAATGCAAAGCAAGTTCTTTCCAATAATACTTCCAAAATGCCAGTGCTCGGATTTGATCTCTTGATGAATGTTTTTTAATTTTTCTATATATTTGTGAATGAAAAGGGAAAAAACTATCATGTATGGTTGCGGTTGTTTCTAGGAGAATCTAAAAGTAGTTTAACCACTGACAATTGCCTTATTATAGCATTGGATTAGTGTGACAATGGTTGGCTTAATATGGACACTATTTAACTTATCCCGGGCCGTCCGTTCTTGCTGCCGATCAATCTGGACCATCCATTTGGCAACAAACCTAGAAGTGCCCGACCCATTCCCAACTCCCCTTGGGTCCTGTTGGTGCCTTGGCGGCGGTTTGACCAACTAAAAAACCCAATACAAACCATTAGTTCTCCCTACCTATGTTGCTTCATCTTCATTCTCCCCACCCGCTGCTTCATCTTCATTTTGACCCGTCACCTATACTTGCCCTGCCTCGAGCACCTTGCATTGTCATCGTGGACAACGCCCTGTGAAGGTTACATGGATTTAGTCACCCCCTATTTGCATTTGGTTCCACATGGTTTTGGGTTCGGTATCAGTTTTGTTCATATTAGGAATTTCTTCATTGCAACAGATGTCTTACTTCGGAATAAGCCATTTCAATATGAGCAACCTTGTGTTTTGGTGGCTAGGGGTGGCACTAGGACCCTAGATGATGTTGTTTGCTACTTGGGGATGAAGCATTCACCCGAACCAACTGTTGATTGTTGAAGCCATTGTTCATCACCTTCTCGGACCACAAAATTTGACAACAATCATTCAAGACCCTATTTGTGGAGAGATTTTTGTGCTTTGTAGGACTGGATAGGAAGTAGGCATACTTTATAGATACAATGTGTCCATGGATAGAGATGCTGTCATCTTTGCTACGGTACACTACCTCTAGCTTTTGGGACCACATCAACCAATTGAGTACCTTAACAACTGAAATCTTAGAATTTGTGAAACTTTTATGTTAATGAAGTTTATATGTATTGATGAAACCTCTAGATTAGTATGTATGAGTACTGCATAATCATTGAACTATTACTTTGGTTGAACTGTTAATTGAATCAGTTGGTCTTGACTGTGGTCCTCGTGTACACCTCTATGTAAGCACAGAGGATCCAAAATAGACCTTCTTCTATAGGCGAATAGTATCCTAAACCGATGGTGACACAACATTTCATCATGGCGGGAGTGTGAGGGTTTTCAAGGTCATTTTGGCGCCTTGGCGGGAGGCAAAAGCATAGATAAAAGACCTAGGCTGACCTATTCACTCAGAGTGTGCAACACTTTGAACCCTGACTGCTCCATGGCTGCATCTAGCTCCAACTCCTCCCGGTGGTCGGCACCATCCTAGGGCACCATCACGAGAAGAACACCAGCTTCTAGCAGAGGAGGCTACAATGGGAGGGGGCCACCCATCCTGTGCCATGTCAAGAACCACCCCTACACATACCAACCACCACTTTTGTGTCGCTGCGGCTTGAAGACGCCTCGGTGGATTTCGTGGAGTGATGGAAACCTAGGACGTCGGTACCACAGAAGCTACAGGGCAAATAATGTAACTTGATTTCTTTCTTGTTCATTCTATTTTTGCAATGCAAATGCTGAAATCCCGCTGTACTTATGGTAATTTGGTTTTTTTATAGCCCAACTTAGATTATGGGTTCTTTAAGTGGCATGATCCCCCATATGGAAAATTTCTGAGGACTTTGATTTTGGATTTACGTAACAAGATTTGGGAGCTGAAGGCGGAGGCCAATGTTACAACAAATGAAGAACATCTGTAGGAGGAGGAAGAGATTATGCCACATATTGAAGAAATGACCAGGGTTCCAACGAAGATGATGGATGATTTCATATCTTTGAGAAAGAAATGTGCTTCCTATTCTTGTTTGACCTATTTTGTACTTACCTTAGTTTTTGGTATGCTCATTGGCAAGTTGCTTAGTTCACCGTAGTAGATTCAAGTATCAATTTATGTATCAGACTGAAATATGTCACTTTTGTACAACTATTATTGAATTAAATGCAAGGTGATTAACTAGGTGTTCAATTTATTGAACTATAAATGATAGTAGATCCAAGTGTCAATTGATGTATTGGAGGCATCCTACTTCCCTGGACACTAGGCCCTGGTACAGGGTGATGAGGACATCGCCACGCTGGACACATCGACGCCATGGTCTTCCCCAAGTTGCAATTCGTTTCCAACTCAGCTGCCACGTCGTCCTCGGATTCAGCAGACACGTCGTCACTGTTTCGGTCATAACTTCCTCATACGCCATCGAAACGGGCCGTTCTTGGATGCGTTGGAAAGGGGACGACGACGCCGTCGTTTTGGATCTGGTCCCAGCTCCAGAAGGTCCGTGGATCATTCTGTGTGACCACGGCAAGGTGCTGCGTCACCTATTTGGGCCAACTTGGCCATGTATCGTGTCGGGCCTTAAGCCCAAGTTGTGGGCGCCCAACCCCTGGCCGTCCCCAACCCTAGGTCGAGTCTTAGACTATAAACACAGCCGCCGCCGCTGCTACACAATTGGGTTTTGTTTAGAGTTTAGTTTTCCATCGAGAAACTGAATCGTTCATTGTAACTGTGGTGACAAATCCTTTTGCAGTGATCTAGGGGCCCCGTTCTTGATCTCCTCCACTGTGTCGATTAGTCCTTTGGAACCGAGTTCTTGAACCCTCTATTGATATTCACGTCATTCATATTTGCAATTTCAGATTGCGTGTTTTACCTTCTTGCTTGTGCTCTTCGATTCGCTTGCAGGAAAAGCCTTCTTGGCGAGGTCAATCAAGTTGTGCTTGGTTGATAACCAACGGAGCAGTGGTGTAACGGTTGCAGGGTTCGAATCGTGTCTGATTTGAAGCCGGATCGCCAACGTCGAGATCTCCACAAATCGAACTTACCGACTACCTCTCGGAAGATCGGGCCTGTACACATCAAT
Source organism: Miscanthus floridulus (assembly GCF_019320115.1). Taxonomy (NCBI): domain Eukaryota; kingdom Viridiplantae; phylum Streptophyta; class Magnoliopsida; order Poales; family Poaceae; genus Miscanthus; species Miscanthus floridulus. Next base: position 31,829,792 of record NC_089590.1, on the reverse strand, counting down.
TGGTATCAGAGATTTCAGGTTTACCGCGAGGTATAATCTCGTTTGCCTTAGATTCATATTTGTTCATTACCTAGAGTCCACAAAAAGCCCAAAAATATTTCAATTTCCGCTGTCCTATCGCCCTTTGTGCCTTTGCAATTTCGTTTCAGATTCGTGTTGTTGAGTTTGTGTCCGTGGTCGAGTCTTGTTGCTGGTTTAGGATTGTGTTCGTGGTCGTAGTTCAATCGCCCGTTGCTGTGATTTTGTTTTCCGCCGCTATCCCATCCACCGTTCCCAAACAACAAGTCGAAGCCACCACATTACTCGACTTGCCCCGCTAGCCGCCTTGTGTAACTTCTCGCCGCCGCGCAAACCCTAGATAGGTTGCCAGCCGCTCTTATTTTGCCTGCATCGCAGCCCTCCTTACATCATCAGGCGAATACCTACTGCTGTGATCGGTGTTAGAGTTTAGGGACGCTTTGCCCTAACTGCCGCCGCCGTGTTGTGCCTCCCGGAAAACATACCTTGAGATACCTTCGGTAAAACAGGCATAACTTTTCGCTCGTTTATCAGAAAAATCTGAAATTTTTTGAGCAGCTTCTTGACACCATTTGGACCCGACCCAAACTCGGCTTCGCCCTGTTTGGTTTCGTCAAAATTGCCAAAAAAATTCGGGAAAATAAAGAAAAAAAATTGTCAAGGTTTTTGCACGCTTTTCAGAGAACGTGCTGAATTTCTGTAGACCACATCCCACCTCAGTTGTAGGTGCCAATTTTTGTGGTTGTATCTTTTGTGATCCTTGTTCAGAGAAAAGTATAAAAAAAATAGTAAAAAAAAAAAAGTTTGTTTCCTACTAGTGCCTTTTGGAAAAATCCGGGGAAAAATTCAGGAAAAGGCGAAATCCGGGCTATTTGCTTGTTCTGTGAGTTCTTTCGATCGTTCTTTGTTTTCACCTTGTTGCGCTACGTCTCGACATGTCTTAGCCAGCAACTGTGATTTGTACTTTGGATCCAGATTGAACAATCGCTACTCTGCACTCGTTAATTGCTAATCCTTGCTGTCATATTGTGTGCCTACCCATAGCTCCACATATTCTTCTGTCAGCACAGGTTCATCTTGCAACTGTTACCCACGCTCAACAACAGATTGCTTCGCCACTTTGGTTTTGCTCCTGTTTGGCGTTGGTAAGAATACAGGCAAGACGGTGGTAAGCCGCTTGTGATTTTGCATTCCACTTTCACCACCACCACTTGTTTCCTTTTAGTTGATAGGGATAATACTTTGGTGTTGTCTTTTTCTATCTTCTAACCATGGCAGGAACTCCGACGGACTTCAATGAGTGCGTGTCCAAGGGCGAGCTTGCAACGTTCATGACTGAACAACGCAATCTTATGACCGAGCTGACGCGCAACGTGAACAATCTGGTCACCCGCATTCAACAGCTTGAGCAACGCCCTCCACCTTATCGTGCTGATGATGAAGATGCTGGTGATGAAGATGCGTATGATGACGGTGGTGCCCGTCGCCGCCTCAACTTCAATCGTCGCGGTATGGGAGGTAATAATCATGGTAATAATGATCCTTTTGCTAAAATTAAATTTAGTCTACCTCCTTTTGCTGGTAATGTTGATCCAGAGGCATATTTAGATTGGGAGCTTGCTGTTCAACAAAAATTTGATTCTCATAATGTTCCTCCTGAGCATAGAGTTAGACTTGCTACTAGTGAGTTTACTAATTTTGCTTTGTTCTGGTGGAGTGATCTTTGCAATGCTAATAATGCTGCTGCTGTGCCTCAAACTTGGAATGTTTTAAAGCAACGTATGAAATCTCGTTTTGTTCCTCCTTATTACCAACGTGATTTACGTTTGAAACTACAAACTTTAAAACAAGGTGATAAAGGAGTAGAAGCATACTATCAAGAATTGATTATTGGTTTAGCACGTTGTGGTATAAATGAAGATGATGATGATGCTAGTGCTAGATTTTTTGGTGGTTTAAACCATGATATACAGAACATACTTGATTACAAAGAATGGCGCAATTTTTCCCAATTGTATCATCTTGCTATTAAGGCCGAACGAGAAGTACAGGGACGCAAACAACACCAGCCTTTCAGGACTAACAATGGGAGGAATTTTCAGCAGCGTTCCGAGCCGGAGACGCCCAAGCTTCCTGTTGCACCACAGCCATCTACACCTCCATTTTCTTCCGGGGTAAGTAAATTGTCTAATGTGCAGTTTCCACAGCTGAAGAAAGGTGGCACTCCGGGTGCTTCTACTAGCTCCTCCTCGTCCAGCTCTAAAATCATTTGCCACCGATGCAAAGGCATGGGACATGTCATGAAGGAATGCCCCAGTCGTCGCGCTTTCATTGCTACCGAGGATGGATATGTAAGTGCTAGTGATGTTGAAGATGATTTAGCCCTTGCTGCTAACATTGATGCAGATCCCATCGAGGGCGATCATGACAAGGAGGCCATCATCATTGACTCTGTGGCTGCTGCCGCGGACTACCCTAGCCTTCTTGTGCAGCGTGTGTTGAGTACACGTGTGGGTCATGAAGACGAGATGAAGATCCAACGCCACAATTTGTTCCACATGTATCTCATTGTGCAGGGTTGTCGTGTTCTCACTATCATTGATAGCGGGAGTTGCAACAACTTGGTGAGTTCAGATTTGGTTGACAAGCTTGGCTTGACCACACGACAACATTCGTATCCATATAAACTTCAATGGTTCAATAATAGTGGTAAGACTAAGGTAACTAAATCAGCACGCATTAGCTTTTTCACAGGCTCTTATCATGATACTGCTGATTTTGATGTTGTTCCTATGCAAGCTTGTTCCATTTTGTTAGGTCGCCCATGGGAATTTGATAATGATGCCTTACACCATGGTAGAACTAATACATACACTATCATACATAAGGGCAAGAAAATTACATTGCTGCCTTTGTCTCCTTCGGATATTATTAAACATGCTAATGAGATCAAAAATAAACCTCCAACAGACATTGCTAAAAATAATGGGATTAAGTTAAAAGGAGGTGCTTTTCTTGCTACAACTCCTGCTACTGCTGAGTTATGTGATAATCCTGATGCACCATGTTATACTATGTTTTGTCAACCTTTTATGTCTGGTGCATTGCCTGCTGTCACTAACCTTTTGCAGGAGTTCGCTGATGATGGGATGGAGTCGAGGACGACTCCAATTTTACAAGGAGGGGATGATGAGGACATCGCCAAGATGGAGTCGAGGACGACTCCAATTCAAGAAGGGGAGGATGATGAGGACATCGCCACGCTGGACACATCGACGCCATGGTCTTCCCCAAGTTGCAATTCGTTTCCAACTCAGCTGCCACGTCGTCCTCGGATTCAGCAGACACGTCGTCACTGTTTCGGTCATAACTTCCTCATACGACATCGAAACGGGCCGTTCTTGGATGCGTTGGAAAGGGGACGACGACGCCGTCGTTTTGGATCTGGTCCCAGCTCCAGAAGGTCCGTGGATCATTCTGTGTGACCACGGCAAGGTGCTGCGTCACCTATTTGGGCCAACTTGGCCATGTATCGTGTCGGGCCTTAAGCCCAAGTTGTGGGCGCCCAACCCCTGGCCGTCCCCAACCCTAGGTCGAGTCTTAGACTATAAACACAGCCGCTGCCGCTGCTACACAATTGGGTTTTGTTTAGAGTTTAGTTTTCCATCGAGAAACTGAATCGTTCATTGTAACTGTGGTGACAAATCCTTTTGCAGTGATCCAGGGGCCCCGTTCTTGATCTCCTCCACTGTGTCGATTAGTCCTTTGGAACCGAGTTCTTGAACCCTCTATTGATATTCACGTCATTCATATTTGCAATTTCAGATTGCGTGTTTTACCTTCTTGCTTGTGCTCTTCGATTCGCTTGCAGGAAAAGCCTTCTTGGCGAGGTCAATCAAGTTGTGCTTGGTTGATAACCAACGGAGCAGTGGTGTAACGGTTGCAGGGTTCGAATCGTGTCTGATTTGAAGCCGGATCGCCAACGTCGAGATCTCCACAAATCGAACTTACCGACTACCTCTCGGAAGATCGGGCCTGTACACATCACAGGGGCAACCAATTTATTGAACTGTATATACACTCTCCTATGGTCCTACCATACCTTTCTCCAATCCATTCCCCACTCTGCTCCCTTGCTCTGCTTCACCCTGCTAGTGTCGGACAAAAGGCAGCCTCTTGCGTGCTCACTGCTCCTTCACCTCCAACCTTGCCGATGCACAAATCTTCAGCACGTCGTCCCTGCTTCTCCGCTCCATCCAGATCTAAGGTAACTACACTAGATCTGCTCCTTATTGATGGTAGTTAACCTTCATCATAAACCATCAATATACCTTTCATAAATAACTAAAATGAATCACCAACATAGACTTAGGGATTTAAACTGATAATTTTCACGAGTTTTGGTGAATCTGTGTTGTCAGTAGGATTTAATCAAAAAACCGTCGAGGACCTATTCGTCAAAGGAAATCACATTTATCCGTGATGGTATCTACATGGGAAGACTCTAGAAGGCGAATCATCGAAGCAGACCCTAAGCCAACAACATGTGGGGCTGGCTGGCCCCACCTATAGGCCTATCGGCCTGTGGGCCCCTCCTATCAGCCTCCCATTGCTACGTCGGTTCTCCACCACCTTAGGGTTTGCACATATGCCATCCTTTTAAGTTGGTTTGATCTGAGGGTCTAGGATGCTTGAAGGCCCCTATATATACCTGCCTATACCCCCCTCCTCTAAGGCATGAGGCATATGATCTTGAGAGCCTAAAGGCCAGAAACCCTAATTCATATTTCCACCAGGATTAGAGCTAGCAATCAAGAGAAGATTAGTCCTCAATAGGATCTAGTCTTGTATTAGAAATAGAGAGGTATAGTGAGAGGGAAGAGTTTGGAGGAAGTGCTGGCCTCTCGGTGCTCTCTCTATGACTTGTACCCTAGCGGAATCAAGTTCTTCTTGAGCTTGCTTTTGAGATTCTCTGGTAATCAACTTCTAATTCAAGTAAGCATCTTGTTCATATTGTTCTTCAGGTTTGTGACTCTCTTTTGAGTACTTTAATCCTTGTAGCTCCTGAGTTAAAGTAGTATTCATAGTGTAAGCGTGGTGCTTAGACTCAGTTACTCATGGATGTACTGTACTTTCCAGATCGGTGGTAGCTCATGAGGGTGACTCTTATAGCCTCATTGAATCCTTTGTAGTCCACCTCCCGTTTGTAGGCCTAGCAGGACCTTGTTACTATAGGGAACATACTCTGTCTGTGTTTTCTTTAGTAATATCCCTAGAATTGAACAATAGAAGACAAAGCTTACCGAAGTTAGAACTATAAGACCTTAGTGATCTCCTTTATACTCCTGTTATCTAGCCTTGATTATGAAGTTGGGTTAAGTTAGATTTGGTTATTCTCACACACATTTCCTCGAGTTCGATATAAAACTAGGATACTCTCGGTGAAGTGCTACATCGGTATAATATCCATGCGCTTGCGGATTATTCTGTGTGCATTAATTTATACCAACAAGTATTTCGGACGTGGTTGCTGGGGAAATGGTTACTGAGTTAACTTCGAACCTAGCTTAACCTTGTATCCTTATTCTTTTATCTTTTATCTTTTACCATGGATCTAGCATCCACCCCTATCCATCAATACGCCGCACCTATGAGCGTAGGCCAAGAGCCACTAGAATCTTCAAAACCTATCCTTACACCTAGCTGTGAGCTATGTCCGTGTTTAATCAACATGGTCCAGGATCAATCCTTTTCGAGCAAAGATGATGAAAATCCTTATTCCTATCTAAATGAGTTTGAGCAAACCTGTGCATGCTTATGCATTGTGGGCATGTTAGACAAAACCTTATGATGGAAGCTTTTTCCTTTCTCTTTGATGGGAAGAGCAAAACATTGGTACAAGCTCACCATAGGGAGTAGACAAGTATTCTAGCTTTTGCTTGCATTTCTTTCCCATCTCTAGAGTAGTCACCTTCATTTAGAGGTTCTATCTTTTAAACAAGAAGAAAAAGAATCTCTAGGCATGGCATGGGAACACTTTAATGCTCTCATTAATACTGGCCCTGACCTTGCCATTCAAGACCTTATTATTCTTTAGCACTTTTATATGGGTCTTGATAGGAAAACCTCAAAGCATCTTGATACGGCCTCAGGAGGCTCTTTCTTACATGTCTCCGCTAATTCAGGGAGAAGCATTCTTACTAAAATCCTAGAGAACACCCTTGAAGAAGTAGAAAAGAAGGAATTAGAGGAGGAATTCTAGATAGCTGAACTAGAATCATTGCCTAACCCATCACTAACTTCAGCTATTCCAAATCCTAAACCACCGAAAAAGGAGGAAACTCTAATTTTAGATTTTATGCTTGAATTCAAGGATGAACTTTTTGATGAATACAGAGATACCTTGAATTATCATACCATGAGGAGACCCCAGAAGCCTTAGAAATCATCATCCCTTGAAGAAATCCCTGACCCTTCTGAGGAAGCTTTCCTTAAAAAGACTATGAAAGAGCTAGTGTCTATTATAAGCAATGAATGGTTAGAAGAATCAGAGCTTTCCTCTGATGTGATTCGTCTAGATTCACCTTCTATATCTATTCATTGCCAAATTAACAAAGCTCCTTTTGATGCTCTTTATAATCTAGTTGTGGGTGTTAATATCATGTCTGCATCCTTTGCTCATGATTTATTAAAAGACATGCCATTAACCCCAACAACAAAGTTATTGAAAACTCTTTCAGGACACATTCTCCCAAGTTTGGGAATTTTGTATGTTCTCCCTATCTAGGTACAACGAACCATGGATCATTTGAGCTTTTATGTCTTTGATATCATGGAGTTTGACCTATTGATAGGACAACCAATTGAAAGACTTATCTAAGAAGGACAAACGGGGAAGTTGAAAATAAGTATAAAAAAACTTTAAACTTTCTATACCCATTACCCATTCTCTGAATGCTGAGACTGAGCTAATTCCAAAGGAAGACCCAATGGAAGAGGTTAAGGTTGCATCTCTTGATGACTTGATCGAACCCAACCTTGAAGATGATGCCCAATTCTTCATCGAAGAAGAAGAAGAAAATCCTACAGAGCCTGAACCTCTAGATGAAAAACTGGAACCACCTAAGCCCGCCATTGAGCTTAAACCCCTACCTTCTAGTCTTAGATATGCTTTTCTCAATAATGATCAGGATTCTCCTATGATCATAAGTGATAAACTCTCTCAGGAAGAATCCCTCCGCTTGCTAACTGTCCTAGAAAAGCATCGCTCTACTTTTGGCTACTCGCTCCAAGACCTTAAGGGAATTAGCCCTACTCTTTACACCCATCGCATCCCTACAGATCTTGACTCTATATCTTCTAGGGAGCCAGAATGTAGACTTAATAATGCGATGAGAGAGGTTGTTAAGAAAGAGGTTTTGAAACTCCTACACGCCAGGATCATCTATCCCATTCTGTATAGTGAGTGGGTAAGCCCTGTTCAGGTTTGTGCCTAAAAAGGGAGGCATGATTGTTGTTAAAAATGAAAAGAATGAACTAATCCCCCAAAGAACCATCATTAGATGGCGGCTGTGTATTGACTACCAAAAACTTAACAAGGCAACAAACAAAGATCATTTTCCATTGCCCTTCATTGATGAAATATTGGAGCGACTGGCAAATCACTCTTTCTTCTGTTTCCTTGATGGGTATTCAGGTTATCACCAGATACCGATCCATCCAGATGACCAAAGCAAAACCACTTTTACATGTCCATATGGAACTTATGCTTATCGTAGAATGTCTTTTGGACTATGTAATGCTCTAGCTTCTTTTCAAAGAAGCATGATGTCTATATTTTCTGATATGATTGAAGAAGTCATGGAAGTTTTCATGGATGATTTTTCTGTTTATGGAAAACTTTTGATGATTGTCTTGAAAATTTAGATAAGGTTTTGCAAAGATGTGAAGAAAAGCACTTAGTCCTTAATTAGGAAAAATTTCATTTCATGGATAGGGAAGGCATAGTGCTTGGACACTTGGTGTTCGAACGAGGGATTGAGGTAGATAAGGCTAAAATTGAAGTAATTGAACAATTATCTCCTCCGTAAATATCAGAGGGATCCACAGTTTTCTTGGTCATGCGGGGTTTTACCACCACTTTATAAAAGATTTTTCACATATTGCTAGACCTCTTACAAATCTTTTGGCCAAGGATGTTCCCTTTGAATTTGATGATGCATGCTTAAAATCTTTCAAAATTATGAAGAAAACACTCATCTCTTCACCAATCATTCAACCCCCTGATTGGTCGCTACCTTTTGAAATTATATGTGATGCTAATGATTATGCTATGGGGGCAGTTTTGGGACAAACAAAAGATAAGAAGCATCATGCAATTGCTTATGCTAGCAAAACTCTGACAGGACCTCAACTTAATTATGCAACAATTGAAAAAGAACTCTTAGCAATTGTTTTTGCTATTGACAAGTTTAGATCTTACTTAGTAGGAGCTAAGGTGATTGTTTATACTGATCATGGTGCTTTAAAATACCTGCTCACTAAGAAAGATGCTAAACCATGACTTATAAGATGGATTTTGCTACTCTAAGAATTTGATTTAGAAATAAAAGATAAAAAGGGTGTAGAAAATTCTGTTGCTGATCATTGTCTAGAATGTAGTTTGAAAATCCATAGGAATTGCCCATCAACAATTCGCTTCAGGATGACATGCTCTTCAAGATCACAAAATCCAACCCCTGGTACACAAATATTGTCAATTTTATGGTTGTAGGTTATGTACCACCAGGGGAGAACAAAAGGAAACTCATCTACAAAAGTCGCCTCCACATATGGGATGAGTTGTACCTCTTCAGAGTCTGCTCTGATGGCCTACTCAGAAGATGTGTACCGATAGAAGAAGGCATCAAGATCATAGAACAATGCCACTCATCACCATATGGAGGATATTATGGCGCATTTTGCACTCATTCAAAGATTTGGCAAAGTGGATTCTTCTGGCCAACCATGTATGAAGATACGAAGGACTTCATCCGGAGGTGTGGAGCATGTCAGAGGCATGGGAATATCAATTCAAGAGATGCCATGCCACTCACCAACAACCTCATGTATGAAGATACAAAGGACTTCATCCAAAGGTGTGGAGCTTGTCAGAGGCACGGGAATATCAATTCAAGAGATGCCATGCCACTCACCATCAACCTCTAGATCGAGCTCTTCGATGTCTGGGGAATTGACTACATGGGACCATTTCCAAAGTGAAAGAACTATGAATATATCTTGGTGGTAGTTGACTATGTCTCCAAGTGGGTTGAAGCCATGCCATGCAGAGCTGCTGATGCAAAGAACTCCAAGAAGATGTTTGAAGAGATAATATTTCCATGATTTGGAGTTCCAAGGATGATGATTAGTGATGGAGTCACTCACTTCACTAACAAGAACTTTCACAATTACTTGTTAAGACATGGGATCCATCACAACATCGCTACTCCATACTACCCTTAGACAAGTGGCCAAGCAGAAACATCAAACAAATAAATCAAGAATATTCTACAGAAGACGATCAACGAGATGGGGACTGCATGGAAGGATAGACTACCCGATGCATTATGAGCTTACAGAACAGCCTATAAAACACCACTTGGGATATCACCATATCAAATCATCCATGGGAAGACCTATCATCTACCTGTTGAGTTGGAATTCAAGGCACACTAGGCCATAAAGCGATGGAACATGGACTTTGAAGCTACAGGAACCAAGAGGAAGATATAACTCTCTGAGCTCAATGAATGGAGTGAAAAAGCATATCACAACGCCAAGATATACAAGGAGAGAACAAAGAGATGGCATGATAAGAGGATCAAGATGGAGTTCACCCTAGGAGATAAGGTATTATTTTTTAATTCCAAGGTTAAACTATTTGGGCATGGAAAACTTCGAAGTAAATGGGAAGGACCATTCCAGGTTATAAGCACCTCGTCACATGGAGCGGTAACACTTCAAAATGATGAAGGTACGTTATTCGAGGTAAATGGCCATCGTCTCAAGGTCTTTCTAGAACCTAAAAAACCACCTGAGGATTTGGATGAGGTAGATTTTCTTATTTTTTTCCATAGATTTACACCACTACCCTCCTCTTTACGTTTCATAACACGAGAATATCTTTTTTCAGGATTAGTTAGGCATTAGAAACCACCGTGAGAAAACCCCCACAAGGAGATGACATGTGGGGCCGGCTAGCCCCACCTCTTGGCTGGCCGGCCCACCTATCTGTCCCCTCGCCTTTGGTCAATTCTCTCATGTATTCTAGAACCTTCCCCTCTGCTATCCCACAATTTTCCATCGCATTTGTTTTTCCTTCATTATGAAACCCTATAGGATAAGATCTTGACCCCTACTGCAAGTTCCCCCCCCTATATAACTGAGCCCCTGCCTGCCTCCATAGCCATTCCATCAAAGCCTTTCACCTCCAGCAGCACCAAAGCTCTCCATCTCCCTAGTTCCAATGGCCGGTACAGAGATCATCACCTACGGAGTTGAAGAAGCCATACCGCTAAGCATCATCCCACTATGAGAAGTAGCTCCTGTTCCCTCCAACCAATCCTACTTCACCCAAGCCATTTGTCGTCCGGTGATCGCTCCATGGCCGCCACATCTACTTCTTCAAGACAAGCCATGCCAGCCAGAGGCGCCGAAGATCAAGGTCCCAAAGGAGATCAACCTCCTTCCTCCAAGGGCAAACAAGATGCTGTTCGGGGTAAAGACTAATAAGTTTAGAGACATCACATTTGCTAAATACAAGTTGGTCATGCCTCGCTTGACCATAGATGGTGTTCGTGCTGCTCCTGAGCAAATCAAGGTCATGCCGTCGAAGGAGAAGAAGAAGAGGGTGCCACCCTCTATCCTAGAGAATGACGAGAAGCACCAATGGTCGACCGTTGCCATGCTGCATGACAAGATCAAAACCCTCATCGACTATACCCACGCTCTACAGTTTAGGATAGATAAGTAGCATGTTTATTGCAAGAACCTAGAATATGAGGTTGCTATCTTAAGTTGCTATGTTGTCAACAAGGAGAAGTACAAGAGCTAAGAGTTAGATTGTGGATCATTAGGGTATGTTTAGGTCAATGTTTAGGTCATTTTGTTAGCTTAGTTGCTAGAGTGGTTGAAAGTTTGTGCTAGCTAGTTTGTGGTTAGGTTTGATTGTGTAATAAAGTGCCCTATGAAATTAATGGAATCTTGTTATTATTACCTGCTCTCTATTTTGTATATGTGTTTGTCTCCACATGTTGTGCATAAAGGTAAATAGGAAACAAGTGTGGGGGAAGCACACCGCGATAATAGAACAAAATCCGACCATGAAAATCACGAAATTTGGGAAGCAATGGACCGAATACTACATTGACCAAAGATGGACCCAATTGGGCTCTAGAGCAGGCCGCTCGGCCTCCTACATGGCTGGCAGGCCCATCACAGTGCTGCCTCGCCTCGTGCTTTGTCCATGATCGGGTTTGTGGCCCGTATGATCTATTTTCACATATGTCACTTTCTGTTTCAAACCAAATTGAAAATCCTTTAATAAACAACTTTAAAACATGAGGAAAGATTATTTCAGTCATGACTAAAGGATAGACTCACATAACACTCTTCCTGGAAGTTTTACTACTGTTGGGAACTTATTATTAGGGACCCCATGTTACTTAAGTTGTTGTGGAATGAGATATAGTAGAATAATGAGAAGTTGATTCTTGATGTCTCGTTATTAGAGAATTTAATTTCTAAAAGTTAAAAGAATAGCTACATCTCTCCTTTGTGGTAAAGCAATGTCCCACCAGAGCCATACATAATATATAGACTAGGAAAACCATCTACATCTACTACTTGTCATTGTATTGAATTTGGTCAAACCTTGTGACCCTTGTTGAGAAATTTATCATACTCCCAAGATCAAGATCACATACACTCCACATATATCTATTGCTCTTACACTAGGTGTACACAACAACAAGTTTTTCATCCACCCAAAAAATGTTCTACTCTTACATCGGGAATAGACACAAAAATAAGTTTATTAGGATAAATGCTCCAAGTTCTTGTAAATGTTTCTCTTAAAAAGTTTCAATTACAGAAGAAGAGGCATGGTCTATGCAAAAGTTATTCATGAAAGAAAGAAAAAGTAGTGGAAAAAATGGACAAGTGTCCAAGATGTTTTTAAAATAAGGGGTACTCCGATGCCTGCTATATAAAAAAGAGACATGAATAAGATAGCCTATGACTTCTTGCAAAAATATTTTCAAGTTTCAAACAAGAGAGACATGTTTCAATGAGCATAGTAGAATTAGGTTAGCCACCATATATATATCCATACACATGCACATCTTGATCTAAGAGTATGACATTTTTCTCCTTAGATCCTTGTTTTGACTTTTGTTGGCGATGCTTAACTCACATTTCTACCACCAACATTTAAACAAAATAAAATAAATATGAATGCCAAAACTTAGAACTAGGGTTTACATCTCACATTTTCCATGAGTTTTGGTATATACGTGTTTTGCAGGACAATATGTGAAAATACACTAAAATGCGCAATCAAGAAGGCGCATTCAAGCAAAACAGAAGCAAAGCCCAACCAAACCTCAGAACTAGGCCATAATACAAGCGTGGGAGTCCTCTAGGCCTAGCCAACAACCCACCAGAGCAAGGTGGTGGTGAGTAGTCTGGCCTAGGGTGCGGGCGGACCCATGGTGCAGCGCATCACCCCTAGCTCTGCTCAGCCCCACCTTGCACAGGCGGTGCATTCAATGCAGGGGAGGCGGTTGCATGTGGTACTTACCTAAAATACATGAGCAACCGACCATCTCCAAGATATAAAAGGAGCCCCCTCCTCACATTCAAGGGAGATCATACACATTTGGAGAAGAAGAAGGGATACACTCATTCCATTAGCTTCTAGCTAGACTAGTTAGGGAGTGAGAGAGGGAAGGAGTTAGAGGAATAGTGGAGTAGTGGTGCCCTCTACCTTCTATACTCGGCGAGCCTTGTACCTTGGGTGGATGGAGTGCTAGACTTGTCGGCCCCCTCTACACTTGTACCTCTATGTTCATCTTACTACTTGGAGTAAGAAGTTCGTGTTCATCTTTTGGTTTTGATTCTTTAAGTAAAAGTTATCATTATTACTACTTACTTGTGGGTTCATCCTTCGTCCTCGTGATGGGTGCTCTAGTAGAGGACTCCTGATAAAGACGGAAGTTTCCTGGCCAACACTAGAGTAGTAGCGGTCAGCATACACATGGTGTCTAAGCTACACGTTACCTTCATTTGCCTCGTATCCCATGGTTGAGGGGTAGGCGGTAGGTGGTGATAGCCTTGTCTGTCCTTTGTAATCCCCCATGTTTGGATATGGCATGGAGCTATAGGCCGACATCGACTGGCAAACTAGTTGCAATCCAGTGCCCAAAGTGAGTCTATAGTAGCAAATTTATCTTCACTTAAGGTTTCTACCCTTAAAAGAACCTCACTACCCAAGTTATCCTTCATCTTGTTCACCTAGGTAAACTAGCTAAGAGACTACTTACACTACCGTTCCTTTGGGAAAATACGATACCTTGAATACTTCTAGGTGAAGTGCTACTATGGTACTTCTGTGCACTTGCGGACTTTTCTGCTTACGCTAAGAAGCACCAACAAGCATTTATGGCACCGTTGCCAAGGAATGGTTGTCATTTTAGTCTCTAAACCTAGTTTGCCCGTGTATCCTTTATTTTTACCTTTCTTTTCTTTTTACTCTTTACCAATGGAGCAATCTACCATTCAAAACCTTTCTACTCCCAAGGGTAAGTTTGTTGAACCACCACAATCCTTGAAGCCAATCATGGCTTCAAGTTATGAGCTCCGCCCTATCTTTATAGCCATGGTCCAGGAACAAGCCTTCTTGGGGTTGGATTACGAAAACCCCTACCATCACTTAAGAGAGTTTGAGCAGCTCTATGCTTGCCTAACCATTTTAGGTATGTCACAAGAAACACTTCGGTGGAAGTTGTTTCCTTTGTCACTTGATGAGAGGGCAAAACAATGGTACACCCACAATGTAGGGAAGGTAGCTGGTGATTGGGAAGAATTAAGGAACAGATTCTATCTAGCATTCTACCCTATATCCTAAATCACTGCCCTACGACAAGAGATACTCAACTTCCAACAAAGAGAGAAGGAAACTATAGGTGCAGCTTGGGACAAATTCTCAATTTTAACAAGATTTAGCCTAGACTTGTCTATACCCAACCATGTGCTTTTATAACATTTTTGGTTAGGGCTTAGCAAGGAATCTACCCTACAGCTCGATATAGCTGCCGGAGGTTCATTTACCCATAAAACCACAGCAGAAGGAAAAGCTCTCCTAGACCGCATTCTAGAGAACACTCCCACATGAGAACCCTTCCATGTAGAACCCGAGCTGAACCATGAGGAAGTCTCTTCGGCTGAGGCCGAACCCACAACATCCCTAAAGAGACCCTTGCCTGAATCGGAAGATTTAGGGGAAGGTTTCCAACCTTCGGACCTTCTGTATTTTGAGGATGATTTGTTTAAAGAATTCGGAAACACCTCAAAGTACTCATGCCAAAAGAGGCCACTAGTTCCTATCACTCCTCTTGAACCCTTAGATGAAGAATTTCTTAGGGAATCCATAAAGGAGTTGACTGCTATCTTAAGCAGAGAATGGGCAGACGAGGTGGAATCTTCTTCTGAAGAAATTCAGATTCATACTCCCTCTTTAACCATTCATTACAAAGTTCAAGGAACTTGGGTGGATGTGCTGTATAACCCATCTATTGATTTTGCATCTACTTATCTAGGTAAAAAATCCCTGGCTCCAACAGTCAAGTCCTTTAGGTCTAGTCCAAGAACTAGCCTAAAAGGGCTTGGGGTTCTCCACGATACGACTCTACATCATAGGGATATCGAGGTAGCCCTTGATTTTCATGTCTTCAAAATCTAGGAATTTGACATCTTGATAGGGCATCCCTTACAGAAACTTATCGTGGAGCCTTCTTCATCAAGGGCATTGGATGTAAAGTTGGGGAGAGACACTTTTACCATTCCTATAACTCGAGCTAAAAACTTAGTGGTAGAATCTCTCCCCCATCCTGACCTGCCCAAGGAAGTCATGTCGGTTTTACCCTTTTATTCCCTCGAGTTATCCTTAGAAAAGGATGCAAAACTCTTCATAGAAGAAGAGGATGACTTAGGAGAAATCATAGATCTTCCTCAAGAGGAAGCACCGGCATGACCTCCGGTTGAGCTAAAACCCCTACATGCTAGCTTACGCTATGCCTTCCTAAATAGCGACAAAGAAACTCCTGTAATCATTAGCGATAAGCTTTCTAATGAGGAGACATCCAAACTCATCGCCATTTTAGAGAAACATAGGTCAGTCTTCGGGTATTCCTTGCAAGATCTTAAGGGGATTAGCCCAACTCTCTGTACCCATCGCATTCTGAAAGATCCATCGAGTACACCATCTCGAGAGCCTCAGCGTAGGCTCAATAATGCGATGCGGGAAGTCATGAAGAAGGATGTCCTCAAACTTCTTCATGTCAGGATTATTTATCCCATACCACATAGTGACTGGGTTAGTCCTGTGCAAGTGGTTCTAAAGAAAGGAGGAATGACAATCGTTGAAAACAATAAAAATGAGTTAATTCCACAATGTACCATCGTGCGGTGGAGAATGTGCATTGATTACCGGAAACTCAACGCAGCAACAAAGAAAGACCACTTCCCACAGCCTTTCATTGATGAAATGTTAGAGCAATTGGAGAAGCATTCTTTCTTCTATTTCCTCAATGGTACTCAGGATATCATCATATTCCCATCCACCCTGATGCCTGCGCCATTCCAATGTTGCATGATGTCTATTTTCTCAGACATGATAGAAGAAATCATGAAAGTGTTCATGGACAACTTTTTAATCTATGGCAAAACCTCTAAACACTATCTGGAGAATCTAGACAAAGTCTTACAGAGATGCCAAGAAAAGGACCTAGTACTTAACAGGGGAAAGTGCCACTTTATGGTCCATGAAGGCATCGTTCTTGGGCACCTTGTGTCCGAGAGGGGGATCAAGGTAGAGAAGGCCAAGATAGAAGTCATTGAGTAACTACCACCCCCCGTGAACATAAAAGGGATCTGTAGCTTCCTAGGTCACGCATGGTTCTATAGGCGGTTTATCAAAGAATTTTCATAAATCGCTAGACACCTCATGAACCTGTTAGCTAAGGATGCACCTTTTGAGTTCATAGATGAGTGCTTAACTGCTTTCCACACTCTCAATAAAGCACTCATCTCAGTGCCAATCATCCAACCACCCAATTGGTCGCTACCATTCGAGATCATATGTGATGCTAGTGACTATGCTGTTGGTGCGGTCCTTGGCCAAACCAAAGATAAGAAGCATCATGCAATTGCGTACACTAGCAAAACGCTGATAGGAGCACAACTTAACTACGCTACCATAGAAAAAGAGCTCTTAGCAGTCGTTTTTGCTATCGACAAGTTTAGGTCCTACTTAGTGGGTGCAAAAGTTATCATTTATACTAATCATGCATCACTAAAATATTTACTAAGAAAGACGCTAAACCTAGATTAATAAGATGGATTCTCTTACTCCAAGAACTTGACCATGAAATAAAAGATAAAAAGAAAGTAGAGAATACTGTTGTAGATCATTTGTCACATATGCAAGCTTCTAACATGTAGGAACTACCAATAACAACTTCCTACGCGATGACATGCTACTCAAGGTGATGGACTCCAACCCATGGTATGCAAACATCGCAATTTACATGGTTTCAGGCTATGTACCACCGAGCAAAAATAGGAGAAAATTGCTAGTCGAGAGCCGATGTCACCTTTGGGATGACCCATATCTGTATCGTGTGTGTTCGGATGGCCTACCGAGGAGGTGCGTGCCAACAGTAGAGGGTCTACAAATCATTGAAAGATGCCATGCAGCATGGTACGGAGGCCATTATGGAGTATTTCGCACACAAGCCAAAATCTGGCAGTGTGGATTTTTCTGGCCAACGATGTATGAGGACACCAAGGAGTTCATCCAAAGGTGTCAGAAGTGCCAATTCCAAGAAAGCATCAATGTTCGCAATGCAATGCCCCTACACTACAACCTTTGAGTAGAAATATTTTATGTGTGGGGCATTGACTTCATGGGGCCATTCCAAAAGTCACAAGATTGCGAGTACATCCTCACTGCTGTTGACTACGTATCAAAATGGGTGGAAGCACTATCTTGCTAAGCTATTGATGCCAGGCATGCAAGGAAAATGTTTCATGAAGTGATCTTCCCTCGCTTTGGAACACCAAGGATGGTGATAAGCGATGGGGATCTCACTTCATAGACAAGACATTTAGAGCATTCATGAGAGAGTTAGGAGCTAAGCACAATATTGCCACTCTATACCATCCTCAAACCGACAGTCAGACTGAGACTTCAAATAAACAAATCAAAAACATCTTACAGAAAACGGTCAATGAGATGGGGAAAGGTTGGAAGAACAAGCTTCCTAATGAGCTCTGGGCACATAGGATAGCATACAAAACCTCCATCGGCATGTCACCATATCAGTTAGTTTAAGGAAAAAATTGCCACTTGCCTATTGAGCTTGAGCATCGAGCTCATTGGGCAATCAAAAGCTAGAATATGGATGTGAAACTAGCTAGCAGAAATAGACAAAAACAAATAGCTAAGCTAGAAGAATGGAGAGTGAAAGCTCTAGTTTGGTTTTGGTGAATAGATGAAACCCTAAGTGCTAACCTAGTTTATCAAAGTGATTATGAGATAGGTAGCACTACTCCAAGTGGTGAAGCAAATGAAGATCATGACATGATGGCATGGTGATGATAAAATGTTTGGACATGGAAAAGATGAAAGAGAAAAACAAAAAGCTCAAGGTAAAGGTGAAACTTGATAGGAGCTTTTTTGTTTTGGTGATCGAGACACTTAGTGAGTGTGATCACATTTAGGATTGATAGCTGTACTATTAAGAGGGGTGAAACTCGTATCGAAATGCGGCTATCAAAGTTCCACTAAATGCTCTAACTCATTACATATGCATTTAGGATCTAGTGGAGTGATTAACTCCTTGGACAATGTTTGTGAAAAGCTAACACACATGCACAAGGTTTTGTACACTTGGTGGTGTTGGCACATTTGCAAAGGAGAAGAAGTTGGTGAAGAAAAGGAGTTGAAAGCGCTGGTCACGTGGTGACCAGATGCGTCCAACATGAGGACCCGACGCGTCTGGTATTCCCGACATGACCAGACGCATCTGATATCTCTACCAAACACGTCCAGTATTCTAGCCAAACATGGGCAGAGTTGCCAAGGTGACCGGACTCTGGCTTGTAGTAGTGACCAAACACTGAGGAATCACTATTTAGCGTCCAGTCATGGTGACATGGGGGTGCGGGTGTTGGTCCAGAGAGGACTAGACGTAGGGGTGCATCTAGTTAGCCACACCAGACATGTTCGGTCACAGTTGAGCAGCTTTGGGAGCCCTCTGGACTTGATCGGACGCTGCCCCTCCTGCGTTCGGTCAGCCACACTGAACACATCCGGTCGTAGTTGAGCAGCTTTGGGAGCCCTCTAGACTTGACCGGACGCTGCCCCTCCTGTGTCTGGTCAGGCACACCAGACGCATTTGGTCACTGTTGAGTGGATAGCCATTGGGCACGAATGGCTAAACAATTTGAAAGGGACATGTGGCGGTCAGGCTACGACCGGACGCAGCGATTGGATGCGTCCGGTCACCACACTAAACACACCAGTGCACATGATTGTCGCATCCGGTCGTCATGCAGTCTACCCAATAATTGAGCCAATGACTCCATTGTTTGGGGGTGTCTATAAATATCATTTGGCTGGCTCTGGCTCACCCTCTTGGCGATTTGCATCGACATAGCAACCTTGTGAGCTTAGCCAAAGCCCTTCCACTCATCTTCATCATTGATTCATCATATTTGTGAGATTGGGAGAGAATCCAAGTGTATTGCTTGAGTGTTTGCATCTAGAGGCACTTGGTATTCGTGTTTCGCTACGAGATTCGCTTGTTACAACTGGTGGTTGCTGCCACCTAGATGGCTTGGAGCGGCGAGGATCGTCAAGTGGAGATTGGTGATTGTCTCCAACTCTGATTGTGGTGATTGTGAGGGGTTCTTGACCTTTCCCCAGTGGAGAGCCAAAAGGTACTCTAGTAAATTGCTCATGGCTTATGTGATCCTCATCTTGTGTTGGTTGTGCAGCACCCTATTGAGGGTTTGGTGTGTGATGCCAATTAGCGCGTGAACCTCCAAGTGAGTGAATCGCCACAACGAGGACTAGCTTGCTAGCAAGCAAGTGAACCTCGGTAAAAAATCATTGTGTCATCATTTGATTCTGAGGTGATTGGTCTTCATTGGTATTCACTCTTGTGATTGATTGGTTCATTCCTCAACTCGGCGGTATAACCATCTTGCTCTCTCTCTTTATATTACCGCAAACTTGTTGTCAAGCTCTTTAGTGTAGCTAGTCATGAGAGCTTGTTAGTTTAGTTAGTGTGGCTCTTTAGTTAGCCTTTGAGAGCACACTAACTTAGTGTAGTGACATAGCCATTGTGTGGATAGAGACTATAGAAACTAGAATTATGGTAGGTGGCTTGCAATTTTAGTAGGCTAGCGCAACACTTGCTTTGCCTCATAATTGTCTAACCGGTTTGCTAAGTGTTGTTGTAGAAATTTTTAATAGGCTCTTCACCCCCCTCTAGCCATTAGGACCTTTCAAGTGGTATCAGAGCTATGGTCACCATGATTGGAGGCTTAACAACCTTTGGTGTCAAAATAGCTCAAATCAACAACACCAAGAAGCCACCGTAATTTGATGGCTCAAACTATCCCCATTGGAAGGTTAAGATGACAACATATATCAAGTCAATCAATAGGAAGGTTTAGAAGGTGGTGGAGACCAAGATTGAGATTGATGATGAAGAGGCTCCCACTGCCGCCGAAGAGATGCTACTCCGAAACAATGACATTGCTCTTAGTGCCATCCATGATGCTTTGGATGAGAGAATATTTGAGCAAATCAATAACATTGAGAGAGCTCATGAGGCATGGAAAAAGTTGGAGGAATCATTTGAAGGCACTCAAGCCATGAAGGGTGCAAAGGCATACATTCTCAAGGAGAAGTTTGCAAGCTTCAAGATAAAGGAGGATGAGAGTGTGCTGGAGATGTTTCATAGTCTTCAAGTGCTTGTCAATGATCTTAAAGCACTTGGAGAGGAGGTGAATGTGGGGGTATTAACCCCTATACCCTTATGGCTAGGTTTGAGCTGGCCCAGACCAGGGGGTTTGATCCACTAGAAGTCGACGCATGGCCCAACTGATCTGCTCGGAGTCCCGCGTAAGGAATCAAGGTAGACTTGGAGATCAAGCAAGATCCTGGTTGGTTAGAATAGGAATCCTTATCCGGCCACCTATGGCAATTATAACTAGTTGGGATTAGTTTCCTAGTCTATAACCCTACCCCCCAAACTATATAAGGCAGGCAGGGACCCCTCTCAAAGATCATCTTATTTACATACAACAATACAATCAGACACAGGACGTAGGTATTACGCCTTCACGGTGGCCAAACCTGGATAAAACCTCATGTCTGTCTTGCATCACCATCTCGTTCGTAGCTTGCACACCTGTCTACCGATAATCTACTACCTTGGGCATACCCCTAGGTAGACTACCAACCATATTTCGTCGACAGTGGTGCGCCAGGTAGGGGGTGTGCGTACTGCTCCCCATATGAACAAGATGGTCATCATCCCTGGTTCCATGGCTACACCAAACGGCCTTACGTTCACTATCGGCCAGATCACCTGGACCACTGGCTCTGACAACTTCATCGCCATGACCACGGAGGAGGCATAGATCCAATCTGCATTGACCACTGCTTCACCAGCATTAGCTATGGCTCCAACCACATTGGATCTGGCTCTGGCCACACCAGCATCATCTTTAGCCACACCGACAACCCATCGTTCGCTTCCTCGCTACAAAGGGAGGCAGATCAACAACACCGACCTACTTGACTCCATCAATCAGGTCGGTACCAAGCTTGCTGAAACCCTAGCTCTGGTAGATTTGATTCAAAATCAACCTACCGAGCAGGTAAACACTACCCACAATAGATCTACCCGACTAGCTCGTGCCAGTTGTCCTACACAACTCCATACGGATCTTATGGTCATGTCTACTCCTGAAGAGCGCTCCGTTCGTTGCTGACCAGCCCCCACAATGGGTCTCTGGCTCTCCGAGTGCGAAGCCTTGATGGAGAATTACCAGGCTTAGCCCTACGGCCTACGAAACACTGCTTCCAACTACGCGTACAATATATAACGCTGCTCGGATCTGTGTTTTATACATCGACCTCGGCCAAAGCCACGCAACTTCGTCAACATGGTTCAGATTAAGGAGTATCAAGAAGGATCGGTCCACATGGTTCAAGAGGGTGGCTCAAGCTCCCCATCCAGCATTGCATCTATTGGCTCCGTCCACACTGAGCTCCAACATCGTGACAATGAAGAAGTTGAATATGATCTGGATATCCTAGACCACTCCCCGGGGTTCCCATGATTCCCATCCTTCCCACCAAGGCGTGGAGACTTGATCAATGTCATCAGTAATGATGAACCACCGGCAGTTGGTGAAACAAAACAAGAAAGGCTAGCACACGAAGCACGCAATATTGACCAATTTAATCGTAGACAAGCCGAAGCCGAGGTAGAAGAGGAGGCACGATGCATAAGGTTCCAGCCACATGATCTCAACAATGCCTTTGATAGGGTAGGGGAAAAGCAGGTCTTTAGGACTCCAAGCGCCAACATAGCTGTTGCTATGGCGACAATGCAATGACTACCCAATACCCTGGAAATCCAGGCAATTCGTGATGATGTACAAGCCTACCTGACGGCTACTATAGCCCAGACCGTAGAGATTGCAAACCAAGCCTGGGCTCCATCTATCTCAGTCAAATCAAGCTGCAATCGCCAGTACTCAAGTCACCCACAGTCACCCAACCAACATGGCTCACGCAACAACGACCCACCAGACAACCGTTAAGGCGAAAACGGTGGTCATGATGGTGGTCGGGACGACAACCGCCGTGACTACCGGGATGACAACCACCGCAACAACCAGGATGATAATCGATGAGACAACCGCGATAATCGCCATGATAACCGCAGTCGTGGGGTCAACCAGGGTGGCAATCGGGATCACTGTGATGGCAATAACGATCTCCGCCATTCCCTCGGAGAACGCGATCTGCGCGATCGCATTAACCAAAGAGCCAACGATCGTGCATCCCACGAAAGCTATCACCGTATGGAATATGATACTACCCATGGCCCTCTAGGTTTGAAGCAGTTTACTCCTCACCTTCGCCAAGTCATGTGGCCAAAAAACTTCAAGCTCGAAAAACTCCAGAAGTACGATGGTAAGGAGAACCCCGAGTTATGGGTCATGCACTACAAAACCGTGTGCAGATCAGCCATGGCTGATGAGCACATCATGTCTAATTACTTCCTAGTCGCCGTCAGCCATGCAGGCCACCAATGGCTGGCTAGCTTGCCGGCAAACTACTTTGATTCGTGGCAAGAGCTCAAGCAAGCATTCATCGACAACTTCATTGCTACTTGCGAACAACCCGGCAACAAATATGATCTGCAGCGGATTCGGGATCACAAAGATGAGCCGTAGCATGAGTACGTCTGACGCTTCTTAGAGATGCGCATCAAGGTCCCATCAATCTCTGACAATGAGGCAATCGAAGCTTTCATCACTAGTCTCTGCTTCCACGATGCCCTAAGGGACAAGCTCCTCCACAAAAAGGTCCCATCAATCTCCGACAATGAGGCAATCGAAGCTTTCATCACTAGTCTCTGCTTCCACAATGCCCTAAGGGACAAGCTCCTCCACAAAAGACCTGAATCGGTCATAGCGCTCCTAGCTACTGCTAAAAAATATGCGGACATCGATGATGCTAAAAAGATAATCATCAAAGAAGTAGCAAGGGTTCCATGCTCCGACCACCCCCCACACCACGATGACTACCACGGCAACCATGGTTGGAATGACAATTCTAATCACCGCAACCAGTGCAATGATTTTTACGACCACCACGACCAGTGTAATCAGCGGCATAATCGCCATAATGATTACAGGGGCAAGCGTGCTCGGGAAGATGACGGCGAAGTCAACATCATTAAAAAAGGTGGCGAACATTGCAACTATGAAGAAGACTACACCAAAGCATTGAAAGGACCCTACCAGCTCCATCCCAAGTCAAACCATACCATGGAGAATTGCCATGTTCTCAAATCCATCTACACACGCCAATAGGCTCTGGATAAATCCGACAAGCCTAACGACACAGGGGAGCAGCGTAACGAGGACAACGATGATGAAGACGCAGATCCCTATCACAAGTATGTCAAGCCAACTGACCGTGTCCACACCATCATTAGGGGCAGAGTGTCTATCGAGACCAAACAAGAGCATAAGCTGCTCGCCCGTGCTTGCTTGAATGTGGCCAATGCCGACAACCTCGTCACCGATCCATGACTCCCTCCTTGGTCTCATCGCGAGATCTCCTTCAGCAGAAAGGACCAATGGGCTACAATACCTGAGCCAGGGCATTTTCCTCTGGTTCTCGATCCTTGTATCAACAAGGTTCAGTTTGATAGAGTGCTGATTGACGATGATAGTTCCATCGATATACTATTCAAGAATAGTTTGCTAGCCCTGAAGATAACCCAGGCTAATCTCAAGCCATATGAGGCACAGTTCTAGGGTGTTCTCCCCAGACAGAGCCCCACACCTCTCAAGTAGATCACGCTACCTGTGCAATTTGGTACTCCAGACCACTTCCGCACCGACTACGTCAACTTCATGGTCGCCGACTTTGAAGGCACCTACCATGCTATCCTTGGCCGACCAGCGCTCACCAAGTTCATGGCCATACCTCACTATAGGTATTTGGTGCTCAAGATGCCTACTGAGAAGGGGGTTCTAACTCTTAGGGGCAACATATACGTAGCTTACACCTGCGAGGATGACAGCTTCAAAATAGCAGAGGCTCATGACCTCTCTATTCGCATGGCCAAGACCATGCTCGACACCAAGCAGACCCCAGCTGACCACCTAGAGATCCTAGAGCTCGAGGCCCCACGCAAGAACATCAAGTCCAAAGAGCACAAAGAGATCTAGTTGGTCGACGGTGATCCCAGCAAAATGGCCCTTATTGGGGCCAACCTGGATCCTAAATAGGAAGACACGCTCGTCAGGTTCTTAAGGAGCAACATGAGTGCGTTCGCATGGAAACCCGCTGACATGCCCGGTGTACCTCGGAACTTGATTGAGCACTCCTTAAATGTCGATGGCAAGGCCAAATCCATCAAGCAGAAGCTATGACGGTTCGCTCACGAGAAAAAGGAGGCTATTAGGGTAGAAGTTACATGACTTTTAGCGGCCGGATTTATCAAAGAAGTGTATCATCCGGAGTGGTTAGCCAACCCAGTTCTTGTACGTAAAAAGAATAAGGAATGGAGAATGTGCGTTGATTACACTGATCTCAACAAACACTGCCCTAAAGACCCCTTCAGCTTACCTCGCATAGACAGGTTCGTAGATTCAACTGCCGATTGTGAGCTGCTTTCCTTTCTCGATTGCTACTCTGGGTATCACCAGATCGCTCTCAAAAAGGACGACCAGATCAAGACATCCTTCATCACGCCCTTCGGTGCCTACTACTACATGACCATGTCGTTCGGGCTCAAGAACGCTAGGGCTACCTACCAACGTGCCATATAGGCCTGCCTTAAAGACGAGATAAAAGACAACCTCATCGAGGCTTATGTTGATGATGTAGTTGTTAAAACCAAGGAAGCATACACTCTTGTCGACAACCTAGAACGTACCTTTGCAGCCCTTAACACATTCCAATGGAAATTAAACCCAAAGAAGTGCATCTTTGGTGTTCCATCTGGTATACTACTCGGCAACATCCTCAGTCACGACAGCATACGCCCTAACCCAGAGAAAGTAAAAGCTGTCTTGGACATGAAGCCGCCCAAAAAGGTGAAGGATGTTTAGAAGCTTACCAGATGCATGGCTGCCCTCAGTCATTTCATATCTAGATTAGGCGAAAAAGGACTACTGTTTTTCTAGCTGCTCAAAGCATCCGAGAAGTTTGAGTGGTCGGAGGAAGTGGACGCTGCCTTTACACAGCTGAAACAATTCCTTACATCACCTCCGGTCCTCACTGCTCCCAGAGAAGACAAAACCCTCCTGCTTTACATTGTGGCAACTAATTGAGTGGTCTGCACTGCCATGGTGGTCGAGTGTGACGAGCCCGACCATGTCTACAAGGTACAACGACCAATTTATTTCATTAGTGAGGTGCTCAGTGAATCCAAGACCAGGTACCCATAGATTCAAAAACTGATCTATGCCATACTAATTGCATCCCAAAAGTTGAAACACTACTTCGACGGATATCGTGTGGTGGTCATGACCGAGTACCCTCTGGGGGACATAATTCGCAATGAGGATGCAAATGGGCGCATCGTCAAATGGGCAATGGAGCTATGCCCTTTCTCCTTGGAATTTGCAAGCTGTACTACAATCAAGTCTCAGGCACTTGTCGATTTCATCGTCGAGTGGATAGACTTAAGCACACCTATGTAACACCCGGTTTTAAGGACAAAGCCGAATGCACACCATATGTGAGCCCTGGTAATCAAACCTCACATATAGCTACAAATGAAGGGGCAGTATCAATTCACAATGCTTAATATATAGCGAACTTAGCAAAAGAGATAACCTTAAAAAGCAATCAACGGATAGACAACTCTGATCTCCGGGTGCAGACTTCACTCCCCTGGATCCAACTGACTGGTTGATCACAAGCCTAACTTCTCAAGTCTCTGACAAACTATTATCCGGCCTGAGGTGTGGGGGAAATTGCAAGAGTGAGTCCATGTCGAACTCAACAAATATAGCAACAAGGTATTGTAATCCATAACCACATGATCAAGTGTAATTGAATAATAAATAGCTCAAAATAACTTAGTTAAGCATGATTTAACAAGTGCTCATCTTTGGCGTAAGAATCCCTTGGCCGCTCGTGACCGTGAGCACGGCTGATATATCAGTTTATTAGACTCTACGCAGAGGTGTACACTTTCACTGTGAGTCATGATTTCCAAATGTACGGGTTTGCAAGGTCCAAACATCGGAAATCATATAAAGCTACTCAGAAGTTCGTCTAACCGGGAAGGGCCGCAGGGTCATCGGATATAGGAACCCCCCTTCCATTAAAAGGCTGCTTCCATAGCAAGGCACAACAGGACAGAGGCTGTCCTATACCCAACTCGTAGTATCCTCTAAGCCTGCTAGAAAAGGTCTCCCAAGCAACTAGAGCTAGAGCCATATAGCCCTCACAGCTGTACTGTAAGTCCTGGATGATCACTTACAAATGAGACCTTATGGAGAGGGAATTTAACCCTCCTGTTGTTGCTAACAAGTCATCTTTTATGTTTGTAGCATATTCATTAATCAAGTTTCAAGATCATGGTCACAGAAAGAAAACCCAAGCTATACTTGCCTTAAACACCGATCCTTCGGTAAGCTTTAATCTTCAACGTTTTCTTCTTCTTCTTCTTGATCTCCAACTTCTTATAGATCACCAACGCAAAACTCACCGACTGGACAAGACCGAAAAGCACCACACAAGCATCCGAACAAGCATGCATAGCAAACATACTAGATTAGAACAATACACCAATCAATGAAAAGATTCAAAATCTAATCTACGCATTGCTACGATCACACACACGCGAAAGGCACACTAATTGGAGCTACGGTAAAACAGAAACATCTATCGAAGGATTTGCGTTGGAAAGAAAACTATATGCTTTATCTATTTTAATGATCATAAAACATGTATAAGATATCTCAGGGGAATATCTAAAATTGAGTTAAGTCATTTTATACTTGAGTTATTAGATTTAGAAAACTTAGATAAATTAATCATATCTTAATTATAGTTATTTTGATATCATTTATGCAAATTAAATTTTGACTTACAAAGATATAATAATAAGTGAGAGTATATATTCAAAATATATATGTCACATTTAAACTTGGCAAATTACAATTTAAAGACATACATGTTTATGTCACTAATTAATCATCTTTTATTAATCAACATATCTCATATTATATAAAGTATTTAAACTTTACTTTAGAAATATAAAACATGTGAGAGCAACTGATAGAGCATTTATATTATGTCTCATAATTGATCTAAGCAAGTCATAATTAAAAAGGCATTAGTGTTGGCATAAGTCATATTTTATAATTATGAAGGATTATACATATGCTTTAAGTCATTTAAACATTTAACACGAAAAGATAAAGAACATATAATAACTAAACGAAAGCACTTATGTTTCAGGATTAAACTAAATCACTTATAAATCAAGAGAGATTAAGGGTAACATTAATTAGATTTACAATAATTTATAAATGACCGAAGTATATGCCTATGTTACTTTTAATTAAAAACTCAATTGCATAAGCACAAATCAATTAATATTTACTTATAAAATTCAAAGATGTGAAACACGATAAATTTTCCTACTAATGTGTACCTCATGATCAGCACGGTCGTAAAAGAACAAGAACGAAATTAAACTGATTGTTTTTAATTGGAAAACCACTAACTAATTATTAATGCAATTAGTATTAGATTAATAAATTCATAATTAATTGACTTGATAAACTTTACTACTACTGCATAGAGCACAAAATTACAAAGCTAACGCAACTAGAATTGCTCGAAACGGAGTTAAGACGATGAAACGGTAAAGGGTTAACGATCGGTGGCAACACTGTAAATACATCATCTTGTACCTTGTGATCTTCACGTACGCAGCCATGGGGAAACTGCTGTTGCTGCACACGCGCTGGGCAGGGAGGGGCTCGGCTGGGGCTTGCTGGCCGGCCAGCGGCGCAGCGCCGGGACAGGGGCAGCGCAGGTCCACGGCAGCGCGGGATGGCTGGGCCCGCTCGGCCCGCACCAGTGGCGGTGGCCAACCGGCCATGGGCGGCGGCGCTTGCTGCTCTCAGACACAGCAGGGAGGCTGGCCGTGGGGCGCGCGGCCCTAGGGGCAGGCGGCCGACGGCCGTAGGAGCGCGGCATGGCAGCGTGGGCAGCGGCCGGCGCCGGAAGATGGCCGGGCACCCAGAACACGTCGGGGACCATGGTGGAGCTCGCCGGAAAATAGAAAACGAAGTTAGGGAAAGCATCAAACGGACATGGATTCGAGAAACGGAAGGCACGACGGCGTAGAGGACGAAGAGAGCAACCTCGTGGTGGTGGTGGTTTTCGCCGGAGACGTCCGAGGTGGCCGGAAAAGCTCGCCGAAGGTTCGCCGGAAACCTAGCTATGGAGAACTTCGGCGTCCGATCTGCGGGGCTACGTTTGGCGGCTCGAAAAACGGGCTGTACTTCTGGAATCCTCGCATCGAGGGCTACGCCGGCATATATATATACGTAGGGTTTGGATATTTTGGAAATCCGAGATATTTTAGTAAATATTGATTTTCGGAATTAAAATAATTACAGAAAATTGGGAATTACTATTTAGGCTCCGAAAAATATCTCTGAGCTCCGAAAAATACTAGAAAAATTCCTGGGGATAGATGGAAGAATAAGGAACACAACCAAAGTGGTTTAGCTCCCGAAAAAGACTTTTGCATTGATCAAGGAAAAAGATAAAACTCCAAGAAATATGAATTTAATCCCGAAAAAGGTCGGAAAGATTCCCGGAAAGAGAGGCATCGTCCTAACGTGTCTTAAAACCTTTTCCAAGCCTTTAGATTTTAAAAACAAGGCATCTTTTGTTTTTGCAAATTTTCAAATTCTTTTTAAACCACTACTTGAAAGCAATATTTTAAATATTGAGATTTGAATTTATTTTCCTAACCACTCATCACAAAAGTATCAATGCAATGGCATGTATGCACAAACATGTTGTTATCCTTATGTTGGATTTTAATTTAAAGAAAAATTTCTTTTACCTATGTTTTTATGAGCACAAAACTACAAAATAAATCATTTTTACTCTATTTCTAAAAGTGCAAAATTTGGGGTGTTACAACCTACCTCTTAGGGGCCTATCGAGTATTGGAAGATGTACTTCGACGACTCTCTCAACATCGATAGTGTAGGAGCAGGAGTCCTTTTCATATCACCATCCAAGGAGCAGCTCCGATATGTCCTCAGGATTTATTTCCCAGCATCTAATAACGCCGCCGAGTATGAAGCATGCCTACACGGTCTGTGCATTGCGGTCAAGCTCAGTGTCAAGCGTCTCTATGTCTATGGAGACTCGACTCTGGTCATCAACCAACTCAACAAGGACTAGGATACGACCAGCAAAAAGATGGATGCATACCGCAAAGCGATCAGAAAGCTGGAAGGCAAGTTCTATGGCATCGAGTACACACATGTGGTCTAGGACAAAAATCAAGCAGCAGATGCGCTGTCAAAGTTAGGATCATCCCAAGACAAAGTCCCACATGGCATATTTGTTCAAGACCTGCTCACGCCCTCCATCAAAGAAGAAGATCCCACAGTCGACAAGCCTCCAGACCAGCCATTGGTGGCTACAGTTCTACCGTCAAACACCACCAAACCACCTCCGACCACTAAGGAGCCTAACTAGAGAGTACCTTTCATCAAATACCTGACAGATGATAGCAGTTACACCGATTGGACAGAAAACGAATGCCTGATGCGTCGCAGTAAGAAGTATCTGCTTGTCGATGGCAAATTGTGGCGCAAGAACCCGAAGGAGGAAATCTTGATGAAGTGTATAACCCAGGAGGATGGTGAACATCTCCTAGACAAAATCCACTCTAGCTCCTATGGCAACCATGCGGCCTCAAGAACGCTGGTCGGCAAGGCTTTTCGAACAGGGTTCTATTGGCCGTCAGCCATAGCCGATGCAGAGAAGCTAGTCCACCATTGTGAAGGTTGTTAGTTTTTTACCAAGAGAATCCACGTACCAGCACATGAGATTCAGACTATACCAGCCTCTTGGCCCTTCGCATGTTGGGGACTGGATATGATTGGGCCTTTCAAACTGGCCCCTAGAAAATTTACATGCGTCTTTATGCTGATCGACAAATTCTCCAAGTGGATAGAGTACATGCCCCTGGTCAAGGCATCTTTAGAAAAGGCTGTCATGTTCCTCGACTAGGTCATCCACCGCTTTGGCATACCCAACAGCATCATCACTGATCTGGGTACTCAGTTCACTGGGAACGCTTTTTGGGACTTCTGCGATGAAAGGAGCATAGTAGTAAAATATGTCTCAGTGGCACACCCTAGAGCTAATGGACAGGTCAAGTGGGCAAATGGTTTGATCCTAGATGCACTTAAGAAGAGGATGTACAGAGAGAATGACAAAGCTCCTAGAAGATGGCTCAAAGAGTTACCAGCCGTGGTCTGGGGTCTCAGAACCCAGCCCAGTCGCAATACCGGCGTATCACCATACTTTATGGTTTATGGCGCTAAGGTAGTGCTCCTAGCAGATATAGCCTTCAGATCAGCACAGGTAGAAAACTTCGACGAAGACAAGGCCAATGAAGTGCGGGAGCTAGAAGTGAATAGTGCAGAAGAGAAGCGGCTTGATTCTTGCATACGTACAGCAAAATACCTTGCTGTTTTGTGTAGGTACTACAACAAGAACATTAAGGAG
Source organism: Miscanthus floridulus (assembly GCF_019320115.1). Classification (NCBI taxonomy): domain Eukaryota; kingdom Viridiplantae; phylum Streptophyta; class Magnoliopsida; order Poales; family Poaceae; genus Miscanthus; species Miscanthus floridulus. The sequence continues at coordinate 31,798,897 of NC_089590.1, read as the reverse complement.
CGGTTCTTCGTGGTCAGGGACCTAGTCCTGAAGTGGAAGACAAATTAGGCTGGTGTCCACAAACTCGCAACCCCATGGGAAGGACCCTTCATGATCAAGGAGGTTACACACCCTACATCTTATAGGTTAGCTCACCTAGACGACATAAACGTACCCAATTCCTAGCACATCAACAAGCTTAGGCGTTTCTATGATTAGCTACTAAGATATGTACCCCTCTTGTACTTTTGATTTATTTCAATAAAGCTATTATGATTTCTCCGACCACTCTAATGTGTCACTTCGAAGTCTATTGTTATTCTAACTCTACCAGTTAAAACCGACCACCATTCCTTCTTGGGTTCTCGAAGCAGGCCCTATCTCCGGTTCCTCCCAAAGCGTGCATGGGATCTGCTCTCTATGCTATGGGCGATCGGTAAGTGCTCTCTGGTTTGACTTGTGTGTTTCTACGTGTGCACAAGCTACGCACCTCACACTCTAACCGCAAGACAAACCAGGTCCATACAAACCTTTTAGGATGATGTGTTGACTAAACTGGTACAACTAAATAGAACGCCAACATGTTCTAACTTAGTTACATCAACACGATATCTGAGCTTAAACACATTTTCTACAAAACAAACAAGCTTATGTTGATATACAAGTACGTTATTACAAGCTTGCCTGAAATGGTCCAAGTTTACAATAACTCAACTACATCTTCTTCTACAACTATAGCCTACACTATTGGCTAGTCGGGGCATGCGGCGCCTGCTTCTCGCTGGGCCTGACATCATGCTCGGGTCTCAAGGACTCTGGCATTGATCGAGCTGAAGAAGATGGCCCCACCGATGCCTGGCTAGTCGAGACCATAGGCTTCACCAGTTGGCTTGAAGATGACGGTGCTCCCAGCTGACTTGTTGACGACATTCCTTGTACAGGTGGTGTCGCACCTCCACACAGGTTAATATCGCCAATTATTTTTGCCAACAAGTCTAGCTGGGTCATTCATAGCTCCTCGACCTTGTCTAGATCTACCTCCTTTAGGTATCCAGCCTCTAGGCACTTGAGATCGATCAGGGGGTAGTGAGCATGTACCATGCTTAGCACATGTGTGCCTACGCACTCTCCCGCCTCCTTCATGAACCCCTAGAACCATCCCCATGCCCTTTGGCATCTCTCGATCAACCCCAGCTGTGGCGTCCTTAGCACATCTTCTACTAGCATCGGATCGATGAGGTTAAGGACCGGCAAAATGCCCTTTGCCACCTCCTGGCACCAGCTTTTCCAGGTGTCACGATCCTTGGTGATCTCATGGCATTGCACCTTCCAGCCGTCACGGTCTTTCATCATGGCCTCTAGATGCTTCTTTGCATTGATTTTTATAACTGCAAACCACACACGCTGTTAAGACCGCAAGACCACGCCAAACTATGGTAGGCAACAAAAATGAGCAAAGGCAGTTGGACAACTTACCTTTCAGCTCCTCTGCCATCTTGGTCATGTGGTCCCAGAGCTGCGACTGGTCTTGCACCAGTTTTCTGTTGTCCTCATTTAGGTGATCACACTCCCCGACCACACGACTATTCTCCTCTCAGAGATGGATCACTTTAGCTTCTAAGCCTACACTACAGCTGTTACTACCAACAACGCAACAGCTGGATGACTAGGTTCTGGTTCTAGGAATCTTGCACCGTCTTTTCATGATTGGTGGCTTCAAGTCACTAGCGCAAGTGGTCCACCTCCGTCGTCAGCTCCTTGTTGTTTGCGACGATCCCCTTGATCTAGTCAAAGCATTTCTTGCGGTACCTTGTGGTCTTCATTAAGTCCTATGTGCAGATAGCTAAGTAAGGCAACTACGACTAGACCGCAAGACTAGGGGGTGAAGCGAAGCTTACCTGCACTTCCATAACAAGCCGCTTCGCCACCCGTTCAACTTTCTTGGTTTCTTTGACCTCTGAGATCTCCTCATGGATAACCCATTGGTCGTTCTGCCAACGCGACACATAATCATGTTGTTGCTTGCCTTGTGGATGGCCCAGGACCTCCTCCACCTCATCCTCTTCAGGCTCTTCTTTGGATCCTGGTGCTGGCCTAGCATCAGTAGCATCTATGATCACCATAGCCTTCCCATGAGCTGTAGCATCAGTAAATGTGGTCTGTGCTATCACCTCTGGCCACTGCTCCTTAGTCTGGTCTATTACCCTCGACACTGAGGTGTTGCCCTCAGTAGGTTTAGCGCTTGGAGCACTCGTGCCCGGCTTGGCTGGTCCCTCGACCACCTACTCAGGGACTATTGTCTAACTGCTCGCTTGCTGAGGCCCCGACGGATCTTCTACTATGGCTTCCTCGGTGGTTGGCTACTGGGTAGTCTGCTCTATACTTATTGGTGGCACCATGCCACTTCCGGTTAGCTGGTCCTGACTTTCTGTGGATGTTGAGCTAGTACATCCGAGATAAGTTTAGAAAGCAATCATATTAAATGCAAATTGCTAACTTATATCAAGGTTACAAATACTTGCATGTTGGAAGCACGGAATAATGTGGAGAAGGCGCGTCTCTTCGGCCGTACTTGCTCCACGTGCTGTGTGGATGACTCCTGGTCTCCCTCTACATCCAGCACTATCATTGGGCCTTGGTGCTTGACCCCTCCGCCACTTGTCCTTCATGTTGCAGTGGTCGGTGGCGTGCTCGGTTGAGTTGTCGCTCCCATCGCTGGTCGCGTTCCTTGCCCAGGTACTCCTAAGGTCGACCCAGCTGCATCCTTCACCGCCATCGACGATGTGGGTCCCATAGGCACGAAGGACCCACCTTGCTCCATCGACTCCAGTTGCTTCCTCCTTTTTCAAGGGACAAGTTGAAAGGTGTCTGCATCTTCTCCCTCCTCTATGCCATCGTCCGGCCAAACAAAAATCACCTACCAATGCTTGCTGGCTGGGTTCTCCTCCAAGTCCTCCTTGGGCTCATTGATATTTAGCGCTCCCCCGGTGAGCAGGGTGGTTACTGATCTCTTCTTCAACTATTTGGGGGCAGCTGGCCACTTACCAATAGCTTTGGCCACTGCCTCCTCTCTAGCTCCGAGCTTCGCCCAGTCGATGTCCTCGTCCTCAATCTCGATGCTGGTCTAGGTGGTGGGATTAGCTCCTTGTGGCCACTCCACTCTATGGGGTGGCGACACAAACACTGTCGCCCTATACCAACCATTAACCTAGGTAACAAAAGGGAGTGAACACAGTAAGTTTCCACTTACCCTACCACAATATAAGACTATAGTTATGCGACAAGATGAGTTACCTTTGGGGGAGGTCGGGCAAGCTTGAAAGCATGCTCGATGTCGCTCAATCTGGCATAATTTGGATCGGCTAAGTTAAATAGCTCGCCAATTCTAGCTTTGACTTCGATTTTGTCAAGCACCCTCTGCCTTGTCCTCATTGGGTATGCGCTCCCTTGATACTCATAGCCAGGTTGTACCCTCCTCTGGTAGGGCTAGACCCATCGGCTGATGAAACTCCCGACTACGCTCGGACCATCTAGTTTTTTCCATGGGATCATTCCAAATATTTCTGGGATCTATCCCAGATGCTCGGGCTTCTCCGACCAGCTCGTCTTCTTCTCTAGAATGTAGCCCACGTCACATAGCGTGATTGTGTTTGGCTCTTCGTGAATGTAGAACCATTTTTTGTACTAGTCATCGAGCGATGTGTACCATGGGCAGTGTAGGTATTGGGCTTTCATGCCATCATGGAGGTTGAGGTATACACCCCCGGCTATCTTTAAACCACCGCTTCCTTTCTTCTACAGACAGAAAAGATGGCGGAAAAAATCAAAATGGGGCTGGAAGCCGCCATACACTTCGCATAGATGAATAAAAGTGACGACAAGGAGGATTGAGTTGGGATGCAGATTGCAAATCCCAATCTCATAGTAAAGACAGAGCCCCTGAAGAAACGGATGCACCAGAACTCCAAATCCCCATTTAAAGAAATCCTCGAATACCATGATCTCACCTGGTTGTGGATCAGGGTACTTCTCGTCCTCCGGCGCATGGCATCCTACGAGCTCCTTATTGTGGAGTACCCCCATGGTGATGAGGTCTTCAATGGCAATGGGGTTTAGTAAATAGTAACTGACCTATCATATACCATATTTAACCCAAGAGTTATGTCGTTTTGTCTGCCTAGGATTCTTGGGGGACGTGCGCACGCGCCGTAGACAGTTGTTTTCACGTTTGTAGTATTACTCAGCCTCGAGATCTATGCCAATATATGCGCCTCTTTATTGCCAGTGTGGGAGGGCCCACGCTGACGCACCTACTGGCAGGTGCCACGCAACTGTTTGCTTGACAAGACAAAAAGGCAGTATGACGTGCTATACCCGTCTACTTTTTTGACCAGACGTGTCAGACCGGACTTGTCAGAACAAATAAATAAATAAATACATAAAATAATAGTAAAAGTGGCATATGGTTTTTTGCCACACTTTTTGTGCTTGGGGACTGTCCCGACCACCCTCGTGCTCGGGGACTGTCGTGACTACCCTTGTGCTCGGGGACTATCATGACTATCCTTATGCTCGGGGACTGTCCCGACCACCATCGTGCTTGAGGACTGTTCTGACCACTCTCGTGCTCAGGACTGTCTCGACCGCCCTCGTGCTCGGGGACTGTCCCGACTACCTTTGTGCTCGGGGACTACCCCAACTATGGTTATTCTTGGGGATTTGTTGTTTTCCCCATGCTGTGCTCGGGGACTGCCCCGACCACTCTCCGACTATTGCTCGGAGACCGCTCTCCTCGGCTACATGTGATTTGTACTCACATACAATTGAGAGGCATTTATTTTTTCTCACTTAGACCTTGCTACAAGGCTGATACCTTGCCTTCTAGCAAGCTCAGGGACTACATTGGTATGATGCACCTGCCGATGCAGCTCGTATTGCTTGTACGACGATTGGATTCTAAACTTAACTGGGAATTCTTTTTAGACCCTGGCACCACGTGTCTATCTCACCTACTACCAGGCTCGGGGACTAAGTGGGCACACTTCACCTTGCAGTGAATGTGCTTATTTTATCGACCCCTGTGCTCTGATTGTTGGCCATAACTACTACTGTACAAGGGCCACTTACATTTCTTTTTAGAAATACAAGTGGGCACACTTGATCAGGAAAGAAATCTTTTTCTTTTTTCTTTAGAGCACCATGCATTCTTTGGACAACCGGAATCTTCGGCTATAATCGTGGTCTACTGCTCTGTGTGCTAACTAGAATACTGGTATATTTGCTTGGTCAATGTTTCAACCAGTTGGAGATGACATGAAGACAGACCGCATTAGCCGAAGAAGATCAAACAGTGTGTCGCAACATAATACATGGTGCTCGGGGACTAGCTGTGGGGGTATTAACCCCTATACCCTTATGGCTAGGTTTGGGCCGGCCCGGACCAGGGGGTCCGATCCACTAGAAGACGACGCGTGGCCTAGCTGATCTGCTCGGAGTCCCACGCAAGGAATCAAGGCAGACTTGGAGATCAAGCAAGATCCTGGTTGGTTAGAATAGGAATCCTTATTCGGCCACCTATGGCAATTGTAACTGGTTGGGATTAGTTTCTAGGTCTGTAACCCTACTCCCTAGACTATATAAGGCGAGCAGGGGACCCCTCTCAAAGATCATCTCATTTACATACAGCAATACAATCAGACGCAGGACATAGGTATTATGCCTTCACGGCGGCCGAACCTAGATAAAACCTCGTGTCTATCTTGCATCACCATCTTGTTCATAGCTTGCGCATCTGTCTGCCGATAATCTACTACCTTGGGCATACCCCTAGGTAGACTGCCGACCATATTTTGTTGATAGTGAAGGACAAGGACTTCTCCCACAAGTTCTTGAGATGCTTACCTTCAAGATTTGGCACATTGGTCACTATTCTACTAAGGAGTGGTTTGGACACCATGACACCAAACCAAGTGTTGGGAGATATAATGACTGATGATACATATAGAGATGATGAGAAGGAAGAAAAGAAGGAGAAGAAATATGAGAAGAAGGATGAGAAGAAGAAGAGTGTGGCATTCAAGGCCACATCATCTAAGGGCAAGGCAAAGCAAGAATCATCAAGTGAAGATGAAGACTCAAGCTTTGATGAGTTAGATGATGAGAAGATGGCTCTCTTTGTGAAGAGATTTGGCAAATTCATGGTGAAGAAGGGCTATCGTACAAGAAGGAAGAAGTCATCATCAAGGAACAAGGATGAAACAAGGAGGTGCTTCAAGTGTGGCAGAAAGGATCATCTTGTTGCTCAATGCCCATACAATAGTGACAATGATGATGGCAAGAAGAATAAGAAGAAGGACAAGAAGGAAAAGAAAGAGAAGAAAGACAAGATGATCTTCAAGAAGAAGAAAAAGGGTGGTTCATATGTGGTCACTTGGGATAGTGATGCTTCCTCAAGTGATGATGATGATAGTGATGATGACAAGACCACCAAGAAGAAGGCACTTGCAAGCATTGCTATTAATGAGAAGCACTTGCAAGCATTGCTATTAAGGCCACTAAGGTACAAATTTGTGATGATGGAAGTGATGAGGAACATGATAATGAAAATGAAAATGAAAGTGATATTGATGATGATGAACCAACTAAGGATGAACTACTTGACATGCTAGATGATGCCAAAGAACACTTTGACATTAAGAGAAGGGAATGCAAAAGCTTACGTAAGGAATTAAAAGCCCTTAAGCAAGCCTTTGATGAGCTCAATGCATCTCATGAGTGGCTAGGGGAAGCCCATGAGAAGCTTGGCAAGGCTCATATGAAGCTTGAAAAAGCACATTCCTCTTTGCTTAATGAGCAAAATGAGAAGAATCATATTGAGACATGTGATGTAGGTTTAACTTGTGATATAATTGATGAATCATTCCATAAGCCTATCATTGTTGCTCCCACTAACCTTTCTTGTAGCATTTCTACTTCCACCTCATCTAGTAGTGATAGTTTCACTTGTGATGCCTCACTAATGGTTGAGAATGAGACCCTCAAGAAGGAGGTCAATGAGCTCACTCACACCTTGGCTAAGGCCTATGGTGGTGAGGACCGCTTGCTTATGTGCTTGGGTAGCCAAAGAGCTTCTCTCTACAAAGAGGGATTAGGCTATACCCCCAAGAAAGGCAAGGTGGCCTTTGCTTCTCATAAGACTAGTTTTGTGAAGAACAATGGTCGGTTTTGCACAAGTTGCAAGCAAGTTGGTCATAAAGGGCATGAGTGCAAGAACAAGAGCAAGAATGCTAATGTATCCTCCATTAAGCTTAATTCTTTCTATATGCTTACCAAGGGTGCAAATGGTGTAAAGGCTAAGTTCATTGGTGCAGCATGGATGGGCTCAAAGAAGAAAGCCATTTGGGTACCAAAGAGCTTAGTGACTAACCTTCAAGGACCCAAACAAGTTTGGGTACCTAAAAAGAATTGATCTTCTTTTGTAGGTCAATTACAAAGCTAGAGGAAGGCATTGGGTTCTTGATAGTGGGTTCACTCAACACATGACTGGTGATGCAAGAATGTTCAACTCAATCAACACCAATGGCAATGATGGTTATGATAGTATTATATTTGGTGATAATGGCAAAGGCAAGGTAAAGGGGATTAGTAAGATTGCAATATCTAATGAGATGAGTATTTCCAATGTGTTGCTAGTAGAGAGCTGGAACTTCAATTTGCTATCCGTGGCTCAATTGTGTGATCTTGGATTCAAATGCATATTTGGGGTAGATGATGTAGAGATCATAAGTGTAGATGGCTCTAACTTGATCTTCAAAGGCTTTAGATATGAGAATCTATACTTGGTTGATTTCAATGCTAGTGAAGCTCAGTTATCTACATGTTTGTTCTCTAAGTCTAGCATGGGTTGGTTATGGCATAGAAGACTTGGTCATGTTGGAATGAAACAATTGAATAGATTGGTTAAGCATGACTTGGTTAGAGGCTTGAAAGATGTAGTGTTTGAGAAAGATAAGCTTTGTAGCTCTTGTCAAGCCAGAAAACAAGTTGGAAACACCCATCCTAACAAAAGCATGATGAGCACTAGTAAAGCATTTGAGTTATTGCACATGGATTTGTTTGGGCCAACACAATACACTAGCATCGGTGAAAACAAATATGGATTTGTGATAGTGGATAATTACACTAGATACACATGGGTATTCTTTCTAGTGGACAAGAGTGATGCATTTGCAACATTCAAACCATTTATCAAGGGCATTCACAATGGGTTTGAAACAACCATCAAGAGAGTAAGAAGTGACATTGGTAGTGAGTTCAAGAACACTAGAATTGATGAGCTATGCGATGAATTTGGAATTAGACATCAATTCTTAGCCAAGTACACTCCACAATCAAATGGCCTTGTTGAGAGGAAGAATAGAACACTCATTGATATGGCAAGGTCTATGCTTAGTGAGTACAATGTGAGTCAATCTTTTTGGGCCGAAGCTATCAACATGGCTTGCTATTGTAGTAACCGCCTTTATTGTCACCCATTGAAAGAGAAGACACCATATGAGCTCTTGAATGGTAGAAAGCCCAACATTGCATATTTTTGGGTCTTTGGTTGCAAATGCTATATCTTGAAGAAAGGCACTAGATTGGGTAAGTTTGACAAGAAATGTGTTGAAGAATTCCTACTTGGATACTCAACTACTAGCAAAGCATATAGAGTTTGGAATTTGAATAGTGGTACTCTTGAGGAAGTTCATAATGTTGAATTTGATGAAACCAAGGGTTCACAGGAAGAGAATGAGAACTTGGAAGATGTTAGAGGCATTCAACTTTCAAATGCCATGAAGAACATGGATGTTGGTAAATTGAGGCCTAGGCAAGTGAATGATGATGAAGATGATCAAGTGCAAGTGCTCTCTAATTCAAATGTGCAAGATGATACAAATCAATCTAGTACAAGTGGCTCTCATGATAATGAACAAGATCAAGTGGCTAGTGCATCATATCAATCCAATGATCAAGCAAGTGCAAGCAATCAAGTTCCAATCCTCCAAGCAACAAATATTGCAAGGGATCATCCATTGGACACTATCATTGGTGATATTTCAAGAGGTGTGCAAACTAGATCAAGATTAGCTTCATTTTGTGAGCATTTTTCATTTGTGTCATCCATTGAACTAAAGAAGATAATGAAGCATTGAAAGATGTTGATTGGGAGAATGCTATGCATGAAGAATTGAATAACTTCACAAGAAATCAAGTATGGGAATTGGTAGAGAGACCAAAGGGACACAATGTGAATGGAACCAAATGGGTCTTTAGAAACAAGCAAGATCAAGATGGGATAGTAGTAAGGAACAAAGCAAGATTGGTAGCACAAGGATATACACAAGTTGAAAGTCTTGACTTTGGAGAAACATATGCCCCGGTTGCTAGATTGGAAGCAATTAGAATCTTATTAGCCTATGCTTGTGCCCACAACATCAAGCTTTATCAAATGGATGTTAAGAGTGCATTTCTCAATGGTTATATCAATGAACAAGTATATGTTGAGCAACCTCCTAGTTTTGAAGATGACAAGAAGCCTGACCATGTGTACAAGTTGAAGAAGGCATTGTATGGCTTGAAGCAAGCACCTAGGGCATGGTATGAGAGATTGAGGGACTTCCTACTCTCTAAAGGGTTCATGATGGGAAAGGTTGACACCACTCTTTTCACCAAAAAGATTGGCAAAGACTTATTTGTGTTGCAAATCTATGTTGATGACATCATATTTGGATCAACCAATCAAGACTTTTGTGAAGAGTTTGGAAAGATGATGGCTAATGAGTTTGAAATGTCCATGATTGGAGAGTTAAGTTACTTCCTTGGTCTTTAAATGAAGCAATTGAAGAATGGTACATTTGTGAGTCAAGGCAAGTACATCAAAGACATGCTCAAGAAGTTTGGCATGATTGATAGCAAAGCCATTAGTACACCAATGGGAACAAATGGCAACTTGGATAGTGATGCAAGTGGAAATATGGTGGATCAAAAATTGTATCGGTCTATGATTGGAAGCCTACTCTATGACCGCATCAAGGCCAGATGTCATGTTTAGTGTATACATGTGTGCAAAATTTCAAGCCTCACTAGAGAAGTCATTTGAAGGCTACAAAGGGAATATTAAGGTACTTGAAGCATAGACAAAATATTGGTTTGTGGTATCCCAAAGGAGCAAAGTTTGAGCTAGTTGGTTACTCCAACTCAGATTATGCGGGATGCAAGGTTGAAAGGAAGAGCACCTTGGGCACATGTCAATTGTTGGGAAGATCACTTGTTTCATGGGCATCAAAGAAGCAAAATAGTGTTGCATTATCAACCGCCGAAGTCGAATACATATCCACTAGTAGTTGTTGTGCATAAATACTTTGGATGAAGGCCACCTTGAATGACTTTGGAATCAAGTTCAAGAAAGTACCATTGCTATGTTACAATGAGAGTGCAATCAAGTTAACCAACAATCTGGTTCAACATGCAAGAACAAAGCATATTGATGTCTACCACCATTTCATAAGAGATCACCAACAAAAAGGGGACATTTGCATTGAGAGTGTAGGCATAGAAGATCAACTTGCTGATATATTCATCAAGCCATTGGATGAGAAAAGGTTTTGCAAGCTAAGGAATGAGTTGAACATATTAGATTTCTCAAATATGTGTTGATGCATCTCCCCACTTATATGACATGCCTCTCCTTCAAGTAATCCAAGGTAAAAGTTGATTGGCATGGCATACATCCTTGCTAAGGACATGATTAGTGCATCTAGTCATTTTCCACATTTAATAGGCTCATTCATGAAAATCAAATGATTTTGATGTTTGTACGGTACCACTATTGCTTCTATGCTTATTTTGGTCTAGTGGTAGCATATGACATGTTTGTGGGCTTGTAAACCTAATGTTTGATCTAGAAAATGAGCTCTAAGTATTTAACTCAACATGGTACAAGATAATCCTTATTTGGAGGTGTGAAGAAGCTTGTCCTTGGATCAAACCAAGTTAAATATCTTTGGCAAATGTTCTAGATTAAACCAAATTTGGGAAAATGATCCTCACCCCATTGATTGACATTGATAATCTCAACCTATCTATATTTTGAACCTTTATGGTCATTGATGACAAAGGGGGAGAAATAGTGTACAAAGATAGTGAGAAGATAACAAAGGGGAGAAATTGACATAGGGGGAGAGATATGACAAAGGAAGGGGATCAATTAAATTTTAAGCACACAAGTAGGGGGAGCAAGCTCATAAACTTGGTGGATGCATTTGAATGTGCATTTCATATGTTTGCTTGCATAGCACAAGTTTTAAATTTCAATATCTATGCTTGCATGGTATATGCTAGTTATAGGATTGAATGATGAAATGAAAAAGTAGCATGCATAGGTTAAGAAACTAGACTTACGTTCATTTTATGGAAACTAGACCCTTACTTCTAATGTTGATCTCATGGGGTATTCTAGTTTTTGTGTATGTCTAGTTACTAATGGTGCTAAGGATGGTATACTGGTGCACTCCAATTGGTATCACGCTTCAAAGGTCCATCTCTTGAACCTTAGCATCATTTGGTAGATATTGTCTCCTATATTTCCTATCTAAACATATGTGCAAGCTACAATCCAAACTCTTAGCATATATGTAGGGGGAGCAATTGCTACCATATGGGGTTCATGAAACTTGTCCATATCCTTTTACATATGGTAAATATGCTTGGGCAAGCAACATGGATTCAATTAAATTTTAATTCATATCTTTGTGTAAGGGTTGTCATCAATTACTGAAAAGGGGGAGATTGAAAGCTCTAGTTTGGTTTTGGTGAATAGATGAAACCCTAAGTGCTAACCTAGTTTATCAAAGTTATTATAAGATAGGTAGCACTACTCCAAGTGGTGAAGCAAATGAAGATCATGACATGATGATGGCATGTTGATGATAAAATGCTTGGACATGGAAAAGAAGAAAGAGAAAAACAAAAAGCTCAAGGCAAAGGTGATACTTGATAGGAGCTTTTTCATTTTGGTGATCGAGACACTTAGTGAGTGTGATCACATTTAGGATCGATAGCCATACTATTAAGAGGGGTGAAACTCATATCGAAATGTGGCTATCAAAGTGCCACTGGATGCTCTAACTCATTGCATATGCATTTAGGATATAGTGGAGTGATTAACTCCTTGGAAAATGTTTGTGAAAAGCTAACACACGTGCACAAGGTGTTGTACACTTGGTTGTGTTGGCACATTTGCAAAGGAGAAGAAATTGGTGAAAAAAAGGAGTTGAAAGCGCTAGTCACGGGGTGACCGAACACGTGCAACATGAGGACTGAACGGGTCCAGTATTCCCAACATGACCGGATGCATCCGATATCTCTACCAGATGTGTCCGTTATTCTGGCTAGGCGTGGGCAGAGTTGTCGAGGTGACCGGGCTCTGGCTCATAGCAGTGACTGGACGCTGAGCAATCACTGTTTAGCATCCCGTCGTGGTGACATGGGGCGTGGGTGTTGGTCTAGAGAGTACCAGGCGCAGAGGTGCGTCCGGTCATAGTTGAGTAGCTCTAGGAGCTCTCTGGACTCGATAGGACGCTACCCCTCCTACATTCGGTCATAGTTGAGTGGCTCTAGGAGCTCTCTACACTTGACCGAACGCTGCCCCTCCTACATCCGGTCGAGCAGACTAGACGCATCCAGTCGCTGTTGAGCGGATAGCCATTGGACGTGAATGGGTAAACAACTTGAAAGGGACTTGTGGCAGTCAGGCTACAACCAGACGCAGCAACCGGACACGTCCGGTGCACACGACTAGCGTGTCCGGTCGTCCCATAGTTTGCCCAATAATTGAGCCAACGGCTCCATTGTTTGGGGGTGTCTATAAATATCATTTGGCTAGCTCTAGCTCAGTCTCTTGGCTATTTGCATTGACATAGCAACCTTGTGAGCTTAGCTAAAGCCCTCCCACTCATCTCCATCATTGATTCATCATCTTTGTGAAATTGGGAGAGAATCCAAGTGTATTGCTTGAGTGTTTACATCTAGAGGCACTTGGTATTCGTGTTTCACTGTAGTATTTGTTTGTTACTCTTGGTGGTTGCCGCCACCTAGATGGCTTGGAGCAGTGAAGATCGTCGAGTGGAGATTGTTGATTGTCTCTGGCTCCGATCATGGTGATTGTGAGGGGTTCTTGACCTTTCCCCAGCAGAGAGCCAAAAGATACTCTAGTAAATTGCTCGTGGCTTGTGTGATCCTCATCTTGTGTTGGTTGTGTGACACCCTATTGAGGGTTTGGCGTGTGATGCCAATTAGCGCATGAGCCTCCAAGTGAGTGAGTCACCACAACGAGGAGTAGCTTGCTGGCAAGAAAGTGAATCTCGGTAAAAAATCATTGTGTCATCATTTGATTCTGAGGTGATTGGCCTTCATTGGTATTAACTCTTGTGATTGATTGGTTGATTCCTCAACTCGGTGATATAACCATCTTGCTCTCTCTCTCTCTTTACATTACCGCAAACTAGTTGTCAAGCTCTTTAGTGTAGCTAGTTGTGAGAGCTTGTTAGTTTGGTTAGTGTGGCTCTTTAGTTAGCCTTTATGAGCACACTAACTTAGTGTAGTGACATAGCCATTGTGTGGATAGAGACTATAGAAACTAGAATTGTAGTAGGTGGCTTGCAATTTGAGTAGACTAGCGCAACACTTGCTTTGCCTCATAATTGTCTAACCGGTTTGCTAAGTGTTGTTGTAGAAATTTTTAATAGGCTATTCAGCCCCCTCTAGCCATTAGGACCTTTCAGAGAGACAAGGTGTACCATAGTGCCAAGCTCTAAAAGGAAAGAACTAAGAGATGGCATGATCACCGAATCCAATACAAAGAATTCAAGGAGGGAGATAAGGTTCTTCTGTTCAACTCCCGAGTCAAACTCTTCGGTGAAGGAAAACTAAGAAGCAAATGGAAAGGACCATACACCGTTATCAACACTTCACCACACGACGCGATCTCCATCCTGGACGATGACGGTAACATTTTCAAAGTTAATGGTCAACATCTAAAAGTTTTCCTAGAGCCCTCTTATAACACTAACTTAGAAATAAATAGAATAGATTTAGTTGCTTTTGATAAATTTATTCAAAACTTATGAAAATTTAAAAATTAATTATACTAACATATTCTTTCATTTACTTAAAATAAAAAAAATTGCTTTATCTTCTTAAGCAAGTCATCATGGTAAAATGACTTTTATGCCCTCACTAGACAAACCATGATTCTTGCTCAATCTTGCTTGATACATGTTTATCACATGATGTTCCACACTTAATTACAAGATCATGTGAAAATTTTAAATTTGAATATTCTTGATTCAACTTGATCTAGTGCATCTTTGCTCTATCATGTTATGATACTGTTGAATCATAATCTAACACCAGCATCACTAGGATCCTCACATTTGCATGTGCACCTAGGGGTGCGGGTGCACCCATGGTGCGGCCGCACCGCCCCTGGTTCTGTGCGGCCGCACCACCCATGGTTCTGCCGGCTCCTAATCTTCTCATGCATCTTCTTGATCCTCGGTGCATCGCTGCCATGGCGGTGCTTGATTCATTTCCATTATGGTAGAGGCCCGAGCACCTATAAGAACCACTCCATAGTCTCTCCTCTCCTCACACCAAGCTACAAACTTTCTCCTCTCCATCCACTAGCACTCAAGTTCCTAGAAGCTCAGCAATGGCTAGCCACTCTCTCACCTTGTACAAAGGCTCTTGCTCCACCTACAACCTCGAAGGAGTACCGTTGTCCATTGACTTAGTGCCCAAGAGCTCCTTTGTGAGGGAAGAAGCACGGCTCACCACTGAAGCGCTCCTCGCTATCATGGCACCACCGGGCTATGCCATGAGCGGTGGCTCAAGCCTCAAGACCACGGCGCGTTCCAAGGTGTCCCAAGGTGGCACCAAGGAGAAGAATACGACACCAACATGACCTACCACTGGCGCCATTGGCCTCAAGCGAAAGGCACCCGACGTTAGCGAACCTAGCAAGTGCTCTATTGTAATGGCTTTGGGCAATACAGTCTCTCACGCTAGTTCATCCTTTCAAACTGGTAGGCCTAGTCTCTCCTTTACCATGGTAGGAGTGCACAAACCCAAAGGAGGGTACAACAAGGCTCTCATGCGCAAGCTGGCTAAAAAGTCGGAAAGCAAGCCGACCCCATTAGGGAAGGAGTCAGAATCCTCGGGTGCGCCCCTTAGTATTAAAAGGTTTGGGAAGCTACCGTCAATCAAAAGACCCACAGGGCAATACGAGAGTAGTGATGAGAAGGACACACCTTCCAAGGGTCCTTCCATTGCCTCTCTTAGCACCAAGAATGATAGCCTGCGAGATCTTTTTTGGAGCCTTAATGATAGCTTAACCAATAACCTCCTCAAAATCAGAGATCTGGTCGATGACATCAACATCTTGTGTTTCAAGATCGACCAGAAATTAGCAAAAGTGGCTAAGGCTGCAGGGGTAGTAGATGCTTTAGACGAACCCTACTAGGCCACTCCTGCAAGCAATAATTTAGGTGCATCATTTCCTTTTAAGTTTTTCATTCCTATAATGTTTGAATTCCATCATGTAATGTGCCTACTTTTTATTATTGAATAAAGCCTTTATTATTAGAAATATTTTTTTGCACTTGTTTTCTTTTTGTTATCATAATAAAAATAGGAAAGAAAACAAGTGTGGGGGAGGAACCACACTCACCTCTGACTTGGTTGCACAAAAGATGGTCAAATTCAAATTCGGTCTGTGCAACTCTCTTTCTCATTTCTTATTTGAATAGAAGCTTAAAAACTAAAATAAAATTTAAAAACATGGTAAAAAGAATATGTTCCATCTCCATGTCTTCCTATGATTAAGAAGTTTGCATTCTTTTTATTCCGTGCTAAAATTCCTAAAGACTTGTGAACACTTATCAATAGGGAACCTATTTTATCTAAGTAATTGACGAATGTGATATAGTAGGATGACATGACACTTACTCATTCTTGCAAAGTACTTGGGATTTATTTTACAAATCAAAATTCAAATAACATGTTCCTTGAATGACATTCAAATACCTACCAAGGCCATATATGATCATTCATGACAAAAACCTTCCATATATGTCTCTTACTTTGTGTTGAGTTTGATCAAGTTTTTGTGACCCCTGTTGAGAGATGTTTCATGCTCCCAAGATCAAAACTCACGTACACACCACAATAAAGAGCTATTCCTACACTGTGGACACGCTAAAACAAATTTTCCATCACCACCAAAATAATTACTCCATGCTCTAAATATGATCTCTCTAGCATATTTCTAGAAAGAGACAGCAAGGCTATGCAAAAAGAATGGGATACATGAAGGTCCCAAAGTATAGAAAAAAGGACACAATGAAGGTCCCAAAAGTATCCAAAAGAATAAGAAAAAAAATGATGAGCACATGAAGGCTCATGAGAAGAAGCTAGCCATGTCTCAAAACAAAAAGCTAGAAAAAGAGATCATATCTAATAGAGGAGTATAATTCCACCAAAAATTCCACACACTTGCACTGTTTTGATCTAAGAGTATAATGCTTCCCTCTGGTGCGGTCCAGAATTTGACTTTACAACATATGCAAGGTAAGTGTGCCTCACAATTTTCATCCCTACCCAAGCTCCATATAAGCTTATTAGAAGTAGGATGATCAAAAGAGAAGGCAAAACTTCAAAATATGCCTTGGTGAGGAACCACTTACAAATTTTGAGTGACCTGAGAGAATCATTCAAGGAACAAAAGCTATCTTTATGTTTTCAAAATCATACAAAAACCCAAGTTTCTAAATAGGGATAGAGTAAGAAGATTTGATTCCAAGCTATTCTATTTTCAATTGCCCAAGATATTTTGGTAGATACTTGGAAGTTCACATGTTCAGGTGAAGCTCAGAATAACCTGTATGTAGATTTCAAATCAAGAAGATGAACCCACTTAGTCCATAGAACTTTACTCGAGGACGAGCAAAGGACTAAGTGTGGGGGAGCTTGTTGGCGATGCTTAACTCACATTTCTACTGCCAACATTTAAACAAAATAAAGCAAATATGAATGCCAAAACTTAGAACTAAGGTTTACAACTCACATTTTCCATGAGTTTTGGTATATACGTGTTTTGCAGGACAATATGTGAAAATACACTGAAATGCGCAATCAAGAAGGCACATTCAAGCAAAACAGAAGCAATGCCCAACCAAACCTCAGAACTAGGCCAGAATACCAGTGTGGGAGTCCTCCAGGCCTAGCCAGCAACCCACCAGAGCAAGGCAGTGGTGAGTGGGCTAGCCCAGGGTGCGGCCACACCCATGGTGCAGGCGCATCGCCCCTAGCTCCGCTTGACCCCACCTTGCTCAAGCAGTGCATTCAATGCTGGGGGAGGCGGTTGCATGTGGTACTTACCTAAAATACATGAGCAATCGACCATCTCCAAGCTATAAAAAGGACCCCCTCCTCACATTCAAGGGAGATCATACACATTTGGAGAAGAAGAAGAAGGGCTACACTCATTCCATTAGCTTCTAGCTAGACTAGTTAGGGAGTGAGAGAGGGAAGGAGTTAGAGGAATAGCGGAGTAGCGGTGGCCTCTACCTTTTGTACTCGGCGAGCCTTGTACCTTGGGTGGATGGAGTGCTGGACTTGTTGGCCCCCTCTACACTTGTACCTCTATGTTCATGTTATTACTTGGAGTAAGAAGTTCGTGTTCATCTTTCAGTTTTGATCCTTTAAGTAAAAGTTATCATTGTTACTACTTACTTGTGGGTTCGTCGTCCATCCTCATGATGGGTGCTCTAGCAGAGGACTCCTGATAAAGATGGAAGTTCCTGGCCAATGCTAGAGTAGTAGCAGTTAGCATAGATGTGGTGTCTAAGATACACGTTACCTTCATTTGCCTCGTATCCCATAGTTGAGCGGTAGGCGGCAAGTGGTGACAGCCATGTCTGTCCTTTGTAATCCCCCATGTTTGGATACGGCGTAGAGCTATAGGCTGGCATCGACTGGTAGACCAGTTGCAATCTAGTGCCCAAAGTTAGTCTATAGTAGCAAAGTTATCCTCACTTAAGGTTTCTACCCTTAGAAGAACCTCACTACCCAAGTTATCCTTCATCTTGTTCACCTAGGTAAACTAGCCAAGAGACTACTTACACTACCATTCCTTTGGGAAAATATGATACCCTGAATACATTCAGGTGAAGTGCTATAGCGGTACTTCCATGCGCTTGTAGACTTTTCTGCTTACGCTAAGAAGCACCAACAACTTTACAATATATGCAATACAAAAATGCTCTCATATTTATTCCTACCTGACCTCCACATAAATTTTTAGAAGTAGGCAAAAAGAAGGCAAAGTCATCAATGCCTTGGTGAGGATCCAAAAATACTACATATAAAGAGTGATTTGAGAGTACCACAAAAGGAGAAGGTAAGCTATGTTTTGTTTTCAAAATCCTAAAATGTTTCTCTAATTGACTTGACTAAAGGAAGATGGTGATCTATTTCAAGCTATTATGTTCTTCAACTACCCAAAGTTTCATGGTAGACACTTTGAATCCTGCAAGGCATGTATGATGGGGAATAGTTTTATGTTGATGTCTAGTCCTAAGGTTGTCTTAAGTAATCCATCCTTTTATCGAGGACGAGTAAAAGCCTAAGTGTGGGGGAGTTTGTTGATGGTAGTTAACCTTCATCACAAACCATCTATATACCTTGCATAAATAACTAAAATGAATCACCAACATAGAAGGGGTTTAAACTAATAATTTCCACAAGCTTTGGTGAATCTATGTTGTTAGCAAGATTTAATTAGAAAAACCACTAAGGAGGACCTATTTGTCAAAGGAAATCACGTTTATCTGCAATGGTATCTACGTGGGAAGACTCTAGAAGGCGAATCACTGAAGTAGACCTTGAGCCACTAACATGTGGGGCCGGCCGGCCTATGGGCCCCTCATGTCGGCCTCCCGTTGCTACGTTGGTTCTCCACCACCTTAGGGTTTGCATCTACATCGTCCTTTTAAGTCAGGTTGATCCAAGGGTCCAGGATGCTTGAAGGCCCCTATATATACCTTCCTGTACCCCCCTCCTCTAGGGTATGAGGCATATGATCCTAAGAGCCTAAAGGCCAGAAACCCTAATTCATATTTCCACCAGGATTAGAGCTAGCAATCATGAGAATATTAGTTCTCAATAGGATCTAGTCTTGTATTAGAAATAGAGAGATAGAGTGAGAGGGAAGAGTTTGGAGGAAGTGCTGGCCTGTCGGTGCTCTCTCTAGGGCTTGTACCCTAGCAGAATCAAGTTCTTCTTGAGCTTGCTTTTGAGATTCTCTGGTAATCAACATCTAATTCAAGTAAGCATCTTGTTCATATTGTTCTTTAGGTTTGTGACTCTCTTTTGAGTACTTTAATCCTTGTAGCTACTGGGTTAAAGTAGTATTCGTAGTGTAAACGTGGTGCTTAGACTCGGTTACTCATGGATGTACCCTACTTTCCAAATTGGTGGTAGCTCGCGAGGGTGACTCTTATAGCCTCATTGAATCCTTTGTAGTCCACCTCCCATTTGTAGGCCTAGCAGGACCTTGTTACTATAGGGAACATACTCTACATGTGTTTTCTTTAGTAATATCCCCAAAATTGAATAATAGAAGACAAAGCTTACCGAAGTTAGAACTATAAGACATTAGTGATCTCCTTTATACTCCTATTATCTAGCCTTGATTGTGAAGTTGGGTCAAGTTAGATTTGGTTATTCTCACACACATTTCCTTGAGTTTGATATAAAACTGGGATACTCCCTGTGAAGTGCTACATCGGTATAATATCCATGCACTTGTGGATTATTCTATGTGCGTTAATTTATACCAACACTCCTTCAACAGATTCTATATTCCTTTGTATTGCTCTCTCATGCTCTTTGCTCCTTCACCTCCAACCTAGCTATAGTAATTTTGTTGGATCTACAGATGAAAATGCATCTTCTCATTTTGGAGCTTGTGGCCTTGTATATCCATGGAGTGCAGCTTGTGAGCCTTATTGTCCTTAGTATTGGTTCACCGAATAAGTGCTTTGTGAACAAAGTTGATGAGCTAAATGAAAGTATACCAATGGATGTGGATAGGGTTGTAGTGGTCAAGGCTCAGGATGACATGGAGATTGACAACAATCCCATGGAGGTCGACAATGATCTGCAGAATCTTATGGAGATTCACAACAATCGCATGGAGGTCGACTAGGACCTAGATGAAGAATGATTAATTATGCAACCAATGATGTACATATGAAGGCCTTTTAACTTTCGCATAGTGTCAGCCTAATTAGTATCTGCATTTTAGCTTTCGGCATGCTTGTTAGCTTGGTAGTGTCCACCTACTTATTCGGTATGAATGTATGGAACTCAAGTTGGATTCCTTTCAATCTGAGAGTACTGGCATTGTGCTTTCCTTATGTTTTCTAAGTGCATGCTTTGGCTTTCTTTCAATTTAAATCTATGTGCCTTATTATTCACCATCGAACTCAAGTTGGCTTCCTTTCAATCTGAGTACTAGAATTGTGCTTTTCTTAATTTTCTAAGTGCCTAGTTTCGCTTTGTTTCAATGCCAAACATTAAGATTATGTGCCTTAGTGTTCATCACCGTATCATACAGAGGTCTTCGGGTGGTAATAGGATCGAGCCGCCGGTGATGGTACTGTGCATTCACCGTCGCTTAGTTGCAAAATTTCCAATCCCGCATTTGAACCCTCCTGCACGGAACTAATGAAAGTTCGATTCCCGCATGCCATAAAAGTTACACAGAGAGCAAGCAACCCCTACTCCAACATCACCCCCTAACCCCCCTTGCACCCCCACCCCACCACCACCCTCCCTCCCCCCCCACACACATAGTTTTCTTTTCCTCATTGCTGTTGTTCATCATCGCTACTCCTGCTCATCAGCACTACTCAGCTCTTGCTCCACGCCAGTGCACATCGCTGGATTGCCCACATA
This sequence comes from Miscanthus floridulus, assembly GCF_019320115.1. Lineage (NCBI taxonomy): Eukaryota > Viridiplantae > Streptophyta > Magnoliopsida > Poales > Poaceae > Miscanthus > Miscanthus floridulus. The sequence goes on along the minus strand of NC_089590.1, from coordinate 31,777,858 downwards.
GATCCACTGGTAAATGAGCTACTACTATCACCGGCGTTGCCACTCGTGCTCATCGCTGCTAGATCCAAAGGCAAGTGTAATAAGGCCTTACTTGCATCGCCGTCCCTTCTCCTCGAAACTCATTCCTTACTAATGTTTATTGATGCAATTCCATGGTAGGGCAGCCTCATCTCTTTGGTTGGTGGTGTCCTTCCAGATGAAGGAGGCCCCCAACATGAGGAACACAGTGGACAACCTCTCAGATGATGTGCTTGCCAACATCTTCCTCTACCTCTCGCCCGATCCTTGTGCTACTACAAGTGTGTCTATTGCTCCTAGAAGCGCGTCATCTCTGACTCCTATCAACGTAAGAAGCTTTCATAGACTATCGTTGACTTCTTCTATGATAGCTAGTGGAAGGGCAATCACCACTTCACCAGCATCACTGGTGAACAACCCTCCTTGTCCTTCTTGCCCTTCCCCCTTCAAAAAGTCCTAGTCTCAAATTGTTGTAGCGGCCTCATCCATTGCTGGTGTGCTAGGCCCGATGGATTACATCGCTATGTTGTCTGCAATCCGGCGACCCACAAATGGCATGTACTGCTGCATAGCATCTGTTCTATTGGTTAGGCTTGTTTAGGTTTTGACCCAACGTCCTTGCACTTCCATGTGATTGAATTTATTGAGGTGGAGGGTGCATGCGTAGGTGTGGAGATCTACTCATCTAAAACTACAGCATGGATCTTTAAGCAATCTGAATGGGGCGATGATAGTATTGTTCTATGTTCAAAATCAAGGTGTTTTTCTTAATGGTTTTATGCACATGCTTGAGTGCTCTTCGATAGTTACTATGGATATGGAGGGAAAGACATGGAGGACAATTCATAAACCAGGTGGTTATGAAATGTCCATCCATCAAGCTCAGGGTCATCTGTGTGTGTGTTGTGCTGATTTTCACAATAGGTCTTGACTTTTAGTGTAGATACTTGAAGACTATGGTACCGATAACTGGAGTTTGAAGCATGTTGTGGACATAGAGGAACTATTTGGACACATGAATATTAAAGTTAGTTCTGAGCTTTGTGATGAGGAGTACAGAGTGATTATAGTTCACCTAGAATAGAATTTCATTTTCCTTATTGGGAAGGATAGAACATTGATTTGATTGCATATGACATGGACCGTAGAACGGTTCATGTCATCCATGCCCATGTCATCCACCTTTGTAGATCAAGTGGGCGTTTCCATATGAATAGGCCTTACTATCTTCCTTATGTTCCCTTGTTCATGGAGTCATTAGCAGAGCAATAAAAGTGCATTTCCTGCATTTCGTCGTCACGACAGTCTTTGTTCAGGCAGGGAGTTGTTTTCATTCTATTGATGTATAGGCCAATTTTGGCTTGTTAACTAAAGGAATGGTATGTTGAATATTATTAATTCTGCTGCTTTGTTTAGGTTATGGATAAGAGATGAATAAGAGGGGTTCCATGGTGCATTGGCTACCAATCCAAAGGATGCACTAATTATATTCATTTTGCCTTGCAAGCAGGAGTGCCACATAGAAGGAGCACAATGACATCGTTTAGTGATGTAAGTCTATATAGATCAGTACCTTTATTATGCTCTATGTACCACTTGTGTTAGGACATCAGTTGAGAAAGATGTTATGGTAGCGTCCATTGTTATTGTAAAAAAGTACTCTTGTTTGTGAACATGATTTATGGATGTAATGATATTATATCTATATGCTTTATGTTCATGAAGATATTAAGGACCTAGCTAAATTAGTAGGTATTGTGAAAACGGATGAAATTCTATCACCGTTGGATGTAAGCGCTGTTCATTGTTTTGTTATCACCGCCGTCGCTAGATGTATGATGCGTCAGTGATCAAAAGTATATCACCATTGAATCCTTTAGTAACCCGACACCGACTAAATGATCATTAAAGGTGAATCATGGTGCAAGGCGACGGTGACCATGACCTTTGTATTGACGGATCATACATTGAAGCAATGGTGGTGTTAACCTCTACACAGGCATCTCAACCATCGAAGCGATAGTGAACCCGCATCACTGACAGTCGAGTCGAAGTACAAGGCAATGGTGCTAGTGACCACTACACAGGTGGTTGATGTGCCCACACATTGGTTTTGATAGCATCGACACAGGCAGATCATTTGCTAATGCAGCGGTGTTAGTGTACATCCACAGCTGGGTCAAGCTCTAATGTGATGGAAGTAAGGACCTAATCATGAATGTATCATAAGCCAATACAGCGGTGTTAGTGTACACCGTAGTTAGTCCCAGATGCCGAAGGTGAAGGCTATGACCATCACTGTCGATAGCTTACCGCCGAGGCCAAAATGCGGCTGTGATGGGGTTATGATGTGGCTATGAAAGGTTCGAGTGTAGTAGTGGGTCTATATGGGTGGTTAAATTAGACTCACTATCCCATGAACGGTCCTTAAGTACTCCATGAGCTACACCACTTTAGATCCAACACTCACAGTGACCTTACCCCTCGCATGAGTATAGATTGTTACAATTGATCAACATGATAAGTGTTTCATCAGAGGAGACTCAGAGCTGGTCATCAGCTAGGTCATGAAAGAAGCCTCATGTTGTGATGGCAAGATGGTGGCTTATTGCGATGAGGTCCAAAAGCTCGAAGAAAGATTCGATGGGCTAGAACTCCACCACATCCTCAGACGGGATAACCTCGCCGCCGACTCCTTGGCCAAGATCGCATCAAATCAGGGACCTATCCCCCCAGGAGTGTTCATTAATGACACACACAAACTGTCAATGCGAGCTCTTCAACCGCACGACCAAACGACAGGCGTGGCTAGCAAGGCAGAGCCCGCCCTGCTAGTCGAACACCACCGTGACCCTGAGGCCGCAGGCCCTCCCAACTTGATGGCAATCGATCGAGATGTGGCAGATTCCATATCGGACTAGACCACACCCTTCATAGAATACTTAGCGTGGGGGAATTTACCTGATGACCCAACAAAAGCATGGTGCCTAGCAAGGCACTACAAATCTTATATGGTCATTGGAAACATCCTCTATAAGCATAGCACCTCAGGAATTCTCTAGAGATGCATCTCACAAGAGGAGGGGTAGCGACTCCTATGAGAGGCCCAAGCGGGGATCTGCGGCTCCCAGAATGCTGGTTGGAAAGGTCTTTTGACAAGGTTTTACTAGCTCATAGTGGACACGGATGCGCAACAAATCGTACAAAGCTGCAAGGGATGCTAGTTCTACGCACGGCAGACACACTTACCCACACAAGAGTTGCAAACCATCCCACTAATGTGGCCCTTCAAGTCCTAGGGGCTTGACCTGCTCAGACCCTTCAGGAAGGCACCCATGGGCTACACCCACCTTATGGTGACAATCGACAAGTTGACCAAGTGGATCCAAGCTAAACCTATAATAAGGGTAAGATACGAAGATGCGGTAGAATTCTTCCTCGACATCATATATAGATAGGAAGATTCTATCCTTAATCTCACTTCCCAAACATACATAGACCCCCTATCATCACAAATTTGCAAACTAACCTTTTTACAAAAAGATCATAGATAGGAAGAGTCCGAGCGGAATGAGACGAAGGACAAGGAACGAAGAAGCAACGGGCAGAGCGCACATAAGACCTGCACCCCTCTTGTCCGTCTCTTTAATTTCCTACTATATGCAATTTGTCCTTGCTTTGTGTGCGAGCAGTTGCCATTAAGTCATGCCATGACCCAAGGTACCGTAAGCCCTTAGGACCGCCTATAGAGTGACCCACCACATCCATGACCCCGCATCGTATCTAGGAATCATTCTCTTTGGTCAGTCCTTAGAAGGGATCGATGCCATAAAGGGATAGGGCCGGGAGAAGATGGCCCCCTATGGCTCTAATCGGTGGTGTGGAGCCACATGACCATTTCTCTCTGTGTTCAAGTTGTCTGCTTTGAAGTCGCCTGGGTAGACTCCCTCTGGGGGGAGGCATCTTACCCTCTGACTGTTGCGGAGGCAATTGGGGACCGATGGGTTTGATAGCCGATGATTTATGGGATGTCTCTTGATGATTCATAGCCAAACTCCATGTTGATTGGGGAGGATATCGAGTCCCGCTCAAATTACCCATTGACCCCGATGAGGCGCACCACTTTGACCATGTGGTTACGGTGGACATGCCTCTCCCTGCGTGGGGCGAAACCAAAATTGCCTAAAAATAGGCCGCCGTGACCTCCTAAGGTCACCAGGGATCCTGAAAGAAATGGAGCTAAGTCCCTATGATGAGCTCCTACTAGGATCCTAGATCCACAACCTAAAGCCAACAGACTAGCAAAGGTTAGCGACCCCTCATGGATGGTTATTCAGGTTGCGACGATGCCTTCTTTACAAGGCAACGACAATATCCATGTAAAATAAGCAACCACGGTCCAAAAGCACATGGTTTGGGCTCGCTCGAGCCTGAGTGACCACTTTTGGCTAGAGGGAAACACCCCACGATCACGCTGATTCTCGAGAATGAGGTCATAACCTATTGGTAAACGGGGAGACTTTAGCCCAATGAAGTCAAAGCACAAACGAGGTGAGGGCTTTTGAGCTGAGGATGACCTCTCCATTTCATTGGAAGGAAGGTCGACAACCCGCACGAAAGTCCTAACCTCAGTAATAAAGCCTCGCAATAAGACCTCATGGACTAGGGGCTTGACATGAGCCTAAGGAAGGGATACAATGTTCAAAAATTAAATCCCATGGGTACAGGCATTACATGTGTGGCCAAGCCACCAAGGCAAGAAAGGGAAAAGCCCAACGCCACCTCAGGGATGATGCCATTAGGGGCACGATCTACGAGCATGGCTAGACAAGGTGGAAAAGAGCACCTTAAAGACCTCCTCGCAGCATCATGACCCCAAAACTGAAGCGCGTAGGGAGGAGAGAAGCGCTAAACGGCCCCTAGCATGGCAACATTTCGCCACGTTATCATGATGCCATGCCTGGGCACAGTGATGAATGATGCCCTAGATCCATCATTTGGTGGTCAAGGAGCGATGAACATTCTCTCTGGAGAACCAACTCGCTGCTTGCACACGCTGATGGCCCATGGTAGAGGGCCGAACCTTCCCTTGATCAATGGCCATCACGGGTACCTGAGTCACTTAGGCACGGGTAAAACCTAGGCTACATGATCATGGAGCTAGCCTCCATGGCATCTCATCCTCTGCTACTCGCAAGAATCCTCGTAGCACCAATTGTTGGAAGGGGTAGCATCAAATTCTAGACACCACAAACAATCCCCGGTGGGTCGAGCGACTAGAGCCTCATTATTCCCTTCAAAATTCCCTCTTCTCTCCTTTCCTCTCTCAAACTTGGCTTCGTAAAAGGGCTAAAAGTGAATTCATAGACATGGTTTCAAGAAGTTCAAATGGTAGGAAGGTCCTCGATTTATAAGACCAAGGGCAGATTGAGCAGCCAGAAAACCCCTACGCCATGTGGTGAACCACGGGAGGTCACAGCCAATGTCAGATGCCCGCATAAGGTTGAAGAAATCGAGACCCTCCCAAAGGCAGGGCTAGTATAGCATCAATGAGACCACTTGGTCCCACATGTGTCATGCAGCACACCGACATGGCAAGGCTCAGTAGTCGCGTACCACATCGTAAGAGCGTCCTGATAAGGGGGAACATAACAGCCACCTACCGCATTGAATGCACTAGCCCACAAGGGGTTGAGCAACGAATTTTGAACAAACCATGACTATGAACCTACACTCAACATATACTCATCTCAGCACTTTCACGATCACTTCATTATTGCCAAAATGCTCGGGGGCTCCTGTTGGGGTTTTGATCCCTGGGTGTCTCAAGGCATCGATTAGTTACAGGCCGAGCGCCCCACCATACACCAATTAGCAAAAGCCTGAACAACCAAGGCCCATCTAAGCCAAGCGGGCTAGGCTAGGCACCAAGGATGGGTCAACCATGACCCCTCCCCTTCTGCCTTAGCCACATGCTACACAAGGGTTCATGACCTCTTTGCCGTATTGATCCCTAGGAGGAATGGAGAGAGGTCGAGCCTAGCCAAGTGCGCCTGCTCTAACAAGAGTGGCCACGCCGCACTGACCCTGCAAGGACTGAGGGGATAGTAGTCACCTCAGTTTGGTCAGACGCTATCTCTAAGCTACACAGCATAGACAAGATAACACCGCCCAATGGTGATGGCCAGTACGATGACCTGCCATCCAAATACGGTCCGACAAGATATACGTACGATCCTACCCACTATGGGATGGGATCCATGACAGAGGCCTTGACTTAGAGGCCATCCAAGTCAATGGGAGCCATGACCCTAGAGCCCGAGATCATGACCACCAACTCCACAAGACTAACCAGACACTCGATGACCTGGGGCAGCTACCAACTCCGGTACGATGCCCCTAGGAGAACAGGAGTCAATGACAAAGGCCACAATGGAGACCATGTTGCACAGGATGGCTAGTGAACCATGATCATTCCTATAGGGCCACCACAGCCAGCATAGTAGCATCATGCCATACCTTACCATGATGTGGTGAAAATGCAATCAAGCCCTAAATGTGGGTTTTGGTGATAATGACCACGCAATTAGAGAATTAATGAGATTTATCAAGATGACAAGCAGGAGAATCATAAGAGAGGTTGATGTACATAATGGAGAAGTCCCCAATTACAAAAGGTAATGGCATCAAGCTCAAAAGGAGGTTTATTTCATTTTATATTTTGAATTGGAGTATAGGAAAAGTCGTACTATAAAGGGGGACATAATGCTTAAGTCAATATGTGCAACCAAGTGCTCAATCTTACACAAAAGCATCCTCAAAGCTCATCCAGGACAGCCAGCTCATAACCTCCTTGCACCTTTGTTGTCTGGCTTGGTGCGGTAGTGCCGCACTAGAGGCGCGACTATGCCACAGATAGGCTGTGACACTACCACGACTTATCTACTTGTTGGGACCAGGGGAGATATTTATACCTCTTCTCTCTTCCCTCTCAACGGTCTTCTTCCTTGCCTAGCTCATTTAGACCAACAAGAATGGACTTGTGCCCACTCTCTCTCTCTTCTCCATTGGTGACCTTGAACTCCCAAGCTCTCCTCTTTGATTTCCCCATCAATCCTTGAGAGAAAAAGGTCCCAAACTCGATTATAGAGCAGATCCACTATTTCCCCATCTCTAAAGAGCACTTGGTTCACATTTTGGCTGGTAGTTGTGTTTGTTACTCTTAGAGCTTGGCTCCTAGCCAGTTAGATCATTGCCTGTGGAGCTTGCCAACTTGTGTGGCAACCTAGGAGGTTTGTAACCATCTCTTAAAGCTAGTAAACTCACCCCTCATCTCAAGAGTTAAGTCTCTTGACTTGAGAATGAGAAAAGATTGCAAAGCCTTAAGCCTTGGTGGCTAACCTCAACAACATGGACTTAGGCATGCCTTAGTGGCGAGCTGAACCACGGAATAAATCATCATGTCATTTTATGCTTGATTTACTTCACTTGCATTTCATATTGTGTTGAGGTGTTTTCTAGGGTTTGTGTCTGATCTACTTGTGTGTGACATTACTACCTCTTCTAGCTGTCAATCTGTGATCTTCATACCGGCAAGAAGCTTAGTAATTTCTTTGATCTAAGTTTCCATACATAGTTTTTGAACTATGCTTTGAAGTTGTCTGCAGGTGCGGCAGTGCCGCTATTCTAGCCTAGCAGTACCGCGGGCTTAGAGCAACAGTGCTGCGGGTCGAATTTGACAATTGTACAAGTTTTGTTTTAACAGGCCAATTCACCCCCCTCTAGGCTAACTAGAGATCCCACAAGAGGTATTAGAGCAGGTTTACCTCATGTACTCTTCACCATGTGAGGTATGGAGCCCAGAGGAGGATCTAGTGGTGTGAAGCCCGTGGACATCGATTCGAAGGACGTGGGTGTAACACCCCGGGTGATTGTCACCAATTAAGCAATAGGTTTAAACTCAACCATGGCATGTTAAGTGGTGATAGAGATGTTAGGTCAAACATATGAAAATGAGCCACCACTTAAACTTGGACCATGCACCATTGCTTACATGCTGCCCTTTCTAAAAAGTATGCTTGAGTAATGTTGGATGTACTTGTTTCATGTGTCTCGCATCAACATCCATCTATATTGATCAATGGAAAAGTTTCATGAAGTTTGGAATCAAGAAGTCACATGAAATGACAAGTTATGTCCTTGCTAGAATTGCCTTATTAAGTGAATGGAATTATAGGTCATCAACCAAACCTTGATACCTTGCCCAAATGACTCTAATTGAACTCTACAACAAAAGTCGTGAAGGGTTCGTGTTGTGCAGAGATCAAGAAAATTCATCAATCGGTCTAAAACTCAAATTTAAGCTTTAACGTGATGCTACTTTGACCTATGTTGACCAATTGCTTATAGTGCTTGCATGGAGTTACACCTTAAATAAAAGTTAAAGTTTAAGTTGAATAGAACCAAATTTGTTTGATGCTCAAGAGCTAATTCAGTGCCTAGCTAGGTCAAATGGAGCTCACAAGAATCAACAAACTACTATTTTTGGAACCCTGAAATTTGGCTAAGTGTAGATGATGAACTTCTAGTTTTCAGTTTCAATGTACCCATATTTGGCGAATTTTAGTTTGCAAACCATTTCAAATTTGGGAAAAACTCCTTTAAGGAAAGTTAGAGTACTCTTATAGCTCTACACAACGGTGTAATCGGTGGAACAAATAATCGATCGGTTTAGGAGATATGATGGGAGGAAAATGGAATTTCAACTTGTATTTTTGCGGTGGTATTAGAATTTTGAATCAGTTGAACAGCTAAATGGCCGACCGACCACAGGCGCGCGATGCCGCGTGGCGTTCTAGCTCGCCCCGCGCTCGCCACCTCACCCTCGCTTGCTCCCATGACCGCCACCTCACCCACGCTCGACGTTTCAGAGAGCCCTGTCCCTGCGCTCTCCCTTCTACTCCTCCCTCTCGCTCCATCCCTATCTCAGGTCGCCATGGCCAACGAGCCTTGTCCCGCTGCCGCTCCCTTCCCAATCCTCCTCCGCCCTACCAGCCGCCAAAGCAAAGCTCCTCCGCTGTTTTCTCTTGTCCCTCGGCCTCCCTATGCCCGGCTCTGCGCTCATTGCCGCCACTACCGTGTCCACCGTCACTACCGTCTGGACGCCGATGCTTGTGGACTAGGCACCACAGGACACCATTGGCCGGGCTAAAGCCTCCTACAGCCGCGCCTAGCAGCGGGAAAGCCGCGAGCGCCTTCCCAGCAAGGCGCCGGAAAGCACCGCCGCTGGAGCAACAGTCGTAGCAGTCGCTTGTCTCCATGGCCAGGCCACTATGGGCCACCTCGGGCCGAGCGAAGCAGCCCTACGTGTGAGCGCTAGCCCCATGGTGCTCCCCCACCATTTCCCCATCATTTCCTCACCACCAGGATGCCATCCCTCGGGCCAAAATCACGAATCCCGGCCTCCTCTGTTCTCAACTGCGAGCAGGGACCAAGAGCAACAATTTGATCAATAGCAGGGGGTTAAGTGCGAAATATGTGACTCATTTGAATAGTGCTCCTGAGGACCTCTTCGCTGTAGTTTAATTAATGTTTTCTGCAGGGACCCCAATGCAAATTTACATTCCTTTTCTTTTGATTTTTACAGATTTGAATGATGAACTTTGAAAATTTGTATTAATTAGTAGAAAAATCCTAAAATAACAAATGGGGACTTTTTGGAATCCTTGTGAAATTGTCTATGTAGTAGATCTATAATATTACATGTTTAAATATTTTGTTGTAAAAATAGATCTATGCAGTTAGGTTCTTAATACTAGTTATGTCTTGTCTTTTTCATAACTAAAGTTGTGTTGCTCAAATAAATGTGAAATGTTTATGGAGTGTTACTCTGTTGATGTTTGATGTCTGGTAAAAATTTCAGGAGTTTAGGCTTGATAGTTAAGAGTTATAAAAATAACAAATTCCCTGTGTTGCTTTGCTCCTATTCTAAATAGTCCTGCATGTTTGAATTAATTGGCTTAGTTAAGTTATGAATCATGACTTTATGATAATACATGAGTTGTAGTACTTTTATTAAGCTTTTCAAAAAGTTATGGTTCATGTTTGTTGGAGGTCTAGAACTCCAGTTATGCTTCTCTAAAGTTCCTATCAGTTTTCTGTACCACTGCTGTTGGGCTGCATTTACAGTTTTGCTTGTGCAATTATTTTCGTGGTGTAAATGATGTTTGCTATGGTTGTAGTGAATACAAAAGTTGTATAAAATTTCATAATATTTCTTGTGTTCAAATTGTAAGACCGTAGGCCTTATGGTTTAGGAGTTACAGACTTTTAAGTCTTCTGTCAGGTTTTGATTGTATTCAGAGTAGATCTAAAAGATGCTAGTGTTTGATCTAGTTAGGATTTGAATCACACCTAGATGATAATAAGAAAGTTGTAGATAACTCACTTAAACATCTTGTGTTAAATTTTCCTGGCATTTGGCCAAATATTTTGTGAGTTATGCCTGTTTAAAGTTGGGTTTCAGAAATGGCTGCTCTCTATCAATTGTGGACCAGTTTCTATAAATGGGTATATATGACTTAGTTAACTTGAGAATCATGCTAAGATGATTAAAGATGAATTGTAGAAAATTTCATAAGATTTTCAGAATGTCTTGTTGCATGGCTATTGGATTTGTATAACTCTAGTTATGATCCAAACATGAAGCTGTTGTTTCTAGTCCAGAAATAGACATATGCTAGTTGTGTTTGTTTACTCCATGTGTTGCTAAGTGTGGCTTATGCCCTTGTTGATGGTCAAGTTATGATACTTGTGACCTTGTTAAACTTGTGTCATGCTTGATGTGCTTGCTCTCTATAGTTAGTGGTGTGATGTTAGTTAAATAGCTATTGGTGTCTATGTCTTGCATAATCTTGTGTTTGTCTTGAATGCTTATGTGATGCATCTTGTGTTACCATTCATCACATTCATACACATGCATCTTGCATCTCATTTAGGTACACTAGATGAACCACGTGAAGGATGTGATGTGGAGCTGAACTCAAAGATTGGGTTTGGTGGATCTATCTTGAAGATGGAAGGACTAAGCAAGTGCTAGGACCGGAGATGTCACCAAGTCGATGCAAGCTAACTGAACTGACTTGTGTTGGATCCTAGGCAAGCCCCGAAGCATTCTAAGTCTCCCAGTATTTTACAAAATATTACTTAAGTTTTTATGATTGATGCATTATGTTATAAGAGTTGAATAGAACCACTTGATGCATATAAATTCCTTGTCCAGAGATATACACCTTTATCCCTATGTAGGTCTCGGATCGAATATATGCTTAGCCATGCTTAGACCGGTAGAAGTTGGGTGATTTCCTGTCACCTATGAGATATAGGTGGATACCAAAGCATGGTTGGCTATATTTGCTATCGTGGAATATAACCATGGGGTAAAAGGAAATCAAGGTCGGGCGGAGTCTATGTGTGGGTTGACTCATGTGATTCCATCTGTGCCGATTAAGGACCGTACCATTGTTGGTGCTTCTAACAAGATTGAACGCATGCCTATCACTTAGCTAGCTGGATAACTCATTCTGACTGCGAAGCCGAGTAGCTCAACTCAGGTTGGGCCCTGTTCTATTGTGCGCTCCTTGCGGGGGCGATCAGACTGAGCCCAAGGGCAGGCTAGGCCTGAACGTCCTAGCATTTGGTGTCCCCGATTGTGCGGCATGGTACAAACCCGCGAAATGTGGACCTGAGTTGTACCAAAGGTGACCTAAGGTGACCATTGATCGGGTCTGCTTGGGTTTGTGTTAGGAATAAATTCTCAGCTGGTTGAAATCGATTCAAATCACCATCTCTCCTGGATAGTGAGAAACTTGGCTAGTCCCAACATCATAGTAACTGTGTTATAGAACATGATGGTTTGAATGAATATGGAATTACAATACCTACTATAGTTACTATTGTATGCTCTAAAATGATATACCACATGTTTGGCATAGGATAGTTGCTAATCTAGAGATGGATAGTTATAATTAACTTGATGACAGAATTATAATTGTATAATTGAGTTAATCACTTTTTATGCAAAATGTTGTCAAGCTACCTCCACTTATAAAGCCTTGCATACTCCTTGGAGTCAAATTTTATTTCTGGTTTATGACGGGTAAGTCTAGCTGAGTACATTCAAGTACTCAGGGTTTATCCCACCATGTTGTAGGTGAAGTTCTTGGCCTGCTGAAGATGATGGCTAACTGCCAGTGGGCTCGGTGACTCTATGTTATATCTCATCTATATGTTTTTACCTAAGGACGTCACTTATGCTAGTAATGTATTTGAAACTTATATTAATGTAATCATTTGAAAGCTATGTTGTTTTCACTAATCGATTTTGAAACCTAAACTTATACTATTATTTATAAACCTATTTGTAATATTATTCTTCGCTGCAACTCTACGTATGCAATGTGTATTTGCTTAATCACACAATCTTGGTTGTGATGTTGATTTACCGAGGTCCTGCGTGACACTCGGTGGACTACTGGGTGTATATAAGTGAAAGTATGCGTGTGTCAACGTGTTAGCAGGGACAACCGTACTTGATCTTGTATAAATTGGGTGGTTCTGTTATAGCTGGTATCAGAGCAAGATTAAGCATAATACTGTTAGGTACATAGTTTTAAAAGCCAAGTTTTGGTTTTAAAAAGTCTATTTTAACTAAAACTTCAGCTATAGGCAAATTTGTCAAAACTTATTTGCAAAACTATGCTAGCAACATCCGCCTTTATGCCCAGTTAAGGACTATTAGGTCGCTATCTAAGTACTAACTGTGGGGGTTTACTTCTTGCAATTTTTACTTTCGTCGTCCATACGGCGTGCTATTGTATGGATGCCGTTCACTTGAATGGTAATGTATGGATCAATTGCCTCTACGCCCAGGTAAGTGTGAGTTGTGAGAGCATGACCATCCAACTATCGGTCTAGGGGAGAGTTAGCTATGGTTACTGGAATTTTTACATGTTACACACATGTATATATGAAGGTACTTAATTGTGGGTATATCTGTTAGGTAGCTATGGATACCGAAGTATATATATCTGGGGATGTATATATGGAGAGTATCTTAGTTTACCACTTTCATTGTGTGCTTATTTATCTCTTGTGGGGATGGGCTGCAATGAATTTGCCTGCAGGTATACTAACCACGAATGTGTAGATTGAATGTAGCTGACGACTAGCTATATGTCGAGAGAGTACGTGTTATGCCACTGACATAGAACATGATTGCCACCTTAGGCTGGCAATTTTGTGAGGACAAATAGGACGAGCATGCATCATGATTGTGCTTGTGCATAAATATGCTTCCCTCACTTTGCTCTAATACTAAGTAACTTGTGGTCCATGTGTGGTTACTATCTTCCCTGTGTGAAGCTAGATTAAATGCCTTGTTCCATGCCGCTTAAATAGCTGTGCTTGAAGATAGTGTGTGATTAGCTTCGCCTTATATGTTTGCTTCCAAAGGAAATAAATGATAACAATACTTTACCACCATGTTTTGCATGATATGTGTAGCAATGTTGTTGTAGGTGACTACTTGTTAGGTGTGAGCTTTGTGCTTAGTAATAGTTGCTTAAGCTAATTAGATTGAGTATTTTGAAAGCCTTGCTTAAGACCATGATGTAGGTGTGGATGCTCGTAATCTAGGTAGTGCCATAGCTGTCACTCCTTTTGTCCTCGGAAATCATATGAGTGTTGAAGAGCGCTATCCTAGAACAACGTCCAAGTTTTGGTAATCTCATGGTTGTCGTCTCCAATTAAGTTCTCTCTTAGGAGCCTGAGCCTATTCACATGGTTGCTAGCCCTTGAATATTGCGCTACGAGGACCTTTATCCATGCCTTTTGCTTGACCTTTAGCCCAAGCTTAGTTCCCTTGAATATTGCATGTGTCATGGTTGTCTCACTCCTATGGGGGTGTACTCTACTCAAAAATCTTTGTCGAGCCTTATTGCTCTTTCCTCTACTGATGAGCTGGTGCAACGATAATCGCTATCTACCCTAGCTTTGGAACCTTTTCCTCATAGATCATGTCATTGTTTTATCAACTGAATCCTTAGTCAGTGCCTTGGCTCTGTCCCTTGAATCTTGTTTGTTTTGTCTCCAACCCTTTCAAGTCTCTGGATGTTTATCAGTCTTGATCTCATGTTGCTGCTAGGGAAGACCAAATCTCATGTTAATCTTTACCTAGTAATCACTTTGGTGAACACAAGGTGTATATGGAAATTAGGCAAGATGCCCCTGCTCAGTTGTCTTCGGCAATTAGGCTATGTTCTCTTGCGCTGTGTTTTGATCTTGAGATCGCCTCCTTGTTGACTCCTAACCTTGTGACTACCTTTGTTTGCTGTCCCTCCTTCACATAGTGCTTGCTCCTATGCGACCCAATTTATGCCATTTGAGATTTCTTATGGGTTGTATGTTCAGTAATGGTGCCACGATTAGTGATCTACGGTGCCGCAACGAAACTGAGAGCCTCCTGTGGGTGCACACACAAGGTTGTGCTACTCGGCACGCGCTGGTATCGAGGTTTCTAGTCATGATCCATTGCAGAACTGCACCAATGTGTTATTTTCACATGAGCTCCTCCTTGGTTACCTCTCCTTATCGTGTCAGAAGATCGGTATGTGTTGACACCGTTTTTTGCACGTGTCAAAATAATCGGAGTGGACCAATCGGCAAGGGGAAAGTTATTGAATACTTTGATAGCCAATGAAAGCCAGTTTGTAAAAATGGTTGCCGATAGTTGGTGATGATCGATGGAAAGGTTGATTTGGACTCGGGCGTTGCCGATGAGGTTGGAGGAGTTGTTGTCGATGCCGATGAAAGGAGGCTTGAAGACTACTGCCGATGAGACAGGGAGTATGCCGATGAAGGAAGACTTGACGACTACTGCCGATGAAACAGGGAGTATGCCGATGAAGGAAGACTTAAAGACTACTGCCGATGAAACAGGGAGTATGCCGATGAAGGAAGACTTGAAGACTACTGCCGATGAAGCAGGGAATATGCCGATGGGAAGGAGGACAGTGAGATTTCCATCGTAATTGAGGCGGACAGGGAAATAGATAGGAGTTGATTTCCTTTTCTATATTTGTTAGGTTATGATTCGTGTAAGAGTCACGTGTTTCCTTAGATATGGGATTGGTGTCCTAGTTGTGTTTGGTTGTGTCTCTTTAGATCAGGGTATAAATATGGAGTAAGGGGCAATGTAATAGACAATATCAATCAATATCAAAACCAACTTTTTACTCCTATTTGCATCTACTTACTTTTCGGCGACTTCGTCAATTTGCATATTTTTCCTTTTTACGAGTTCTCATTGATTCGGCGAGCTGCATCGCTTCAGTGCGACCTTCGGCGATTCTCGAGTTCCGTGTGAGCACCTCTTGGCCGTGACTTCCGGGCGTATCGCTGTTGTCAGGACCAAAGTGTTCGTGTCTTCATCCTTGTCGATTAGCAGGTCAAATCGACTGGCACGCTTTGGATATCGATTCGGGTATTAGCCCTTTGTGTTTGCAGATCACTTTTGCATCAACACATCTTTTGGCACGCCCGGTGGGACAAATCAATCAATATGTTCAACTCCGAGATCGATCCAGGGAACATTATCGCAGTATCAGAAGAAGATCTCAAGGAAGAACAGAGGCAGGCTATGGAAAAGGCTGTAGAAGAATACAAGCAGCTTTGTCTGAGATCGTTTAGCTTGAACAAGAGTGGACAAGTCATCCAGAAGCAAGATTTGCCGTTGCCTCGGCAGGTTACCTTTGACTCCAATCCTGGTAAACTTCAAGAGATGGTTAATTCTGCAGTAAATCATGCTTTGATTAATCATTCCAATGTGCTGTCCAATACTGTTCATAATGCTGTGGTTCGAACTCTCAAAGAAGGACAAGCGGCACCACATTACGTTGGGCCTGCCTATCATCAACCAGAGCCGGCATCTGTCAAAACTCCATCGGCTCCTTCGGCCGTTGTGGGTACAGAAGCTACTTCCCCTCCAGTATTGGCAGGTTCACCTAATATTCAATCTACACCGATACAATCAGATCAGGTACTACCAGGAGGGCGAATTCAGCTTAATACAGATCTATCGGCATCAGCCATGTCAGGCCCTGTGTCTCAGAATAACCAGATTCCTACTAATTGGTGGGGATATGGCATGCCTCCAGAGTCATCTGCTTTCAATCCTAGATTACCTCAAGTATTTGATGCAGCAGGAAGAGCGCCTATATCATCGGCCGTTTCGCCGATGGCTCAAGTGCCTCAATATGCCGCGACTACTTCTGTACAACCAACTCCAGGAGGTTTCCAGATGCCTATGATTCAAACATTCAATTCAAGTCCATCGGCGAGCGTACTGCCGATGCAGCAGAAAGCCCCTGCTTTGAGTCAAACTGGGGTTCAGTTCATGCCTCAAACCAGTTATAATTATCCAACAATATCAGCAAATTACCAGCCATCGGTAGGTTTTGTACCGATGAGTTCTAATAATGATTGGTCAGGACAGTTACCTGTTCAACATACAGTTCAGCGAAATCAGCAGGTTGCAGGGATTCAACAAGGTCATATACAAGCTGGTTTCCAGAATCAAGCATCGGCAGCCCAGCCGATGAATCCTTTCCAACAGGTCAATGGACCACAAGTAACGGCAAATATGCCGATTGCTGGAGATCGTGGGCCACAAAGATATGTGGAGGGATGTCAGCAGGCACCTCCTGTAGAAATTCAACCAGTTCGTCAGCAGGAGGCTGATGCTTTTTGGGCTGATAAGATAGCAGAGATTATGAAGGATCAGTTTGGGATAAAGCCCAAGGTCAATACTTATTCTTATCGGACTCCATACCCTCCTGCATACGATTTAATTCCTCTCCCAAATCGGTACAAGGTACCAGATTTCACTAAATTCTCTGGGCAAGATGATACATCAACAATGGAACATGTCAATCGCTTCATTATTCAATGTGGAGAGGCAGCTAACAGAGATGAATTAAGAGTTCGATTATTTTCATCATCTTTGTCTGGATCAGCATTTACATGGTTCATTTCATTACCACCAAATTCTATTATTACTTGGGTTGATCTAGAAAAACAATTCCATAAGTATTTCTTTGCTGGAATCCATGAAAAGAAGCTTACCGATTTAGTAAAATTGAGACAGCGTAATGACGAATCGGTAGAGAACTTTGTACAAAGGCTACGAGATGTAAAAAATAAGTGCTACAGCCTGGTGCTGGATGATCGGCAGCTTGCCGATTTAGCTTTCCAGGGGTTATTGCCACATCTTAAGGACAGATATGCTTCTCAGGAATTTGAAAGCCTCAGTCATCTTGTGCAAAGGATCTCTGATCAAGATACTAGGGTTTTTGAACCTAAAAAGAACTGGAGTAAAAAGGTATCATTTGTTGAAGAAGTAGGAGATTCTGACTCTGATGAAGAACCAGTTATCGGCTTAGCTGAGTGGGTTAAGAATAAAAAGCCGATATCATGTCCCTTTGGTCAAAAAGAGCCAGAAAAGTTTACCTTTGATATCACCAAGGCCGATAAAATATTTGATCTTCTGCTTCAAGAGGGCCAAATTAAGCTGTCACCTAATCACGTGATCCCATCGGCAGAAGAGTTGAAGAAGATTTTGTACTGCAAATGGCACAATGCAACTTCACACAGTACAAATGAGTGCAAGGTATTCAGGCAACAGTTACAATCGGCTATTGAATCTGGGAGAATTAAGTTTGGTACTTCCAAGACCCAGAAGCCGATGAAAATTGATCAACACCCTTTTCCAGCAAATATGTTGGATGCCAAAGGAAAGACCAAGGTATTGACGTCAGAGGCTGCTGAGAAAAACGCGTCAGTAGACCCCCAACATCGGATAACTACCGATGATGCAAAAAGTAAGGGTTTGCTAGGAGAAAGCAGTAGTTCCAAAAAACCTCCTCGACCTGGCATTGTGATTACTCATCGAAGGCAGCAGGAGGGTTGGCATCAACGTAATGACCGATATCGGCAACAGCAAGAAATGAGACGTCAGGAAGAGTGGAATCGACATAAAGATCATTGGAGATGTCCGTTCTTCATCCATTGCTGGGAAGAAGGTATTAAATTGCCAACTGTTGAAAATTGCCCTGAGTGTAATGGTTATTACGGAGTCAATCGTTCAGAAAGGAGGTTTCAACATGGTAATCAGGGTTTGTCTATCAACGAGCCGATCAGAGGCAGAGCATCAGTGCCTGATCGGCTGGGGGGCAGACTTAGTGTACATGAGAGGCTTGGTAAACGCACTGGATATTTTCCAAGGAATCAAGAGGAACTTGAGGAGATGGCAAACGCAAGAGTTCCCGATGAGGAAATATTCTACAGGGACCCTAATATACGTCGTGTAGAACCAACTAGGACTTGTTATCAGCCGGTTTGGAGAACCAAGTTTCCTCGATGGTGCCCAGAGGGTTTGACAAAGACGCAGAGAAGGAGGATGCAACGTGAGCGTCAGGAGGATTTATACCAGGAGGAAAATTCCTCCAATAAAAGGCCTGGTCATCAGCAGTGGCAGGTGAAACACAAAAATAAGGGTCCATCGGCAGATGTTAATATGGTATTCATGCTTGCCGATGGAGTTTCTGGCACTATCTGATGATGAGGAAGAAGTTGTTCTCTCTGATCAAGTAGCTCAGCTAACACTAGATCCAATGATGGCTGTTTTTGAGAAACCTACCGATGACGAGAGACAGCATCTTAAGGCTTTATTTGTAAAGGGCAGAGTTGATGGGCAGCCTGTGTCTAAGGTACTTATTGATGGAGGGGCTGCGATTAATATTATGCCTTACGTGATGTATCGGAAACTTGGTAAGGGGAGATCAAGACTTGACCAAAACCGATATGATGTTGAAAGATTTTGAAGGCAATGTGTCACCGGCTAAAGGGGCGGTGTGCGTTGAATTGACCATCGGCAGCAAAACCTTGCCAACGACGTTCTTTGTTATCAATGGCAGGGGTGCATATAATCTACTTCTAGGGAGGGATTGGATTCATGCTAATTGTTGTGTTCCTTCTACAATGCATCAATGCCTCGTACAGTGGATTGGGGATAAGATTGAGGTTGTCCCTGGTGATTCTTCTTATATCATTGCATCGGCAGAATCAGACACTTACGAGCGAACTAAATGCATATCAGGAGAAGCTTGGGAAAAAGAGTTCCTTAGAGTTGCTGATTATGAAATTCCACCGATCCAAGCAGTCGGTTCTGAAGAGGGGTTTTAATGGATAGGTTTGCCGATGATGGAAAATTAGGTCAAGGGTTCACATCGGCAGATGATTTAGTAGAAGTAGATATCGGTGATGGTAATAGGTCAAGACCTACTTTTATTAGTGCTAAGTTAGATTCCAAGTGTAAGCAGCGAATAACAGATTTGTTAAAAGAATATAAAGATTGTTTTGCTTGGGATTATACTGAGATGCCTGGATTAGACCGATCGATAGTTGAACATCGGTTACCTATCAAATCTGGATTTCAGCCACATCAGCAGCCAGCGCGCCGATGTAACCCTAATGTACTTCCTGACATTAAGGCCGAAATAACTAAATTAATTGAAGCAAAGTTTATTCGGCAATGTCGATACGCAGAGTGGATCTCTAATGTGGTTCCTGTTTATAAGAAAAATGGAAAACTTCGTGTTTGTATTGATTTTAGGAATCTCAACAAAGCCACACCGATGGATGGCTATCCAATGCCGATTGCTGATTTATTGATTGATGCTGCGGCTGGACATCAAATTATTAGCTTCATGGATGGTAATGCAGGTTACAATCAAATATTCATGGCTGAGGAGGATATTCCCAAGACTGCTTTCAGATGTCCAGGACATGTGGGGTTGTTCGAGTGGATAGTCATGACGTTTGGTTTGAAAAATGCCGGTGCTACTTATCAAAGGGCTATGAACTTTATTTTTCATGAATACATCGGCACATTAGTGGAGATCTACATTGATGATGTAGTGATTAAGTCTGGAGATATCACAGCACATTTAGCCGATCTGCGAAAGATACTGGAGTGCACAAGGAGGCATGGATTGAAGATGAATCCTAATAAATGTGCATTCGGTGTATCGGCAGGACAATTCTTGGGTTTTATGGTGCATCAACGGGGCATTGAAATCAGTGGGAAGTCTATTGATGCAATTAACAAGGTGATTGCTCCTGCCAATAAGACTGAATTGCAATCTTTGATCGGTAAGATTAATTTCATTAGAAGATTCATATCTAATCTGTCGGGTAAGATCAAGGCTTTCAGCCCACTACTTAAATTAAAAGCTGATCAGGAATTTGTATGGGGAGTTGAACAGCAATTAGCCCTTGATGAAATTAAGAAATATTTATCAAATCCTCCAGTGCTAGTTCCACCTCAACATGGGAAGCCTTTCAGGTTGTATTTGTCAGCTGATGATACAGTTATCGGTTCAGCTCTTATTCAAGAATTTGAAGGGAAGGAGCGTGTTGTTTATTATTTGAGCAGAAGATTAGTGGATGCTGAGACGAGGTATTCGGCTATCGAGAAATTGTGTCTGTGCTTATACTTTTCTTGTGTCAAATTAAGGCATTATTTGTTATCTGCCGAGTGTATGGTCATATGCAAAGACGATGTGGTCAAGTATATGCTGTCGATGCCGATATTAAGTGGTAGAATCGGCAAATGGATTTTAGCATTATCAGAATTTGAGCTACGCTACAAATCAACTAAGGCAGTTAAAGGGCAAGTGATGGCTGATTTTGTCACTCAGCATTGTAATACGGTGGATTCTTTGGGGATTGCTCCCTGGACACTTTTCTTCGATGGGTCCACATGTGGTGAAGGAGCAGGTATCGGCATTGTGTTAATTTCACCTCAAGGAAAGAAGTATGAGTTTTCATTGCCGATTGTTGCTACAGCGACAAATAATCAAGCTGAATACCAAGCCTTGATAAAGGGGTTAGAATTGTTGAAGGAGATACGTGCCGATGTTGTTGAAATCTTTGGCGATTCTGTGCTAGTTATAAATCAATTAGATGGAATTTATGAATGCCGAAGTGAAGCTTTGATTCCGTATTATGAAAGATGTTTGCAATTGTTGAAAGGATTTAGAGATTTTCGTCTTGAACATATCTCTCGATTGCATAATGAGGAAGCTAATCGACTAGCTCAGCATGCTTCAGGGTATCAGCCTATTCAGGAAGTGCTAACATCGGCAGTTGATACCGATGACTGGAGGAAAGAGATTGTCGATTATTTAAAGGATCCATGTAGAAAGGTCGAGAGACGTATAAGGTTCCAAGCTACCAAATATGTGCTCCTCGATGATGAATTATATTATCGAACTATAGATGGAGTTTTACTCAGATGTGTTAGCAATGATGAATCGAAAAGCTTGATGGGTGAAATTCATGAAGGAGTATGTGGGGCACATCAATCGGCTTTCAAGATGAAATGGATGATCAGAAGGAATGGGTACTATTGGCCGACTATTCTTGAAGATTGTTTTAAATATTTTAAGGGATGCCAGGGGTGTCAAAAGTTTGGTAATATTCAAAGAGCGCCTGCATCGGCTATGAATCCTATAATCAAACCATGGCCATTCCGGGGATGGGCTATTGATCTCATTGGTCAGATCTATCCGCCATCGAGTAAAGGACATAAATTTATTCTGGTTGCTACTGATTATTTCACAAAGTGGGTTGAGGCAATTCCTTTAAAGAAGGTGACATCGGTCAATATGATTGATTTTGTGAAAGAGCATATTGTTTACCGATTTGGTATTCCTCAGACTATCACTACCGATCAGGGTACTATGTTTACATCAGGAGAATTTGATGAGTTTGCTGTAGGTATGGGAATTAAAATTTTAAATTCTTCTCCATATTATGCTCAAGCTAATGGTCAAGCTGAGGCTTCTAACAAAGGGATCATCAAACTCATTAAGCGCAAAATTGAAGAAAATCCTAGGAGGTGGCATACAGTATTAAATGAAGCCTTGTGGTCATATCGGATGTCATGCCATGGTGCAACCAAAGTAACGCCTTATCAGTTAGTATATGGACACGATGCAGTGTTGCCTTGGGAAATTAAGGTTGGCTCTAGACGAATACGTTCTCAAAATCAGCTGACAGCCGATGAGTATAATACTCTTATGAAAGATGAGTTGGAAGATGTGGCGGGTCATCGGTTAAGGGCTTTAGTTAGTATTGAAGAAAATAAGAAAAGAGTAGCTAGATGGTATGACAAGAAGGTGAAAGTAAAAGAGTTTGCCGATGGAGATCTGGTCTGGAAATTGATTTTACCGATTGGGACTAAAAGTTCAAAGTTTGGAAAGTGGTCTCCTAATTGGGAAGGTCCATATCGGATAAATCAGTCTATTCCTGGTAATGCATATATTTTAGAAACCCTCGAAGGGGTTGTGTTTCCCAGAGCGTTAAATGGAAAATATTTAAAGAAATATTACCCTAGTATCTGGACAGATGCATAAAAGTATAAGTGCCGATAACAGTACTATCGGCTAAGAATTATGCAAGGGTATCAATGTCTCATAAAGTGCCGATACAATAAATAAGATTACACGTTCAGCAAGGATTGGATAGCTAATATCGCACGCAGGCGAATCTGGTCGGCTTCTTCCATTTCTTTGATATCGTCATCGGCAGCACCCTCCACAGGCTTGAGTTTCTTCTTCATGGCTAAAGCTTTGCGAGCTTGGATATCTCTTTCTTGCTGAAGGGCTTTGACGGCATTGGGTAGCTGGCTTTCTTCTTGTTGAGCATGAGTTAAGGCTGCATCAATTTCTTTCAATTCAGCCAATAGAGCTGCCTTCCTTGCCGATAGATCCAAGATTTTCTGCTTAAGTGCAGCACCCGAAGTCTGCAAGTTGACGATGCCCTTGTGCTTCTCATCAGCGATTTGTTTCAGTTGTAGCATCTCTCCTTTAAGTTGAGCTTGAGCTGCTCTATCGGCAATGCGCTGAGCAGCCCGTTGATATTGCAGTTGACGGCTTTCTAAGTGAGCTGCTGGGAAGAGTATTTCTTCAACATCGGCAGGGACCTGGCCACGAATTGTTTTGAAGATTGCCTTTGCGGGGTCCGAGTCATCTACCAGTTGGGCGGTACTTTGCTGTAGCAAGTTCAGGAGGGTTTCCAACTTGGATTTAGTTTCTGCCGATATTGTTCCCAGTGCAAGGGAAGAACTTGTTTCCTCTCCATCGTCGTCAGAAATGTCAATGGCAAAGGAAAATAGGCTGTTCGGGGAATCTTGTTCCTGAAAGAAAGACAAGGAGATCAATCAGGGGTAAGTATGAGTATTGTAAAATCAGATAGGTTGATCGGTTTACCTGTTTCAAGGCAATTTCCTGTGCTTGACTGGAGGAAGCAACCTGGAGTATGTCGTGTGGATCGGCTGAGCTTGCCGATGGGATATCCTCTGTGACTTCATCGGTGGTAGGCTCTTGAGGTATGATGACCGATGACATTGGGGCAGATGTAGGGATCGGCATAGACCTTTGTCGTTTTGGCTGTGCTTCAGTATCTGTTGAAGCTTTGCGCTTTGCTTGGACATCGGCAACGATCGGCTGGGGGGCATCGACACTTGTTGGTTGTGAAGCTTGGGCATCTGGTACGTTTGCCGATGTACCCAATTGTTGCTGTAAAACAAGTGTGAGATATGATATTTAACAGATAAAATGTAAAGTCAAGAAGCTACCTCTGAAGGAGTGGTGCTTGATATTGGCGGAATTGCCAATGATGATCCAGTAGCAGCTCTTACCCCCTGATGATTAAGGTTAATATAGTTTGTGATTGGCATAAGTGAAAATAAACAAGGTTGTTACCTTAAAGGCTTTGACCAAGGTTGTAGCAGTGGCCGATGGAGTAGCCCTGGATATAGCCAATTTGGACTTAGAAGTGATGGTCTTGGTACGAATCTTCTGGTGGGTCAAAGCGGCTAAGGTGGGAGCGTTGTAGCCGATCGGCGATGTTGGGGAAATAGGCCGGAGGTTGAAGGGTTTCCCACTTTTGCTCACCGATGGTGCTGGGTGGTTAACCTGTTACAAGGGAGTCAGTTATTGATAAATGAAAGGAAAAGCAGAAGGGAGTTCAAAGAAACTTACCGCGTCGTCAGGGATGGCATATTCAGAATCGATCATGTGCCGATATGTGTGAGCAGAAGTCGCGAACAGTTGCTCTTTCCACTCGCGCCACCATTGCTTGTATGACTCGGTGATGAAAGATATTGGTGTCCAGGTGGATATATCAACATCTGTGGTATCGGCATCAGGAGAAAGTTGTACTACCTTGTTCCAGTCTGTTCCGCAGGTGATTGTTTCCCTAGGTTTGATCACATCGGCAAAGCAGAGTTTGATTGGCAGTTGCCCAAAAGCCAATTGGCGGGATACTGCCGATGGGTTGTAAAATTCATATGTAATGTTGGTGTTTTCCCCGCTGCCGAATGTGTTTACTGGAATTGCCCTGGGAGTGATGATAGCCATCATGAGCTCATTATCTTGATTCAGAGTGTCATCGGCAAAGTTGAAAAGAAGGGGGAATCTGTTTTCTTCGTCGATATAAGGCACCCAGGCCCTATGATCACGAGAAAGACCATTATAGAAGCTTTGAAAGAATCTGCCGATTTGGTCTTCGTTGGCTTCTGTTCCAGGAAGGACAATTATGGCTTCACCAAAATTGAGGGGTGAGCGTGTTGCCGATTCATCATCCCCGAGCACATAATCTTCGGCAATTTCTCATGGGAATTGTTGAGCAAAAAAGTCCCATTGCAAACGTTTGTGCATATGGGCATTCAGCCACATGTTGATGAACCACCACGGGCCTCCCAGGTTGCCGATGGGTTCGCCAAGCAGAAGTTTCTGAGACACTTGGTGAAGAAGATGATAAGTGGAGCTCAGAAGGTATCGGCCAAGAGGAAACCTTACGCCATTAGCCAGAAGTTCAGCTGCAGGGAGGAAGGCGTTGGTTGGTCCTACTGATCGACCACAGAAGATAAATTTTTCTAACCACATATTCAGGAATGTGGCATGTTCCCTCTGGCTAGGTGTCCCGGTTTTCTGGTATTCTTGAATATATCCTGTCCAACCGCCGATGTTACGGGTATTCACTCTATATTCAGGCTTTCTACCATAGATGGAGCCTTCATCGGCAGTTGAGATGTCCAAGCCAGTAAGCATGTGGACATCGGCAAGGGTAGGGGTAGCTGGGCCATGTCCAAACATAAAAGTATTGGTCGTATCTGACCAGAAATAAGCAGCTGCAATTATCATTGATTCATTTTTCTGCATATCGGCAATAGAGAGCCTGATACATTGGTCTAACTTTCGTTCTGCCCAGTATACTTGCATCGATCTATTAACCCTCAAATACCAATCTTTCCACCCTTTGGTGGTTTTGGGCCAAGATCGGAATGTGTCTTTCCACAAGTTCAGAGAGAAATTTTGGGCTCTAAAGGGGATTCTGTTAACCTCTGCGTTGATCAGATCGGTTGGATCTGGGTTGCCCATTGGTCCAAGGCATTGGACGTGTGGCTGATCGGTTGGGATAATTAATTTGTTGCGCAGTTCCTAAGGTTATGGAATCCAGAAGACAGAAGAAAGGAAAAATCACCAACTGAATAAATTTGCAAAAAGATCAAAGTAAAAGGTAGTGGAAGTGGAGCGAACCGCGGGGACGTCGAAGTTGATGGCCATTGTCTTGAGGAAGGTGGAGATACGAGCCGAGAACTTGAAGTTAGCGCCGGAGAAGGGTTCTTGTTGGTTGAGGTCGCGCGGTTGTTCGTCGGAGTCGCCGCCGGAGAGAGAGAATGCCAAGGATTGGAGGCTGAAGATAGAGAATGAGGGTTCCGGAGAAATCTATTTATAAGCCGGCCAGAATAAGGGTATTTTGGACTTATCTCTATGACGCGCGCATATAGGTCAAGGCGGTGCAGGGGGATATGGTAACTATTCGCGCGATAATCAGGGGATTGTACAGATGAGTTGATAACAAGTAATCATGACTTGGAAGGGATATTGATACATGATATTTTAATTCTTAAAATGGCAGCATTATCATGTTAAGATCTTGCCGATGGGTTGTTGTTTTGGTATCTCAATCAAGGCAAGAATGGTTGGCGATTGTGCGATATTTACTGAAGTGCGTGGATCAAGATTAGATTTGATTGGATTTGATAACAAATCAAGTTTTGGCTTGGGGAATGAGTTACGGGAATTGGGCAAAGGCAAGCGTTATCTGGAGTAAATTTCGGAGCATTAATGGTTTTATACTCCGAAATTGGGGGGCATGTGTTGACACCATTTTTTGCACGTGTCAAAATAATCGGAGTGGACCAATCGGCAAGGGGAAAGTTATTGAATACTTTGATAGCCAATGAAAGCCAGTTTGTAAAAATGGTTGCCGATAGTTGGTGATGATCGATGGAAAGGTTGATTTGGACTCGGGCGTTGCCGATGAGGTTGGAGGAGTTGTTGTCGATGCCGATGAAAGGAGGCTTGAAGACTACTGCCGATGAGACAGGGAGTATGCCGATGAAGGAAGACTTGACGACTACTGCCGATGAAACAGGGAGTATGCCGATGAAGGAAGACTTAAAGACTACTGCCGATGAAACAGGGAGTATGCCGATGAAGGAAGACTTGAAGACTACTGCTGATGAAGCAGGGAATATGCCGATGGGAAGGAGGACAGTGAGATTTCCATCGTAATTGAGGCGGACAGGGAAATAGATAGGAGTTGATTTCCTTTTCTATATTTGTTAGGTTATGATTCGTGTAAGAGTCACGTGTTTCCTTAGATATGGGATTGGTGTCCTAGTTGTGTTTGGTTGTGTCTCTTTAGATCAGGGTATAAATATGGAGTAAGGGGCAATGTAATAGACAATATCAATCAATATCAAAACCAACTTTTTACTCCTATTTGCATCTACTTACTTTTCGGCGACTTCGTCAATTTGCATATTTTTCCTTTTTACGAGTTCTCATTGATTCGGCGAGCTGCATCGCTTCAGTGCGACCTTCGGCGATTCTCGAGTTCCGTGTGAGCACCTCTTGGCCGTGACTTCCGGGCGTATCGCTGTTATCAGGACCAAAGTGTTCGTGTCTTCATCCTTGTCGATTAGCAGGTCAAATCGACTGGCACGCTTTGGATATCGATTCGGGTATTAGCCCTTTGTGTTTGCAGATCACTTTTGCATCAACAGTATGTTGAACCAGATGCAATAGGACTCCCTTCTGAAGTCATCCAAAGGATAAACTTTGAAGAACAGGTCACTGACATGAACCTAACAGACTGCAAGAGGTAGTATACAAGTGACTCTACTTGACGGTCCCTGTAATGACATTGGTCATCTAATGAGCAACTTATGTCATTTCTGTTGGATCAGAAATGCACACAACACTTAAGTTGGACAAGTTATCAGTCGGATGATAAACGAACCAAGATATTATGTCCTATAATCGATCACCTGGTGCTTATGGGCTTTCTATCTTAGCCTTGATCTTTAGGTGCAATAATATCAATCGACCTTCTTCGGTGTGACCCCTTTCTACTGACTTCACTGGCGACCATTTGTTTATACTTCGACCACAATTCTTATTGTCAAGAGTGAAGATTTGGAACCTTTTTAGTGTTGAGAGACAACTAATTAGTTACCAGTAGGAAAGTTAGTCTCCAGTCAGGTAATGACTCTTTGGTAACTATGAAGGCCAGATCTCACAGAACAATGCTAAGCAAAGAAACAGCAAGGACATTCAGCAATGCAAGATGTTGTATCAGCTAAGTGAAGAACTAGAGAAAGCATGTGCCTAGTTTCGATCAGCATCATTGTGCCTCTAGGTACCACAAATGGATTTGTTCAAGGTTCTATTGGACCAAGTGCCAGAGAATATTCAGAAATAGTTCCTTCTCTATGTAGGAATGCCCTACAGGTGGAATAATGCTTTGTGCCCTGTGAAAACAGCCCACAAGTCCAATGCTTGTGCATAGTCAAGTTGGTGTCCAGAACGATGGTTGAAGTGTTACCAGAGAAGCATGTGAGGAAAACTCTAGCCTCCATCCTCAGCTAGGGAAAGGCTGCTGCTGCTATGAGGAAGGTTAGAGAGTGCAAAACACACACCTCAACGTGTGAAGCAAAGAAAAGGGAGAACATGAAATCTATCCAGATTTTGTGGCACTAAACCGGTTATCTTCAAGCCGGCGATTAGTGACTCAAACAAAGTTGGATTGACCCCAAACTTGGTGATCTCATTCTTTGCTTAGGACCCTTCAATGTCCTAAGTTGGTTTGAGTATTGGTTGAGTAAAACATCGGATTTGAGAGATATCTTGTTGGCTCGGTTTGCTGTCATTTCAGAACAGAGCAGTTTTGATAGATGAATTGTTTGGATTGTCAAACGGTGTCCGGTTGAGTTGAATTTTGGTGAGTAGTTAGAAGACCCATGGATCTACATGCCCACCAAAATTTGTGCATATTGGAGCACTAGTTTGTGAGATATGAATAGAAAATAAAAGGGTACAGAATCTGCAATTTCACTGTGACTGCGATCATCATTTGCATTAGACGGTTGTGTTTGTCATTCATGCCAAGAAATTACAACTTGTAGGTGTATTGCTGTTAGACAACCCTCCATACCCTTGAGAAGACTAATTGCACCCCTATGTGCCTTGCTTTTGCCCTCTTAGATCAGCAATGCGTGAGCAGTCAAGGTGTTCTAGAAGCCAAATTGTGCCCTTGCAATTCGAAAGTAATTGGAAAGGTGTCAAACCATAGATTTTTGGATTATGGTTTTTGAGATATTGATTGGCCTCAGAATGGAAGCCTCGACATCAAATATAGTTTAAGAAGGCTGGTTTTGCTACGATGCAAGTCAACCCAACTTGCTGTGCAACTGCACCACGAAGGCAAATTGTACTCAACCTGCTTGGTAGTGAACTAGTCCCTAGTTTTGTGATTACTTGCAACTTGTGTTGTCCTCCAAGCCTCGCTAACATCCTTCTACGTCAATGGTTCTCCAATGCTAACATGCCTTTGGTACCTTATATGTATTTTTACCCAAGAGGTTGCATCAGATTCAACCCAGATCACTATTGCAACTTGGATCCAAAGGCTCCCTAAGGAATGATCATCGAGAACGTTGAGCCAACAGAGTCAGCTATTACGTTTACCACTCACTCAGCAGACTCAGACCATACAATATTGTTATCAGAGAAAGAGCGCTGCACACATGGAACATTATGTAGCTTTCCATCAGTTGACATCTGAGTGATTGCACCGCTACAACCAGTTTGGATATTGGTTAACTAGCTTCTCATACCCTCAAAGAATGTTTACCCCATCTATGATCACATCCTTTACGAAAAGTTGTGCTCGAGCCACTTTAGTAGAGAACTGCTTTTCAAACCTTGTGAACAAATATAGCACCGTTGTAAGGAATATCCGTCAATAGGCTATGGTCTATTGCAAAGTCCATATGGTCTGTGCTATATCCAGTTGGGAAGTAGATGTTACAAGTATTTAGTCTACGCTTGTATCACTCTTCGTACATCGAGGATGAAGTATGCAGGACAGTGCTATCTTGGACTCCTCCCAACGTAACAAATGCTTTATGGGAGTTAACGAAGGAAATTCTTCGGACAAGAGCCACTGTGAAGAGTGAGTATCAGAAAATTGTCTTGATCAAATTAGCCTAAAATTGTCTTGATCAAATTAGCCTCTCTTATGCTTGAAGCTATGTATCCTAAAGCTATCGCTGATATTGGAAACTGGTAACATGTCTCCCTTCCATAAAAGTCTTTTGTCTTGAATCTCGGGACGTGATTCCTTTAAGGGGGGAAAGCTATAACACCCTAGGTGATTATCACCAATTAAGCAATAGGTTTAAACTCAACCATGTCATGTTAAGTGGTGATGGAGATGTTAGGTCAAACATATGAAAATGAGCCACCACTTAAACTTGGACCATGCACCATTGCTTACATGCTGCCCATTCTAAAATGTATGCTTGAGTAATGTTTGATGTACTTGTTTCATGTGTCTCGCATCAACATCCATCTATATTGATCACTGGAAAAGTTTCATGAAGTTTGGAATCAAGAAGTCACTTGAAATGACAAGTTATGTCCTTGCCAGAATTGTCTTATTAAGTGAATGGAATTATAGGTCATCAACCAAACCTTGCTACCTTGCCCAAATGACTCTAATTAAACTCTACAACAAAAGTCATGAAGGGTTCGTGTTGAGCAGAGATCAAGAAAATGCATCAATCGGTCTAAAACTCATATTTAAGCTTTACCGCGATGCTACTTTGACCTATGTTGACCAATTGCTTACAGTGCTTGCATGGAGTTACACCTTAAATAAAAGTTGAAGTTTAAGTTGAATAGAACCAAATTTGTTTGATGCTCAAGAGCTAATTCAGTGCCTAGCTAGGTCAAATGGAGCTCACAAGAATCAACAAACTACTATTTTTGGAACCCTGAAATTTGGCTAAGTGTAGATGACGAACTTCCAGTTTTTAGTTTCAATGTACCCATATTTGGCAAATTTTAGTTTGCAAACCATTTTGAATTTGGGAAAAACTCCTTTAAGAAAAGTTAGAGTACTCTTGTAGCTCTACACAACGGTGTAATCGGTGGAACAAATAATCGATCGGTTTAGGAGATATGATGGGAGGAAAATGAAATTTCACCTTGAATTTTCGCGGTGGTATTAGAATTTTGAATCAGTTGAATAGCTAAATGGCTGACCGGCCATAGGCGCGTGATGCCGCGTGGCGTCCTAGCTCGCCCCACGCTCGCCACCTCGCCCTCGCTCGCTCCCACGACCGCCACCTCGCCCACGCTCGACGTTTCAGAGAGCCCTGCCCTTGCGCTCTCCCTTCTACTCCTCCCTCTCACTCCGTCCCTATCTCGGGTTGCCATGGCCATCGAGCCTTGTCCCATTGCCGCTCCCTTCCCAATCTTCCTCCGCCCTACCAGCCACCAAAGCAAAGCTCCTCCGCTATTTTCTCCTATCCCTCGGCCTCCCTATGCCCGGCTCCGCGCTCGTTGCCGCCACTACCACATCCACCGTCACTACCGTCTGGACGCCAGTGCTTGTGGACCAGGCACCATAGGCCACCATTGGCCGAGCTGAAGCCTCCTGCAGCCACGCCCAGCAGCGGGAAAGCCACG
Source organism: Miscanthus floridulus (assembly GCF_019320115.1). Lineage (NCBI taxonomy): Eukaryota > Viridiplantae > Streptophyta > Magnoliopsida > Poales > Poaceae > Miscanthus > Miscanthus floridulus. Next base: position 31,746,611 of record NC_089590.1, on the reverse strand, counting down.
AGCGCCTTCCCGCGCCTTCCTCCGGTCAGCAAGGCACCGGAAAGCACCGCCGTCGGAGCAACAGTCGCAGTAGCCGCTTGTCTCTGTGGCTAGGCTACTATGGGCCACCTCGGGCCAAGCGGAGTAGCCCTACGTGTGAACGCCAGCCCCATGGTGCTCCCCCGCCATTTCCCCGTCATTTCCTCACCACCGGGATGCCGTCCCTCTAGCCAAAATCATGAATCCCGGCCTCCTCTGTTCTCAACTGCGAGCAGGGACCAAGAGCAACAATTTGATCAATAGTAGGGGGTTAAGTGCGAAATCTATGACTCATTTGAATAGTGCTCCTGAGGACCTCTTCGCTGTAGTTTAATTAATGTTATCTGCAGGGACCCCGATGCAAATTTACATTCCTTTTCTTTTGATTTTTACAGATTTGAATGATGAACTTTGAAAATTCGTATTAATTAGTAGAAAAATCCTAAAATAACAAATGAGGACTTTTTGGAATCCTTGTGAAATTGTCTATGCAGTAGATCTATAATATTACATGTTTTAGTTTAAATATTTTGCTATAAAAATAGATCTATGCAGTTAGGTTCTTAATACTAGTTATGTCTTGTCTTTTTCATAACTGAAGTTGTGGTGCTCAAATAAATGTGAAATTTTTATGGAGTGTTACTCTGGTGATGTTTGATGTCTGGTAAAAATTTTAGGAGTTTAGGCTTGATGGTTTAAGAGTTATAAAAATAACAAATTCCCTATGTTGCTTTGCTCCTATTCTGAATAGTCCTACATGTTTGAATTAATTGGCTAGTTAAGTTATGGTTCATGTTTGTTGGAGGTCTAGAACTCCAGTTATGCTTCTTTGAAGTTCCTATCAGTTTTCTGTACCACTGCTGTTGGGCTACATTTGCAGTTTTGCTTGTGCAATTATTTTTGTGGTGTAAATGATGTTTGCTATGGTTGTAGTGAATACAAAAGTTGTATCAAATTTCATAATCTTGCTTGTGTTCAAATTGTAAGACCATCGGCCTGATAGTTTAGGAGTTATATGACTTTTAAGTCTTCTGTCAGGTTTTGATTGTATTCGGAGCAGATCTGAAAGATGCTAGTGTTTGATCTAGTTAGGATTTGAATCACACCTAGATGATAATAAGAAAGTTGTAGATAACTCACTTATACATCGTGTGTTAAATGTTCCTGGAATTTGGCCAAATATTTTGTGAGTTATGCCTGTTTAAAGTTGGGTTTTAGAAATGGCTGCTCTCTGTCAATTGTGGACCAGTTTCTGTAAATGGGTATATATGACTTAGTTAACTTGAGAATCATGCTAAGATGATTACAGATGAATTGTAGAAAATTTCATAAGATTTTCAGAATGTCTTGTTGCATGGCTATTGGATTTGTATAACTCTAGTTATGATCCAAACATGAAGCTATTGTTTCCAGTCCAGAAATAGACATATGCTAGTTGTGTTTGTTTACTCCATGTGTTGCTAAGTGTGGCTTATGCCCTTGTTGATGGTCAAGCTATGATACTTGTGACCTTGTTAAACTTGTGTCATGCTTGATGTGCTTGCTCTCTATAGTTAGTGGTGTGATGTTAGTTAAATAGCTATTGGTGTCTATGTCTTGCATAATCTTGTGTTTGTCTTGAATGCTTATGTGATGCATCTTGTGTTACCATTCATCACATTCATACACATGCATCTTGCATCTCATTTAGGTACGCTAGATGAACCACGTGAAGGATGTGATGTGGAGCCGAACTCAAAGATTGGGTTTGGTGGATCTATCCTGAAGATGGAAGGACTAAGCAAGTGCTCGGACCAGAGATGTCACCAAGTCGGTGCAAGCTAACTGAACTGACTTGTGTCGGATCCCAGGCAAGCCTCGGAGCATTCTAAGTCTCCCAGTATTTTACAAAATATTACTCAAGTTTTTATGATTGATGCATTAGGTTATAAGAGTTGAATGGAACCACTTGATGCATATAAATTCCTTGTCCAGAGATATACTCCTTTAGCCCTATGTAGGTCCAGGATCGAATATATGCTTAGCCATGCTTAGACTAGTAGAAGTCGGGTGATTTCCTGTCACCTGCGAGATATAGGTGGATACTGAAGCACGGTTGACTATATTTGCTATCGTGGAACAGAACCATAGGGTAAAAGGAAATCAAGGCCGAGCAGAGTCTATGTGTGGGTTGACTCATGTGATTCCGTCTGTGCCGATTAATGTCCATACCGTTGTTGGCGCTTCTGACAAGATTGAACGCATGCCTATCACTTAGCTGGCTGGATAACTCGTTCCGACCACGAAGCCGAGTAGCTCAACTCAGGCCGGGCCCTGTTCTATTGTGCGCTCCTTGCAGGGGCGATCAGACTAAGCCCAAGGGCAGGCTAGGCTTGAACATCCTGGCATTTGGTGTCCCCGATTGTGCAGCACGGTACGAACCCGCGAAATGTGGACCTGAGTTGTACCAAAGGTGACCTAAGGTGACTATTGATCGGGTCTGCCTGAGTTTGTGTTAGGAATAAATTCCCAGCTAGTTGAAATTGATTCGAATCGCCGTCTCTCCTAGATAGTGAGAAACTTGGCTAGTCCCAACATCGTAGTAACTGTGTTATGGAATATGATGGTTTGAATGAATATGGAATTACAATACTTGCTATGGTAACTATTGTATGCTCTAAAAAGATATATCACATGTTTGGCACAAGATAGTTGCTAATCTAGAGATGGATAGTTGTAATTAACTTGATGACAGAGTTATAATTATATAATTGAGTTAATCGCTTTTTATGCAAAATGTTGTCAAGCTACCTCCACTTATAAATCCTTGCATACTCCTTGGAGTCAAATTTTATTTCTAGTTTATGATGGGTAAGTCTAGCTGAGTACATTCGAGTACTCAGGGTTTATCCCACCATGTTGCAGGTAAAGTTCTTGGCCTGCTGAAGATGGTGGCTAACCGCCGGTGGGCTCGGTGACTCTATGTTATATCTCATCTATATGCTTTTACCTGAGGACGTCACTTATTCTAGTAATGTATTTGAAACTTATATTAATGTAATCATTTGAAAGCTATTTGTTTTCAGTAATCGATTTTGAAACCTAAACTTGTACTATTATTTATAAACCTATTTGTAATATTATTCTCCGCTACAACTCTACGTATGCGATGTGTATTTGCTTAATCACGCAATCTTGGTTGTGATGTTGATTTACCGAGGTCCTGTGTGACACTCGGTGGACTACCGGGTTTATATAAGTGAAAGTATGCGCGTGTCAACGTGTTAGCGGGGACAGCCATACTTGATCTTGTATAAATTGAGCGGTTCTATCACAGTGGGCTTGCACGAGACCAACAGCAGCAAGCTCAGTGCATCTATAGCAAGCAACACCACTCTTCCATAGCTAGAGGTGACTGATGTCAAGAAAGCTTGTTGGCATTTCTTAATGTCGCTACTAAGAACAAGGTTTTGAATTTAATCTCTAGCAACGATGCCAAAAATGCTTATTGGTATTTACTTGTGACTTGGAAGAATGTATAAAAAGGATCTGCAAGTGCATAGATAATATACCATTGTAGCACTTCACCCGATAGTATTCTAGGTATTATTATTTATATTTTTACCACAGGGAAGGACGGACAGTTGGAATATATTGATAACTTATATGCATGATGGAGAAATAAACCATAACCAAACTTCTACTCACAATAGGGGTAAGTCAAGAGATAAAAGTATATGAATGGTAAGTAATAACTAATCATTGATCACTCAGAGTACTCCTTTCTATGGCATTGGCATGGCTAAGTAGAATATTAGAGGAATAATTCCTAAGTCATTCTTAATTACAAGTCAAAGTATACGTTGATTAGTGAAATTACACCTAGTAGTCATGGCTAAGATCAACTTCATATCTACACATAAGGGATATTACTAAGGAAGATTAAGAATAGAGCTTGTCTTCCTTCATAACTAGATCCTACTTGTCCTATATTCGGGGAGTGGACTACAAAGGACTCAATGGTAGTGTCACATCCACGATCTACCACATGGCCTGGAATATAGGGTGTATCCATAGGTAAACAATGTATAAGCACCACGCTTACAAAATATCGACCACTCACCCATGTACACCTGAGTGAGCGCTATACAAACTTATGCTTGAACATAAAGACAATCTAGCTATACTAAGCATATAATCAAAGTAAACAATAAACATTATAACTAGGAACATGAATTGTATGAAGAACATTGTCATGACAATTTTAGCAAATATATAAAAGTAATGAGAGATATAAACAAGAGAGGGGTACAAAAGCTATACCAAGCCACACTCTTGACAAGATCAGGAATCCAAGCGAAGCTTGCCTCCCTCTAGACCTAGCATAGCTAGCTATGCCCTAAAATATGGTGGAGCTCTGAGGATGATTAGGGTTTCTCTCTTCTCAACTAACTTGATTAGGGTTTGAAGCCTTAGGGGGTGGTAGGGGGTGGTATATATAGGCCAGAGCATCAATCCTAAGCCCTCGAATCAAACCGACTTGAATGGATGGTGTAGATGCAACCTAGGAGGCGGTGGAGAACTGACATAACAAGGTGAAGGCTGACAAGGGGCCCCATAGGCCCGCCAGCCTGTAGGTGGGGCCAGCCAGCCCGACCTAGCGGCCTCTCACCCTTCGCCATGGTGTGGTGTCTTCTGGTGTCCTCTGGAACCTTCTAGAGTTGTTTAAGCCACAATTAAGCGCGATTAATTTTGACATCTAGGTCCACCTTGACGGTTTTCTAGATAAACCCTGCAAAAAACATAGATTCACCAAAACTCATGGAATTTGTTAGTTTAAACCCCTAAACATTTGTTGGTGATTACTTTCATGCCCTTACACATGTTATATTGATGGTTTATAATGGTTGCTAGCTACCATCAACAAACTCCCCCAAGCTTAACCTTTGCTCATCCCTGAGTAATGCTAAACTTAGCAAATGGATTAGAAGTTGCTTCAATGCTTTCACTTCTCAAAAGTACACATGTGTTCAAACAAGAATTTTCTTCTGGATTAGAATAAACCGATCTAACATTCAAACTTACCCATATTACCTTCAACCATGGGGCTTCTTAGCCTTCACTTGGGTCTTAAGCAATTGAAATACAGAATGATCAAGTCAAGCACTATGTCTTGAGTTCTTTGCTCAACCATTATTCTAGAGTTTTTATAGGTTTTCAAAATAAAACTCAGAGCTTTCATTGTATGACACTCTCAAGTCTCTCAATATATGTGGTATTTGTGGATCCTCACCAAGGTAGTAATGATGTTATGCCTTTCTTTTCCTACAACTATGGCTTATGTGGAGCTCATAGGAGTGAAGAAAGCATGAAAGAGCATACTCGCAATACATATATGGTAAAATCAAACCTCGGATCTAAAGAGAGTTAAGTCATACAATCAAATCAAGATGTGCACATGTGTGGATATGTATGGTGGATATATATAGTGGATATATATGTGGCTAACCTAATTCTACTATGCTCCTTGAAAACATATCTCTCATTTGGAACTTAGAAACAACTTTGCAAGAGAACATGGGCTATCTTATTCATCTATTTTTCTCTTTTTCAGGTGGGCATCTGAGTACCCATTGTTTTAAATATCTCAGACACTTGCCCATTTTTTCTCAAGTCTTCTTTTTTTCTTTTTTCTTTTTTTCATGAATAACTTTTGCATAGCCCTTGCTTCTTTTCTGCAACAAAACTTTTGAGAGATAGCAGCAAGAACTTGGAGCATTTATTTCATGGATTTCCTATCAAGCATATTTTTGGTGTTTACTCCTAGTGTAGGAGTAAAACATTTTTAGGTGGATCTAGATGGAATGGCATGTTGTTGCGCCTACCCCCAGTGTAGGAGTAGTGCATATGTGGGTGGTGTGTATGTGATCTTGATTTTAAGAGCATGACAAACCTCTCATAAGGGTCAACAAAGCTTGACTAAACTCAATGCAAAACAAGCATCATATAAGAGTGGAAGTTTCCCTAGTCTAATCATATATGGCTCTGGTAGGAATTCAAGCTTTGTCATACAGGAACTCATCATGTAATATTTTTATGTTTTTCTAAAGATAAATCTCCAGAACTTTAGTATCACTTGGAACAAGATAAACAGTAGCTCAGACCTTCTTATATCATATCCGTCAATCACCTAGACTTAGATCAAGCATATGCTACCCATGAGTTTCAAGTTCAGAGTAAATTCTTATATCAAAACAGTCTTATCCAAAACTCAGGAGAATTCAAGGCTAAAAACTAGGTACTTGAAAGGGATTACAATAGAGCAACTATTCATCATTTTCATTCAAGAGATTACCTTCAGAGTCCTTTTTATTCAGCTCTTAAAACAAAATCAATCTAGACACACATACTTTTTATTTTGTTTTCATTTTTAAGATCACACCTTACTAATATAGAAATCTACTATAAAGATAAATTTTTATTTTGTTTTTAGTTATGCATCTCTCTCTTTTTTAGCTAATAAAGCACACTTGTAAAAGGGAAACAAATATTTAGCTAGATACATGGGGGATGCCCTTCTCCCAAGCTAGTTGTTGTCACGATCAAATGTTGAAGTTGGGTAATCCTTCTTAGAGCAGATTTTGCCAGCGGATGTCCTTCTCGTCCAAGATTGGAACAAGATGAAAATGACTGGGTGAACTTGCTCTTGATCTTTGTGCATCATCCTGCAAAATACCAACAAGAACACCAAAACTCATGGAACAGATTAGGATAAAGGGTTAGTGGTCAGCCATTCGGAGATTAGTCATTCTTGAGGTTTTAGAAAGATTTTTGAATTGATAGAATTTTAGCAAGATGTTTGTATAATATATTTTTGGATTTTCTTATATAATTGTATGCATGGTATTTATTTTTATTTTTATGCCACAATGGTGAATGCTCTTGCGGGTTTTTACACACCGTAGAATTATTCACATGAGGCTTAGGATTTATAATGCAATTTTTATTTTCTTTTTCTAAATGCAATGCAAGTGTAGAAAAGTAAATATGCTAAAGTAAAAAAATAATTAATGTAATGCGGAAAAGTAAATATGGATAACTACCGATATTACCTCCCGACAAGGGTTCGGATTTTTAAGTCCTCCAGATAGGACTTTTCTCCTATCTTGTTCATTCTTTAGGTCCATCTGTCAGTCTTGGAGATAGAGACCTTGATGGTTGCACCTCTTGAGGTGGTGACTTTGATGATGTCACCTTTTCTTTCCATACTTGCTTGGTCTATGGACTTCATTTAGGCGGAGTAGGTTCATCTTTCATAGGTTCTTCAGGTTCTTCATCTTCTTCCCATCCATTCCTCAAGGGTTGATCCCTTTGGCATTGAAATGACTGACGTATTCTCTTGGAGCAGGGCTTCTTTGGCTGTTCATAAGTAGTATAACTATTGAAATAACAGTGTACCTTTTCTCCATAGAATTGGAAGTGGACTTGTCTAGATCCGATGTAGATGATCGCATTTGTGGTGTTGAGGAATGGTCTTCCAAGGATGATGGGTGTATCATCTTTTTCTTCTCCCATGTCTAGAACCATGAAGTCGGCAGGGGCATATTGATCATGTATTCTTACTATGACATCTTTAGCTATTTCCTCCAAAAATTGGATTGATTGGTCCGCCATTTGCTATTGCATATATGTAGGGAACAATGGTTCATCACCAAACAAATAGTCATATGTTACCTTGGACATTATATTAACACCCGACCCAATGTCACAAAAGGTCTTGTGGAAGATTCTTTGTCCAATGGTACACTCGATTGTTGGCACACTCGGATCATCCTTCTTGGTAAGGTATGGTGAAGTGAGGAGGTGGTCATACTCTGATCGGAGTGTGTTGATCATGTTGACTAATTCTTCTGATGACTACCTGGCCTAGTTCTTCCTTCTTCTTCTGTTCTTCTTCTTCTTGGTCACTGTTGCCTCTTCGGGCAGGTACAACGTTTGTGGATGACTAGGAGAGTGATGTATATGATTCTTGAAAGAAAACTTCTTTTTATCCTTGATTATGAAGCAGATCTTGGCACTGTCCACATAGATGATGGCTTTCACGATGCTTAGGAAGGGTCAGCCTAGGATAATGGGTGCCCTTACATCTCCACCTGTTTCCAAAACCACAAAATCTGTGGGTACGTATGATTGTCCCACTCGTACATAGATGTCTTCAAAAATTCCCTTGGGGTAGCAGAGTGACTAATTTGTAAGCTACAAATGCATATTTGTGTATAACAAAGTATCTCCATTAATTTTATCATATATTACCTTAGGCATGATGTTGACACTTTCTCTGAAGTCATAGATAGCTTCTTAGAAAATGTGAGGTCCAATGGCGATGGGATGATAGGTCTTCCTAGATCACCCTTCTTCTCAGGCAAGGAATAATCTATCCATCCCCCAGCTGATGGTTGTATACAGTAGTATGCGGCATTGTGAATATCGACAAGATTTGCAGTTTCTAGATCTTCCGGTTGCCCCTAAATCTTACCTTTGTCGGTTGGGGGAACTGCAGCCGCCAGCTAAGCTATTTGTGATTCTATCATTTTATTAAAGCTATGCTAGTTTTTAATGGCAGAGGTGAAGCTATCCATTCTATTATTTATGTTTTCTAAGATTTTATCATTGGAAGCTAGTTTTCTAGATAAGCCCTCTATTATTTTAGCTTGGCCAGAAATCAATTCTCTCAAGGGTGGTTGATTATTGAAATTATTATTACCTTGATAGTTACCTTGGTAATTTGGCCTTTGTTGCTGATTCCATACTTGATTCTGTTAAGGACGATAGTAGTTATTGTTGATGAAGTTCACATCCTCATGGGTTTTAGGACAATTGTTCCCTGAATACCCAGTGTTGCCACATTCTTCACATGTCATGTGGGAACCATGAATGTGCATGACTTCTTGCTTCTCATTGGCTCGGTCTTTGAGCTTCTTCATAAGTAGGTCCATCTTGGTAGACAGCATGTCTACCTCCTTGAGTTGATGCATACCTCCACCTCTCTTGCTGGTCTAAAGACGTTCTTCATTCCAACCTTGGTTGGAGGCCATCTTCTCCACAAGAGCTGTTGCACCTAGGATTGTGAGTGATAAGAATGCACCTCCAGCAGTAGCATCCATATTCTCATGGGTGCTATTGGTCAACCCATGGTAGAAAGTCTACATGAGTAGCCAATTCTCCATCCCATGATGATGACATTTTGCTATATAGTCTTGAAAGCATTCCCATGCCTCAGGGATAGATTCATCATGTTGCTATTGGAAACTTGAAATTCTCCCATGCAAAGCATTGGTCTTGCCTGTGGGAAAGAACTTTGCTAGGAAGGTAGTGGAGCAGTTATCCCATGTGGTATTTCTATCTTTGTTGGCATAGAACCATTGCTTCACCTTCCCCAAAAGTGAGAATGGGAAGAGGCGAAGTAGTATGGTGTCTCTGGATACTCCCTTGATGGTGAAAGTGCTGCAGATCTATAGGAAGTGTTGGAGATGAGCACTCGCATCTTCATGTGCCTTTCCACAAAACTGGCTAGCTTGCACCATATTTATGAGAGCTGGCTTGAGTTTGAATCCATTGTCTCCGACATTGGTCACTAGTCTAGTATGGATGTTGGTCGTAGTTGGAGCCAAGAATTCATGGAGAGTCTTATCAGCCATGGCTTCAAAAACTGGTGTTAAGCTATGCCTTGTCTGGTTGTCTTTTGATTCTAAGCTGAGACTTTCTTGAGTTTGGCTCTAGTTCTCCTGATTAATGCTTCTTGATCTTCAATGTAGTTTGTCGGAAGGTCAAAACCAGTCATACATTACCCTACATAAGATATAAAAGTAGACAGAACAAGGGTAAGCCTATTTGAGTAGAGGTCAATGGTTATCTTGATCACATCAGTAAGTATAAGTTTATCAATATTTCCTTCTTGCCTAGCTACCTTCCCTAGCAATGGCTCCAGAAATACTTGTTGGCATTTCTTAACGTCGCTACTAAGAACAAGGTTTTGAATTTAATCTCTAACAACAATGCCAGAAATGCTTATTGGTATTTACTTATGACTTGGAAGAATGTATAAAAAGGATCTGCAAGTGCATAGATAATATACCATTGTAGCACTTCACCCGACAGTATTCTAGGTATCATTATTTATATTTTTACCATAGGGAAGGACGGACAGTTGGAATATATTGATAACTTATACGCATGATGGAGAAATAAACCATAACCAAACTTCTACTCACAATAGGGGTAAGTCAAGAGATAAAAGTATATGAATGGTAAGTAATAACTAATCATTGATCACTCAGAGTACTCCTTTCTATGGCATTGGCATGGCTAAGTAGAATATTAGAGGAATAATTCCTAAGTCATTCTTAATTACAAGTCAAAGTATACGTTGATTAGTGAAATTACACCTAGTAGTCATGGCTAAGATCAACTTCATATCTACACATAAGGGATATTACTAAGGAAGATTAAGAATAGAGCTTGTCTTCCTTTGTAACTAGATCCTACTTGTCCTATATTCAGGGAGTGGACTACAAAGGACTCAATGGGAGTGTAACATTTGGAATCTACCACATGGCCTAGAATATAGGGTGCTTTCGTAGGTAAACAACATATAAGCACCACGCTTACACAATGTCGACCACTCACCCTGTATACACCAGAGCGAGCGCTATATGAACTTGTGCTTGAACATAAAGACAATCTAGCTATACTAAGCATATAATCAAAGTAAGCGATGAACATTATAACTAGGAACATGAATGATATGAAGAACATTGTCATAACAATTGTAGCAAACATATAAAAGTAATGAGAGATACAAATGAGAGAGGGGTACAAAAGCTATACCAAGCCACGCTCTTGACAAGATCAGGAATCCAAGCAAAGCTTGCCTCCCTCTAGACCTAGCCTAGCTAGCTATGCCCTAGAATATAGTGGAGCTCTGAGGATGATTAGGGTTTCTATCTTCTCAACTGACTTGTTCAGGGTTTGATGCCTCAAGGGGTGGCAGGGGCTGGTATATATAGGCTGAAGCATCAATCCTAAGCCCTCGGATCAAACCGACTTGAATGGATGGCGTAGATGCAACCTAGGAGGCAGTGGAGGATTGACATAATGAGGCGGAGGCTAACAGGGGGCCCCATAGGCCGGCCAGCCAGCAGGTGTTGTGTCTTCTGGTGTCCTCTAGAACCTTCTAGAGTTGTTTATGCCACAATTAAGCGCGATTAATTCTAACATCTAGGTCCACCTTGACGGTTTTCTGGATAAACCCTACAGAAAACATAGATTCACCAAAACTCATGGAATTTGTTAGTTTAAACCCCTAAACCTTTGTTGGTGATTACTTTCATGCCCTTGCACATGTTATATTGACAGTTTATAATGGTTGCTAACTGCCATCAACAAAGCTCAAAACAAAAAAGAAAGAAAGAAAAGAAAGGCAGCAAGAAAGCAAAAAGAGAAGCAAGAGAAAAGAAGAAGGAGCAACAAAGGCTAGAAGACAAGAAGCAAAGAAAAGAACAAAGAAAGCTCAAGAGAGAAGCAAGGATGAAAATAAGATAAGCTAGGAAGAAGAAGCTAAGGCAATCAACACATCATCAAGTGAGATATCAAGTAGTTCCGAAGACGGAGATGATGATGAGTCCTACCAAGTGACCAAGGGGGGCAAGAAGGAAAAGAAAGGAAAGGGCAAAGACTCCAACAACAAATATGCCGTCGTATCCTTTAACTATTCTTCTATGCCTTTGACTAACCATGATCGGAGGTCTTTCATTAATGTGTTCGCGAGCAAGTTGCCTCATTTTGATGGACCAACTTTGCCAAGTGGAAGCACTTGATGAGAGCCTATCTTATAGGTCTTCACCCTGGTATTTGGGAGGTTGTTTACAATGGATTTGAGCCACCAGTTGATCCCAAGAATCCAACTCCAATCGAAATGCAAATTATTCATCTCAATGGTCAAGCCACAAGTGTGTTACTTAGTTCTTTGGATTGTGATGAGTACAATAGAGTGATGGGTGTTGATGTTGCCAAGCAAATATGGGACACTTTGCACCTTGCACATGAAGGAGTTGACAAAGTGAGAAAGGCAAGAATAGAGTTGTTGATGGCCAAGCTCAACCGGTTTGTGATTTTGGATGGAGAAGGGCAGCAAGAGATGTTTGATAGATTGATGGTGATTGTGGGCAAGATTAGAGGCTACTGTGGTGATGAGCTAGATGATCAGAAGGTAGTCAAAATCATGTTAGAGGCTTATTCACCAAGAAATGAGACCATGGCTACTCTAATTAGAGACAAGAAGAGGTTTGAGTACTTCACACCAAATGATGTACTTGGGAGGATCTTGATCTTGACCTTTGACATGCAAAGAGAAGAAGCAAATGAAAGAAAGAAGCTTGATGAGTTGCAAGCAAAGCTAGATGGCATGAAAATCAAGAATGTAGCTCTCAAGGCCAACAAATCAAGCAAGCAAGGCTCTACTAGCAAGTCCAAGATAAACAAGCAAGCTTCAACAAGCAAACAAGTCCAAGAGCAAGTAGAGACTACATCATCCTCAAGTGAAAATGATAATGATGATGAACAATATGAGAAGGTTGATGATGTTGCTCTCTTTATGAAGAGATTTCAAAAGGGACTAAAGAAGCAAGGCTACAAAGTAGTGAAGAGAAAATTTTCCAAACAAGAAGAAGAGGACATGCTACAATTGTGGTAGCACCGAACATTTCATTGCTAAGTGTCCATTTGAGATCAAAGATAACAAGAACAAGAAGGACAAGAAAGAAGACAAGACCAAACATAGAAAGAGCAAGAAGTACATGGGAGAGGCACACATTGGGCATGAGTGGGATTCAACTAGAGAGAACACAAGTGAAGAAGATGAGAAAATTGCAACCGTTGCTATCCACAAGTCATCCCCTACACCAAGGCTCTTCAACATGTCTGATGATGACTACTACTCCCCTCACATTTGTCTCATGGCAAAGGGTGAGAAGGTAAAATCAAAGGCCAAATCTCCACCACCTCCTAGTGATATCTCTAGTAGTGATATTAGTGATAGCTCTAGTGATGATGAATCTAGTGATGAAGAAATTAACTTGATAACTAAAAATTTGGATGGAAAGACCAAATTATTCATCACTAAGTTAATGGAAGATTTAGAGAGTGTTCAAGCCGAGCTAGAATCTAGAGAGGAAACTCTTATCCAACAAGAGAATCTCTATATTGCTAGCAAGGAGGCTCTTGCATTAGAGAGAAGTGAGGTAGAATCCTTGTGCAAGGCCTTGGCCAAAGAGCAAGAGGACCGTGCTATCACAAAGAAAGCACATAATGCTCTCAAGAAAAAAGTATTATGATTTGGATGAAAAGCACAAAGAACTTGAGGTGCAACATGACATTCTTTGGGATAGCAACTCACATCCCTCTAAGGCAAAGGAAACCTCTACTCCCTCCACTAGACAAGGTTGTGGAAAATGTTATAATCTTGATTTGAATGCATATTCCACTAACCGTGCAAATATGGAGGCTATGAGAAAGGAGATTGCTAGGCTTAATGAGATCATTGGAAAAGAGTGCATGGATGGGAAGGCTCAAATTAATGACAAGAAGGATGAACCAAAAGGGCCACAATACAAGAAAGGAAGGCATCCCTCAATCAAGCATAGGCTAGGCCACACAACAGGAGCCAAAACAAATGGAAGAATGATAGTGAATGGCTATGAGTGTGTGTAGTTTGAGAGAAAGGATAGAATAGGTGTAGAGTAGCCTATATAGTCCATGGTAGTGTCACGCCCTAGAGCAACAGTGTCACACAATGGCAGTGCCGTAGTGAAGGGTGGCAGTGCCACGCCCCACAAAAATGGGAAGGCTACCCATTCTATTCCTGATCAGACCAAGCCCATGAAGAAGGTGTCTCAGTAGAAGCAGGTTTCACAGAAGTCAAAGGAATCAATGTGGGGGACTATCAACAAGTATGCATATCAACCAAAGGCCCATGCACCTCAACAAAGCTTGACATCATACTTTGTGTTGAAGAACAACAACAGTAGAAAAGTGGTTGCCAAATATGTTGGCAAGGAAACTAATGTTTATAGAAACACTTCTATTTGGGTTCCTAAGATTCTTGTGACTAACATGCAAGGCCCCAAGTCTAGTTAGGGACCTAAATCAAGGAACTAAACTTGTTTTGCAGGCTTACTCCTCCGGTGGATCAAGTTGGGTGCTTGATAGTGGATGTACAAATCATATGACTGGAGAAAGGAGTATGTTCTCATCATATTCCCCAATGACACACTCAATGAAAATATTATCTTTGAAGACAATTCAAAAGGGGATGTGATTGGTCTTGGTAAAGTTGCTATAACCCTTGAGCATTCAATTACAAATGTTTTACATGTTGATTCGTTGAGTTACAATTTGTTGTCTATTTCTTAATTGTGTGAGATGGGCTACAATTGTCTCTTTATGGATAAGGGTGTGGAAGTCTTTAGAAGGGAGGATTCCACTATTGTCTTTATGAGTTGATTAAAGAATAAGCTTTACCTAGTTGATTTCAACAAAAGTAAAGCTAAGCTTCAGACTTGTCTAGTGGCAAAATATAACATGGGTTGGCTTTGGCATCGCCGACTAGCCCATGTTGGGATGAGGAACTTGGCCAAACTTCTAAAAGTTGAACACATCCTTAGACTAACAAATGTTCACTTTGAGAAAGATAGGATTTGTAGCGCTTGTCAAGCAGGAAAGCAAGTAGGCATACCTCACCCACCAAAGAGCATCATGACCACCAAGCAACCATTGGAGTTAATACACATGGATCTCTTTAGACCAGTCGCCTACCTAAGTCTCGGGGCTAACAAATATAGTCTTGTTATTATTGATGATTATTCCCGTTTCACTTGGGTATTCTTTTTGTATGACAAGTGTCAAGTTCAAGAGAAAGTGAAGATATTTGTTAGAAGGGCACAAAAGGAGTTCGGTCTAAAATCAAGAAAGTGAGAAGTGACAATGGGACCAAATTCAAAAATACTCTTCTTGTCGGGTTCATAAACCCGAGGTCCCTCGTGGACTGGCTTCCACGCCAGGGCTCGGCCTAGGAGGATAGCTTCTTTTCTTTCGGACCAGCCCAAAAGTCTAAGTTCAATAGACCAAAGCACTCGCTTCAGGCCCTAGCCGCCTTCAGCCCATCTTTCTGACCGAAGCACTAGCTCAGGCTCAGGCCAACTCCGAATGGCCTCTCCGATCAGAGCGCTAGCGTCAGGCCCCGGCCGCCTTCACATGGCCTCCACCTGGAAAGCCTGACCCGAGGACCACCTTTGACTCCGACCCCATGTCTCCGACTGGGGTTCATAGAAAACCCTACCCATCACTATTCTTCGACTGGCGCACCAGAGCCGACTGGGGCCATCCGACCGGGGACGCCTGCTTGAATGGAACCAGAAGGCATATGAAGGAAGGCAAAATGGGGCTCGCAAGTCAAACCATAGCACCAGGGACCATACCCTACAGAACAGTACTTTACAACTGTCCTGCCATGAACAGTATTATAGGCGCCAACATTTACCTCTACAGTATTGTAGGCGCCGGTCAAAACACCCGTATGGTAAGACCCCCCATGTGCCTCTAGGCATCAATAGTATTGTGGGTGCTGAAATTCACCGTACCAGGTGAATGTGGTAAAGCCATGCCTCTAGTCGGCGAGACAACATTTTTGTAGGTACCGACGTCCTCCAATCTTGAAGAAAGCAGCTCAACCTCCCACATGTACCTGACATTCTACAGTGACATCAACAGTATTGTGGGCGCCCACCATTATCCCATCCCATTGGCATGGGCAATAAGTCTTAGAAACGTCCGTACTCACTCTCCCTCTCACTTGTAAAGCCATCCCCTTCTTCTATAAAAGGGGATGTGCTCCCTCCAAACGCAAGCAGTTAACCCAAGTTGACTTCTTCAAGTTTAGGTTCATTAGATTGATAGCTCACAACCCCTCAAGCACACACTAGGACACTTCATTCATAGCATAGCTCCTATCGATCTTGGCCCTTCTGACCGGACTGACTGGACACCCCATCTCTCTCTCTCTCTCGTTTGTAATCCCACTATAGACTTTGAGCACCTAGGCTTGGGAATAAAGTCACCGACCGACCCACACTAGATGTAGGGCATGTTGCCTGAACCAGTATAAATCTCGTGTCATTGAGTGCTAGGCCACCTCCGATCACAACGTGCAACAAAACTACAAATATTTACTAGTTGGTCACTTTCTATATCGACAGTTGGCGTAGTCCGTGGGGAGGACGTTGTACGTTCAATACTTTTTTGGTAATCGGATGGCCCATTTCTCCACCACCCCGGCCATGGCAGGCTCGGGCGATATGATTCGCTTCGGCTTGATGGAATTTCCCGCACTCTCGCCCACCGGGATGCGGGTTCCACCCGTCTTCAAGCCTTCCCAGGCCTTCCGCTTTGGAAGCCTAGACTTTGCCACTGACCGGCTCGACGCACTCCACCTCTGCGAGGAGACTCGCAACCCGGCACCCGTCGGAGGGACATCCTCCATCGACTCTGGGATGCGCAACATTGATGGCATGGCATCTACGCTTCTATCTGAGCAAACTCTCTGCTCAAACCTCGCTGTAAGTAATACGCATACTGCTACTTACTCTTCATTTACTATCCCCAATCGAGCAACTAGAGAGACTATGTCATCCACACTACAAACACCACACGATCGGTTCCCCTATGGCCTTGCATCCTCTACGGATACATACGCCTGGGGACTCTAAAGGGTGCTGGCGCCTTTCCCCCTCACATCCAAATTCGTGGGAATGGCAGGCCATGCTCTTGCCGCTTCCCACGAACCCTTGGATGGTGAGGGCATGAGCGACGATTCCAGCGTCGGTGATGTGGCACCATGCCACTGTCCGTCCTGGGAGTGCACTGTGGCGGATGCTCCGGGATAGCCACCGGTGGTTGTGGAATCTGCATAGACTCACACCCCTCCGAACCCATGTGTGGAGGCCCTCACATCCGCTCAAGCGCACGCCGAGGAATTGCGACAACAGCAGCAGAACTAGCCACCACCTGCGCCAGCTCAATCGGCCCAGCACGTCGCGCCCCACGCACATGGCCTAGCGGGTGGTGCCCAGGGCCACGCCCGTTAGGTCCAACATGACATTGTGAACGAGGGAAATGATGTCCCACAATTTGCCCGGGCTGGCCAGAATATCGCTGCTGTAGCGACGCTTCTACGCGATGTTCCCGAGCTCGTTGACCCTCAGGAGCGGGTAGTCTACTGGAACCTCTAGGTTTTAGTAGAAGCCACCACCATCCAACAGGCGAAAAGCTCCACGTCATGAATCCGATGTGAGCCCTCTCTCCCCACCAAGGGAATGGGATGCACCAGATGGATCACTCCGTTCGCTCACCACTATAGCATATAGGACTGGCTCGGAGTATGGTAGTCACGCCACGGTCCGACCGGGCGCTGGCTCCGCACCTACCATTGGTACACAAGTGGCCCGATCCGCACCAGGATGCCCATAGCGCCATTGGCAACCAGCATCGGTCCCAACGTAATAACGTTATCCACCATACGATGGCAGGTGCCATGAATCCTAGCCAAACCATCGAGGGAACCGGCAAAATGCGCCCTAGGCGTAGTTGCCGGCCGGACGACTAGAGCTCTAGCCCTAAGGGCCCGGGGCCTCGGGCCTTTAGCCGACGCATTCGGAAAGCACCATTCCCGTAGCGTTTTCGGCCGCCCACCAACGTCACCAAATACACTGGGGAGACAAACCCACGCATTTGGCTCGAAGACTTTCGGCTCGCCTATCGGGCCAGAGGAGTGGATGATGACTTCTTCATCATTCAATATCTTCCCATTTGCATGGGGGAACATGTTCGGGCATGGGTCGAATTCCTTCTGCATGACAGCATCCACGATTGGGCAGACCTTAAGAGGGTCTTTGTTGGGAATTTCTAGGGGACATACGTCCGACCGGGGAACTCCTAGGACCTCAAGAGCTATCAGCAAGAGCCCAGTGAGTCCCTGCGGGATTACCTCCATAGGTTCTCCCAATGATGCAACTCCCTCCCTGACATCGTTGACACAGACGTCATCAGCGCATTCCTGTCTGGGATGAACTGCGAGTCCCTTATCCACAAGCTTGGCTGCTTGAAACCCCGTACCACCCGCGACCTGCTTGATGTAGCCACCAACCACGCCTCCGGCGAGGAGGCGGTTGGAGCGGTCTTGAGCGGAGGCCAGGACAAGGTCAAAGCCAAACGCATGAACCCAGATGAGGGCCCCTCCATGCAGAGGGGCAAGAAAAATAAAAAGGATCGGCATCGGTCAGACAGCGCCCCGCTGGTCGCCGCGACCGATCGCACAGTCAAGCAGCCCCATCAGGGACTGCCTGACCACTTCAACAAACTCATGGATGGACCATGCCCCAACCACACCTACCCTATCAAACACCCCTACAAGGAGTGTGAGTGCCTCAAACGTTTCCTCTGATAGGCCAGTGGGCCAAAGGAGGGAGACGGCAAAGAGGCAGCACCCAAGAAGGGAGGTATGGTAGGCAAAGACACGGATGACTTCCCCGACGCTGACGAATGTATCATGATCTTTGGTGGATTTGACGCTGTCTGGACCAAGCGATAGCATAAGGTTTACTATCAAGAGGCATGCACCGCTGAGTCGGTCATCCCCTCCTTCCTCAGCTGGTTGGAGTCTCCGATCACCTACGATCAGAGGGACCATCCCACCCGCATCACAAGACCAAGATGCTATCCGCTTATCATCGACCCCATCATCCGCAAGAAGCCGCTTACGAAGGTGCTGATGGACAGTGGTAGTGGCCTCAACATCCTATACATCGACACCCTCGATGCCATGCGCATCCCCCGATTGGAACTCCGTTCAGCGGGCTCCCCCTTCCATGGGGCAATCCTGGGAGCGCAGGCATACCCGCTCGGGCAGATTGATCTACCCGTCATGTTTGGTAGCCAAGCCAACTTCCGCTCGAAGGTCCTCACCTTCGAGGTGGTGGACTTTCTAGGGTCCTACCACGCCATCTTGGGGCGACCATGCTACACGAGATTCATGGCAATCCCCAACTACACCTACCTCAAGCTGAAGGTGTAACACCTCAGTGTTATGGTTGCACTAAAACACTTGCATCACTTGAGCATGTGCATCATCATCTCATTCATAAGCATCATTCATTCATGCATAAGCATTTCTATATGAAACATTGCTATGAAACATGTGAAACATGCTATTGTTCTTTTAAGTATCATTGTATGTATGCTTTATGATCATGTGTGATTGAGTGATTAATGTGGGTAACTAAAATACCTTAGCTACACTTATAATGTCATTAGGAACAATGTTCATGTTGACCATATTGCCTAATTACACTTCTAAGTGATAGTTTGACTTGTGTTGACCCCTAGAGCTCTTTTGTTTGACTATTTAAAAAGTATAGCTTAGAGTGTTTGCATGTCTAAGCAACCTAAAGCAAAGTTATAGGAAATTATATATGGAACAAAAGTTATTTTATGACCAACTAATGAAAATGTGTAGAACATGTTCAAAATTGGACCACAACACGAAATTTACCTCTGATTTCTAAGATAGAATTTTTCTAAGTCTGGCAACTGAGTTTCAGTTTCATGTATCATTGTTTAGAGCTTTGTATCTCCCTAACTAGGCTGAACCAGCTCAAGTTCCAATTGGAAAAGTTGTAGTCCTCACTTCAATCTCCAACTTTGTCAACTTCACCTAGAGCTAGATCATCACAGTTTAGGAGTTAATGATCGATGAAAACTAGCTGTTAGGCCGGTTCCTTCGCTCTATTAACTGAATCAGCTTCGTGCTACAGTGCTGACCGGTAATAGGCCGCTGCTGCCATGTGGCCACCACGTGTCGTGGCCATCTTGGCACCGCTGCCCCGCTGTCGTTCGCATGGAGGCCATGCTCGCCTGCCCTCCCACTCACCCTCGTTCTCTATCTCCCTCTCGCGCGCGTCTAAGGAACCGTGAAAGCAAAGCCACCGCCGTTGCCATTGATCTGTCGAGCCATGCACCCTCGCCACCATGCCTTACTCACTCTAGCTAGTCCACAGCACCACCATAGTCCCCTTTAGCGTGTCCACCTCGCCGTTGAGCCGGTAAGTCATGGTTGAGGTCACATTTCTTCTTCCCCGCGGCGAAGCACCATTGCCGTCGTGAGCTCCGTCGAGCTCCCGCGCGCTCGCCACCTCGTCTCGCCTCGCTCCATCTTGCCCATAGCTTCCCCACCATCTCCTCTACCTCGTCCACCCTCTAGTCAAGCCTATTGAGCTGAGTAGATGGCACATTCACCGAATCCACCGTCGCCATGACTCGACTTCACTGGAGATTGAGCTCACCGTGGCTGGAGCACTAGAGGCTCCCCCTTTCCCCTTTCTCTTCTCGGATAGCTTCACCGTGAACCCATGTAGCTTATACCGAGCTTGGGTGGGGCAATGGGGGCTCGCCATTGCTGGAGTTCTGCTGTGGCCTCGCCGCCGTCTGCCATTGCCGTCGCTGTCATAGCTGGAGCTTGGTAGCGGTTGGGGAAAGGGCGTAGTTAGGTCCGGCTCGTCACGAGGAACACGCCGGTGCCCGTGGTTTCGCTGGAGGAGCCACCATCGGTGAGCTCCACCGATCCACATCGCCGGAGAGCCGCCTCCTCTGTTTTCCTTTCACTTACATGCGGACCCGGCTGACTGACGGACCCCGCGTGTCAGTGACTCAAACCTGAAAAGCTAGTTCAAATATTCAGTTTTGGATGCGGTTTTGTAAATTTGATAACTGAAGTTTGGTAGATCCAAATTGTGTGGTTCAAATTTTGTTAGGATCATGGTGAAGTGTAGTATTTAGGAAAAATATAACATGAACATTTGTAGTGGAATTGTTGGAAGATTTAAATTGAAACTTGAAATGTGTTTTTAAATGAATGCAAACTTGTTTAATTTATATCTTGAGTTCCTGTGCTCCAAAAATTATGAAATTTTGTGGGTGAGCTCTTCTTGATGAGTAGAAGCTCTGGTAAAAATGTGAGAGTCGGTGCATATATGATTTTGTATTTATAGATTTTCCTTTTATCATTGGATGATCCTTGTGTGAATTTTAGTAATTTATCTATGAATCCAATGACCATGAAATTTATTGGAGGATGTCCTAGTACCTTAATAATGCTAGGAAAAATATAAAATCTATTGCTTGACACTTTTCACTAGGGTTCCTATTTATGTCATTTTAAGCCTTTATGTCTTGTCATTTTTGTATAGGAGGTTATACTTGTTCAAATAATGTGAAATTTATGTAGTAGCCTATTGGAGACATGTATAAGCTACTGTAATTGTTGTGGAATTTTCTGTACACTTTGGACATATGTTTATTATTTAACCTAAGTACCTAAATAAATTAATAAAGGTAAGAAAATAATTTATTTAGGAATGGCCACTATGTTTTCTGGTGTTCTTTCAACATGTATGATGAGTTTGTAAAGTTGGTTTTGTCCATTTGTATGCTTACAACGTGAGTTAATAATTATTTCTTGCTTTGTGTCTTTCTAGACAGTTTTGGCAACTTTAAAAGGTTCACCATGATAATTTGGGTTGCTGGGAAAGGGGTGAATACAAAAGTTGTAGATAACTTATGTATCTATCTCCTGTTAAAATTTGGTGGCATTTAGCCTAGTAGTTTAGGAGTTATAGTCGTTCAAAGTTGGATCACAATTTTGTCTGCTCTCAGTCTTGTTTAGACCTGATTCGGTGTTTATGTAAATTCAACCGGCTAAACTTGGGAATCATGCTGAGGTGATTACTAATGAATTGTAGACAATTTTATAAGCTTTCTAGATTGTCTTGTTGCATGTCTTTTGGATTAGTACAACTCAAGTTATGGATAAAACTAGTTACTGCTGTTTGCAGCCTTGACTCTGTGATTTCAGTGAATAGCTTGTTTGTTTGATATGAGTCGGTATGATGAGTTAGATGCTAGGCTAACTAAAATAACTGTAATAACTTTTATTCGTACTCTGATGATGAAATGTATCTATGAACTTTATGTAATATGTGGCATGTATGTTGAATTCTGTACGATCTTGGTTGTTGTAAATCATTTATCGAGACCCGTCGTGGTACTCGATGGACTACCGGGTTTATATGGATTCAAGTATGACAGTGCGACCGCTTGCAGGCTGCCATTGTACTTGTACTCTTATAAATTGGTTGGTTCTGCGATAGCTGGTATCAGAGCAAGATTCAATGTTAATTATCACAAGTGTATTTAAAACAAAAGTTTTTGTTTTCCAAAAACCCTTCTCTAGCAACTAATAGTTATATAATAGGTATTTGAAATCTAAAGTGTGCCAATGATCACTTTCCTTATGCCCAAATTAAGGACTTTTAGGTGGCTATTTAAGTACTAACATGGGGGTTTTTACTTTGTCGTCCATACGGCGTGCTATTGTATGGATGCCATTCACTTGGGTGGTAATGTATGGATCAATTGCCTCTACGCCAAGGTAAGATGATAAGTGACATGACCGCAAGATATAAGCGTGTGGTCGGGGAGAGTTAGCTTTGGTACGGCTATGTATGCATGCTTGCATGTGTATATGGTACGTATTTAATTGTGGGTTTAAATTATTGTCGGGAAGATTGATACGGAAATATATGTATGGGTATACATATATGGAAGTATTTACAATTACATTCTGCATATTTCATTATGGGTTTAGGGCTGAAATGGAATTTTATGCAGGTACGCTGACAACGAAACGTGTAGCTCGACTAGTTACGCTATTTATGAGAGAACAAATGTACGCCACCGTGTCTACCGTTAGAAACAAATTTTTCCTAAGTTTGAGAGAACATACGGCATGAGCATGCATCATGATAATTACCATTCACATAACTACATTGTTCCTCCCCTTATAAAATTCTTACTCGGTTATGTAACTCTTATCCATTACGGCATTGTCTCACCAAGTGGTACATGTTAATGGTGCAGATGGCACGCACAAAGCAGACCACCTGCAAGTCCACCAGAGGCAGAGCTCCTAGCCATCAGCTTGCTCCACGTACCCGTCAACACCACACGTTTCTTGGAGAGTTTGGGATGCCGACACTCTTGTGGAGAGTGCTCAGCTATGTAGGCTATCCTGACGGAATGGAACCCCGCTACTTCTAGGCGAATGAGCAGTTGGGAGAAGGCCTCTTGGTTACTATGGAGGCCATTGTTCATCCCCGAGGTGACAATTCTGAGTGGACAGGTTGGTGTTATGAGTCAACTGGCAGGACCGCTAAAGAAGCAGCTGGCAGGGTAGCCTTTGAAATCCTGAGGGATATCATGGATCATTTTCCTCAGGAGCTGGCAGCCGCTTTGGTTGGAGTCTTTCCAAGGGGTAACCCCTCCACTAACTCATGGCAGCAAGCAAGAGGAAGATCTTTGGAGATTGGTGCAGCAGAAGGGCAGAACAACGATAACCCTTCCATGAGCGCCATGTTCGCAGTGATGAGAGTGTTAGATGGAGTAGAAGGTAGCCTTAGACGTGTGTTTGGTGCTCTTGGTCATGCCCATGAGGATCGACGTCAGCTTCAGAGGGAGCATGATGCCGAGATTGAGAGGCTCAATGTAGAGATGGCTCGGTTAACTCACCAGAGGAATGCAGCCTGGTCCAGGGAAGATGTTCTGAGAGCCCAATAGTTTGAGCTGGGGTAGCAGCTGGCCAATGCAGAAGAATACAACGATAACCTACATGAGGAGGTTCATCTGCTGAATAATCAGCTCCACCCTTATGTCCCACCTGGAGCCGCAGAGATGGATCTAGAAGAGGACGAGGAAGAAGAAGAAGTGGAGCCTGAAGAAGAAGTGGAGCCTGAGGAAGAAGATGATCCTACGTCTGACCTCGATAGTGATCATGATGAGGATTAGATCGCTTAGTACTTAGTGGAAGGCCAATGTATCACCTTTATTCATGTAATGGACCTATAGCTCGAATTTGGTAATAGTAATCCAACTATCATGTAATGTTGTTAATCGCACGACTATCGCATGTTAGGTTGAACATCAATGCAATTCCAGTCCTTTGTGGGTAATCATGATTTAAATTTGCATGCGTTATGAGCGCGATAAGTGGTCAAATTGGGGATGTCATGTTGCGAGAATGAATTGTTATGCCTCTATTTTTATTATGATTTTGAGAATTTTCTCTAGTAATTTTAGTTTGGCATGAGTACCTAATTCATCTGCAATCTCTTGACATCAACCAATAATCGCTTATTGTTGCAACTTCACAGATGACGTGCACCCATGCTAGAGCTGGTGGCAGCCAGGATGGCAACCATGACGACTTGCCACCCCCACCGCCGCCGTCTGCTTAGGAGTTCTTTACCTAGTTCCTAGGGAGCTAGAGGACAATGGAGGAAGCTTTGCGCCTTATCGCTCAAAACAGTGCTCGTGGCCACCCACATCAACCAAGGGCCGAGCCAAATCAGCATAGTACATTCAAGGAGTTTCTAGATACGAAGCCTCCAATCTTCAAGGTGGTTGAGGAACCACTGTAGGCTGACGAGTGGCTAAATACCAATGAGCAAAAATTTTGTCTGCTGAGGGTCACAGAACATCTGAAAGCTAAGTATGCTTCTCATCAATTGCAAGGACCAGCAGGGATCTGGTGGACACATTTCCTATCGTCTTTGCCTGCTAACGCGCGAGTGACCTAGGAATAGTTCAAGCTGGCTTTTAGGGGACATCATATTCCCCCGGGCCTAATGCACATGAAAGCGGCCGAATTTATGAGGCTCACTCAAGGAACAAAGTCACTCACAGAATATATGCATGCATTCAACAACTTGTCCAGATATGCTCCAAGTTTCGTGGATACTGAAGAGAAAAAGATAGAGAGTTTCAAGCGAGGTCTAGGTATCAAACTTATGAAGACCATGGCCAATTCTAGGTGTGCCATGTACAATGAGTTTATTAGTGATGCCTTGACCCAAGAAAACCACAACAACATGCATGCAGTTGCCAAGGGTCGCAAGAGGGCATATGAGGCCGATGCATCCGGATCTTTCCAGTCAAAAGCACCTATCATAGCTAGGCCACAATTCCATCCACCTACACCCAAGTTTAGGCCTCCACCACCGAAAGCTTAGAGTAATAGGCCACAGAGACCATTCCGTAAGGCGTTCACTATTGCCTTACCAAAAGGAAATGGCAGTCAGGATAGCTCCACCGGATTTAGAAGTAATCAACCATGTTTCAACTGCAACCAACTAGGTCATTGGTCCAAGGAATGCCCCCACCCCAAGAAGAATGGCAACCAGAATCAGAACAATCAGAGGCAGGCGAATGCTAGGGCACGTTAGGGACACGTGCATTATACCGCTGTTGAAGAAGTGCCCGCCAGAGAAGTTGTCATGGCTGGTATGTTTCTCGTCAACAAGCATCCCGCTGTTGTTTTATTTGATTCAAGAGCTTCTCATTCATTTATGAGTCAAGCATTTGCATCTAGACATGATCAAGAAATAATTGAAGTAAGAAAAGGGGGTTATAACATAAGTTCAGCAGGGGGAACTGTTACTACCAAAAAGATAATAAAAAATGTACTCATCTCTATACAAGGGAGGGAGTACACAATGGATTTGATAATATTGCCCGGGTTATCGATAAGTATAATCTTAGGCATGAATTGGATGAAGGATCATGGTGTTCTTATTGACACTAGCACCCGCACTATTATGTTGAGGGAACCCACGGGAGGGAATGCTTTTCTAGTACCACTCTCCCACGATTTCGAACCCCAACATTTAGCCTGTGCTATCCAAACCACAACAATATGTGATATCCCCATGGTTTGTGATTTTTTGGATGTATTTCCTGAGGAATTACCAGGTCTACCCCCGGATAGGGACATGGAATTTAAGATCGAGTTAGTGCCAGGTACGGCACCCATATCTAGAAGGCCCTATAGAATGCCACCCAATGAGTTAGCGGAACTTAAGGTTCAATTGCAAGATCTATTAGACAAGGGTCTTATCCAACCTAGCTCATCTCCATGGGGATGTCCAGCCTTATTTGTGAAAAAGAAGGATAAGTCACTGAGAATGTGTGTAGATTACAGACCACTCAATGCGGTGACCATCAAGAACAAATATCCGTTGCCCCGCATCGACATCTTGTTCGATCAGCTAGCGAAGGCAAAGGTATTCTCCAAAATTGACTTGAGATCAGGCTACCATCAGATAAAGATCAGACCAGAGGATATACCTAAAACTGCTTTCTCTACTAGGTACAGCTTATACGAGTATTTGGTTATGTCTTTCGGACTAACAAATGCTCCAGCCTACTTCATGTACCTGATGAACTCGGTATTCATGCCCGAACTTGACAAGTTTATGGTCGTGTTTATCGATGATATATTGATTTATTTAGAAAATGAGTCAGATCATGAAGAGCATCTAAGGATTGTCCTATCCAGATTGAGGGAGCATAAGCTATATGCCAAGTTTAGCAAATGTGAATTTTGGTTGAGCAAAGTACCTTTCTTAGGTCACATCTTATCAAGAGATGGAATCTCTGTGGACCCATCAAAAGTACAAGAGGTAATGGATTGGAAAGCCCCAACTTCGGTTCATGAAGTTTAGAGTTTTCTAGGGTTAGCAGGATATTATCGTTGATTCATTCCAGATTTCTCAAAGATAGCTAAGCCTATGACCAGACTACTACAGAAAGATGAGAAGTACAAATGGACACCAGAATGTGAAGCAGCTTTTCACATCCTCAGAACTTTGTTGACTACAGCACCTGTGCTAGCACAACCAGACATTGAAAAGCCTTTTGATGTATTTTGTGATGCATCAAGCATAGGTTTGGGATGTGTGCTTATGCAAGAAGGGAGAGTTATTGCATATGCTTCTCGGCAATTGAGAAAACATGAAGTCAACTACCCTACACATGATTTGGAACTTGCAGCCATTGTCCATGCATTAAAGATATGGAGACATTACTTGTTGGGCAATGTATGTCATATCTATACTGACCATAAAAGTCTCAAGTATATCTTTACCCAGCCAGAGCTGAACATGAGACAACGAAGATGGTTAGAATTGATTAAGGACTACAATTTAGAAGTGCATTACCATCCGGGTAAAGCTAATGTAGTAGCCGATGCACTCAGTCGGAAGTCCCATTACAACACTATGGAAGCATTGTTGGAAGATGGATTCAACTTGTTACATCCTGCTATACTACACAATATCACAATCAGTTGTTCACTTGAGGGCAAAATCATAGAGCTACAGCAGACAGATGTAGGAATAAGTCACATCAAGAGAAAAATGCAAGAGCAGGAAACCAAGCATTTCAGATTGGATGAAAGAGGTGTTTTATGGTTTGAGGGCCGACTAGTGGTACTAAAAGACCGTGAGCTGAGGAACCAAATTTTAGCTGAAGCTCACTCGTCCAAATTGTCCATCCATCCGGGTAGTAGTAAAATGTATCAAGATTTAAAAACCCATTTTTGGTGGACTAAGATGAAGAAAGAGATCACAGCCTATGTTGCTAGGTGTGATAACTGCAGTAGAGTAAAAGCTGTCCATATGAAAACTGCGGGACTACTTCAGCCATTGCCTATTCTAGGATGGAAATGGGAGGAAATCAGCATGGACTTTATCACAGGCCTTCCAATGATGCCACAAGGTCATGATTCAATATGGGTAATTGTTGATCGTCTCACCAAGTCAGCACATTTTGTACCAGTTCACACAACATATCACGTGGGGAAATACTCTGAGTTATATGTTTCCCAGATCGTGAGACTGCATGGAGTACCCAGGACTATAATCTCAGATCGAGGACCACAGTTCATAGCTCGTTTTTGGGAGCACTTACACTAAGCTTTGGGAACCAAGCTAATTAGAAGTTTGGCATATCATCCGCAAACTTCAGGACAGACAGAGTGAGTGAACCAAATCCTAGAAGATTTACTTAGAGCTTGTGTTATATCTTCAAAAGGTTCATGGGAGAAATGGTTACCTTTAGCTGAGTTCTCCTATAACAATAGTTATCAAGCGAGTATCAAAATGGCTCCATTTGAAGCCTTGTATGGCAGAAAATGTAGAACTCCATTGAACTAGATTGAGCCCGGTGAAAGGAGATACTTTGGTATTGACTTTGTCAATGAAGCTGAAGAGCAAGTACGTATCATCCAACAACATATGAAGGCAGCTCAATCAAGACAAAAGAGTTATGCCGACAAAAGAAGAAGACCACTAACTTTTGAAGTGGGTGACTATGTATACTTGAGAGTATCACCCATGAAAGGTGTGAAAAGATTTGGGATGAAAAAGAAGCTTTCACCAAGATATGTAGGGCCATACAAAATTTTGGAACAAAAAGGAAATGTTGCGTATAAGTTACAACTTCCACCAGAGATGAGTGCAATATTTAATGTGTTCCATGTGTCTTAGTTGAAGAAATGTCTTCGAGTACCTGAAGAAGCTATTGCACCCACCAACGTGCAGCTTCAATCGGATTTGACCTATGAAGAAAAGCCAATTCGAGTATTAGAGGAGATGGAGAGAGTGACAAGGAGTAAGATTATTAAGTTCTATAAGGTGGTGTGGAACAATCATAGTGAACAAGATGCTAGTGGGAGAGAGAAGATTATTTACGAGAAGTTTATCCCGCCTTTTTCCAAGAATGGTAGGTCTTACAAATCTCGGGACGAGATTTTTATAAGGGGGAGGGGCTGTAACACCTTGGGTGTTAGCCTTGCATAACTTGACTTGCATAGCATGAGCATGATCATAAAGCATTCATATATAAGCTTTGACACTTGAAACATTGGATTGAAACATCTGCAACGTTTGCTTATTATCGCATGTTTCTTAAACATATGCAACTTTTCTCGTTATTTCATGTCTCCATGTGTCTATGCATATGATCATGAGTGGACACATGTACTTGGTGGATGTGAGTCACACAAACATGTAGCAACACCTAGGGTAGCAAATAGGACCTTGTTCATGGTTGCATTTCATGAACCAACACTTAAGCTTTCTTGTGATTACACTAACTAGCCCTATGAGTGACTACTACATGAAATGATTGAATGACCTTGCAAATTGCTTAAACATGTTTAGAGTATCTTTATGAACAACTTTGATATTCATGGTTAGGGGTAAAAAGGTCATTAAGCCATGCTTTGATGTGTATCATCATGTAAATGTGACATGTTTGACCAAGTTTGAACTAGGTGTTAGAGACCTTGCATGGAGGAGATCACTAAAGCAAAGTTGTAGTATTTGACATAAGGAACAACTTTTATTTTTAGGTCATTGACTGATTTAGCTTCTAACATGCTTGAATTGGTCCCACAAAAGTCAGAAGAATCAAGATTTCAACACTTAACAAAATTTTACAAAATTTTTCTAAGTCTTGATCACTGACAGTGCTGTCAGCCCGACTATGGATTGATTTTACTCGATGTTGGTTGGGAATTAGAACATGATTATTGAACAATAGTTGAAGCTGGTACATAGGTCTACCAATTTGGTTTAGGATGTTTGCACAACGGAGCCACAGATTCTCAGTTAACTCGATTGCAAAACTCGTCATCAGGCTCGGCCTTGCTGAACCGACTGAATCAAAATCTTTAGTGGCTGACACCGGCAGGAACCACGCGCCACGTGGAGGTTGCGATGGCCGCACGTCGCCGTTGCCCTGACCGCGCAGGCCACGACGTGCCTGAGCGTGGCATTATCACGCCAACACCCGCCCGCTCCTGTCTGCGCCCTCATTTCGCATTTCCTAGCTCTCCTTCGTCACTGGCAGCGCCCGCAGCAATAGCCGAGCATCTCCTCGCCTCCGCCGTCGCCATAGCCATGCGCAAGCTCACGCCGAGCCGCCCAATCGTCACCGCAGCAGCACCACCAGCTCCCCAGCAACCCACTGCCTCCTCCCGTGCCCGCTGATAGCACTTGGTAAGCCACCGCACTGTGCAAAGCCTCGCCGGAGCTCCACCGCTAGCCCCATCACCGTGGCCACGTCGCCACCGACCATCCCAAGCCACGATAGGGCGCTAGCTAGGTCTGCCGTAGCTCGGTGATGCTCGGCGTAGCGTTTGATTGAGCCACCATAGCTTCAACCGGTGTCTCACCGTCGGCCCACACCTCCGCTCCACCATGGCCGACGCCAGTGGGCTGGCCAAGTGGTTCAATAGATGTGCTAGGTCGAGTAGGTCACGCCATGAAGATGTTACCGCCGGCATGTTCGCTGTCGGTGAGCTCTGGCCGCGTCCGTAGAGTAGCGCCGCTGGCTCTGTTTCCGTCTCAATGACAGGTGGGGTCAACTGACCAGTGGGTCCCGCTTGTCAGCGACTCCATGTATTAAAGCCAGTTCATTTTGAATGCAGATTTCATATGTTTTGTAATTTTTGTATCTTTAGTTTGGTAGCTTCAAAAATTGTGAAATAAATTTGTTAGTGTTTCTTAGGAAGTGTAGTATTTAGGAAAAATATGTTCTTGACATTTATAGTAGAAATGTTTGGAGATTTAAATAGGGATTTGAAATGTGCTTTTGAATGTATCAAAATTGTTTATTTTATATCTAGAGTTCCTGTGCTCCAAAAATTATGAAATTTTTGTGGTAAGCTAGTCTTAGCATATATGAGCTCTGGTAAAAATTTGAAGATGAGTGCATGTGTAGAGTTGTAGTTATAGATTTTTCTTTTATAATTAGAAGATCCTTGTGTAAATTTTTATAAATTATTTATGAATCCAGAATTCATGAAATTTGTTGGAGGTAATCCAAGTACCATATGGATGCCAAGAAAAATAGGAAATCTATTGTTTGACACTTTTCAATAAGGTTTTCCATTTATGCTATTTCAAGCCTTACTTCCTTGTTATTTTTGTATAGGATGTTCTACTTGGTAAAATGACATGAAATTTTTATAGTAGTCCTTTGATAGCACTAGTAAGGCACTGTAAAGTTTTGAGAATTTATGAAGTACATCTGGCATATGTTTATTATTTAACCTAAATATCTCAGTAAAATAATAAAGGCATTTAAATAAATAGTTTGGGCTTCACCATTATATTATCTTAAATGTATTTGGTATGCTTAAACTGTTGGTAGATTTTATGTTGTCAAATTTTGAATGATTACATGAAGTAGAAGTATTGTTACTTTGTATTGCATATTGAATAGTTTCCGGACAGATTCTAGAGTTTGATGAGTTGCATGTTGAAAATGATGTGTACTATAAAAATGGTTAATAACAAATTTGTAGAGAATTTGATAAGCTTTCCAGAAAGTCTAGGGTCACTGTATTTGGATTAGTAGAACTCTAGTTATGAGTGAAACAAGTAGCTACTGTTTTGTGGCATAGTCGATGCATTGTGGAAGTAGATGATTAAATAATTGAGAAGAGATATGCACCTACTCAATAAACATGATGCACTTGTTAACATATATGCATTCGTAATACTTATGCCATATTCATGCATCTAGGATCGGAGGAAGAGATAACATTGCTGGAATTCGAAGAAGCAGAGGAAGGTGACCCGCAGGAGAATCCGCAAGCTGCAGCTCCTGAAGGTGTGGAGCAGAACCCTGAAGAGCTTCCGGAGTGTCCTAACCACTGCCCTACTTCCTTTCTACGAGGCAAGCCCTGGAGCATTCTAAGTCTCCCAGTAATTTACAAATGTTTACTTAAGTACTTATGATTGATGCATTAGGTTATAAGAGTTGAATGGAACCACTTGGTGCATGTACATTCCTTGTCCAGATATTACACCTTTAACCGGTATAGGTCCAGGATCGAATATATGCTTAGCCATGCTTAGACCGGTAGAAGTCAGGTGATGTCCTGTCACCTACGAGATATAGGTGGATACTGAAGCACGGTTGGCTATATCTGCTATCGTGGAACTGAACCATGGGGTAAAAGTAAATCGAGACCGGGCGGGAGGTCGATAGAGAAGCAACAAGACATGGAGGTCTTGGGTGTGGATCTATCCCCGTCTGTGTCGATCAAGGACCGTACCATTGTTGGAACTTCTAACAAGATTGAATGCATGCCTCTCACTTAGCTGGCCAGATAACTCATTCCAACTGTGAAGCCGAGTAATTCAACTCAGGTCGGGACCCATTCTGTTGTGCGCTCCTTCCGAGGAATGATCTGACTGAGCCCAAGGGCAGGCTTGGCCTGAGCATCCTAGCATCTGGTGTTCCAGATTGTGCAGCGTGGTACGGACCCGCAAAATGTGTACTTGAGTTGTACCAAAGGTGACCTAAGGCTATCATGGCTGGTAGACCTGGGTTTGTGTTAGGAATAAATTCCCAGCTGGTTGAAATCGATTTGAATCGCCGTCTCTCCCGGATAGTGAGAAACTTGACTAGCTCCAACATCATAGTAACTGTGTTATGAAAATGATGGTTCGGATGAATATGGAATTACAATACTTGCTATGGTTACTATTGTATGCTTCTAAATGATATACCACATGTTTGGCACAGGATAGTTGCTAATCTAGATATGGATAGTTATAATTAACTTGATAAAGGAATCATAATTGTACAATGGGTCAATTGCTTTTTTCGCAAAATGTTGTCAAGTTACGTCCACTTATACAACCTTGCATAATCCTTGGAGTCATTTTATTTCTGGTTCATGACGGGTAAGTCTAGCTGAGTACCTTCTCGTACTCAGGGTTTATTTTCCCATTGTTGCAGATGGCACTGTGTACCATGGTTTTTGCAAGAGTTGCTTCTATCCCGCCGTGGATGAGGAGTAAGCCTTGGGCAGGCTTCTTTATTAATTCCTATCCTTGCTTTTGTGGACCATGATCCGACTTGGCACTGTATCAAACTATGTTGGAAACTTTATTTTCAAACTTAATTGCTTCCGCTTTATTTATCAAACTCGGTTTGTAATAACTTTTATTCGTACTCTGATGATGAAATGTATCTGTGAACTTTATGTAATATGTGGCATGTATGTTGAATCCTATACGATCTTGGTTATTGTAAATCGTTTATCGAGACCCGTCGTGGTACTCGACGGACTACCGGGTTTATATGGGTTCAAGTATGATGGTGCGACCGCTTGCGGGCTGCCATTGTACTTGTACTCTTATAAATTGGTCGGTTCTGTGACACGACTCACCTGCAACAAGTGTTAACAAACCCTAAGTACAAAAGTACTCAACAAGACTGACCCAACGTAAAAAGGGGTGAAATACTTTAGAGATGCAGGTGTTGGGGCAAGGTAAGGATGTAGCTAGATTCAAAAGTTCTTTGCCAAAAGCTTACTATTCTTGATTCTATTTTCAAGTTTTACCCCTAAGTCTTCTTAGTTCATTATCTCAAACTAAGTGTTCATATCCCATGTTTCATTCCTTCTCTTTCCATTCCTTTTCTCAAGTTTTAGTAATTCACCAGTCCTGCATTGCTTCTGTAATGAATCGAATCTCCATATCCGTGGAGCACTGGCAATTTGAATTGATTCAAGTCCCAGTTGGAGATTCCTTATCACACGACATATGTAGAACTTAATCTTGCATATATCAACCTCGCTACCGGATCCTCCTATACTAAGCCGTCTCCACGCCACCTGAGAGCACAGCACACCTCAAATCCAGCCACATTCCAGCCATGAGGGTACATGCTACTCCCGCCATCTCTCCACTCCCAGTGTGTGGGCATTCATCTTAGTATCGGATTAGCCGAAGTAGGCTTACCGGAGTATCTGACCAGTACTACAAAGTGTCTCGTTCAGAAGATCCACAATGAGTGGCCTTTAAGCGACATAGTCGGCAACATTACCCAACATTCAAGATAAGTCACCCGACTAGTCTCTAGTTCATTCTATCTTCTTTCTTTCTTTGGCCAGTATGCCATCTTTGATTGTATCGAAACTTTTACTTTGAAAGCCTATCATAAAGCATACTAAGCATTCTACGCCTTTGTAAATGAAATCATCTTCAAGGATGGTAAACAATTAACAAGGTAGGCAATGCATCAAGTAGGTAACATTTGAATAAATCAACTTAATGCAATAGGTAACATAGGTGATAAACTTTTCAAAGTAAACAAGGTAATGGTTTAATGCATAAACCAGGGCTTGCCTTCGTTGACGATCTCGGGTTTCGGATGAGTACCACAATTATCGAATCCCGAGACAACTGGGGATTCTTCCACAACTTACTCAACTAGGATTAGTTCACTCTTGGATTCTACACGAAATAATAACATATGCTTCAACATAATGATAATGTAAACATGATGCTTTCATGGTGCATGAAATATAATAACACCTTGAATACAACTTTCCTTCACGGTACAGTTGCAAGCCAACAAAACCAACTTACAATTCTACCATCAAGGACCACACAAGTGACTTGACCAAATTGATCTTGAAACCCTACTGGTCACAAAACATGACCAAAACAAGATCAAACCCTAAACTAACACTTAGGATTTGTTTTTATCCATTTTTGAATTAAATTTGGAATGAAGCTCAAAATGAAGTTGTTCCAAATGACCTCAAAATTTTATGTAAGCTTCCTCATGACAAATTAGTGTACCAAAACAAATTTCATAATTTTTGGAATTATACAGTGGCCTACAAAAATCATGGAAATTACATTTATCAATTAATTGAGCAATTTTCATCACATTCAAACAGTACTGTAAATCAATATTTCATATTTTTCCTAAATAATATTCATCATATAGAGGTCACACAAAAATTTTCATAATTTTTGGAGCTCTAAATAAATCTACACAAAAATAACAAAAATAGACACTATTCATCCATTTCTAAAAATAGAAAAATTCCATTTGAACTACACAGTCGCTGACATACGGGACCCACTTGTCATCCCTAACCTTCATCTTTGACCGCGGTGATGACGGCGCTAACTGACGCAATCTCATCGACGGTGAGTCTAACGGTGAAGGCAAAGGCACTACGGTGATCACTATGACAAGGCGCAATGATTGGTGGCACAACCAAGACCCTACGCGGCTAGAACCGAGCACTACACCGGCCATGGCAGACGCGGTGGCATGGCAATGCTACACTGGGGAAACAAGGTCGGTAGGGATCAAACAAAAGGCTTAGAAAGGATCAGCAGCTCACCCCGAACGTGTTGAAGCAAAGTACGAGACCGGAGGAGCTACGGTGATGCAGGTCGACGGTGACAGTGATCACGGTGGAGCAGACTTCATCGGCGACGGAGTTCTGGTGACTACAGTGGGCAAAATGACCAAGTAAGAATGGATTAAGCACCACAGCATCGAGACGAAGCTATAGAGACAACAAGCAAGGGCAATGGCTCACCGGATGACGCTGGCCGCGGTGAAACGGAGCTTTGGGTGAGGTCACCAGCCGCAAGGAAGAAGGGTCGCTAGCGGCGGTTCTCGGTGGACTCAGACAACCATAGTTGGTGGGATGGGTTTGCAAGGATGAGGCAGAGCTAGAACACTGCTTTGCCAGGACTGGATTGTGCTGAGGAGGCGAGGGGAGCTCGTCGGAGCTGAGGCGACGGCGTCGGGAAACAGAGGAGAGAAAGAAAAGCTGATAACGTCGTCGAAGCTTTATAGCGCGGCCAAGAAAGCAAGGGAATGACATGCAGTGAGCATACCATGCTAGCGCGAAGCCAAGGGCACGTCTGGAAGGCCGGAGAAAGGACGCCGGCGGTGGGGCGGTGGTCGTGTACTGTTCACCCAAAAATTAAAGAATTGCCATCCGTTTTAAAATTCAAATTACTCCCAAAATTTCTAAAGAAGTTGAAAATCTCCAAAAATAAAAGTTGCTCAAAATTCAAAGTTCTACAACTTTGCTTGAATGAATGTTTTCAAATTCTGCATCTATTTTGAAATTTGAATTTGGGGTGCATTTGAGCATTTGAATCATTTCAAAATTACTCCAAATTTTATATGTAAACTTTAAAAACTTTGAATACCAAAGTTGATCCTTACAAAATAAGCTCCAACTTTGCTTTTTATCACATCCCCAAATTCCAAATGGATTTTGAAATAGATAGAAAGGGCAAAAAGGACTTTTATGATTTGAAGTTGAATTCAAATTTAATTTATTTTCCTTTTTACTTACCTTTGATTTTTGACCAGTAACATGGCCCATTAGGGTTATTTGAGTCAATTGACACATGGTCTCACATGATCACATGAAATTTGACCCTTGTGGTCATGATCTTTATTTAGAGTTTTGGATCACATCACATAAAATAACAACTTATGAAATAAAGATTATTTAGTGAATGCATTCAAAATTTTCTACTTTATGAATGCTTTGCAATGCATGTGATGACATGTCAAGTTTTAGTGCTAGGTCAAAACACCAGAGGTGTTACAAGCAGCAGCAACGTAGATGCACTTAATGGAACTTGATGGTTAAATCGATGATGATGATGATACAACATTATACCAGATATGGTTACTAATGTTTGGAGTTAAATCAATTGCTTGCTCTAGTACATGTGCTAATCTAGTTGACAGGTTAATTTGGACAATTTGTTGCTTACTAATAATGTAAATTATGCTCTCATATCACTAAAGCTTTTATGCAAAATGGTTGTCAAGCAAGATCCACCGATAAAGCCTTACATACTCCTTGGTGTCATTTATTTCTGGTTTACGATGGGTAAGTCTAGCTGAGTACATTCTCGTACTTAGGGTTTATTCCCCCTTATTGTAGATGACGTGCTCTATAACAGCTACTGCAAGTATTGTCTCCACCCTGCGCGGGATGAAGACTAGATCATGGGCATGATCATCTATGTTATCTTATCTTACTGCTTTTGCTGGATATGACTATGGAACTAGCTTGTATTTGAACTAAGTGTGTGTGATGGTCTCAAACTACTTTGCTTCCGCTATTTGTGAACTCATTTTGTAATAACTATGTGAACTCTGATGTATGAGGTACTTGTGAACTACTTGTGAAATGGATGTAACATGTGGCTTGTTATGTTGATTTACTGTGATCTTGGTTGTATGCAAGTAGGTTTGAAATCCTTCGTGGTTTCAGTTGACTACTGGGTTTATATGGGTTCAAGTATGGCAGTTTGATCACTCCAATGATTGCTTTTGTACTTCTGCTCTTATAAATTGGTCGGTTCTATTACAGCTGGCATCAGAGCTAGATTCAACATTAAACATGTCATATGTGTATTTAAAACAAAGGTTTTTGTTTGTGAAAAATCAGTTTTGACAACTTATAGCTACTTATATATAGGTGTGTTCAAATCTGAAATTTTACTTAAGTGTGGCAGTGGTCATATCATCTATGTCCAAATAAGGACTTTCAGGTGGCTTATTTAAGTAATGACTTTTGGGGGGTAATTGCTTTCATTTTATTTCGTCGTCTGTACGGCGTGCTATTGTATGGATGACATCCGCTTGGGTGGTAATGTATGGATCAATTGCCTCTATGCCTAGGTAAAGTGAGTTGTGAGAGCATGATCATCCAACTGTTGGTCTAGGGGAGAGTTAGTTGTGGTTACCAGAATGTTTACATGTTGCACGCATGTACATATGAAGGTACTTAATTATGGGTGTATCTATCGGGTAGCTTTGGATACCAAAGTATATATATCTAGGGATGTATATATGGAGAGTATCTTAGTTTACTGCTTTCATTGTGTGCTTATTTCTCTTTTATTGGGATGGGCAGCAATGAATTTGTCTGTAGGTACACTAACAATGCAACGTGTAGCTTGACTAGATACGTATATGAGAAAACATATGTATGCCACCGGTTATGTCGCTAGAATTTTAATTTTTTCTTAAGATTCATGAGGACGTAGGGAACATGCATGCATCATATTCACTCATGCCATTACATTTTTGCATCACTCCCTCCCTTATCTTTAATTATTCTGTTATAGATTTCTCATCCTGTAAGATAATCCTCTCACACCCAAGTTGCAATGTTACTACAGATAGCCGCACCAGCACTACCGCCTAGGAGCGACACATTCCCGCACTTGTTTGGCACTCCAACCCTGCTGTGGAGAGTGCTACATTTCGTGGGATATGTAGAGTCACCTCGTTATACTTGGAAACAAGGGGAGGCTGAAGGAGGAATGCTGTGGTATGACGTTGAGGTAGTTGTCCCGCCTCACGCAAACAGACCCTAGTGGCTTGGCTGGAGCATCGAAGACGATGGATAAACCCCTTGGGAAGGGGCACAGATGGCAGCTTTGGAGGTTCTACTTGATATTTGTCAGGAGTTTGGTGATGAGTTGATCGCTGGACCATCTGAGTCCATTCCTCGAGTAGCTCTGTCTGAGGTAGAGTGGATGAATTTTGATGATGATCCCTTGGTAATGACTGAGGCTGAATGGGCACTTATGTTAGTGCCTTGATAGCCTTTCAGTAGGCACTGAAGGAACAGCTCACGTGGAAGAAGCGTGCGTGCAAGAATGGTAAGGAGCTTAGGACAACTCAAAATGATATCGGTGGTCTTATGAGCGCTTTGGAAAACCATAGGCAGCAGTTCATAAGTGTTGTCAGGGAAAGAGATGTTAACCAAGATCGGATCATGCAGTTAACTCATGAGCGAGATGACGCACTCCGTCTAGCTCAAACTAGGGACAATGCTAGGATCATGATAGGAATTCAAGCAGAAATCCAAGAGAATGAACTCCTTCTCCAAACTGAAGAACTGCAGATTGATGTTCACCAACTCAACAATCAGCTCAATCCAATTCCTCATCCTATTCCTATGTACCCTGTGGTGAGAGGACCACAGGTGATCTTCGCTGATGATGATGGCATGGAATTAGATGCCAATGTCATCACAGTACCAGAAGCTGAAGAAGATGAAGAAGAGGAGGAACTCGACCCTGTCGAGGATGAAGACGATGAAGGAGTGATCGATGCTAACACTGATGAAGATGTGTAGTTTAGCTGTAGCACTAAGCTAGATGCACTAGAGCCTATCTTTTGTTTTCTTTTGGAAGAACATGTAACTTAATTTTAGTTAGAGACTTGGATGTAATCTCTGGAAATTCACATGTTGGCTCCATATGGATGTGAGTCTTAAATAAAAGTCCAGCTTTGATGTTGGCAAAATTTGGCATGTAAGTGTATGCATCACGAGAATGTGTGGAGTAAAGTTATTAGTGATGTTATGAGGATGAATTATTGTGTCTCTGTTTATTGCATGAAATTAATCTCTCCAATAAGTTCAGTTTGGCATAATTCTATAATTCATCTGTAATGTATCTGACATCGTCCATCATTACTCATAAATGCACTTCTGCAGATGTCGCGCAATCTGCGTTCAGGCCATACTGGGGGTAGTGGTGATGATGATCTTCCACCACCACCACCACCCACACCATCTGATCTGTTGGCCATGCTCATGGAAGGTCAGCGTGCGTTGGGCGATGCCATGCGTACCCTGACCCAGCATCAAGCATAGAGCTGAAATCAACGACAGGGACCAGAACCCAATCGGTTTAGTGATTTCAAAGACTTCCAAGATACCAAGCCACCAGTCTTCAAAGAAGCTGAAGAGCCGCTTTAGGCAGAAGAGTGGCTGAACATGCTTGAGCATAAGTTCTGTTTGCTCAGGTTGACAGAGCAGATGAAGGCGGAGTATGCTTTGCATCAGCTACAAGGACTAGTAGGTATTTGGTGGCGTCATTATAGGTCCACCTTACCTAAGAATGCCCCAATCACTTGGAATCAATTCCAGGAGGCTTTCAAGAGTCATTATATTCCTCCTAGGTTGATGGCCATAAAGCACAATGAGTTTATGAAGCTGGTGCAAGGCACCAAGACACTCACTAAATATCTTCATGCCTTCAATCATCTGGCAAGGTATGCTCTAGAATTCATTGATTTAGAATCAAAGAGAATTGCTAGCTTTAAGAGAGGGCTTAGTCCCAAACTAATGAAGTCCATGGGAAACAACAAGAGTGTCACTTTCAATGAGTTCATAAGCAATGCTCTTACTCAAGAGAATAACAATAATATTTATGCTGCTTCCAAAAATCACAAGAGGGCCTTTGAGGCAGGTGCCTCTCAAGCTAAAGCTCCCATGGCTAAGACTTAGTTTTGCCCACTGGCCACAACTGTTAGGTACCAGCCGCCATAGAAGAAGAATCAGGTAAAGACTAGTTTCAAGAAGGCATTTACTGTACCTCTTCCAAAGGGCACCACCAGACCAGGGAATTCTTTTGTTCCACCAGCGAATAGGCCTTGCTGGAATTGTGGCAGGACAGGTCATTGGTCCAAAAATTGCCCATATCCTCAGAAGAACCATCAGAAGCAAGGGAATTTTGGTGCTCGTCAAGGACATGTTAACTACACCAACGTGACTGAGATACCCTTGGGAGAGGTGGTTACTGCGGGTAAGTTCCTTGTGAATCACCATTCGGTAGTTGTACTATTTGATTCCGGTGCTTCGCATTCATTTATGAGTCTAGCTTTTGTATCAAAATATAATCATAAGGTAATTACAGTATCCTCGGGTAGTTATTGCATTAGTGTAGCTGGAAGTAATATTTCGACTAATCAAATAGTGCTGGGTGTGAGTATCGAAATAGAGGGATGAGTGTTTATGGTCGATATGGTAGTTTTGTCGGGATTAGGGATAGATGTAATCTTGGGAATGAAGTGGATGAGCGGTCATGGAGTGCTCATTAATACTTCCACTAGGGTCTTTATGTTGAGGGATCCTATCATTAAGGAGGCTTTCCTTATGCCACTTCACAGAGAGCTAGAACTCCAGAACACTGCTAATGCTATCCAGACCCCGAGAATTGAGGACATTCTAGTAGTGTGTGAAATTCCAGATGTATTTCCTAATGATTTACCTAGTTTACCGCCTGATCGAGATATCGAGTTCAAGATCGAGTTAGTGTCGGGTACTGCACCCATTTCTAGGAGGCCTTATAGGATGCCGCCCAATGAGTTAGCAGAGCTTAAAGTTCAGTTACAAGATCTGTTACAGAAAGGTCTTATCTGACCTAGTGCTTCTCCTTGGAGTTGTCCTGCTATATTTGTGAAGAAGAAGGACAAGTCATTGTGCATGTGTGTGGATTATCGTCCACTCAATGCTGTGACAATCAAGAACAAGTACCCACTGCCCTGCATTAATATTTTGTTTGATCAGTTATCTAAGGCAAAGGTATTCTCCAAAATTGATTTGAGATTTAGTTATCATCAGATAAAGATTAGACTGGAGGATGTGCCTAAGACCGCTTTCTCCACCAGATATGGGTTGTATGAGTATCTTGTTATGTCTTTCGGCCTGACCAATGCTCCTGCATACTTCATATATCTAATGAATTCAGTATTCATGGAGGAACTGGACAAATTTGTAGTTGTCTTCATTGATGACATCTTGATCTTTTCTATAAATGCTGAAGAACATGCCGAGCATCTAAGAGTTGTTTTATCCAGGTTACGAGAACATAAGCTTTATGCCAAGTTCAGTAAATGTGAGTTTCGGCTTAAGAAAGTACCTTTCTTGGG
The DNA here is from genome assembly GCF_019320115.1 of Miscanthus floridulus. Classification (NCBI taxonomy): domain Eukaryota; kingdom Viridiplantae; phylum Streptophyta; class Magnoliopsida; order Poales; family Poaceae; genus Miscanthus; species Miscanthus floridulus. The sequence continues at coordinate 31,705,019 of NC_089590.1, read as the reverse complement.
TCATGTGTTGTCCGATGAAGGGATTTCGTTTGATCCGTCTAAGGTGCAAGAAGTCATGGATTGGAAAGCACCAACTTCAGTGCATGAGGTTAGAAGTTTCCTTGGTTTGGCTGGATATTATCATCGATTCATCTCTGATTTCTCTAAGGTAGCCAAGCCCATGACCAGGTTGCTTCAAAAAGATGTAAAGTTTGTTTGGACTCTAGAGTGTGAGACTGCTTTTTGCACTTTAAGGACCTTGTTGACATCAGCTCCTATTTTGGCACAACCTGATATCGAGAAACCTTTTGATGTGTTTTGTGATGCATCAGGTACCGGTTTAGGATGTGTCCTTATGCAGGAAGGCCAGGTTATCGCCTATGCCTCATGTCAGTTAAGGAAGCATGAAGCCAATTATCCAACTCATGATCTTGAGTTAGCTGCTGTTGTTCATGCTTTGAAGATTTGGAGGCATTACCTGCTCAGTAACATGTGTCATATTTATACCGATCATAAAAGTCTCAAGTATATCTTCACTCAACTAGAATTGAACATGAGACAGAGAAGATGGCTAGAGTTGATTAAAGATTTTAATTTAGAAGTCCATTATCATCCGAGTAAAGCAACTGTTGTTGCTGATGCTTTGAGTAGAAAATCTCATTGCCATTCTCTCTTGGAAACAGATTATCATTTGGTACATCTGTTACATCCTGCTGTGTTGCACAGTATTACCCTTAGTTGCTCTCTAGAAAGTAAAATCATCGAGCTTTAGAAAACTAATGTGGGTGTGTTCCACATCAAAAGAAAGATGAAGGAACAAGAGAAAAAACACTTTCGTATTGATGAGAAGGGTGTTGTATGGTTTAAGGATAGACTTGTAGTACTGAAGGACAAAGAGCTTAGAAACCAAATCTTAGAAGAAGCTCACTCATCCAAGTTATATATCCACCTGGGAAGTAGCAAAATGTATCAAGATTTGAAATCTCGATTTTGGTGGACCAAGATGAAGAAAGAAATCACAGCCTATGTTGCAAGGTGCGACAATTGTTGTAGAGTCAAAGCAATTCACATGAAGCCTGCTAGACTTCTCCAACCATTGTCTATACCATGATGGAAATGGGAAGAGATTAGTATAGATTTTATTGTTGGACCTCCCCTACCCAAAAGAATTTTAATTCCATATGGGTAATAGTGGACCGTTTAACAAAGTCTGCTCATTTCATACCAGTTAGAGTTGACTATCGACCAAGTGACTATGCTGAGTTATATTTTAATCAGATAGTATGTCTCCATGGTGTTCCTAGAACCATTGTATCTGACAGAGGACCTCAATTCACCGCTCGTTTTTGGGAACATTTGCACAAGATGATAGGGACCAACTTAGTTAGAAGTTCTGCTTATCATCCACAAACCTCTGGATAGACGGAGTGAGAGAACCAAATATTGGAAGACATGTTGAGAGCATGTGTCATATCATCCAAAGGTTCATGGGATAAGTGGTTACCCTTAGCTGAATTTTTCTATAATAATAGTTATCAAGAAAGTATCAAGATGGCCCCATTCGAAGTGTTGTATGGCCACAAGTGTAGAACCCCTTTGAACTGGGTTTAATCTGGAGAAAGGAGATACTACGACATTGATTTTGTTGAAGAGGCTGAACAACAAGTCCATACTATCCAAAAACATATGAAAGCCGCTCAAGCTAGGTAGAAAAGCTATGCAGATAAGAGAAGGAAGCCCATTGAGTTTGAAGTAGGTGATCACGTTTATTTGAATGTATCACTGATAAAAGGTGTGCAGCGATTCGGAGTAAAGAGGAAGCTTGCACCTAGGTATGTAGGCCCATATCCGATCATAGAGAAGAGTGTGAATGTAGCTTACAAGATAGAGTTACCTTATGAGATGAGAGCTATCTTCAATGTTTTTCATGTCTCTCAATTGAAGAAATGTCTCCGTGTTCCCGAAGAAAGAGTTTCACTTAGAACTATCAAGTTGAAATCAGATCTATCCTATGAAGAAAGGCCAGTACGGGTTATTGATACAAGAGAAAGAGTAACCCAAAACTGTGTGGTTAAGTTTTACAAGGTTATGTGGAGTAACCAAGGTAGTGAGAGCGATGCAATGTGGGAGTGGGAAGATTATTTGAAGGATGTATACCCTACCTTTTATTCAAAATGGTACGCTTTTCAAATCTCGGGGCGAGATTTTTATAAGGGGGGAGGGCTGTAACACCTCAGTGTTATGGTTGCACTAAAACACTTGCATCACTTGAGCATGTGCATCATCATCTCATTCATAAGCATCATTCATTCATGCATAAGCATTTCTATATGAAACATTGCTATGAAACATGTGAAACATGCTATTGTTCTTTTAAGTTTCATTGTATGTATGCTTTATGATCATGTGTGATTGAGTGCAAGTGATTAATGTGGGTAACTAAAATAACTTAGCTACACTTAGAATGTCATTAGGAACAATGTTCATGTTGACCATATTGCCTAATTACACTTCTAAGTGATAGTTTGACTTGTGTTGACCCCTAGAGCTCTTTTGTTTGACTGTTTAAAAAGTATAGCTTAGAGTGTTTGCATGTCTGAGCAACCTAAAGCAAAGTTGTAGAAAATTATATATGGAACAAAAGTTATTTTATGACCAACTAATGAAAATGTGTAGAACATGCTCAAAATTGGACCACAACATGAATTTTACCTCTGATTTCTAAGATAGAATTTTTCTAAGTTTGGCAAATGAGTTTTAGTTTCATGTATCATTGTTTGGAGCTTTGTATCTCCCTAACCAGGCCGAACCAGCTCAAGTTCCAATTGGAAAAGTTGTGGTCCTCACTTCAATATCCAACTTTGTCAACTTCACCTAGAGCTAGATCATCATGGTTTAGGAGTTAATGATCGACGAAAACTCGCTGTCGGCCGGTTCCTTCGCTCTATCAACTGAATCAGCTTCGCGCTACAGTGCCGACCAGCAAAAGGCCGCTGCCACCGCATGGCCACCATGCATCATGGCCATCCTGGCACCGCTGCCCCGCTGCCATTCGCATGGAGGCCGCGCTCGCCTGCCCTCCCACTCACCCTTGTTCTCTATCTCCCTCTCGCGCGCGTCTAAGGAACCGTGAAAGCAAAGACGCCGCCGTCGCCATTGCTCTGTCGAGCCATTGCCACCGTGAGCTCCATCGAGCTCTCGCACGCTCGCCACCACATCTTGCCTCGCTCCATCTCACCCATAGCTTCCCCACCATCTCCTCTACCTCATCCACCCTCTAGTCGAGCCTATCGAGCTGAGTAGATGGCACATTCACTGAATCCATCGCCGCCATGACTCGACTTCACTAGAGATTGAGCTCCCCGTGGCTAGAGCACTAGAGGCTCCCCCTTTCCCCTTTCTCTTCTCGGATAGCTTCACCGTGAATCCGTGCAGCTCGTACCAAGCTTGGGTGGGGCAATGGGGGCTCGCCATCGCTGGAGTTCTGCTGCGGCCTCGCCGCCGTCTGCCATTGCCATCGTCGTCATAGCTAGAGCTTGGTAGCGGTTGGGGAAAGGGCGTAGTTAGGTCTGGCTCGTCGCGAGGAACACGCCGGTGCCCGTGGTTTCGCAAGAGGAGCCACCGTCGGTGAGCTCCACCGATCCATGTCACCGGAGAGCCGCCTCCTCTGTTTTCCTTTCACTTACATGCGGGCCCGGCTGACAGACGGACCCCGCGTGTCAGTGACTCAAACCTGAAAAGCTAGTTCAAATATTCAGTTTTGGATGCGGTTTTGTAAATTTGATAACTGAAGTTTGGTAGATCCAAATTGTGTGGTTCAAATTTTGTTAGGATCATGGTGAAGTTTAGTATTTAGGAAAAATATAACATGAACACTTGTGGAATTTTTGGAAGATTTAAATTGAAACTTGAAATGTGTTTTTAAATGAATGCAAATTTGTTTAATTTATATCTTGAGTTCCTGTGCTCCAAAAATTATGAAATTTTGTGGGTGAGCTAGTCTTGATGAGTAGAAGCTCTGGTAAAAATTTGAGAGTCAGTGCATGTTTGATTTTTTATTTATAGATTTTCCTTTTATCATTGGATGATCCTTGTGTGAATTTTAGTAATTTATCTATGAATCCAATGACCATGAACTTTATTGGAGGATGTCCTAGTACCTTAATGATGCTAGGAAAAATATAAAATATGTTGCTTGACACTTTTCACTAGGGTTTCCTATTTATGTCATTTTAAGCCTTTATGTCTTGTCATTTTTGTGTAGGAGGTTATACTTGTTCAAATGATATGAAATTTATGTAGTAGCCTATTGGAAATATGTATAAGCTACTGTAATTGTTGTCGAATTTTCTGTACAATTTGGACATATGTTTATTATTTAACCTAAGTACCTAAATAAATTAATAAAGGCAAGAAAATAATTTATTTAGGAATGGCCACTATGTTTTTTGGTGTTCTTTCAACATGTATGATGAGTTAGTAAAGTTGGTTTTGTCCATTTGAATGCTTACAATGTGAGTTAATAATTATTTTCTTGTTTTGTGTCTTTCTGGATATTTTTGGGAACTTTAAAAAGTTCACCATGATAATTTGGGTTGCTGGGAAAGGGGTGAATAAAAAAGTTGTAGATAACTTATGTATCTATCTCCTGTTAAAATTTGGTGGCATTTGGCCTAGCAGTTTAGGAGTTACAGTCGTTCAAAGTTGGATCACAATTTTGTCTGCTCTCTGTCTTGTTTAGACCTGATTCAGTGTTTATGTAAATTCGACCTGCTAAACTTGGTAATCATGCTGAGGTGATTAATAATGAATTGTAGACAATTTTATAAGCTTTCTAGATTGTCTTGTTTCATGTATTTTGGATTAGTACAACTCTAGTTATGGATAAAACTAGTTACTGCTGTTTGCAGCCTTGACTCTGTGATTTCAGTGAATAGCTTGTTTGTTTGATATGCATCGGTATGATGAGTTAGATGCTAGCCTAACTAAAATAACTTGTTAGTTGCAGGTGCTAGACCTCTTACTGAAGATGAACAACTTTATCTTAGGTTGTTAGATCTTGGTGAGTGTGTAGTTCTTGTGTTCTAAAAGAGATATACACATACTCAGTAAAATAGATGTTAAATCTTGTATCATCATGTCTTTCATGCGTCCATCTATACATGGCTGTACATTTCATCATCATCTTCCATCTCTTGTGCATGCATGATTCTTATACTATGCATATGCATGCAATAGGTGTTCCGGAGGGAGTCACACTTCTAGAATTCGAGCAAGTACTTCCGGAGGAGCAGCAGCCAGCTCAGGAGCCAGAGGTGTAGGCCCCCGAAGAAGGAGCTGACGAAGAAGTTCTTGAGTGTCCCGATCACCAACCTTCGTCTTTTCTGAAAGGCAAGCCCCGGAGCATTCTAAGTCTCCTATGTTTTGAAAATGGTTACTTTGAGTATCTTTATTTGTGATGCATTAAGTGATAGGAACTGGATGCAAACACTTGTTGCATATATTTATCTATTCCTTGTCCAGTAAACGTACCCTGAATCCTATTTAGGTCCAGGAGCGAATCAAAACTTAGCCTTGCTTAGACCGGTAAAAGTCAGGTGATTTCCTGTCACCTACAAGTTAGAAGAGTGTCTGGTCATGGTTGGCTATATTTGCTATCCTGGAAAATAACCATGTGTTAATAATGAATTGTGACCGGGCGGGATGTCGATAGAGAAGCAACAAGGCAAGGAGGTCTTGGGTGTGGATCTATCCCCATCTATGTTGGTTAAGGACTGATTCACTGTACGTCCTCATGTCATGTTGAACGCATGCCTATCACTTAGTTGGCCGGATAACTCATTCCGACCATGAAGCCGAGTAGCTCAACTCAGGCCGAAAGACCGAGAAGTGAAAGTGTGCACCCTGGCGGTAGTAAGGATGTGCGGGGAGCTATTGGCGTAAGTCCGAGGTGAGATTGACCACCTGGCAGAGTGGACTCCCTGAGGGTGTGGCACTGCTCGGAGCCACGATTCCTGAGATGTACCAAAGGTGACCTAAGGCTACCTTCGCGCGGTATGCCTGGATTTGTGTTAGGAATACCCCTCCAGCTGGATAGGAATCAATTCGAATCGCTGTCTCTCTCGGATAGTGAGAACTTGACTGAGCAGCGGCAACGTAGATGCACTTAATGGAACTTGATGGTTAAATCAATGATGATGATGATACAACATTATACCGGATATGGTTACTAATGTTTGGAGTTAAATCAATTGCTTGCTCTAGTACATGTGCTAATCTAGTTGACAGGTTAATTTGGATAATTTGCTGCTTACTAATAACAGAAATTATGCTCTCATATCACTAAAGCTTTTATGCAAAATGGTTGTCAAGCAAGATCCACCGATAAAGCCTTGCATACTCCTTGGTGTCATTTATTTCTGGTTTACGACGGGTAAGTCTAGCTGAGTACATTCTCGTACTCATGGTTTATTCCCCCTTATTGCAGATGACGTGCTCTATAATGGCTACTGCAAGTATTATCTCCACCCTACGGGGGATGAAGACTAGATCATGGGCATGATCATCTATGTTATCTTATCTTACTACTTTTGCTGGATATGACTATGGAACTGGCTTGTATTTGAACTAAGTGTGTGTGATGGTCTCAAACTACTTTGCTTCTACTATTTGTGAACTCGTTTTGTAATAACTATATGAACTCTGATGTATGAGGTACTTGTGAACTACTTGTGAAATGGATGTAACATGTGGCTTGTTATGTTGATTTACTATGATCTTGGTTGTATGCAAGTTGGTTTGAAATCCTTCGTGGTTTCAGTTGACTACCGGGTTTATATGGGTTCAAGTATGACGGTTTGATCACTCTGGTTATTGCTTTCATACTTCTGCTCTTATAAATTGGTTGGTTCTATTATAGAAGATGCCAGGACCAAACGGCGTCATCACTGTGAGCAGCGCATTCTCGCACGCCTTCACGTGCGACCACGAACACTATGAGCTCGCCACTACGGTCGTCAACTCGTCCGAACTCCCACGGCTCGGGGAGTCGTCGGCTCCGGTAGCCCTAGACTGTAACCAACCAACTTCCTCATTGGCCTTCCACCCACTCGAAGAAACCAAGACAGTGGGAATCGACCCCACCAACCCAACCAAGACAGTTCAGATCAGGACCCAGCTCCCGGCCAAATAGGAATGCGAGCTCGTCGACTTCATACGCGATAATCGCGATGTCTTCGCATGGCAGCCGTCTGACTTGCCAGGGATACCCTAGGAGGTCACCGAGCACACACTATGCCTTGCCTCGGGCTCTAAGCCCGCCAAACAATGCCTATGTTGCTTCGATGACAAAAGGCACAGGGCCATAGGTGAGGAAATCGCCAAACTCCTAGCAGCCGGGTTCATTAGGGAGGTCTTCCATTCTGACTGGCTCTCCAATCCCGTCCTGGTCAGAAAGAAGACCAGGAAGTGGAGAATGTGCGTCGATTATACTTGACTTAACAAAGCATGCCTGAAGGATCATTTCCCATTACCATGCATAGACCAGATAGTTGACTCCACCTCGGGTTGCAAAATCATCTCCTTTCTAGATGCCTACTCAGGCTATCACCAGATCACGATGAAAGAGTCCAATCAGCTCGCAACCTCGTTCATCACCCCATATGGTTTGTACAGCTACATGACCATGCCTTTTAGCCTGAAGAACACTGGCGCCACCTACCAAAGGTGCATGCAGCAATGCTTCACTGACCAAATCGACCCGCTCGACCAGCCCGATCAGGCCGAGCGGCCAAAACCAATGATCGTTGTCTATGTTGATGACATAGTGGTCAAAATGGCTCAAGCTTGTGACCTGATCGCAAACTTGGCCGCGACGTTCACAAACCTCTAAAGGTTCAACATTAAGCTGAATCCCAAAAAATGTGTTTTTGGGGTTCCAAAGCGGAAACTGCTTGGATACATCATATCCAAGCGTGGCATCGAAGCCAACCCCAAAAAGATCATGGCCATCTCCAACATGGGCCCCATACGCAACATCAAGGGCGCACAGAGGCTCACCGGTTGCCTGGCTGCCCTAAGCCACTTCATCTCCTGGCTCAGCGAATAAGGGATGCCGCTCTATAAGCTCCTCAAAAGGACGGATGCCTTTGTCTGGACTAAGGAAGCCCAGCAGGCTCTCGAAAGCCTCCAAACATCCCTAACATCGGCCCCAATCCTCATCGCTCTCGAGCAGGGAGAACCCCTCCTCCTTTACGTCGTGGCAAGTAACCATGTGGTGAGCGCCGCCCTGGTCGTAGAGAGGGAGGAACCGGGACACCAGCTCAAAGTGTAGCGACCCGTATACTTCATCGGAGAAGTGCTTACCGACCCCAAGGTCCAGTACCCCCAGGTGTAGAAACTCCTATATGCCATACTAATGGCAACCAGGAAGCTCCTACACTACTTCACCGACCATGAAGTCATGGTCGTCACTTCATACCCACTCGGAGACATCATCCACAACCGTGACACTGCGGGACGAATCTCCAAGTGGGCTCTTGAACTCATGGGCCATGACATCAGATATACCCCCCGTGCCGCTATTAAGTCTCAGGCTCTTGTGGACTTTATCACCGAATGGACGGAGGTCCAGCTACCAATTCCGAGCATCACCCATGAATACTGGACAATGTACTTTGACAGGTCTATAATGGCACCCAGCTTAGGAGCTGGAGTGGTTCTAATCTCCTCGGATGGGAGTAGGCTCCGTTATGCCATCCGCCTCCACTTCTCAGCTTCAAACAACACCGTGGAATATGAGGCCCTTATCAACGGACTCCACATCACCATCGAGCTCAGCGCTACGCGACTCTATGTTCATGGCGACTCGAAACTAGTCGTTGATCAGGTCATGAAGGAGTCCTCCTACAAAAGCCTCCTCATGACAGCATACTGCCAAGAGGTGCGCAAGCTCGAGGACAAATTCTAGGGGATCGAACTGCATCACATCCCTCGAAGGGACAACGATGCCACCGATTTCCTCGCAAAACTGGCTGCCAGGCGGGATCTGTCCCCAAGCGGGGTCTTCATCAATGACATCCATGAGCCATCCGCTCGCATCTTGGAAGATCCAACTCAGACGCACCCTGACACCTAGCGGTGCTTGGGGGCTCTGACCCCGACGCCCAACCAGTGCCCAGGGGCTCTGACCCCAGTACCTCTACACCACCCGCAAGCGTCGCCGTATTGGCACCTGGTCAAACCGATTGGTCAGTATCGCTACTCGCCTACATCCTCAAAGAGGTTCTCCCATCCAAAAGGACAGAGGCCCGATGAATGGCTCGACGCACCAAAACCTTCATCGCACTCGGTGACAAGCTCTACAAACAGAGCCCATCAGGGGTACTCATGAAGTATATCCTCACTAGCAAAGGGAGGGATCTCCTCCTCAAGGTTCATGCGGGCATCACATAGCCCCAAAGTCACTGGTCGAAATAGCCTTCCGCCAAGGTTTTTACTGGCCCACCGCACTATGAGATGCAGAGGAAGTCATTCGCAGGTGTTAGGGATGCCAGTTCTACGCCCAGCAAACCCATTTGCTGGCATAAGAGCTCCAAACCATCCCTATCACCTGGGCATTCACGGTCTGGGGCTCGACATGGTAGGACCCCTCAAAAAGGCCCTGGGAGGTTTCACTCACCTACTCATAGCGGTCGACAAATTCACCAAGTGGATAGAGGCCAAACCCATCACCAACATCCGGTTGGAGGAGGCAGTCAAATTCTTCCTTGACATCTCTACTGATTTGGCGTTCCCAACTGTATCATCACTGACTATAGGACTAACTTCACTGGGAAAAAGTTCCTAAACTTCAGCGACGGATATGACATCAGGATCGACTAGGCCTCGGTCGGACATCCACGAACTAACGGTCAGGTCAAACGCGCCAATGGCATGGTCCTCCAAGGACTTAAGTCACGCATCTTCGACCGACTCAACAAATATGCTGGGCGATGGGTTGTGAAGGTCCCAGTGATCCTCTGGAGCCTACAAACGACCCCAAACCGATCCATGGGATTCACACCCTTCTTCCTGGCCTACGGAGCCAAGGCAGTGTTGCCCTCCGACCTCGACCACGGCGCACCAAGAGTGAAGGCTTTCGACCATGACCGAGCCGTGGAGGCCCAACAAGACGCAGTCGACCTACTCGAAGAGGCCCGTGAAGCAACCGTCATCCGCTCCGCTCGCTACCAATAAACCCTCTGTAGGTACCACGAAAGGAAGATCAGAGGAAGGATTCTCGAAGTCGGTGACCTCATACTCCAGAGGACCTAATCAATGAAGGAAAAACACAAGCTCTCTCCACCATGGGAAGGACCCTATATAGTAACCGAAGTAGTCCGACCGGGCACCTACCGACTGGAGGACAACAACGGCAACCTTCTCAACAATACATGGAACATTGAAGAGCTATGCCATTTTTCCCCTAAATTTGGTCTAAACCATTTTTTGTTAGAACATGCTCCCGTAAGAGCACCCCTGCCCGAAACACTTTCATCCCGGGTCGCTTGAGGGCTCCATGTATAATATTAAAATATTACCTCTCTTTTTACTATCGCATGATAAAGCAATTGTGTCCCCAAACAGAAACACATTCCATTCCCTGTGTTTTCCTTACGTAACTCTATTCTTACTCCCAACCAAACGCACCCCGCCTTTTCCTACGGTTACGAACAGCTGAGCCTCATGGGCCACGCCCTAGGCTCACAAGGTCATAGCCTACGGAACAAACGGGCAGGTACGAGAAAGAAATGATAAAAAACAAAAGTTTTGCTAAGATAAACACAGGGAACGAATATCGTGATTCTGTCACAAGGACAGCACGGATGTATTCATTAATACAGAAAACTATTCACATAGGGATTCACCCACAAACCTAAACTATTGCATTCTCTACAGCTACAAATACTACTGCGGTCGCTCAACGACGTCGCCTGGAGGCCAAAGAAGAAACCGGATGCAACCACTAGGGACTCGCTCAGCTCCGCTCCTTCCACTTCGGTGAACGCAATAAATACCTTTAGGGCATCACACCTATAGATGCTCAGCAGAAGAACATCGAGCCCCTGGCTGGAGGCACCACCACACGAAATCTCCGCCAAGAGACCAACCGACCCCCTAAGTCGATCGAATCACTCAGTATCCACACCTGAGATACAGGTAGGAAGTGAAGGGGTGCCCCATGCAGGCCATGCCAACTCCATCTCAAATGATGAGCACGGGTCCCGATCAGACATTTCTGAATGAAGCTCTCCGAACCCCGTCTCTCAGGTCATCAAGGTGAGCATGTGTTCATTAAATACAAAACTGTTCACATGAGGGCTAACCCATGATTGACAAGCGTAGGTCTCGGTTGGACATTTCTGACTGGAGTTCTTCGAACCTCATCACTCTAGTCATCAAGGTAAAACACTATCAAAGCCCCTCTATTTCAATTTAAAATATTCATATATCCATACGTGCATTTCATTCCATACGCCTAAACCCCCCAAATGGTTAGGGCATGAACCGCTCGGGGGCTCGGGAACTAAGCATCACACGTGCAGCGAAATGCATCAGAACGCTCCATGTTGCATCATGAAGCAGTGGTTGCCTCATTCGATATGAGTAACCAACAGAGCCAGGGGAGAAAACTGTAGATGAGCACCGTGCGGCCCTAGCTCGGTCCGGCAGACCGGGTCATCTCAACCTTCTCGTTCGATCCTAAACCTCTTGCCAAGCCCATAGAATCTCCATCGAGGGGAGGCTGAAAGGCCACCTAGGTTGGTCTCCATAATGACCTAGGCACCTGTCGGGTTGTAGGTAAAGGAGTAGTGGAATGTCACAAGAGGGCTATGCCGACGCTGTCACGAACGATGGACCCGGATTCCACTCGATCACACCCGTTAGTGAACTCACCGAGCTAGTCATTTGAGCTCGAGCGATCAGGACAGGCGACGAAACTTAGCCCCCCTGGTTTGTGAGGAACCAGATAGGGTAACGCACATAAACTCACATCGACCCCTATGAAGGCCTGATAGGGCTTGAGGGCTCAAGAAAAATGCCAAGGATGGCGACCTCGAACTCACCAAATCCATGACTATGACTCGCCCAGTCCCCGACATGCACTGATGCCAGGACCCGCGAGCACCACCTCATCTGATCTTTAACTAAACTAACAACGTCTTTGTAATGGCTTCAGACGGCTTCACTGCGCTCTAAAGAAACCTTGGGACCATGACCCCTAAACTCGCGTCAACAGGATCGGTGACATCTGGCTACGGCTCCTGGGACCGTGACTCCTAAACTCGTGTAACGGCTTCACTGCACTCTAATAAAACCTAGGACCACGACTCCTAAACTCGCGTAATGGCTTCCTAAACTTACTAAACTAACTCTCTCGATCCACGGCGTGCACTGACGCCTGGGTCCGTTTGCGGCTCCGCCTCGCCCAATCCCACAGCGTGCATCGACGCCAAAGATCAGTGAGCTATGTCACATCCGAACTAAGCTGTCCCCATCCATAGAGTGCACCGACGCCATGGTCTGTTCACAAAATCCGACTCACCCGATCCCAAGGCGTGCATCGACACCTAAGATCGGTGAGTTCAGATTTTTTATCCTATCCCCCGCACCTCACCGCCTCGGTTGCGCAACGACGCCTTGGTTAAAAAACACACATACACGCCAGATGAGACAACACCCCCAGCCAGTTTGGCCTAAACCGCCTGGGGCTCGGGGGCTACACCCGTGGGTGCGCTCGCGCGCACCCATCAACAAAAAAAACATCCCCCGTTGACAAACTCAGAAGCACCCCCCAGTCGGTTCGGCACGAACAGCCCGAGGGCTCGGGGGCTACACCCGTGGGTGTGCTCATGTGCACCCGCTAGCAAGACAAAAATCCCCCGGACGATTCTGCTCGAATCACCTGGGGGCTCGGGGGCTCCTGTTGGGTTCATAAACCCGGGGTCCCTCAGGGACCGGCTTCCACGCCAGGGCTCGGCCAAGAGGACGGCTTCTTTTCTTCTGGACTGGCCCAAAAGTCTAAGTTCAACAGATCGAAGCACTCGCTTTAGGCCCTGGCCACCTTCGGCCCATCTTTTCGACTGGAGCACTAGCTTAGGCTCAGGCCAACTCCAAACGTCCTCTCCGATCGGAGTGCTAGCGTCAGGCCCCGACAGCCTTCGCACGGCCTCCACCCGGAAAGCCTAACTCGAGGACCACCTCCGACTTCGACCTGGTGTCTCTGATCAAGGTTCATAGAAAACCTTGCCCATCACTATTCTCCGACTGGCGCACCAGAGCCGACTAGGGCCATCCGACTGGGGATGCCCGCTTGGATGGAACCAGAAGGTGTATGAAGGAAGGCAAAATGGGGCTCACAAGTCAAACCATGGCACTAGGGACCATACCCTACGGAACAGTACTTTACAACCTTCTTGCCATGAATAGTATTATAGGCGCCAACATTTACCTCTATAGTATTGTAGGCGCTGGTCAAAACACCCGTACGGTAAGACCCCCCATGTGCCTCTAGGCATCAACAGTATTGTGGGTGCCGGAATTCACCGTACCAGGTGAATGTGGTAAAGCCATGCCTCCAGTCAGCGAGACAACATTTTTGCAGGTACCGACGTCCTCCAATCTTGAAGAAAGCAGCTCAACCTCCCACATGTACCTAACATTCTGCAGTGATATCAACAGTATTGCGGGTGCCCACCATTATCCCATCCCCATCGGCATGGGCAACAAGGCTTAGAAACGTCCATACTCACTCTCCCTCTCACTATTAAAGTCATCCCCTTCTTCTATAAAAGGGGATGTGCTCCCTCCAAACACAAGTAGTTAACCCAAGTCGACTTCTTCAAGTTCAGGTTCATTAGATCGATAGCTCACAACCCCTCAAGCACATGCTAGGACACTTCGTTCATAACATAGCTCCTGTCGATCTCGGCCCTTCCAACCGGACCGATCAGACACCCCATCTCTCTCTCTCTCGTTTGTAACCCTACTACAGACTTTGAGCACCTGGGCTCAGGAATAAAGTCACCAACTGACCCACACTAGACATTGGGCACATTGCCTGAACCAGTATAAATCCCGTGTCATTGAGTGCTAGGCCACCTCCGATCACAATGTGCAGCAAAACTACAAATATTTACTAGTTGGTCACTTTCTGTATCGACACTTCTTGAGGAGTTTCTTGATGAAGAGGGCATCAAGCATGAGTTTTCAACTACATACACCCCTCAATAAAATGCTATAGTAGAGAGGAAGAACCGTACACTCATTGACATGGTAGGAACAGTGCTATATGAGTACAAGACATCGGACCTCTTTTGGTGTGACACCATCAACACCGCTTGCATGCTATCAACCGCCTCTACCTACACAAGAAGTTAAAGAAAACTTCATATGAGCTTCTAACCGGTAACAAACCAAAGGTGTCTTACTTTAGGTTATTTGGGTGTAAGTGTTTTATACTTAACAAGAAACCCAAAACCTCTAAGTTTGCACCTAAAGTTGATGATGGTTTTCTTCTTGGTTATGGATCAAATGAGCATGCCTACTGTGTTTTCAACAAAACCTTCAGGAGAGTTGAAATTGCGGTAGATGTGACATTTGATGAATATAATGGCTCTCAAGTAGAGCAAGTTGATTCAAGTGTTGTAGGAAAGGAGGATCCACCATGTGAAACAATCAAGCAACACTACTACAGATTGACTTGTCACCATCACCACTTTCACTATTGTAGCAATAGAAGCGACTGTGTTTTACTTGCACCACCGGTTGGACCGATAGCGAGGCCTCCTGATGAACAAAACCGACATTTGAAACTTCTACCATCCACGGGTTAACAGTAGATGTGGTAGTGGTATTTTCTCCGTTGCATGAAAAGCTGAGCTGACTGGATAGGCATTCTGGCCGCTAGCTCTACACGACCATTTGGTTTACCAGCGGTAGTAAATTCAGCATAAGTTATTTCCCCATTTCCCAACTACCCACAACACAGTTGCATCACCATTCCACTTCTCCATCTTCAAGGTTGGCGCATTGTTCCTCTCTCCATTGCACACCTCGCATCACGCTGCCACCACCTCCTGCACGGTCGGCGCATTGTTCCTCTCAAAATTTGTGTGAACCATTGCACGCCTCATGCCACATCGCCACCAGATTCAAAGGCAAGGGTATGCTTTCGCACTTCACTGATGGATCTTTGTTAGATTATTTTCCTCTTTAGTTATCTCATTACTAAGGAAGCTCTCATCCTACTTCACAATGACAATCATAGGTTCTTTGAAATGGAGGCGCCCCCCAATAACAGGAACACACTGGCTAGCCTCATAGAGGATCTTGTTCTAGAGATCCTCCACCACCTCCCTGCCCACTCCTTGTTCTCCTGCAAATGTGTCTATCACTCCTAGAAGCACCTCATCTTCGACAACCATCAGGTGCTACCCTAGATTGTGGCCAGCTTCTTCTATGATAGTGAGAATGGCAATTGAAACTTCACCAGCGTCTCTGGTGTATGCCCCCTCCTTCAAATTCTTGCCCTTCAACCTTGACAATATAGCTGTCTCAGATTGCTGCAATAGCCTCATCCTATGCTGGTGCCGTGGGGCTGACGGATATCGCTATGTCATCTGCAATCCAATGACCTAGAAGTTTAATATACTACCGCCTAGTACCCATGATGTTGGCCATTCTATTGTTGAGGCTCGCATGGGGTTCGATCCAACAGCCTCCTCACACTTCCATGTGATTGAGTATGTGGATGTTGATGGTTTGAGCGCAGGTGTGGAGATCTACTCATCTAAAACTACAACATGGATCTATAAGGAATCTGAATGGGGCGAGGATATTGATGTGACATTTTACAAACAACCAAGTGTGTTTCTTAATGGTTGTCTGCACATTATGGGGCACTCTAGGGAGTACTCTATGATACTTGTTGTGGATATGGAGGGAAACACATGGAGGAAAATTGATAGGCCTAGTGGTCTTCAACACTCCATGCATCAAGCTCAGGGTCACTTGTGTGCATAAGGAAAATAGACTCTTGGCCCATTTACTTTGGATTTTGGTGTTTGATGACCAACACAACCAAATTGGACTAATGAACTTGCAAGTGATTGTTTTGTAGTTCAATAGGATGCAAGACGTGACTTGGACAAAGGTGACATGATGATCCGATGATCAACACCATAAGCAAGACCTTAGAAGCACAAGAAAAGACCCAAGATATCAAGCAAAGTCCAAGCATGAAGATAGGAGCCAAGCCATATGCAAGATCGCGAAAGAACGAGCTCACAGAAGTGACCGGAAGCTGGAACAAAGTGATCGAATGCTCCGATCAAGAGGCTCAGCAACAGGCATGATCGGATGCTGGACCAGATGCTGGCGGTAGATCGACCAGATGTAGGACAGTAGAGTTTGGTCGAGTACAGAGAGGTTCCAGAGCGGCGAAACTATGACCGGACGCATCTGGTGGTAGGTGACCGGACACTAGCAGCGTCCGATCAAGTGTTCGTGGCTCCAATGGTTGGGACAACCGGACACGTCTAGCCAGGATGTAATCAGTGTCTGGTCAGTAGCAAAAAAGCAGGATTTCATCCCTAACGGCTACTTTCTCAGTGGGGCTTATAAATACAACCCCCAACCGGCCAATTGAGATGTGTGGAGCTGAGGAAACATACCAAGGGTGTTGATACACCAATTTAGTGATCTCCACTTGCATAGTGCTTAGTGTTTTATTAGGTGATTAGCGTAGGTGCTTTGCGAAGTGCTTAGGTTGATCAGACCATCACTTATGCACTTGCTCTAGGTTTAGGCCTAGTGTTTAGTGAGGTTTGCATACCTCTTACCACTCGATGCTTGTGCGCATCATTGTTGTACATCGGAGGGGCTTGTAGTCTTGCGAGATCACACCAACCATGTTTGTGGTGTGGCCGCCACTGTGTACCTGAGGGAACAAGGCCCGCGGTGTTTTGGCCGAAAGCTTGATAGTGAAGACGGCAGGGAGCATCCAGGAGAGGCTTGTCGGAAGGCATGTCGGAGACACACTTGTGTGTGGGGAAGGCCCAAGGCTATCCACGGAGTTATCCGACCGGGAGCTTGGCCCTTGCGAGGGATTCCTTGCAAGGGGCTCCAACGAGGACTAGGGGGAAGCTTGCATGCTTCTCGATACCTCGGTAAAAATACCGGAGTCATCGATGGGAGTTTGCATATCTCTACCTTGCTCTTTAGCTTCCGCATTTACATTGAATGAATTACTCCTTTTGCGGTAGAGATAGCAACACACTAGCAAAACCATAGGTGCACATTTAGATAGTTTATCGTTTGCATAGGTTTTGCTAAGGTTAGAAAAAGAGGTCATAGTTTAGAGTTAGAATTTTAAGTTGCCTAATTCACCCCCACTCTTAGGCGTCATGGTCCCTTCAATTGGTATCAGAGCCGGTTGGCTCAATTTGGACCTTTGGCTTAACCACCATTGAGCCGACACTACTTAGAGTGGTTGGGATGGATACCTCTAGGCCTCCGCACTTTGATGGCACTAACTTCCCATACTATAAGGCTAGAATGGCTTGCCACCTTGAGGCGGTTGATTTGGGTGTATGGAGAGTCACTCGTGATGGGATGAAACCCATCAAGAATCCCAAAAACCCCACAAAGAGTGATGAAAAAGAAATGCATTTCAATGCTAGAGCTAAGAATTGCTTGTTTGAATCATTTAGCATGGATGTGTTTAACCAAGTATTCACTTTAAATACGACACATAAAATTTGGTTAAAACTCCAAGAGCTCCATGACGGCACAAGTAATGTCCGTGAGCAAAAACATTGTCTAGCTAAACAAAATTATGATTCCTTTACAATGAATGATGATGAGCTTGTTTGTGATATGTATTCTTGTTTGAATCTAATTATCAATGAGCTCCATTCAATAGGATTAATAAAGCTAGATGATGTGGACATCATGAGGAAGATCATCTCCGTGCTACCACAAAAGAAATATGGAAGCATCATCACCATCCTTCACAACATGGAGGACTTGAGCACCATGACCCTAGGCATAGTTATTGGCAAGTTAGTGGCATTTGAAATGTCACATAAGATGGGTCAAGAAGAAGCTTCTTCATCAAGCAAAGGCAAAGCTCTCGCATGTAGCGAGAAAAAGAAGATGAAGGGAAAGCAAGTTGAGACAAGCTCAAGCTCAAGCTCCTCAAGTGAAGATGAAGAAGAAGATGAGGATAGTGATGATGATGATGAAGATTCAAGTGATGATGATCAATCTTCCTCCTCCACCTCTGACCTTGATGAAGAATCAATCAAATTAATCAACAAGGTGGAGAATATGATCCAAAGGATCAATGTCAAGGGTGTGCCCATCCAAATTCAAGATCTCATTTTCACCAATCAAAGAAATGAGCAAAGAAAGAGAGGATGCTATGGATGCGGCGAGTTGGGGCACTTTGTGGAAGTTTGTCCAAACAAGCCCACACCCAAGACAAAGAAGAAGGAATGCAAGAACCAAGCCCTCACCTAAGTAAGATCATGGGATGATTCTTCAAGTGAAGAAGAACACCATCATAAGAGGCGAGGCCGCAAGCACTCATCATCAAGCTCTTCACGTGTGTGCCTTATGGCATGAGGTAACAAAAGCTCATCCTCTAGTGAGAGTGATAGTGATGATGATTTGCCTTCTTATGATAAAATTGTGCAACAAAATCTTAAATATGCTAAAGTTTGCACTAGTCAACAAAAGAAGCTCAAAAGTTTAAAAGAAAAGCTAGATAGTTCACAAGAAGCATACAAAACTTTGCTTGAACAATATGAGAACTTTGCTAATCTCAATGTTGAACTATCTACTAAAATTGAGCAACTTAAGGCTAGTGCAACAACAAATGAATGCACAATCAAAGATGAGCAACTTGCAAAGAAAAATGAAAAATTAAAAGAAAAGTTAGCTAGCTCACAAGATGCTTATAAAAGTTTGCTTGCAAAAATGGAAACCATGTGCAAACATTGTGATGAGCTAACTACTAAAGTTGCTAACCTTGAAGCCGTTAATACAACCCCCTCCAAGGCATCTAAAAAGAAAAGTTCTATCTTTAACATATCTAAAAAGGATGCCTCTACTTCTTGTAATGATCTATGTCTATACTCACCTTTGTGCAACTAAGTTTGTGTTGAGAAAGTTATTGTAGATACATGCACACAAGAGGTTGCAAAGGAAAATGAGCAACTCAAGCAAGAAGTAGCTCGCCTCACCAAGGACTTGACTCAAGTAAAAGGCAAGGCGAAGCAAACCCAACTTCATCAAGATAACACCATCAAGGGAGTGAAGAAGCTTGATGAAGGACAAACCATGGTTTGTTACGTGTGCCACAAGGAAGGTCACAAGTCCTATGAGTGCAAGGTGAAGAATGGGGGAGGAGCAAAGAAGAAAGAGAAGAAGCAAACAAGCAAGCTCTCCAACACCTACACCAACAAGGTGGACAAGAAGGCATCCACACCTTATCTCTTGAAGAAGAAAAATGACAAGGTGGTGGCCATCAAGGTGAACAAGCAAGCCAACAATGGGATCAAACGCTTTTGGGTGCCAAAGGAAATCATTTCCAACATGAAGGGCACCAAGAAGGTTTGGATCCCGAAAGAGAAGTGAGAAGTCCTATGGACGTCGGGGAATTTGGAGACTTGGCAAAGTATGGATGCATTTCATGGGGTGCATCATGATGGACAAAATCATTGCCAAGTGGGTTAGTGAATACTATGAACCCAAATTCCCCTTCCAATGTTAGGTAACTAGATTCAATTTATTTCAATTGGTATTTGATTTAAATTTTCCTACAATTGGTATCTTTTAGCATCTAGTTACTATTCATGCCTAGGTTTGCATTTGCATACTTATATCTCTTGTCATGCATACACTAGGTATTTCATATGGTAGGCTTGCTCGGTTTCATTCTTATTTCTTAGAGCAATCCTACATGGTTTAAAATTGTTTAGGAGCACGGCACATAGCTTGTCCTTCAATTATTAATCTAATATGTGCCAAAGTCCAAATTGTAGATAATTTCTCGTGAATATCATCTTCGAAAATGATTCTCACATTCATGAGATGTCATCTTTCAAGTGATATTAGTGATTCTAAAATCAATGTGCATGTTTCCAACAAGTATTTCATACTTGTGTGCACAAATTTAGGGGGAGGTTAATCTACAAGTTGGATGCTTTGAGACTAATACCCTTTTCAAGCTTATCATGTGTGTAGTAGTCTCGTTGCAAGAAAAATGGAGTCCCCGGAGTTAAGCATCTCACTTCAAATATTCACCACTCATTGCAAGTGGTAGAAATCAATTTGGTTTTCACATGTGGTATTTCTAAACCGATATCATCATGTTGATTTCATTTTGATATTTATATGCTTTCTCCATACATTATATAGATTAAATTCCCTTGGGCAAAAATTTGCCAATTATGCATATGCTTTGTCTTCTACCATATGTATGCATATATTTAGGGGGAGCTTAGTCTATATAATGTGAGAGTCAAATTTTGTGATCTATTCCACTATACACATAAAAGATCACAAAGTTTGACCCTCCCTTGTGCTACTAATATCTTCCTTTTCGGTGTTTGATTCCAAAGGGGAGAATTTAGAGGACCAAAAGCAAGCATTAATTTGTAGTGATGGTCCGAAAAAGAGAGGATAGTGGATTATGGATTAGCCTATGTAATGGGGAGAATTTGTAGGAAGCAAGGCTTAAATCCATAATACCACATGGGGATTTTTACAAGGGCAAGATAAGTTTTTATATAATCTTACAAGTAGTATCTTTTAGCATCATATAATCTTACCCCTTGCATTGCATCCTAGCAAGTAAGTAGTTTTCAAATTTCAAAATTATTTAATATTTGCTTGTTTTGGTCGTGTTGTCATCAATCACCAAAAAGGGGGAGATTGTAAGGAAAATGGACTCTTGGCCCATTTACTTTGGATTTTGGTGTTTGATGACCAACACAACCAAATTGGACTAATGAACTTGCAAGTGATTGTTTTGTAGTTCAATAGGATGCAAGACGTGACTTGGACAAAGGCGACGTGATGATCCGATGATCAACACCATAAGCAAGACCTTAGAAGCACAAGAAAAGACCCAAGATATCAAGCAAAGTCCAAGCATGAAGATAGGAACCAAGACATATGTAAGATCGCGAAGAAACAAGCTCACAGAAGTGACCAGACGCTGGACCGGACGCTGGAAGAAAGTGACCGGATGCTCCGATCAAGAGGCTCGGCAATAGGCGCGACCGGACGCTGGCGGCAGATCGACCGGATGTAGGACAGTAGAGTCTGGTCGAGTACAGAGAGGTTCCAAAGCGGTGAAACTGTGATCGGACACGTCCGGTCACAGGTGACCGGATGCTGGCAGCGTCCAATCAAGTGTTCGCGGCTCCAACGATCGGGATGACCGGACACGTCCAGTCAGGACATGATCAGCGTTCAGTCAGTAGCAAAAAAGCGGGATTTCATCCCCAACAGCTACTTTCTCAGTGGGGCTTATAAATACAACCCCCAACCGGTCAAATGAGATGTGTGGAGCTGAGGAAACATACCAAGGGTGTTGATACACCAATTTAGTGATCTCCACTTGCATAGTGCTTAGTGTTTTATTAGGTGATTAGCGTAGGTGCTTTGCGAAGTGGTTAGGTTGATTATACCACCGCTTATGCGCTTGCTCTAGGTTTAGGCCTAGTGTTTAGTGAGGTTTGCATACCTCTTACCACTCGATGCTTGTGCGCATCATTGTTGTACATCGGAGGGGCTTGTAGTCTTGCAAGATCACACCAACCATGTTTGTGGTGTGGCCACCACCGTGTACTAGAGGGAACAAGGCCCGCGGCGTTTTGGCCAAAAGCTTGATAGTGAAGACGACGGGGAGCATCCAGGAGAGGCTTGCCGGAAGGCACGTCGGAGACCCACATGCGCGTGGGGAAGGCCCGAGGCTATCCATGGAGTTACCCAACCGGGAGCTTGGCCCTTGCGAGGGATTCCTTGCAAGGGGCTCCAACAAGGACTAGGGGGAAGCTTGCGTGCTTCTCGATACCTCGGTAAAAATATCAGAGTCATCAATGGGAGTTTGCATATCTCTACCTTGCTCTTTAGCTTCCGCATTTACATTGATTGAATTACTCCTTTTGCGATAGAGATAGCAACACACTAGCAAAACCGTAGGTGCACATTTAGATAGTTTATTGTTTGCATAGGTTTTGCTAAGGTTAGAAAAAGAGGCCATAGTTTAGAGTTAGAATTTTAAGTTGCCTAATTGACCCCCCCCCCCCCCTTAGGCGTCATGGTCCCTTCAGTGTGTATGTACTATTGTTGATCCCAATGATTCCAAGCTTTCAATGTGGATCCTTAAAGACTATGGTACTAATAATTGGACATTGAAGCATACGGCCAGCATGTGGATCCTGTTTGGAAGGATTAATATTAGATTTGGTTTCGTGCATTGGGTTGCTGAGTACACAGTGATTATAGTTCATCCAAAATGGAATATGATTTTCTTTGCTGGGGAGGATGGAACAATCATTGCTTATGACATGGACCGTAGAAGAGTTTATATCATCCATGCCCATGTCTTTCGGTATGTTAGACGTAGCATTCAAAAAGAGTTCAACTACAGACCATTCTATCTTCCTTATGTTCCCTTGTTCTTGGAATCATTAACAGAGCAGTAAATAAAGCTGCATTTGATGTATCACTCTATCATGCATTTTAAATGGACCAATGTTGTTTGCTTGTCTATGGACATGTTAATTTCCTCAATGATGGATGTTGTCATTATTTCAGCTAAACTAGTGTGCCATCTTTGTTTTGTTTGCAAATTGAATTATTTATTTGGTGCACACATGCATTATGGTGGTGTTACAATAACATTTCAACACCAATGGCTCATCTGCTTAGCTTTTAATTAAGGGACGTGGTCACATGTGTTGTCCTCTGCTTGGCTTTTAATTTAATTCCTCACAAAAAATGTGACGCGAGACTTGATTGGATGAACTATGTTTTGTGATGAATATGGAATTAGACATCAATTCTCGGTGGTGTGACAGCTCCCGTTGCCGTTTCATATGGTGATTCAATGTTAGTAGCATGAAGAGTACTACAGTAGAACGCTTATATTGAATTACAGAGTAGTTTCCTAACTAATTCATAGTAGAACACTTATATATTGAATTACAGAGTACTATAGTAGAACACTTATATTGAAGAAGACTGTAGTAGAACACTTATACAGAAAATCAAAACCTAACTAATAATTCACTCTTGCATGTAAAGAGTGGATTAGTTTGCTATTCCAATTGCCTTTTTGAACAAAATAATTTCACAACGAAGCCTATAGTCCTTGCTGCAAAATAGAGTCCTTTCTTCCCATCCTTTTGGAATGCCGCAGTCACTGCCTACGCATGGAAGATCGCCGCATACCTATGCCTGTGGCGGAGGCAGCCACTTGTTGTGCCACCACGTCATTTTGTGGATCACTTTCACAACCACCTCATGGCACAGCCAACACCCCTTGTTGCTTAGTCGCCTACTCATTGGTCCGCCGCCATCGCCCATCACCACTGCCACCCATGATTCTTCCTTGCCCTCGACCCATCTTATGTACCGCCTCGCAGTGTTGTCATCGCCGGCATCGCCATTGTGCCTATAGAGGAATATGGTGACCAGATAGGCCACCACATTGTGCCCGCCATCAGCGGCATGGGTGAGATAGTCGAGGCATGGCCGGGGGCTGTGGTTTTTAGTGAATACGGTTTGTATCCCAGTGAGTAAGCAAGCCTCCGGGTTGTCGACTTGGGTTAGCCTAGCAAGGAGGGCGAAGTAGTTGATGAGGTCATTCGATGACCTCACCTTGCGTCTGCATCGATCCACTACCACGCGCCGACCAAGGGTAGGGTCACCGTAGATGCCACGCATGGACAAGCACATCGCCCATAGGCTAAGAGGTCATCCATGGGCCGCTCTAAGGTTGCAGCTAGCTGGCCAGCGATCTCAATTTGCACCTCAACAGGGAGCGCCATCAGCGACGTGGGGTGCCACCTTGCAGCCATGATTGCCGGCGTGGATGGAGGTACGACGAGTGGACGGTGGTGAGCCAGAGGGCTAGAGAGGCGCAGCAACATGACATACGTTGATTGAGGAGTTTTTTTGTGAAATTTAATTTGATTGATTGAGGAGTTATTGTGATGAACTTGTTTCCCAGTTATTTAAAGAGTATCGTTTGGCCATGCAGTGCACTATGCCACTTGATCTTGGATGTTGGATGTTGGATGCAATCTCGATGGCGTAGCCCACAACATCGTAGTTGGGTACGATGTGTTCTTATGTGTGAATTGCACTCCTAATTGATGACCATTGTGGTGGTTGCGTTTCCAATGTTTTTCAACACTTTGGGTACGCCGCCAGGCCCAGCGACGTGAAATACGCGCCTTGGGAACTCGACGTTGCCAAGTGAATGGTCGCCATGAATGGACGCATTGGGTACACAGCGAGGCGAATCGACAGGAAATATGCGCCTAGGGAAGTCAACGTTGACATGCAAATCGCTGCCATCGCTTCGTATAAGAAGGGGGTGCAGTGTGTTGCTTTCTCCACTCTGAACTTACAAAATTTTGCAGTTAAACTTTCTCTTTCTTTCTTCAACTATCTTCACAAGCATGGTAGGCCACAGTGACTCCGACATCGAAAACTCATATTCAGACGAGTCTAAATTCAAAGAGGAGAGTGAGATCCTACTCGGCCTCTTTAATGGAGGCATCAGGTTTCATGGTCATGGTGAGGGCTCCTTTGTGTGTCCTTTTTGCCGTGACAAGAAAGTGCCCTCATGGAGTCTTCGCGAGTTGCTACAACACACGAATGGGAAGTCTCGCTGAGGCAAGGCGATCTCTGAGCTAGAGCATAGTGCTTTGGCCAAGTATATCCTGAGCAACGACACCATGGCCCGCGATCGTGACCTTGGTGGAGTTGGGGACTACGGCCGTAATCAGGCGGTGAAGGCTCGTAGGGACAAGCGCCACGCGGCCAATAGGGCCAACAATGAAGCACGCAAGGAGAAGGTACTAAAGAAATAATAACTCTATGTGATGATGTTTTTTGTGATCAACCTTCTTTCAAATTTTTATAAGTTACTACGTAGTTCCTGTAACCAATCAAAACTAACTATATATATTTTAATTAACACAGTGGACCACGCGCCGCATGGGAAAGGGCCCCTACTACAAGCCTGGCAGAAGGCCCGATGGAGAGTCATCCACACCCCACTGAAGCTAGTCTTGTAGTAGGATTTTATTTTATGTACTGAATTTTTAGCGTAGAATATGTATGTTTTATTTACATGAAATATGAAATGTTCTTAACTTATGTATTTTTTGGGATCTTCCTTATCTTTGCTACAATGTTTATTTTGTGTGATGGGGAAGCGGTCTTCTACGATGGTAGTGTGATGGTAGCCCCCGAGCACCTTAGATTTCACAACCGTATGTCATGTTTGTCATTAGGTGATATTCGTAACATGTAACCACCATTGCCGGTAGACTTCACCACCGCTCCAAGACTGTCAGGATGCCGCCACTTCTAGACTGTCTCGTTAATTTCCAAGCCCGCCCAAGTCTCCCGCACGTATTTATGAAGTTTCACTCAAATTTGCATTGCCGTGGCCCTGACTTTAGCTTACAAAGACCGCTTCCCCACCCTGTCTACACCAATTTTTGCTGACATACTTGATGCTGAACAGCAGTAGACCCCTGCTACAACCCCTGCACACAGTAGTGCCACACCTCAGAGCGGTAGTGTCGCACCTACCTAGACAACAGTAGCTGATTCGACTCCAGTCCATGGACAAGACCTACAACCAATCTTTGAGCAAGAAGAAGATGAAGATCCAGAAGATGAATAAGAGGCCATTGACCATCCAAGGCTAAGGCAAATGATATAATGGGATCATTCCGTTGACAATATTCTTGGGAGTCTTCGAAAGGGGGTAATAACTCATTCACATTTAGCAATTTTTTGTCAATATTACTCGTTTGTTTCCTCTTTGGAGCCTCTCAAGGTAGAATAAGCACTTGGAGACCTAGATTGGATCATGGCTATGCAAGAAGAGCTCGATAATTTCAAAAGAAATCAAGTGTGGACCTTAGTGGAAAGGCCCAACACTAATGTCATTGGCACCAAATGGGTCTTCCACAACAAGCAAGATGAGAATGGCATGGTGATAAGGAACAAGACAAGATTGGTTGCTCAAGGCTTCACTCAAGTAGAGGGTTTGGACTTTGAAGAAACATATGCACCGGTGGCAAGACTTGAAGCAATCCGAATGCTTCTAGCCTATGCCTCTCATCACAACTTCAAGCTATATCAAATGGATGTGAAGAGTGCATTCCTCAATGGCCCCAGTTAAGAACTTGTCTATGTTGAGCCACCACTGGGCTTTAAAGATCCTAAGTTCCCCAACCATGTCTACAAACTCCTGTGGCAGAACCTCCTAAATTATAGGGCCCACATGCACCTGTCACTGTCCAATGACCTCTGACAACTATGCATATGTTCCCGGTAACTTAATAAGACTGTCGGGTGTCCTCGGGGAACCCCGAATCATCCATGATTTTCCGAGCAGGATCCCATTACAGAGTCATTGCAGTATTACAATAGTTTATTCATTAATATACACCAGAGTGAAATAGCAGAAGTCTTACAATAACTTAGTTTACAAAACAGTTATTTCAAACCTTACAAACTAAGTATGATTATTATTACAAACCATAGTAGTGGAGTGGCATTAGTAACATAAAACAAAACACGTAATTTAAGTACCCTGCCCAAGGGTCACACATTTACTTATCATCTTCGATTTGAACAACCGTCATGCAGCATAGTCCAAGGCAGACCTGTGCATGAGGCTCACCTACAACAAGGGTCAATGAACCCTGAGTACAAAAGAACTCAACAAGACTTAACCGAAATAAAAACTGATAAAACTTAGGAATGCAGGCTCCGGGATTCAAGGTATGGCTTTAGCAATAATCAAAATTCTTTTGCGTAAAAGCTTTCTAACAAGATTCTTTCATTCAACATTTAAATCTTTCTCAAAATCATATATGAATCTACCATGATCCGTAATGAGATCATGAACTTCATATCAAACTCTTTCTCAAATCTAGCTCAAGTTTCATTTATTAACTATGATGATGAACAGTGAGCTGAGTCTCCATAACCGAGGAGCAACGATGATTCAAACCGATTAAAACCCAGCTGGGGATTCCCAACCACACAACATATGCAGGTCCTCGACCTACATACACCAACCTACCCTCAGATCCTCTAAAACAAGAATGGGTCTACATCACCTGAGAATACAGTACTCCACCAATCCAGCCCATTGCCACGTGGGTACATGCTACTCTCGCCATCTCTCCACTCCTAGTGCGTGAGTAGCCATTTTCATAATATAATAGCCAAGTTAAGGCTTACCAGAGTATGTGATCAGTACTACAAAGTCTCACCTCATGCAATTCAACAACGGACGTGTCTTAATCGACACAGGTGGAAAGAACCCGCTCACAAGACCTCCATGTCTTGTGGCTCCCATACACCGAGTCCGCCCGGTCTAGATTTATTACTCCACATGCTCATATCTCATGATCACATAAATAACCAGTCGTAACCAACAAACCATTTATATCTCACAGGTGATCGGTGATCACCCAACTTGTATCGTTCTAAGCATGGCTAAGCATAAATAAGCATTCTCGGATTGAAACGGGTAACAAGGTTGAAATTGAAAAACAAGGTTGGTAATGCACCAATTAGGTTTTCACTCAACTCCTAATCACTTAATGCAGTATTGAAAAGCAAAAGCGATATAAATTTGTAAAACACAAGGTAGGTTTAAATGCATCCGGGGCTTGCCTTGGTTGCCGGAAAAGTCAGGTTTAGGAGATTTTCCACAGATATCAAACCTGACCTCAACAGACGGATTAACTTCCACAACTTGATTGACTACCACATTCTCGCTTTTGTTCACTACACATAGTAACAATGTCGTGTTTAATATGATGCGAGATATAAAACATGATGATTGACGATGGATGCAAAAGTTAATAACTTGAATACAACTTTCCTTCGCGGTACAGTTGCAAACCAACAACTAACTAAACCTTTTCATAAACTCAAACACTTACTTTAGGTACCAAAAATTATTTTATACTAATGACCCAAGGTCATCACTTAATCCAAAATTCAAACAAAACCTAACTCATTAAGGTTTACTATTTGCTTTTATGAATTAATTATTTAATTCAAAATTATGAAATAAATCAACTTCCTCCAAATGAGCTCAAATTTTTTTTGAAGACTCATCATATGATAACTAAGTGGCAAAAAAAATTTCATAATTTTTGAATAATTATTTAAGCCTAGAAAAATCATGGAACCCATTTATTAATTAATTTGAGAAATTTTTATCACATTCAAAAAGTACTAAAAATAACATTTAATATTTTTCCTAAATAGTTTGCATCTCAGAGAGGTCACACAAAAATTTTCATAATTTTTGGAGCTCTATTCAATTCTACACAAAAATAACAAATCATAGCACTATTCATTCAATTCTGCAAAATAGAAAATTCCATTTTCAAACCCATGGCCACTGACATCGGGTCCCACATGTCAGCATCGTTCTCCCGTGCTGACCACGGTGGCAAAACTCGCTGACCGGCGATTTCTCGCCGACGAAAGCACTACCATGTCCCCCTACTCACAACGGTTCGGTTAGAGGTACTAGCTACACCAATTACGGCCTGGACCGAGCTCGTCGCCGGCCATGGCGGGTTGGCCAAGCTGGGCACGGCGGTGCCATGGCGTCCTAGTTACTAGAGTTAGCGAGAGCTTCATGAAACCACTCGAATAGCAGTAGAGGCTCACCTAGATCGTGCTAAAGGGTTCGGTTGACGATGAGCAGCAAAGATCGCATCAGTCAGCGTTGATCGCGATGGTGGCAACGGCAAGCATGGCGTTCCAGTGACTACAGCAGAGGAATGGACACAATCAAAAGGCCCCAGAGCATCACGGCAACCCAAAGAAGCTGAAGGTATGCTTAGCAAGGACAGAGATGCACCGTAGAGCGCTGGCCACAGCGAATCGAGCTTGACGGCGTTACTGCCGGCCGCGAGGAAGAAAGACGACGCGCAGCTAAATTTGGCAAAGTTAGTCTTCAAGGACTAGATGGCTAGGTTCACAAAGATTAGGCAGAGCTATGACATGCTTTGTCGAGATTGGAAAGGTGCTACGGCGACGGTGCGAGCTCGACGGAGTTGGGCGGTGACGACGGGAAAAGCAGAGGAAGGAGAAAAAGCGGCGATGACAGCATCCCGGCCTTTATAACGCGGTCAAGGCACATGGAGATGATGCGCAGTAGCTTCTCCACGCTGAGGAAGCTCACCGACGGTGAGGTGTCGCCCATGGTTACTATTCACCATATTTACCGAATTGCCACTCATCTAATTTCCCAAATTACTCCCAAATTTGTATGGTAACTCAAAAATCTCCAAAAACAAAAGTTGTTACAAATTCAAAGTTATACAACTTTGCTTTAATAACCATACCCAAATTATGTCTACATTTTGAAATGCAAGTTTAAAATCAAAAGGGGACAGTTTAGGAACATATCGCCTTTTCAAATTACTTCAAATTTTATATAACAACTTTGAAAACTCCAAAAACCAACTTTGTACAAAATGACAAGATCTACACTTTTCCTTTTAGGCTTAACCCCAAAATGTGCTTAGATTTTGAATTAGGTTTTCTAGGCTAAAAATAAATGCTAGAAATTAGGGTTTTCGGAAATCCAAATCAACACAAATGTTTTGAAATTGATTCATTCCATACAAGTCAACACATATAACATGAAAGTAAACTTGTTTTAGTGAGTGCATATCAAAGTTTTCACTAACACCAAAATGATGTGCAATGCATATGATAACATGGCATGTTTTAGGGTTTAAAACACCAGAGGTGTTACAATCTTTCCCCCTAAAAGAAATCTCGTCCCAAGATTTAAAGTCATAGGGTAAGTAATGGAAAAGGAAATGTGTCAAGCAAAAACATTCAAAACTCAAAATAGCTAAGGTCCCTTTACAAAACATGGTTCGTAACGACAGGGCACAACTAACATTCTGATTAGGCACTCGAAGATATTTCTTTAACTGAGAAATATGGAACACATCATGTACAGCTGTGAGATGTTCTGGTAACTTCAAGCGATATGCCACATTTCCATACCTTTCCAATATTTGAAATGGTCCAATATAACGAGGTGCCAACTTGCCTTTAACACCGAAACAGGTAACTCTCTTCATTGGTGATACCTTCAGATATACAAAATCTCCCTTGTTAAATACCAATGGTCTACGTCATTTATCCGCATAACTCTTTTGTCAAGACTGAGCTATCTTCAAATTACTTTGTATATGCCTAACCTTCTCTTCTATTTCTTTCACAAGGTCAACTCCAAAGAACCATCTTTCCCCGGGTTCAGACCAATTTAGCAATATTCTACATCTACGACCATAGAGTGCTTCAAACAGAGCCATCTTAATGCTCTCTTGATAACTATTGTTGTATGAGAACTCAGCCAAAGGCAAACATTCATCCCACTTATTGGAGTAGTTAAGGACACAACACCTTAACATATCTTCAAGTACTTGATTTACTCTTTCAGTCTGACCATCAGTCTATGGATGATAAGCTGTACTAAACAAAAGTTTGGTACCCAACGAAGCATGCAATTGTTTCCAAAAGTTGGAGACAAACTGTGTACCTCTATCTGACACAATGGTCTTTGGTATACTATGTAAGCTCATGATTCTCGCTAAATACATCTTGGCATATTGGATAGTAGGATATATACTCTTGACTGGAAGAAAATGTGCTAACTTAGTTAGTCGATCTACAATAACCCATATTAAGTCAAAACCTTTAGATGTCTTGGGTAGACCGACGATAAAGTCCATACTAATATCCTCCCACTTCCAAGCTGGAAAAGGCAATGGTTGTAACTCTCCAGTGGACCTCAAATGTATAGCTTTTACTTTTTGATAAGTATCACACTTGGCTATATATCGAGCAATCTCTATCTTCATTTTAGTCCACCAAAATCTCTGTTTCAAGTCATGGTATATTTTATTACTTTCTGGATGAATAGAGAACCTGGTTGTATGTGCCTCTTCAAGAATTGACTGTCGCAACTCAGGAACCTTTGGTACCACTAAATGATTCTTGAACCATAGCACACCTGCATCATCTATTCTAAAGCATTCTGCTTTTCCCTTCCTCACTCTTTCTTTGATATGGGCTATACCCTTGTTTTCTTTCTGAGCGGCAATAATTTGGTCTCGAAAAGTTGATTCAACAATTATATTGGTCAAACTACCTTGTTGAATTATCTCTATTTTCAACTTCTCCATCTCTTGACATAAAGTCAGATCCATTGTTTTTACTGCAAGACAATTGCAATGACTCTTACGACTGAGTGCATCTGCAACCACATTTGCCTTACCAGGACGGTAATGCACCTCCAAGTCATAATCTTTAATCAATTCTAACCATCTTCTTTGCCGCATATTCAATTCTGATTGAGTAAAGATATACTTTAAACTCTTGTGATCTGTATAAATATGGCAAGTATTACCAAGCAGGTAATGCCGCCAAATCTTCAAAGCATGGACAACTGCTGCTAACTCCAGATCATGAGTTGGATAATGTTCTTCATGTTGCTTAAGTTGTCTGGAAGCATAGGCAATGACTCAGCCTTCTTGCATCAATACACACCCAATACCAATACCCGAAGCATCACAATAAACGTCAAACGGCTTCTCGATATCTAGCTGTGCTAACACTGGGGCAGTGGTTAATAATTTCTTCAAAGTCTGGAAAGCTTCTTCACATTCAAGTGACCAGACAAACTTGGCTTGATTCTTCAACAATACCGTGATGGACTTGGATATTCTAGAGAAATCTGGAATAAAACGACGGTAATAACCCGCCATTCTCAGAAAACTCTAAACTAGATGAACAGTGGTTGGTGGTTTCCAATCTAGTACATCCTTAACTTTTCTTGGATCTACTACAACTCCTTCAGCTGACAAGACATGTCCTAAAAATATACTTCCTTTAGCCAAAAGTCACACTTACTGAACTTGGCATATAACTGATGTTCTCTTAGGCGGGTCAGAACAATTGTGAGATGTTCTGCATGTTCTTTCTTGTTCTTAGAATATACTAAGATGTCATCAATAAACACCACTACAAACTTGTCTAGCTCAGGCATGAATACTAAATTCATTAGATATATGAAATGAGCTGGGGCATTCATCAAACCAAAAGACATTACTAGGTATTCATATAATCCATATCTGGTGGTAAATATCATTTTGGGAATATCTTTAGGCTTAATTTTGATTTGATGATAACCTGACCTCAAATCAATCTTGGAGAAAACTTTGGCTCCAGCCAGTTGATCAAAAAGTAAATCTATCTGAGGTAAGGGATATTTATTCTTAATGGTCACTTCATTTAATGGACGATAATCAACACACAATCTCAGGGTCTCATCTTTCTTTTTCACAAAAATAGCAGGACATCCCCAAGGTGATGAACTAGGTTGGATAAACCCTTTATCAATCAACTCTTGCAACTGAGTCTTCAACTCGGCTAACTCCTTGGGAGGCACCCTATAAGCTCTCCGAGAGATTAGAGCTATTCCAAGTTTTAGATCTATGTTAAACTGAACATCCCTATTAGGTGGTAGACCGGGTAAATCTTCAAGAAAAACATCTGGAAATTCACCAACTACGAGGATATCTCTAATCTCCTTAATGGAAGTAGCACAAACTTTTTCCACTGATCTCTTTAAGGTTGGAAGTTGGATAAGTAGCTGAGAATTACTATCTAGCAAACTCAACCTTATTGTCCTATTCAAAGTATCTATAACAGCTTTATGCTGATACATCCAATTCATTCCCAAGATCATATCTATATCCTAATCTTTTAGAATAATCATGGTGGTGGGAAAAATGTGCCCACCTTGGTTTATCGGTACCTGGTATACCATTTTCTTAGTACACAGACGTCCCCTGGGCGACTGTATATAGAAATTTTCCTTCGTTGCCCCAATTGGAATTTCATGCTTTATGACAAAGGTTCTATTGATGAATGTATGAGATGCACCAGAATCAAAAAGCATAACTGTAGGATGATCGGTGATAGGAAACATACCCAGCATCATAGGTTCCCCTTCCAGAATCTCCCTAGCTTGAGTATAGAAAACCCACCCTATCTTCTTTTCATTTTTGCCCTTCTGAGCATTTTGGTTGTTGTTCTTGTCCTGAGCTTGACCCTGTTGTTGATTTCTAGGAGCCTTCTAAAAATTTGGATTATACTTCTTAGGATACGGACATTCCCTCGAGAAATGACCTGACTTCCCACAATTGAAACATGGGTAATTGTGGCCTTGTGGTGTTGGGGCACAAACACTAGGAACATTTGACTATTGGGAGTTTGGATAAGTCATGGCAGGACGGACATTTTGTTGTTGACCGGCTTGGAACTATGGTGGATGATAAGGAGGACAATAGTGATTTACTAGATGATAGATTATCTTCTGTCTCTTTTGATTGCCACTGAAAGACCCAGATGGCCCACTATTTTTCTTTTTAATCTCCTTATGCTGCCGATATTTCTCCTCTGATGCAATAGAAATGTTAATTGCCTCATGATACATGACATTGGTATAGGTAGTCATCATGGTCTGAAGTTTGGTATTAAGGCCACGCATGAACTACTTCTTCTTGGCATCTATGTTAACATGCTTAGGTGCATACTATGAAAGGTGATTGAACTTGCCCACATACTGCATGACTGTTTGATCACCTTGCTTTAAAGCAAGAAACTCATCAAGCTTCATGGCCATAACTCCCTCTGGAATATAATGGGCACGAAAAGCAGTGCAGAACTCGGCCTAAGTTAACTGAACACCTACTGGTTGCATAGCCACATGGTTCGCCCACCAAGCGCCTGCTGCACCTCTAAGCTGTTGGGCAGCAAAAACAGGCTTTTGAAACTCAGTGCAAGGAATGAGGTCAAACTTCTGCTCCATGGTACAAAGCCAATCATCAGCTTCAAGTGGTTCGTTAGCCTTAGTAAATACTAGTGGCCATGTATCTGTGAAGTCAACATATGTAGCTTCTTGCCTTTGATAATTACAACCACGGTTCCCTTGCATCATATTCTGATTGCTTTGAGCTAACTCCCGAAGCAACCGAGCATTATCTACAGTCACATTGACTAGTGCTATGATAGCATCAGCCAAATTTGGTGGAACTAGTGGTAGATCAGGAATATCATCCTCGTCTTGTGAAGAACCAGGAATAGTCGAACCCCAAGTACGACGCATCTATTCATGACAAACCAAACTTTACTCACAAACATTTATTGAACTGTTAAAAGAGCTTGCGACAAACACATTACACAGGGACCACTTATTTATACACAAGTCTGCACTTAAGCAAGACTACCCAACTAGACTAGAACTCGCTATATTACAACTCTACTCTTCTCCTTGATCACATCAAACCTCATGATCGGTATCCATTCCAGAAACATTTCCACCTTCATTATCACTTTCATTGACCATCACTACTTCTTCTGGATCTTCTTCTTCTTCCTCTTCCGGTTCATCATCATCTGCTATGATGACACCTGGGTCCATTGCATCTGCCTAAGGCTCATGATTTAGATTCAGGAGATTGTTCAGCCTATGGACTTCTTCATGCAGATTGGTATAATATTCTTCTAAGTCTTCTATATAGAACTCTAACTCATGAGCTCGGGCTCTAGCTACATCTTCTCTATGCCAAGCTTCATTCCTTCCTTCCACCATATGAACTAACATACGCTCACAGTTCTTATGAGTGGTGGTGAGACACCTCAATTGATCCTGTAACTTGCCCACCTAGATGGCATCCAAGGCCCTATCTCTAGTAGCCTATGCTAATTCTGCTGAAAACCTCTGTATCTCAGCCTAGGGATCAGGCCTAGAGCTGATACTGCTAGCACCATCACTTCTAGGGGTAAGCTAGTGATGAGGAACTCCTTTAGGTCCAACTGACTTACAAGGCATTACCTTGGTACAAGCCATACTGTAGAAAGCAAGATTTCAATACAGTAAGACGATCTAATAAAAGTTTAAAGAGCAGCAAGGATGGATTACACTACTCAACCCAGACAAAGAGGGAAAGTAAGTAACAAGTGGATTAATTATGATGCACGAATCATCCGTACGAAACTTAAACATCAAAGCTCCTATGGTACATAAACAATAGTTCTTGTTATATAGGGCATAATAAGATTACTACTCCACCATACAAAGCCTTTTTAATCAAATAAGGAATGACGAGAATGAATTAAGATAAGTCAGAAGTAATTTGGACCAAATTAACATGTTAAATTTATTTGTTCCAAATCATTTTGAAGTTTTGTAAAATAATACTACAAAAACCTTTGTAATGTGCTCTGATACCATTCTATGGTAGAACCTCCTAAATTATAGGGCCCACATGCACCTATCACTGTCCAATGACCTCTGACAACTATGCATATGTTCTCGATAACTTAAGAAGACTATCAGGTGTCCGCGGGGAACCCCGAATCATCCACGATTTTCCAAGCAGGATCCCATTACAAAGTCATTGCAGTATTACAACAGTTTATTCATTAATATACATTAGAGTGAAATAGCGGAAGTCTTACAATAACTTAGTTTACAAAATAGTTATTTCAAACCTTACAAACTAAGTATGATTATTATTACAAACAATAGTAGAGGAGTGGCATTAGTAACATAAAACAAAACACGCAATTTAAGTACCCTGCCCAAGGGTCACACATTTACTTATCATCTTTGATTTGAACAACCATCATGCAGCACGGTCCAAGGCAGACCTGCGCATGAGGCTCACCTGCAACAAGGGTCAACGAACCCTGAGTACGAAAGTACACAATAAGACTTAACCAAAATAAAAACTAATAAGACTCAGGAATGCAGGCTCCGAGATTCAAGGTATGGCTTTAGCAATAATCAAAATTCTTTTGCGTAAAAGCTTTCTAACAAGATTCTTTCATTCAACATTTAAATCTTTCTCAAAATCGTATATGAATCTAGCACGATCCGTAATGAGATCATGAACTTCATATCAAACTCTTTCTCAAATCTAGCTCAAGTTTCATTTGTTAACTACGATAATGAACAGTGAGTTGAGTCTCCATAACCGAGGAGCAATGATGAGTCAAACCAATTAAAACCCAGCTGGGGATTCCCAACCACATGACATATGCAGGTCCCCAACCTATATATACCAACCTACCCTTAGATCCTCTAAAACAAGAACGGGTCCGCACAACCAGAGAATACAGTACTCCACCAATCTAGCCCATTGCCACGTGGGTACACGCTACTCTCGCCACCTCTCCACTCCTAGTGCGTGAGTAGCCATTCTCGTAATAGAATAGCCAAGTTAAGGCTTATGGGGGTATGTGATCAGTACTACAAAGTCTCACCTCATGCAATTCAACAACGGACATGTCTTAATCGACACAGGCGGAAAGAACCTGCTCACAAGACCTCCATGTCTTGTGGCTCCCATACACCGAGTTCGCCCGGTCTAGATTTATTACTCCACATGCTCATATCTCATGATCACATAAATAACCAGTCGTAACCAAGAAACCATTTATATCTCGTAGGTGACCGGTGATCCCCCGACTTGTATCGTTCTAAGCATGGCTAAGCATAAATAAGCATTCTCGGATTGAAACGGGTAACAAGGTTGATATTGAAAAACAAGGTTGGTAATGCACCAATTAGGTTTTCACTCAACTCCTAATCACTTAATGCAGTATTGAAAAGCAAAAGTGATATAAATTTGTAAAACACAAGGTAGGTTTAAATGCATTCGGGGCTTGCCTTGGTTGTCAAAAAAGTCAGGTTCAGGAGATTTTCCACAGATATCAAACCCGACCTCAACAAACGGATTAACTTCCTCCACAACTTGATTGACTACCATGTTCTCGCTTTTGTTCACTACACATAGTAACAATGCCGTGTTTAATATGATGCGAGATATAAAACATGATGATTGACGATGGATGCAAAAGTTAATTACTTGAATACAACTTTCCTTCGCGGTACAGTTGCAAACCAACAACTAACTAAACCTTTTCATAAACTCAAACACTTTCTTTAGGTACCAAAAATTATTTTATACTAATGACCCAAGGTCATCACTCAATCCAAAATTCAAACAAAACCTAAGTCATTATGGTTTACTATTTGCTTTTATGAATTAATTATTTAATTCAAAATTATGAAATAAATCAACTTCCTCCAAATGAGCTCAAATTTTTTGTGAAGACTCATCATATGATAACTAAGTTGCAAAACAATTTTCATAATTTTTGGATAATTATTTAAGCCTAGAAAAAATCATGGAACCCATTTATTAATTAATTTGAGCAATTTTTATCACATTCAAAATGTACTAAAAATAACATTTAATATTTTTCCTGAATAGTTTGCATCTCAGAGAGGTCACACAAAAATTTTCATAATTTTTGGAGCTTTATTTAATTCTACACAAAAATAACAAATCACAACACTATTCATTCAATTCTACAAAATAGAAAAATCCATTTTCAAACCCACGGCCACTGACATCGGGTCCCACATGTCAGCACCAATCTCCCGCGCTGACGACGGCGGTGAAACTCACTGACCAGTGATTTCTCGCCGATGGTGAGGTCTATGGCGACGGCAAAAGCACTACCATGTCCCCCTACTCATAGCAGTTCGGTTAGAGGTACTAGCTACACCAATTACGGCCTGGACCGAGCTTGTCGCCGGCCATGGTGGGTTGGCCAAGCTAGGCATGGCGGTGCCGTGGTGTCCTAGATACTAGAGTTAGCGAGAGATTCATGAAACCACTCGAATAGCAGTAGAGGCTCACCTAGATCATGCTAAAGGGTTCGGTTGACGATGAGCAGCAAAGGTCGCATCAGTCAGCGTTGATGGCGATGGTGGCAACGGCAAGCACGACGTTCCAGTGACTACAGCAGAGGAATGGATCAATCAAAAGGCCCTAGAGCATCATGGCAACATGGAGAAGCTAAAGGTATGCTTAGCAAGGATAGAAACACACCGTAGAGCGCTGGCCACGGCGAATCGAGCTATACGGCGTTGCTGCCGGCCATGAGGAAGAAAGATGGCGTGTAGCTAAATTCGGCGAAGTCAGTCTTCAAGGAGTTGTTGGCTAGGTTCACAAAGAGCAGGTGGAGTTGTGACACACTTTGCTGAGACTGGAAAGGCGCTACAACGACGGTGCGAGCTCGATGGAGTTGGGCAGTGGCGACGGGAAAAGCAGAGGAAGGAGAAAGAGCGGCGACGACGGCATCCCGGCCTTTATAACATGGTCAAGGCACATGGAGACGACATGCAGTAGCTTCTCCACGCCAGCATGAAGCCAAAGATGGCCACGGGCACGACTGGAACGCTGAGGAAGCTCACCGACGGTGAGGTGTCACCCGCGGTTACTGTTCACCATATTTATTGAATTGCCACTCATCTAATTTCCCAAATTACTCCCAAATTTGTATGGTAACTCAAAAATCTCCAAAAACAAAAGTTGTTCCAAATTCAAAGTTCTACAACTTTTCTTTAATAACCATACCCAAATTATGTCTACATTTTGAAATGCAAGTTTAAAATCAAAAGGGGACACTTTAAGAACATATCGCATTTTCAAATTACTTCAAATTTTATATAATAACTTTGAAAACTCCAAAGACCAACTTTGTACAAAATGAGAAGCTCTACACTTTTCCTTTTAGGCTTAACCCCAAAATGTGCTTAGATTTTGAATTAGGTTTTCCAGGCTAAAATTAAATGCTGGAAATTAGGGTTTTCAGAAATCCAAATCAACACAAATTTTTTGAAATTGATTCATTCCATACAAGTCAACACATATAACATGAAAGTAAATTTGTTTTAGTGAGTGCATATCAAAGTTTTCACTAACACCAAAATGATGTGCAATGCATATGATGACATGGCATGTTTTAGGGTTTAAAACACCAGAGGTGTTACAACTCCAAAAGGCGCTCTATGGGCTTAAGCAAGCACCAAGAGCATGGTATGAATGCCTTAAGGAATTCTTGCTTAAACAAGGGTTTGAAATAGGCAAAGCTGATCCTACCCTTTTAACTTGCAAAGTTGGTAAAGATATCTTTGTGTGCCAAATATATGTCGATGACAGAGGAAAGTCCTGAGCCGTACTCCGAGACCTCTGCCAACAGCTGCCCATCTTTTCCTTAGGTTTGGGGAGAGGGTTTTTTCATGGTTGGCTATGATAGCATTGCTGTCAATGGAGAGACCAGTGTCCAGCATCATGAGTGCGAAGCCAAGAACACCGATCGTCAATGATGTCGCAATGAAGAAGCAAAAAACACTGCCCAAGCCACCAGAGGTGGCCCGCCGCCTCTCGCTCGTAATCTCTAATAAGAGTTTCTCATGGTGGACAATCAGCAAGTAGAGCAGACGCCAAGCGCCAATCTCACTGTGGCCACCCATGAGTTGGCTAGACTCTCACAAATGCCAGAGATACTCAAGATTCAAGTGCTGCTCAAAGTAGCTTAGGCCTAGGTCAACAACATCTAGAATTGGATGTGGCCACCCATGAATTGGCTAGACAGTGAGGCCATCTCTACTTTTACTAGAGGACTCCATCACTGTCAGGAGCTGTGCTCCAAAATTTACCGCAAGAGGTCCTAGATCGTCGTGAACTCCTCAAGGGTGCAAGCTCATACGTAGACTCCGAAGAAGCAGATCGTCTAGAGAGATAAAGGGCTGCACAGCCACATCGCCGTCGACCAGGAAACTCCATTGACAACGTAGAGCAGCCATGCGCTAAGCAAAATTTCAATGCTGCCTATGAAGAACTCCTTGATGGTCCATGCCTAATTCACAAGAACAGCAAGCACACCATGCGGCAATGCTATGGCATGGCCAAAGCTTTTCGCGATGAGGAGCAAAAATGGTGAACGCGCAAGGATGACAAGTCAGATGATGGCAAAAGGGAGGAGCATCCTAAGGGTGCATGACCTACTCCCTAAGATGCCAACAAGACCGTCACCACAATTTTTGGAGGATGTGCCATCTCTGAGAGCAAACGCCAGTAGAAGCTCACCGCTTGACAGATCATGTCAATCACCAAGTATGACACGGTCGCTGATCCCAAATATCTAGACTGGTTGGAGCATCCTATCATGTTCAGTAGGGACAGCCAGTGGGTAGATATCCCATACTCTAGGCATTTTCCACTCGTGCTGGATCCAACCATCTGCAATGTGCAGTTTAAGAAAGTCCTCATCGAAGGTGGGAGTACCTTCAATATCCTCTTCGCCGGAGCCCAAACTGAGTTAGGCCTCACTAAGGATGATCTCGTCCCTGTTGATTCTCCATTTTGGGGTTTTGTACCTGGCAGAGCATCCCAACCTTTGGGGTAGATCACCTTGCTAGTCTAGTTTGGCACCACCGACCACTTCCATACTGAGTACGTGAACTTCTTCATGGTAAACTTCGACACCGCCTACCACGCCATACTTGGCTGACTAGCTCTCACCAAGTTCATGGCTATGCCCCATTATGTCTACATGGTGTTGAAGATCTCAATGGAGCAAGGTGTTCTCACCCTGCTCACCAACGTCTCCACTGCCTACGACTGCAAATGAGAAGCAATGGACCTCTTAGCTAGTATGGAGGTTTGCATCGCCGACACCAAGAACATCCCAACAGAGGACCAGGCGATCCTGACTCAGGAGCCACCTCGGTCTGTGACTAAATCCAAAGACACAAAGTAGGTTGAGCTCATGATCGGCGACAGAAGCAGGATGGCCTAGATTGGGGCCCATCTTGACCCAAATAGGAAGACACACTCGTCAGCTTCCTCCATAGAAACATCGATGTGTTTGCATGGAAACCTACTGACATGCTCGGTGTTCCTTGGGAGCTAATTAAGCACTCCTTAAACATCTTGCCGACCGCCAAACCAATCAATCAAAAGCTATGATGATTCATGCAGGACAAAAAGGAGGCCATTAGGGCAGAAATAACATGGCTCTTAGCAACCGGTTTTATTAAACAGGAGTATCACACGGAGTGGCTCGCCAATCTAGTCCTCGTACGAAAAAAGAATAATGAATGGAAATGTGCGTTGATTACACTGGTCTCAAGAAGCACTGCCCTAAAGACCCCTTTGGATTACCTCGCATTGATGAGATCGTAGATTCAATAGCCAGTTGTGAACTCTTGTGCTTTCTCGGTTGCTATTCTGGTTATCATTGGATCTCCTTAAAGGAGGAAGACCAGATCAAGACTTTGTTCATCACACCCTTCAGTGCCTATTCCTACACCACCATGTCCTTTGGGCTTAAGAATGCCGGTGCCACCTACTAGAGGGCTATCCAACAATGCCTCTAAGAGAAAATTGGGAAGAACATCAAGGCCTATGTTGATGATGTGGTGATTAAGTCTAAGACTACTAATAACCTCATAGATGACCTCGAAGAAACCTTCCAGAACCTAAAGAAATTCTAATGGAAGCTCAATCCCACTAAGTGCATATTCGGTGTTCCTTGTGGTATACTCCTAGGCAATGTCATCAGCCACCATGGCATCAAAGCAAACCCAGAAAAGATAGAAGCAGTCACCAAGATGAAGCCACTGACCTACATAAAGGATGTCCAAAAGATAATGGGATGCATGGCAGCTTTAAGCCGTTTCATATCCCGATTGGGGGAAAAGGGTTTACCTTTCTTCAAGCTGCTCAAAGCTTTGGGGAAGTTCACTTGGATGCCTGAAGTCGACAAGGCCTTTGATGAGCTCAAACAATTCCTCATGATGCCTCTAGTTATGACAGCACCACAGCCTGGTGAAACCTTATTGGTCTACATCGCCACAACCAACCGTGTCGTCAGTATGGCCATTATCGTCGAACGAGAAGAAACTGAGCATGCCAATAAGGTTCAGTGCCCTATATACTTCATCAGAGAAGTCCTGAATGAGTCTAAGGCTTGGTATCCTCAGGTCTAGAAACTATTGTATGCTATCCTTATTACGTCCAGGAAGCTCCGCCATTACTTTGAGATGTATAAAGTAGCAGTGGTTACTAAGTATCCACTGGGCGACATCCTACATAATAAGGAAGCCAATGGCTGCATCATTAAATGGGCGGTAGAGCTTGGCACATACTCCATTGATTTCAGGGGCCACCAGATGATAAAGTATCAAGTGCTCGCCGACTTCATCACCGAATGGACCAACATGTAAGCCCCTTGTCTCAGTCGATCAACCCGAGCATTCGGTCAAGTACTTCGATGGATCCCTCAACCTTGGCGGTGCTAGGGTAGGTATCTTTTTTATTTCTCTATCCTAGGATCACCTCTGTTATGTCCTCTGAATTCATTTTCTAGCCTCCAATAATGCCACCGAGTATGAAGCTTGTCTCTATGGTCTCCGCATTACTGTCAAACTTGGTGTTAAACGCCTCTTGGTATACGGTGACTCTATGCTTGTCATTAATCAGGTCAACAAAGATTGGTCTTGTACCAGTGACAAGATGGATGCTTACTGCTCGGAAATTAGAAAGTTGGAGGGCAAGTTCTACGGTATCGAATACCAATATGTCATTTGAGATCAGAACCAAGCAGCCGATAGTTATCTAAGCTAGGGTCGACCAAAGCTAAGGTCCCAGCTAGTGTCTTTGTCTAGGATCTTCAAACTCCATCCATTAAGCAGAAGCAAGTAGTTCATGAATCTTCCCCTATCGAGCAATTGGTCCTGGTAATTCCCGCACCGAGCAGTGATTGGCGAGAGCCTTTTATCAAGTACTTGACCACTGCAGATGTACCGGCTGACAAGACCAAAATGGAACGCCTAATTTGCCGCAGCAAGCATTATGTGCTAGTCGATGGCAAGCTAATGTGGAAGAATGCAAAGGAGGAATTGCTTTAGAAGTGCATATCTTAGGAAGACGGTGTGGCATTGCTACAAGAAATCCACGCTTGATCCTGCAGCAACCACGCATCCTCTAGAAGTCTGGTCGGCAAAGCCTTTTGAGCAGGTTTCTACTAGCCTTCAGCAGTAGCATACACCAAAACACTCGTTCGATGGTGTGAGGGTTGCCAATTTTTTGCCAAATAGATCAACATTATAGCTCAGGCTCTGTAGATGATTCCTGCCTCTTGGCCTTTTGCATGTTGGGGCCTGGACATGATTGGGCCATTCAAGAAAGCCCTTGACAAATTCTGACGTGTTTATGTTGCTATTGACAAATTCTCCAAGTGGATCGAGTACAAGCCACTCATCCAATCTATTACAAAGAAAGTAGTGGAACTCTTCAACGACATCATCCATAGGTTTGGGCTATCGAACAGTATCATCACCGACCTTGGTTCTACATTTACTAGCAGCGACTTCTAGGATTTCTGCGAGGATCGGTGCATATCCGTTAAGTATGTATCGTTCGCACACCCTAGGGCCAATGGCCAGGTTGAGCGTGTGAATGACATGATTTTAGACACCCTGAAGAAGAGGTTATATGAGAAGGATCAGAAACATCTAGGCAAATGGCTCAAAGAACTACTAGCTGTGGTCTAGGGACTTAGGACCCAGCCCAGTCACAATACTAGAGTCTCCCCCTATTTCTTGGTGTTCAGATCAAAGGCCGTGCTACCTGTAGATGTTTCTTTCCGAGCACCAAGGATAGAGAATTATGATGAAGAGAACAACGATCAGGCACGATAAGATGATGTTGACCGACTTGAGGAAGAATGCTTGGTCACATGTGTTCGGATGTCCAAGTACCTAGACAGTCTGTGTAAGTACTATAGAGCGATCCTTCATGGTCGACAATATGGTACTCCATAGGAGACAGAAGACCGA
The DNA here is from genome assembly GCF_019320115.1 of Miscanthus floridulus. Lineage (NCBI taxonomy): Eukaryota > Viridiplantae > Streptophyta > Magnoliopsida > Poales > Poaceae > Miscanthus > Miscanthus floridulus. The sequence continues at coordinate 31,660,906 of NC_089590.1, read as the reverse complement.
CGGGATGCACAAGCTATCTTCACCTTGGGAGGGTCCATATATCATCAAGGCTATGACCCGACTAGGGTCATATAGGCTTTGTGATCAAGACGGCGCTGACATCCCTAATTCCTGGCACATTGAACACCTTAGGTGTTGCTATCCTTGAGACGTCCTGCAAAAGGTATGTACATTTTTAAGCATTTCAATAATGATTCTATCCGTGATGTTTTCTCCATTTGCTTTCTGTATTTTTTCTAGAAATACTTATTTCTCCATGCTAAACATCTTTGAGACAATGCATTCTATCGTCATTTGATTCGACGACCAGCCACGTTCTCATTTGTGTTACCCAGAAGCAGCCCTATCCTCGACCTAGCACTCAAGTCTACATGAGCAGTAGCGCTCCGTGCCATGGGTGATCGGCAGCGGCTCCTTGGTGATGCCTATACCCCAAGTATGCATGAGCAGTAGCGCATCGTGCCATGGGCGATTGACAGTGGCTCCTTGGTGATGCCTATATCCCCAAGTATGCATTAGCAGTAGTGCTCTGCGCCACGGGTGATCGATAGTGGCTCCTCGGTGATGCATACATTCCTAAGCGTGCACAAACATCTCGGGATAGAATGGCCCCCATGTTTCATTGGTATAGTGCTTAGCACTCTCCACGATCTCCAATTTTTGGCACGGGTCTCCAAATTTCTCCATGGTCTCCATATTCAGCCATGGTCTCCAAATTTCTCTACGGTCTCCAATTTTCACCACAATCTCCATATTTCGCCACGGTCTCCAAATTTCTCCACGGTCTCCATATTTTGCCACGGTCTCCAAATTTCTCCATGGTATAGTGCTAAGCACTCTCCATGTACTCCAAATCTCTCCATGTTCTCCAATTTCACTATGGTACAGTGCTAAGCACTCTCCAAAATCTGCCATGGTTAATTGCTAAGTATTCTCTCCATTTTTAAGTGCTCAGTACTCTCCAAATTTTACTCCTATGTCTAGTGCTAACCACCAAGATTTTGTCCTTTATATAAATATGAATAAACTCCAAACAAACATAAACTGCTCTGTAGGATATAAAATTCATGGATACATTGCTCCTGATAAACTTCGCTCTATTTTCTTCATCACCGACTTCATATATTTTATTTTTATACCACATACTATCTGTCCTACATATTTATATTGCAGGAACATCGTCTAGACCACTAGGTCACACCATCTGGCCTTTGGATTTCTCTGCTGATCAACTGGTCAGACCACTAGGTTCATGACTTCGTCGCCGACCAGTTGGTCGGACCTTTCAGCATTCACTTCTACTCGGTGCTCACTTTGCCGCTGACCAGTTGGTTGGGCTACTCGATACTTGATCTTTGCCAACCAACTGGTCAGATTGTCTATCGCTTCATCTCAGTTATGTTGGGGGCTCGCCAGCTAAGCTAGGGTCTTCATCTGCCAATTCGCTTGTTGGCTTACTACGTTTTGCCGATGCTGCATGTCGTGTGTGATATCAAGGTTTTCCATGTTGTCTAGATCAAGGTGCAGATCTTGAGCGGCATGTTAGGGGCTTTGATAAGTATATCTATAGTAGCAATCCAGTGCTAAGTACTTTCTATTTTCTCCATGTTTTACTGCTCGATATTATCGAGTTTTACTCCACACGCCTAGTGCTAAGCACGGGGACTTCGTCCTCTACACTTAATTCTCTGATCCTACTACAAGATGCAACTCTATCTTACAGCAGGCTCGGGGACTAAGTGTGTACACTTCACCTAGCACTGAGTATAATTTTCATAGCTAAGCTGAGAATATATTATTTGATCTCAATATTAATAATGTTCTTTGATCCTACTATAAGATGTTTCTCTATCTTACAGTAGGCTAGGGGACTAAGTGTGTACACTTTACCTTGCGGTGAGTATACTATTTTTTCTCCTTACTAGTTTTTAGCTAAGCTAGGGACTAGTTGTGTGCTCGGCTAAGCTAGGAGTTGGTTATTCTAACTAAGTGATCGTTGATATTTTTTGATCCTAACACCAGGTGTCTTCTTCGCCTACTATTAGGCTTGGGGACTACAATGTATACATTACACCTAGCGGCGCATGTATTGATACTAACATCATCTTTGACTAAGTCAAGGATGATGATCATCTTACTTCACCAACGAAGCCTAAGCGTGTACACTTCACCATAGGTGGAGAATTTTTTAAATTTTAAACTTGAGCTCCTTACATCCTTCTGGCAAGCCTTACTTGGCTAAGTCTAAGATCTATGTACCAGTTAAATTGGTTGGCTTCGACTGGTCGAATTACTAGTTAAACTGGTTGGCACTACATTTTGTTGTTTGGATTACCAGTTAAACTAGTCGGATTACCAGATTAACTATCTGACTCCAAGTTAAACTGCTCAGACTTGCTCAAGACGGCGTTGCTCAGTGGATACAAGGCGCTCAGGGACTAGCTATGGGGGGTATAACCCTAGGTACCCACTTCAATGGACATGTCCAAACCGCTAGGGGAGGTCCAGCCCATAAGATCAAGGCTTATGGTGCCCAGTTCTAGTCAGCGTGCACCACAAGGCAATCACAAGACATCTTGGCGATGAAGGAAGATCTTTTTAGATATGATAGATATCATATTCCTTGTAAATACTTACCACATAACCGAATAGATCTATGCCTAGACTAATTTGTAACCCTACCCCCTAGACTATATAAGGTAGGTAGGGACCCCGTGGAATGCATTGATATTCAATACAATCCAACAAAGACACAGGACGTATGGTATTACGTCAATTAGATGGCCTGAACCTATCTAAATCGCTGTCCCTACGCCTTATGTCACCATTTGGTTCCTATCATGCGCACCTCCATTGATCATCTACTACCATGGGTATACCCCTGGATAGACTGCCGACCAGATTTCATCGATAGGTAGAGAGAGAGGGTGTTTGCAAATGAATGGATGAGTGAGAGGGTGAGTGGGAGAATGCTCCTTCAGCTGGTGAAGTGTCACAACTCATACTGACATGTGGGTCTAGGTCCATAAATTAGAAACAACTCAATTCCACTTAACTCTGTTCTGTCCTGACTCCTATCGGATGGTCCGGTATGTTGGTGGACGGTCCGGTGTTCCTTGTCTTTGCTGAATTGACTAAGTCATTGAATGGATGTCATCGATGACCATGGCATCATGCTAAGGTATGTCCTTAGGGGTGATTGGGTGTTGATGATGTCAGTAGGAGGATTGCTAATCAAGTAGAAGTTGTCTTCCAATATGAATATGAGCCTGGCCCTGGTTATCTAGGGATTCTCACAAGGTGCTTTGGTGGTTTCTTGGTGTCGGGCATCGCATTGCATGTTGCGAGTCTGCATGGAGGGTCGATGGCTGACTCCTTTCGCCAGTCAAAACGGTTGCCTAGGTTGCAATGAACTCAGGTCATTACACATTGTTAACATCATGTTCGGGTGGTGTACCAGATAACCAGAAGCGTAGCCTCCAGGACATCGTGGATGCCATGCTAGGGTAAAAATACCGCTGTACTTGAGAAGTTGGTTCCCAACATATTTTGACATGTAAATAGTGGTTGCACATCATTAAGTCATAGCTGTAAAACAATAATGAGGATGGGGTAGGTGCACCTCCATCGCTCGCGTGTCACTAAGCCAGTTGATTTTTAGAGTGACCTGTTGTAGGTTGCTTGTTAACAAGCACTAAGGGCATCATGTTTTTCTTTGAGATCCATCAAGTAACATGATTAGAATTTTCATGAGCCTCATTAGTGGAAGAGCGAGGACGTTGTCTCAGAGCCTTGAGGCCAATATAACAGTGTCTCGGGCCAGGCACCATTGTGGGTCAAGTAACGAATGCGTGAGCAGCTCTCGATAGTTGCGCTTATTACTCTTCGAGTTGGTAATGAGTAGAATGAGTGAACATCCGCTATCACTAAAAGAAAGTGGCAGGACAAAGCCTGACCAGTGGGGGAACGTCATGAAACTTTTTTTCTAGATTCCACGAGCTTGTATGTTTGTTACAGCCATAGGCCAACCAGTTTTCTAGTTTCCCTCGAAGGGGCACATATCCACTGAAATAAGGTACTTCGAGCTCGTCCGGGTATTGGGAGATTTACGTGACACTGAGTGTAAAAGGTTTTAGGATCAAACTGGTGACCCTCCTGAATACCCCTGGCTCTAGAGGGGCAGGGTTGATAATGAATGAATCGCTACCACTTACAGCTGCTGAGGTGGTGAGCCAGGCTGAGTACCCGATCTGAGTGTCAGATCACTCGCCTGCACCTGCTCGAGTGATGGTACATCGGATTTTGGGCCATGAGGCCCATGGTTTCCATGATTGTGGAGATGGGTTCCTTCTCGGCGAAGTTAAAGTGTTGGTTTCGGTGGCCCATTTCCCCACGTATGTCTCTCAGGAGGCCTCCCTCCAGAAATCATGGGGACATGGTGTGGCCTCAATGTCACCATTGCTCAGAGAGATTATTGGAATTCCATCAGCAGTGTGCATCCCGTGTCTATAAAAATAGAGGAAGCGAAGGAGGGTTAGTAAGCCAGTGTTGTAGCTTTTATATTCTTATCTTCCATCGTTTGCCGTGGTCCTCCTTGAGCTTTTGTTCATCAACCATGGCCAGCGACAAAAGGTGCAAGGATGGAGATGGAGGAGGAGGGGACTATTGGGAAGCGCATGTTCTAGGGCGCCATTCTTCTCCATGAAGCATTGGTGTGACTTGGGTAAGTATGAATCTACCTCTTATTCTTGTCGATAGGAGGAGGGTCTGAGAGAGTCATCAATTGTAGGGTGGTCTCGATGGCGTGTCCTACTCCAAGACCCCCCACTAATGGGGGTGTTTCGTTGTCATCATGAGTCCCATCAGGATGGGGTGGTGATGGGGGAGGCATTCTTGCCATGGTGTAGGAGGGCGACGTGACACGTGAAGCCCTTTGTGATGTCGCTCAGGAGGAGAGGCGACTGAGAGAGTATATCTCGGTTGTGAGGGCAGCGATTGACACCATGAATGAGGAGACCGGTGAGGCCAAGTCCACGATAGTGGCAACCCAGATGGAGCTCATTGGTAAGTTGGATTCTGCATTCTTCAGGCTTTATCCGATCTAGATGGGGGAGTTCTGAGTTTTTTGTTTTTTTTCTCCCCAGGTGCTAGGGAGCAACTGGCTGTCGTGCAAGCTGAGGTGGCAGAGTTGCGGTAGGCCAGTGAGGGTCCGGCCAGGCAGTTGATGGAAGTTACCCATGAGCAGGACAATGCAGCTGCCTAGGCGTGTTCCTCCACTGCCCTAGCGCAGTCTAGCAGCGAGCGTCACTCGGCGCTTCATAAGGCGGTGATCGCCGCCATTATGATGGTGCTGTTGGTGGGGATGGACATTCCCAATTGGCTCCTATGCCTCCCAACGTAGATCCACGAGGTTGTGGCTCATGGAGTCTGCCATAGGGCCGCAGGAGCCTTGACCGTGGCTCATCTCCGTCTTAGTCATAAGATGGATTTGCACGAGGTGGCACCCAGGTTCCTAACGGTGGACGAGATTCCCGATGACATCGACATCCACCGGTTGATTGCTGAGTTTAGTGATTATGCTAAGGCGATTGCTACCGTTGTTGACCTAGAATAGGTCATCAAGGACGCCCCCCTTTAGGAGTAGATTCTATACCTCTTTGTGAAAGGTGTAATAAAGTGCAGGCTTTGCAGTTATTCGATGTCCCTACAAATTGGATTCTCTATGCATGGTGATTGTGTGTGCTAGTATGTAGCCCTCGAATGCTCGGGTAGGTCAGCGTGGTGCACCTAAGGGTTGGAGTCACATCACAATCGTCATGAACCCATAGGGTAGTCGATGTCCTAAGACTATCTTTGATTCTATGATAAGTATTGTCGTGCGCGCATAGCCCTCGAGTGTTTTGCTCGAACATTATTCGACTGGTTACCATCGCACTTTAGGTGGCATGCTAATTATTAGCGTAGCTACGCCAATATTAGCTCCATGACCCACAGATATCTCATGAGACTTTTAGGGTTGAGGTGCTTGAGGGTATTTGTCACGTGGGACCAAGGCCTCACTCAATCTAGGGAAAGAGCGCGAAGCTTTGGTTCATAGTGAGTTTCGATCAAATTCGGGTGGTTCACCCGACTTATTTGGAGCAGAACGATGTTGCTTGAAACAAGCTTTTGTTCGACATAACCTGCGCACCTTTTCGTTTCTTGTCTTTCTATCTTTAGTGTTTGATGTTGGTTTAAGCTTTTGGACTAACTACCTAGGGATTATTCGACCAGAACGAAATGTCCTGGTAGAGTCCACGCAAGGTCTTGTTAAGTCACTTATACCATTTCACAGCCTATGAGACTTCGATCGATGGAAGGAAAAAAGGGGAGCAAGTGTGCGGTCCATAGGACGGCCTCTGTAGTTCCCTAATGTAATAGTAGGTCAGTGTAACCTTCGATCATAACAACTACAGATGTTCGTAATTGGGTCAGTCTGATATAGTCAGCCCCAAGTGGTTCGGGGATATCCTCCTCGAGGTGCCCGGGAGGTATCGATACACATTTGAATCAAAAGAATATATGTGAATTCTCACAGAATGTAATGCAACGGGAAAAACACATGAAACAATAAAGGTGAAATAGACATAACTGATGATTGTCAACTATCATCCTAATGCTCATTGAGTTCTTACTAATAGGCTGTGTCCTTAGGGGCGGGACTCACCATTGGATCTGTCCTTGTGAGCCTTCACCGTCCATCTCGCTTGTGGGTAACCTCTTTGTCGATGAGGGGAGATCCATTTAGGTCCTCGATCTCGGACAACAGATGAGTTAGGGGTGATCAGATCCTTTGGTGGGCAAGAACATAACAAGATGATTGGTGCAGCCACGTAGTTATGCGTGTAGGCTGACTCATACAGTTTCCAGCCTCGCTCGGCTTGGGAGGTGCTACTAGTTGTACAGGCCCTCCCCTCGGGTGATTCTGCTGGCTAATGGGGGTTTCCTTCTCGTTGAGGGAGGGATGACAGCCCCCTCTTACCTGCGATCATCGGCCATCAGATGCAAGCATGCAACTTGGATCAGGAGTATCCCAAAGCAGGGTCAGTGCTTGAGTAGTCGACCGCACTGCCCTGTTACTCTTTTTCGGTTAAGGAAAAGGTCTTACTCTTTTGTCGATGGGGACTGTCTAAGTTTTGGCTACTTGTCTGATGATGATTTGGTGTTAGTGCCCGCGCACATGGGATGGCCTCCTCATCGTCGCCATTAGACTCTGAGTTCTCGGGTAGCTAGTCCTAGTTGTAGAGCAAACAACGGAAAGCCTCTAGATCGATGAGTCCGGTCAGCGGCGTCCCACCAATTTTGTTGATCGGGAGTGCCGTCGATGTCGTCACAGTCTGTCGATTCCTATGGCTGGTGTTCCTCTATGGGAGGTCTGGTTGGTTCCACCGTAGCTTGCGAGAGTGTCTCGCAATGGGTTGTCGTTGCATGCCCCGATCTTCTCAAAGATAGGGGGCATGGCGGTGAGGTATGGGTGTCGCACCCAATTTTGTATAGCAAAATCAAGTACTCATATATGTGCGCCCAGGATATCCAAACACACACATATATCACAAATTGTAATAATATCAAAGTAAAGTACTTATTACATCGCATATCTCATCATAATGTTAATACATAGTTTTGCTCATTGGCAACATTATTACACATACAGCGGAATAATTAGACCCAATCTGCCATAGGGACTCCAACTGGTGAACATCTCCTAGTAGTCCTGGACATCCTCCGGAAACTCCTCATACATGTTATCTGTTACCCATCCAAGATTTTCATTGAATGTAAAGCAAGTGTAAGCTCACCATGCTTAGCAAGTATATCAAAGGGATCTATGAGGCTCAAAGGCTAGACACGGATTAATTCTCTAGAAACCGAGGGACTAATTTGCAAAACATCTGGCAGCTGGCCGTGGGTTGACTGCGGCTGCTGACTGGAGGCCACGCGTCAGTGTGTGAGTGGCCCTGTGCACCATGGGCCGATCCATAGCCGCGGTGGACCAGTTACACACTAAACCGTTACGTTTTAATCCCGACCATTCAAAATAGATCTGAGGGCGCCGGTGTGATCAGGTGATCTCCCGTCGGTTGCATAGTGGCTCCGGTGAGCCCGCCATGGCTAGCGGTGAGGCAAGCACGATGGCAAACACCGGTATAGTGTTCTAGACCTTCTTGGGCAAACCAAGCACACAGAATCGATCTATTGGTGCTCACAAACTCAACAGGGTGCAAACCGAGGGCGGGGGACATGCTGGAGCGATGGTCCCACGGTGGCGCCATGGCCAACGGTGACTAGTGCTTGTCGATACGACGCTCCAGTGCGTTATTCGATGAATGTAAAGCAAAGGTAGGTGGAGAAGCTCACCGTGAGTCCAACGACGATGGGACGTCCGGGAAGGCTCCAAAGGGGTGGGTCGACGGTGGCGGTGAACTAGAGAGAGAGAAAGGGTGTGTGTGAGAGTGAATCCAGGTGACAGTTGACCAAAACGATGAATTGATGGTACCTACAGACACGGGGGAGTACGGCGGAGCTCCGAGGCACGTCGGCGTCGAGGATTACGGCGCTGGTATGGCGTATTGCGGTGGTGGTGGTGAGCTCGAGTGCAGACAAACAAAAGGGAGAGGGAGGGGCTCGGCTCAGGGCTTTATAGGCTGGATGGGTGCTGTGGTAGATGGAAGGGGAGCGAGAGGTGGGCGAAATTGGTCACCTTCCATGCAGGCGTGACAGTGGTGACTTGCCGTGCATGGCATGCACCATCGTCGGGTGGTGAAGAAGGAAAGGAGCACCGGGAAGGAAAGGAAAGAACGTCCGACAGGTGGGACCCACGTCGCAGCGAGAGGAAGGGAGGAAGCGGCTTGCGGGCGTTGGCGTGCGATGAAGGCCAAAGCGGGCCACGGTAGTGGGCTGCGGGCGTGCGCATGCGGTGCGGAGGAAGGGCGTGGAGCGGCCACCAAGCGGGCCGGTGTGGAGCAGGCCGTATGGGAGGAAGGGAAGGCACTGGCTAGGCCGCCAGCAGGCCGAGCACGGGAAGGGGAGGAAGAAAAGGCCGGGCCGGTTTCAGAGTTGGGCTGAAAAGGAAGAAGAAGTTTTTTAAAAATTAAATCCTTTTCTATTTCTAGTTTCCAAATCCAAGCCAAATTCAAATGGAATTTGACTTCAACCATTCTAGCCCTACACTCAACCAAAAATAGTATGCTTCGGCATGAATGCAACAAACATGTCTTTAAACCTTATAGTTAATTTTATTTAACCAAAATTTATTATTTGGTCTAGGTTAAAAATACATAGAAAATTAAATAAATGCTCAATGTTAATTACTAATTTGTAAATGATATTTTAGGGTGTTACAATGGGTATCGGATCTGAGGCAGAGTCGAGATCCATGGTTTTGCTGATGTGGAAAGTGGGGACGATCTCACCTTCTCGCCCATCTTCGATGAAAAGATGAGCGTAGCACTTCAGGTATAATGCAAGGGCGTCTGGTCCGGCATCCACAGCCTCCTCTAGCCCGATGGTGAAAGCATAGATCTAGAGGGACTGTTCCCCTTCTTCAGTCAGCTCGGGTCCCTAAAGGCATAGGTCCCCGAATTGGTTGACGATGAAGTCAAGCTTGCCGAAGGTGATCCTCTTGCCCAGCTGCTCCTGTCCTGGTTCGTCGCTGATGTTGAAGATGACTCCCATCTGAAACACAAGATTAGTCTGAACACGAAAGGCCCCTACCTAGCGCGCTAACTGTCAAATTGTTTAGCTTCGGCTATGCCTAGCAACGTGATCGTCTAGACGAATCCAGAAGGTAGTACACAAGACAAAAGGATTTATACTGGTTTGGGACATGCTACCTGCTAATCCCTTCTCCAGTGGTGCTGCTACTCTTGTATTCGTATACTCAATTATAGGGGTTGTTGCTCCTAGCTACGAGGTAGATTAGGACAGCGGAAGATGGATCCTGTGCCCGAGGTCTCTACCCTTCTTTATATAGGCAGGAGAGGTAGGGTTATAGAGAGGGCGATCGGGCTAACAGATTGTGTTCTTAGTTTGTTACAACACATTGATCCTTGCTATCATCCAGATATGTCTGCCTTGGTTTGCCTTGATCTCCATGTTGGTCGACCGTGTCAGCCCTTACAGGCCTCCTCCTTGATGGCTGCTGGGTCGATAGCTTGGCAATGGTCATATATACGGGCGGTGCATGTACCCCTGGCCCATATCTCTGATACTCTGCAGAGTTGATCGATCTATACGTATAGCTGTGTCCGTGGATTTGGACATTCCTATGACCTACGCTTCCCTTGATTAGAGAGTAGAGTCCTTTCTCTTCTCCCCCAGGTTGGTATTGGTTTTCGGCTTTGGCCGTTGAGGCAAGGCACGAGAGGGAGTTATCCTTGCCGCCTAGAGAGGGAGAGTGTGGTGAGATCTGTGTGATGGGTTGGGAAAATGTGTGTGGAGGAGATGGGTTTAAAACTTGATGAATTATTATAAAACTTGACTACACTTGCATAGGAAAAACTACAGACTAAAGTAGGTCTTTTGCTCTACCCTTGCATTACACTACCACAAAGCAAACGCAAAGCATAGGGTGGGAGCTAGTGGCCAATACAAATCATATTGATAATTGTTTGGCAGGTCCTAAGTCTGAGTACGACTTCCAGGGAGATGATTGGGAGGATTAGAGGTCTTGTTCTTCGCTCGAGTTTGGTTCATGAAGATGGAGTTGATGTCTGCTGCCGTTCTACCTGAAGTTGTTCTAGATGCTGCGTGCTCTGTGTGATTCCGCCAAATGGCAATGTAATGATGAGTAAACCTTGCGATGGAGATGCTATTAGATTTCTCCACAATGATGATCGAGGAGCTAACGGGGCGGCTCAAGGCTATCGACGACCGCGAAGTTGAAGGTTCTACATCAACAAGGGGCATCACCTTAGAGATTGAATAATTCATGCTCGCTAAACCTAAGTCCGTTATAGGAAGTTTTTACTCAAGCACTTTTTATGTTAGCAATGGTGCTAAAGTTGAGAGCAGCATGCTTTCACAAAAGACTTTATCATGCTAGTTTGCTCTTACAAGGTTGAATGTTTTATTATTGTGCTCTTGTATGATTTGGCTCTTTGTAATAAGTGCTTCTTCGGGGGACTCTCAAGATGAGATTCCTGTTAAGGGGTAGTTTGTCACACCCTACGATTTCTATTTTAGGTTGCGAATAGAAAACACAACAAATAATGATTTTAGATTTTTCTAAAATTTTGCCAAGATGTATTTAATTTGTTTTGTTAATATAAACAATGAAAATGTGATATTCTAATTTGTTTTCTAATTAAACTTAATAGAGGTGTCGCATCCATGTTGGCTGCATTAATGTGATTGTATGAAAAATGAATTTAAAAATTTGTTCGAACCGAGTGTGTGTCATTGTTCTTGTTGAAAAATAGAATTCTAATATTTTGTTCCCAAAACTGATGGTGAGTTTGGAAATTTTCAAAATCTCAAAACAGGTTTCAGATTTTTTTCACTAAATCAATTTTCAAAAAGCTCATTTATTCATATACCAAAAACTTAAAATTCATTTTGGTCCAAGTCTCTTTCCGTTCGAATCTCGATCTATGAAAAACTACTTTTTCAGTTTCACCTCTCCGTTCCTTTATGAGAGCATGAAAAAAGAGTTTTACCCTATGACTTGTATTAAAAAAGATATTTAGCAACAAACAACTCATGAAGCTGTGCTAAACATGCTCTTAGTTTTCTTTCTATTTATCTATCTAGATTTTTTTATCTTATTTCTCTGATATATTTTTGAAAGGATCCAGGCTAAGCCTAGAGAGGGGTGACTAGGCTTGTTAAAACAAAACTTGAAAACTGTTGTCAGATCCTGCGCGGCACTGCTGCTCGAGTAGCACTGCCCGGCACACGCGCGACACTGCCGCGTGCACAGACACCTATGAGAGCATAATTCAAGGTCTGCCTAACAAAAAGTAGATCGAGCAAATTACTGATGTTTCTAAGGTAGTGTAGATCCTATTCAACTAGTTGAATCAAGTCGAAAGCTTAAGCACAAGTAGAAACAACAACACACAAGAATAACACAATCCAAATAGCAAGAACACGAGAGAAAAAGAATTTATCTCGTGGTTCAACTTGTCACTAAGGCACCTCCACTTTGTTGAGAAAGCCACTATGGCTTGGGCTTTGCAATCCTGTCCTCGTTCTCAAGTTAAGAAAGTGAACTCTTAAGAAGAGGAATTTTTTACTAGATAAACGGGTGATTACAAACATCCCAGAGCAGCCACAATGAGTTGGGAGCTTTCGGGCGATGCCTAGCCTGCTAGGAGTCTTGCTCCAAGAGTAACAAACACAATTCACTAGCTTGAACGCGAACCATGTGCTCTAGGAGTTGAAGATCAAGTGGAGCAGCTCTCAAATGGAGTTTGGATACTCAATCTCTCAAAGATTTGCAAAGGAATCAAAGGGATAAAGCTTAGAAGCTTGGGAGCCTTGATTGGGAGAGAGAGGCTGCTCTAGATGTTGTTGTGTGGAAATGGTCGAGATGACTAGTAGGGGTGGAGAGAGGGGGTGTTAAATACCCCTCCATCCCAATAGATCAGTTTAAGTCGCGGCAGTGCCGCGTGAGTCCCGGCATTGTGGCTCGCGCGGCAGTGTCGCTCCACCTAGCAGTAGTGTGGCTTTGCCCAGACAGCCAAAGGTGTTGGAGTGAAAGGCTTGCCGTCTCGGTTCTAGTTTTGATGATATTTTTTTGTGAGTATTTGAGCACATGGTTGTACATTGAAGCTTGTGCATTGTATCCCCTTTATAGTGTGGCTTTTCATAAACTCAAATTCGAAATATAAAGAATTTAAATGCCTTTCAGTCGATCACCATGTCCTTTTGTAATTAGAGGCTCCACCAACACGCGTATTATCCTCCTTGCATTTACCTGTTTGTCATCTCGATAAATATCATTAGTCCTCTAAACATGTGGTCATCATCACCAAAACTCACGATAGAGCTTGATTGCACTTACAATTTTAATATGAACCTAATAGCTTGTTGTTTGTGTTTGACTAGCTGAGCCTGAAGCATTGTTTCGTATAGTAAGAGGATCTCCGGCTGTACTACCTAAAATAGACTATGTATTTGTTTGTTTGGCAGCCATCCATTTTTATACTGTCCATATTTGTCTCTCAACTCCAGCAATACTACCTAAAATAGGCTACCCAAACTAATCCTAGTAGAGAATGACATGTGGATCCCACATATCATCCACTCTCATGTTCTTCTCGCCATGCGTGGAGTCGGAGGTACGCCGGGGGCAGCCACTGTGTCTAGCAGACCGTTGCGCTAGGGCAGGGCTGCTTGCGTTGCCTTCTTCGCCAAGAGGACCTCCGCCCTCGAGAGTAGCCGGGGAGCTCGCCGCAGGAGCCGTTGGGGCAGCTGCCACGCCACCGGCGTCGGAAAAAAGGGCCGCCGGCCGGCCAAGAAGCGATAGCATCGGGGCAAGGCCTCCACATCCAGCCAGGAAGCGCTGGCGTCAGGGCTCGACGCTCGCGCACGGAGAAGAAAGAAGGGGGAAGAAAGTTTGGGTAGTCGAGTAGGGGGCCAATAGGAATGGACAGTGGAAGGAGAAAATACGAGCCCAACAAATTTGGGGGTCTTATAGAGGCCTGCTGGAGTTGCATTTTTTTACCTCCACTATCTAAATTGAGGATAGGGGTTCACTTGGGCAGTGCTGCTGAAGTTGCACTAAAAGTACAAGCCGCAACAACAGATATGTGTTTTGCCGTTTTTATTTAGCCAGGATATGGAGAGAAATTGTTTGGTTTGCTTGTGCGCCGCACCATCCCTCTCTATCCAGCGCGGCATGCCCATTGCTGCTGCACGTGGTCGGCTAGGCAAGAAAAGCAGAATTTTTTCGCATGCATCGAGCCAGGCCTGCGCACGTTCCTTGCATGGCATGCCCAGACAACGATGCAGGCAACCAATCATGCAAATCTTGCATAAAGGCAATCTAGCCGAGCTAAAGAACCAAACCCGCTAGAGCAACTCTAACCGCTTGACTAAAATTAGTAGCTAAATTTTATTATTACCATTTTGTAAAATAGAAAACTTTAAAAAAAGAAGAGGTCCACAACAGTTTGCTATTTTACAAAATCAAACAATGGGTCTCCGTGGTTGGCTGTATATGGTCACTGAAAATTAAGAGATAGAGATTCCTAATTTTATAAAGACAGATAGCACCTGTTGGAGCCTAAAATTGGCTATAAAAATTCTAAAGTAGCCTCCACAATAAAAATAATCCAGCTGTGCAGCATTGCGCGCTGTCAACCTGAATGAACCCATAATAAAAAAAAAAACTGAATGAACCCATTCTGGGCTGGAGGTTTTTGTTGTTTGGACGACGAGCCCGATCGCTGCGTCTCGGCCCATGGGCTTCAGATGCCGTGTCCTGCGGTTTAGCTGGAGTCGTTGCTGTCCCCACCTCACCTCAGTTCCTCCCCAGCGCGCCGCCTGTCCTCGCCCTCGCCCTCGCCCTGGCGCCGCCGCTGCGCCGCCTTCTAGCGCCCGCCGTGCTGTTCCTGCCTGGCGTGCCCTGGCGTCCCGCTGCGCCGCTCCCTAGCGCTGTGTGCCATCGTCCAATCGTCGCATACGCAGCGCGTTGCCCGTCCATGCCCTCGCCCTAGCGCCGGTGCTGCGCCACCGCCTATCTTCTGCCGTTCCCAAACTCGGACGAGCGCACAGGTGCCGTGGTCTTCCTCGTCGCCTGCAACTTTCTGAAACCTCTGAAGCTGCCCCGGTGAGTTAAGCCACTCTCTGGAACCTTTGAAACTCTATGCAACTCTCTCGTACTGCAAGGTCAAGCCACCGAATCCCCAAACAAATAAAAGCATGGCCCTTGAAACTCCAGTTCTTTTGAGACCACTGAATCCACAACTGTCAAATTTAAAAAAGAGTTGAGCCTCTGTCAGTTATATGTTCATCTGAAAAGAGTTGAATTTTGTGACTACTGAATCCACCATTGTAAAATTTATGTTGTTCTAAAAAACATAGTTGAACTGCTGTCAATTTTATGCTGATCTGAAAATAGTTGGAGCAAAACTGAATCCACCCATATCAGTTTTGCGCTTTTTTTTTTCCTTCTGAACACTGAAGAACAGGATATATGTATTTGAATTAAAGTTTGCCATTTTTGTGTAGTGTTCAAGCTTGAGCTCTGAATTTTATTTCCTGAACACTGAAATAGGTCCATTTATCAGCCACTGAACTTAATAGTTGAAGATAATTGTGAGGTCCATTTTGCTACACAATCCCTTGGTTTGATCACAGCCACACATGAAAAACTCAAATTCCCGCAGGTGGCACAAGATAATAAGCCCTGGTCTAAAAGGCCAGCAACACTGTTTATATCCCTGTCGCCACTGCTGGATGTTCAGCCAGACAAGTTTGCACAGTCATGTATGCACGTTGTAGGTGGGACCGTCTTTCCTGAGCAGATTGGCAATGAAATTTTCTCGAATATGCAGGAGTCTGGCAATGGAATTTACTAGAATTAGTTGTTGCCTTAACCTGTCACAGTTGGGCCCTCCATCACTCCAAAGCCCAGAAGTGCCAACAGTAGGAGCACCCAGCCGAACAGAGAGAGATGTGAAGCGTGCGGCACCTGGAAAAAGGAAGCCATCTTTCCCTTCCCCACCGCCACCTCTATTTATCGCCGGCTGCTAGGGTTTTATGGTTGGAGCCATGACCCCAAGAACCATCGCCTCCACCCCCGAAGCCCTCTCATTGCATGGCCGATCCTTCGCATCGCCGCCATCCCTGTCCTCTCTTCCCGTTCCATGTGACCTCCCTGACCCTCATGCCGCCTCCTTTCAACAAGCCAACGCGCAGAATGGAGGGAGATCCGTTGGCCCCGGTCCTTCTCTCAGTAAGGAAGCCCTGATCAGACCTTTATTTGTTCTAATCCATGTTCGAGGCTTCGATATTTATTGTGGGGAGAAGGGGGTTAGGTCACCATCTGATTAGTGAGAATGCGTAATTTATGATGCCCTCCACCATGGGCATCTGTGATACCTGATGAATTTGAATTAAAGGGGGCTTATGCAGCGGGTGGCCACCCACCCCATCCTGTGCCTTGTTGGGCTTGTTTTGTGGTTCTTAGGATTAGCATTCCATGCTCTTCTAATTTGTTCTAGATTGTGTGCAGAGTACTCATGTCGTGTTGCATTTGTTTACCTGCTTGTAAGTTAAGATCATTGGTGCTGGTTCGATTGCACTTTGTTGAAGTATTTTGTGTTACGTGACCTTGCAAATTGAACAAAAGGACTGCATTTGTTCAAATCTCCTTTCTTGGTTACATATTCCCAGGGCTTCAGTTGGTCTGTCCGGGGATTGTTAAACAATTAACAGTTCTGTAGCCTTATAAGAGTTGAAAAAAGGTACTGCATTTGTTCACGTCCTATGTTACACATTCGAAATTGAGCAAAGTGATTGTTTGTTCTAATCCCCTTCCTTTGTTACATATGATTACACAGTACACCCACTCACAGCGCACGCACACTCATCCCCATGAATGCACGCACTCTAACCCTACCCCTATGAGCATCGTCGAAGACTGGGCTGGCAAATCCTCGAGATTGACAAAGTCACCATAGGCGCCTTGCTGTCGACGGGAACGTCGCCTACCACTGAAAGCACAAATGCAGTTAAATCCTAGAAAATTCGCTGCCATGGGAGTCGACCCCTGAGGTGCTACTGAGGCTCTTGTAACCACTAGGCTACAGGCCCTTTCGCCAGCGTTTCAATTGGTCTATCTGCTCATTATAACAATTAAGAGTTGTATAGCCTTAAGATTTGAAAAAAGGTGCTGCATTCTGTCCAAATGTTCTATGTTATGTATTACAATGAGGCACAACAGGGTTTGTGCACTTATTGTTGAACATTTACAGGTTGTGTAGCCTTGCAAACTGGAAGGGGGCTGCATTTTATGAAGTGTCCTAGGTTTCATATTCCAGTGGCAGCAAGTGAGCTTAAAAGCTATGATGGTTTACCTTAATTATTAATCCTTAATATACAGAATACTAGTACGTAGCATTTATGCTGTTTTAGCTACCAAGTTGCCTTTTCATCGCATGCAACTTGTATTACCACTTAATCAACTTAGATAGCAGATGGCATGCTAAAGATTAAACTTTACATATTGTCAACTGAGTGATGGAACTTAGCTTCTTATTTGTTTGTTTGTTCATCATTTGGTTGCACTGATTACTAATTAATTGTTGTATATTTTCTACTTCGAAAGATGTTGTTTTTCAACTTGGAACCAATTTGCTAAGTACCTGGCTAATTGACTTGTTAATTTCTGCAGGTTGTATCAGTTTATCTTGACTCAAGAGCTTTATTAATTAATAATTTGAAATCATTGACATATGGAGTCCCAGAAGAGTTGTCTTCTGATCACTTACTCCCAGGAGATTGTAGATGGAGTGCCTTTGTATGTTTCATCAAACTGCCTGCCTGTAAAAGCTTTGAAATATGAACCTGCTGGTCATTCGTTCCATGCTGCGGCAATGAAGCTTCTTGGTCTTGTGGAGCATGAAGACATAGAAACTGATGATCGCAGCGTTTCATTGGATGACAAAAGCCAAGATTTTAACACTGGTTCTGATACCTTTAGCAGCAAAGGGAAGAAGAAGTCATCTGGCAGTCAACAGCAGGATCACTATGCATTGCTTGGGTTGGGACACTTGAGGTTCTTGGCCACTGAAGATCAGATTCGGAAAAGTTACCGTGACATGGCTCTCAAACATCATCCAGATAAGCAGGCTGCCCTGATTCTTGCAGAGACAACAGAGGAGGCAAAACAAACAAAAAAGGATGAGATAGAGAGCCATTTCAAGGCCATCCAGGAGGCCTATGAAGTCCTCATAGACCCTACAAAGAGGAGGATTTATGACTCTACAGATGAGTTTGATGATGATGTCCCAACAGACTGTGCCCCACAAGACTTCTTCAAGGTTTTCGGCCCAGCCTTCATGAGAAATGGACGCTGGTCTGTTACCCATCCTATTCCTTCTCTTGGAGATGACACTACTCCTGTAGAGGAGGTTGATAAGTTCTACAATTTCTGGTACAACTTCAAGAGTTGGAGGGAATTTCCAGATGATGATGAGTATGATTTGGAGCAAGCTGAATCTCGTGAACATAAGAGATGGATGGAGAGGCAGAATGCAAAGCTACATGAGAAGGCCAAAAAGGCGGAATATGCGCGAGTACGCACACTTGTAGACAATGCTTATAAGAAAGACCCAAGGATCCAGAGGAGGAAAGAGGAGGAGAAAGCTGAGAAACAGAGAAGAAAGGAGGCAAAGTATTTGGCAAAGAAATTACAAGAAGAGGAATCAGCAAAAGCTGCTGAAGAGGAAAGGATAAGGAAAGAAGAAGAGTCTAAGAAAGCTGCAGAAGCTGCTCTACATCAGAAGAAGCTAAAGGAGAAAGAGAAGAAGCTGCTCCGCAAAGAGAAAACTCGTTTGCGCACTCTTGCAGCACCTGTGGTTGCAGATAGCCACTTTGGTCTGTTAGAGGCAAATGTTGAATCAACATGTGCTTCACTTGATATGGAACAGCTGAAGAAGCTCTGTGATGGAATGGATGGTAAGGATGCAGCTGAAAAGGCCAGGTTGCTGAGCAATGCATTTCGCAATGAAAGTTCCTCAAAGGAAGCAAAGAAAATTGAAGCAAATGGTGTGGAGCGTTCTGCTCCAAAATCCAACTCTGCAGGAGGTAGAGTGACAGAAGGCAGTAGCAGCATATTGAACAGCTATGAAAAAAAAGAGAGACCATGGGGAAAGGAAGAGATTGAAATGCTTAGGAAAGCAATCCAAAAGTATCCTAAGGGAACTTCGAGGAGATGGGAGGTTGTTTCTGAATTTATTGGGACTAGCAGATCGGTTGAGGAAATTCTCAAGGCCACGAAGACTGTGCTTCTGCAGAAGCCAGACTCATCGAAAGCTTTCGACACTTTCCTTGAGAAGCGCAAACCGGCCCAATCTATTGCTTCGCCTCTTTCGACCCGAGATGAAATTAGTTCCTCAACTGAGGGAGCTGGGACTGCATCATCAAAGTCTGCGGCACAACATGCGAGTAGCC
Source organism: Miscanthus floridulus (assembly GCF_019320115.1). Lineage (NCBI taxonomy): Eukaryota > Viridiplantae > Streptophyta > Magnoliopsida > Poales > Poaceae > Miscanthus > Miscanthus floridulus. Next base: position 31,641,742 of record NC_089590.1, on the reverse strand, counting down.
AGACAGCCAATGGGAAAGCTGTTGCTGACCCTGTCCTGGATGGAGCACCATCCGTGTCAGATCCAGATGCCTGGACAGAGGCCCAGGTCCTGGCTCTAGTCCAAGCTTTGAAGGCTTTTCCCAAGGATGCAAGCCAAAGATGGGAGCGTGTGGCTGCTGCTGTCCCAGGTAAAACTGTAGTCCAGTGCAAGAAAAAGGTTGCGGCAATGAGAGAGAATTTCCGGAGCAAGAAAAGTGGGGAGTAGACTGAGCCACTGAGGCATTGCCTCACTGAAAGTACATTTTGCAAGAGAGTCTCTGGATGGCAATATTTATAGAATGGATTCAGCATCTTAGCTGTTGAGGTATTGCTTGGCGAACCTCTCATGCCACCAGTGATGAGGATAATTATGTTATGGAGCTGTGACAACTCATTTATTGTGCTAGGCCACCAGGGTTGTTCTACTTTGGTCAGTCGTAGGAGGATGCCATTGAAGCTCATCTACTGTTGATGGACTGATGATTGGCCTTTTGAAGCAGTGGTTCGTGCGGTTTTTGTTCCGGCTGGCTCCTGGGGTTGTCTATGCGTTGCCGGAAGCCATTGAATGTTACCTTGCATTGGTGCACTGGTTCGGTAAAAATGTGTAGAACCATATCTGTTTTTATTCATAAATAACTATAAGATAGGAATATCTGTTACATCACGAGACCTGTTATCGAAGTGAGCATTATTTTTCCTGGCCACATATTGTAGTGGCTAGCTATGTGTAGCATTTTTTATGCTACTACTATATCCCATAAAAAGAGTCGCTATAGGACTCATGCAGGTCAAACTTTCCTAAGTTTGACTAGGTTTGTAAAAAATATTAGTAACACTTATATCTTCAAATAAGTTTATTATGAAAATATAATTAATGATCTATTTAATGATACTAATTATGTATCGTAAATATTAATACTTTTTAATATATATTTGATCAAAGCTTAAAGCCTTTGACTTCTCGGAAAACGAGAATGACATTTTTTTATGAAATGGAGAGAGTACTTAACACAATTGCTAATGCTAAGGGGCTGTTCGTCATTCGTTAATCCTTATAATCGTGAGGGCCCGTTTTTAGTTTCCAGGGTGTGGCATTCGGGACTGAAGCGCCCCCCCCCCCCCCCCCCCTTGATTTTTTTGCAATTTAGCTCTCTTTTTTTTAAAAAAAAAAATAAAGTTTACCCCTCTTAAACGACAAAAATCCAACTTTGGACCCTTTTCTCGGCACCGTGACCTCGGCGCTGAGGTAAACATCTCGGTAGGAGGCTAGGAAATATGTTGCGCTGACATGGCCAGAGGTTGGCGTCATGATTCACGGCGTCATGATCGACGCCGCCGAGCTCTGAATTTAACCTTAAACTCTAAATTTGGCTAAGTCTTTAAATTTTACTACGACTTGACATTGCTAGAATTTGACTTTGCTAGAATTTGGCGGGTTCGTGAGGAAGTACTACTGGCCGGTTTGTGCGAGAGAAAAATACTCTTGTTTACTGGGAATACTGTTCATGTGAACAGTGTACGTGTGAGAGGGCTGGCTGGCACCCGCCAGCCAGCCGCTCCAGCCGAACAGAGAGGCAGCCGTGGGCAGATCCGATCTTTAGACAAGGTGGGGCCCACTGATGGCAGGTGAAACTGAGATAAGCTCTTTTTTAGCTTTATGTCAACTCATCCTTGGTAAGGGGAGAGAAAAAACAACTAAACTCATGAAACTGTTTTGAAAAATAGTGTTTAGCAAAAAAAAAAAACAGCTCATGAAAGCTATGGTAAGTTGTGCCAAACAGACTCTTAGTCGGAATAGAGCCAGCCTAGTTGTAGTCTAATACCCTAGTTCTCCACTCCGTGTAGGCGCAAACAACCTGCTGGCTGTGCAGGTTTGCGGCTTGATTTAGCTCAGCCACCCTAGAAACGAGGAAGGACTTGGCTATGCTTAAAAAAGAGGCAAGAAAGCCCTTGCTCCTCACAAGACCTTTGTGAGAAACAATAATAAGCATTGCAACAAGTGCTAGGGCATTTGGTATATTCAAGTCCTTCATTGTTCAAGTGTCATTGCAATACTTGTCATTACTACAATAAATCCTTGCATTCCTTCTATTGATTGCCCAACACAAGAACTAGCCGTTGAGCTCTTACTGTAACTTTTTTGGCCTCACGGGGGCTTTATCAACAGTAACCTGCCGAGCCAGAAAGTAACCATTGTATTCTCCAGTGACATCTCCGATGCACCATCAGAGAGCTCTGGTGCGTGCACCCGACTTGTGCACAAAAATAGCCTCTCTATGCTCAGTCTCCGGTGAACGTTAGAGCTCAACTATGCACAAAACATCCTCTCGGGTTTACTCTCCAGTGCACCTCTCTAGTGCTACACCAAAGAGCTTAGGTGAGCTCTTTTTAATTTGCCACCTCCTGGCAATGCAGTGTTCCAAAAGCTCTAGCGCCACCTCCCCAGTGCACACCAGAAGATAAGGGCCCTGAGGAGGAGCAGCCGGCTGGTCAGCCGGACCAGACCTGCGAACGCGCCCAAGGTACACACTCTTAAAAAGTGGTTAGGAGAACACTGTTCCATAGCTTCGGTGACTACTAACCAACACGCTGTTCATCATCGGAGATCTCCGGTGAATGCAAAAACAATCCATTTGGCTCCTTTTTTCAAACCTTTTCAAATTACTAACTCCAAAACGTCTCCCATAGAATGACACCTTTAACTCTGAGTTAGCATTTTACAATCATTTTCAAATGTTTTCACTTGAACTCACATCGCCACTCGATCTAAATGCATATGCAAAGTTAGATCTCATAAAGTGGCACTAGATAACCGCGTCTACAACTTGATTTGCCCCTCCTAATGGTACGGTTATTTATCCTATCAAATTCGGCCATTGGCACTTCACTAATCACCTTATAGCTGGTCAATGACAGTGCATATTGAAAGGATCGAGATGCCCAAGAGGGGGGTGAATTGGGCTAATTCTAAATTTTCTTGCAATAATCAAATCCTATGGATAGCCCAATTAACCCCTTGTGCCTAGAAAAGTGTTTCTATCAAATTAACGCACAAAAGACTTGCAACCTATGTTTCAAACTTACTCTAGCATGGCAATTCTATGAATGTAAAGACAAGTATTGAATTGCTCAAAGTAAATACTTAAAGTAAATGCTCAAAGTAAATAGAGAGAGGAACGCGGCGATGTTTTGCCGAGGTATCAGAGAGTTGCCACTCCCCACTAGTCCTCGTTGGAGCACCCGCGCAAGGGTGTAGCTCCCCCTTGATCCGCGCAAGGATCAAGTGCTCTCTACGGGTTGATTCTTCGACACTCCGTCGCGGCGAATCACCCAAAGCCGCTCACAACTTGAGTTGGGTCACCCACAAGCTCCGCCGGGTGAACACCAAGCTCCCAATCACCACCAAGCCGTCTAGGTGATGGCAATCACCAAGAGTAACAAGCACGAACTCTCACTTGACCACGCGAAGCCTAATGAGAAGATGGATACACACTTGTCTACTCTTGATTCACTAATGAGGTTTCACTCTTGGATTCTCAAATCACAAACACCTCACTAGGACCTTGCTCTTCTTGGCACTCACAAACGTGTTTCTCAGCTGTTGAAATGAGCAAAAGTTACTCCACACACGAGTGGAGCTTCTATTTATAAGGCAGCCTGAAAAACGAACCGTTATGAGCTTCTGCGGGGTGACCGGACGCTCCGATCGTGTTGACCGGACGCTCCGGTCAGTTCAACCCGCGAACCAGTAGTAATGAGTTGATCGGACGCTGGCAGGGTCCGATCAGCACTGGTCGGACGCGTCCGGTCGCATAAAACCCTTACTGGGACCTTACTGGACTCGACTGGACGCTGGATACTCAGGGTCCGGTCACACTTTCTCAAGTCTGGGCCCTTACTGGAGTCGACCGGACGCTGGCCCTCAGCGTCCGGTCACATTGACCTTCCAGCGTCCGGTCACACCAGACTTGTTCTCCTCGGTCAAATGAACTGACCGGACCCTGCGGCCAGCGTCCGGTCGTACCAGAGCCAGCGTCCGGTCAGTATTTGACCCTCCATTCACTTCTAACTCTCGATCATTTGTGAATGAAGTTGCTCCATGGGATCAAATGGCTTCGTAGGAGCTACCTAGAGCTAGTTTTAACAAGTGTGCACCACACCTAACTCACTAGACTCAACTAGGTCAAGCTACCCGTCCATACCCCCCCTTAATAGTACGGCCAAAGGAAAAAACAAAGTCCTAAACTACTCTAAGTGTCTCTCCAACTCCAATCGACACTTAGAACTAGTCATCCTTAACCTTGCCGTCCATCCTTTGAAAACCGAAATGATTTCCATCGTAGGGGCATGACAACTTTGATTGCCCGATTGATCTCCATTACCATAACCTAACTTAATTGCATCTGCAAAACACACGTTAGTCATAGTAACCTTGTATTGTCATTAATCACCGAAACCCAACTAGGGGCCTAGATGCTTTCAATCTCTCCCTTTTTGGTGATTGATGACAATACCACCTCGAGTATGTGAAAGAGTGAGGTTTTTGACGGGCTTGGTTCATATATAAGCTTTTGTCAATAAGAACACAAGTGTTAGTCAAGCTTATATGACCCAAGCCAACACAATGTACTCAAAGGATGTGAATTAAACATGAGTACGATTAACAAAGCTCATTTGCATCGGAGTATAAACGCGGAAGCAAAGGCAAATGAGCATAACACAAGTGATATGACATTTAAATAATGCAAAGTAGAAAGCACACATGTCATATATCACCATCACATAGATAGCACTATCACAAATATATAATAGTATGCATGAAAGTAAACACATGAATGCATAAGTAATAGTGTATCACACAAATAGAACTCCAAATGTATATAATAAGCTAATACTAGATAACTAGCTCCCCCTAAATGTCGCTCCCCCTGAGTCTACATACTCGAACCCTCTCCCCCTTTGGCGTCAAACACCAAAACCTAGGGGTCGGTCGGTGGGGCTGCAGCGGACGAGCCGGGCGCTGAAGAACGTGGGGCAAGCTGGAACTGGGCACCATCATCATCTGACCCTGAGCTCTAAACTGACTGACCCTCTGTGGTAGGAAGAGTCGCTGAAGCGGTCTGGGTCTGAGCTGGGGCTGGTGCTGCCTGTGAAGCTACTAGAATGTCTGTCATAGGATCTAACGAGGCAACAGACAAGGGGAGCCTCTGAGTAGTCACTGTGACTAGAGCTGCTATGGAGGGACCGGCAATATGCATATGAGGCGGTGTAGGCATGCCGGTCAGCTCGCTGAAAGATGCTCCAAGACTCCTGGAGACTGACGTGTCAGGCACGAATAGCGAGGAAGACTACTCTGGTGTGAAGCTCGTCTGAAGTGGAGTGAACTGTGGGGCTACCACGGGTGAGGCTAACCACTGGGACACCTGTACAAGAGGTGAAGCAAACTGAGCTGGAGGCTGTCTCTGACTCTGGAGCCCACTAGGCTGTACTGCTGGAGTCGTCGAAGTGGTAGCAGGTTGAGTAAGCTGGGGCGAAGGCTGTGGTTTTGGGGCCCTAAGAGCTGTCACTACATGCTGCATGAAACCCATAAGCTGCTGCTGCAAGAGTATCTGCTGCTGTTGCTGCTGCATTGCCTACTGCTGCCTCTAGAACTCGTCCTATCGAGCCTGAAACTGGGCAAAAGTAGCAGCTGTCTCCTGTGCCTGTCTATCCTGTGTCTGCTGCATCCGCTCAAGAATAGCAATGAGAGCAGGGTCTGTCTACGGAGCAGGTGGAGCAGAACTAGAGCTACCGGCCTCTGCATCATGTCTGCGCGGAGGCATCTGAGGAATAGGCTGGTAGTCGTCGTCAGAGCTATCACTATACTCGCTCACCTCCTGTTGTGCCTCTAGCTCCTCCTCCTCAGTGGCTGTAATCCCTCTAATAATCTCATCCTGCTGAGCTGTGGACTCTGGCACGTCGAGACGACGGCTAGGCTGTCTGGGTGCCTGAGGAGTGCTGTGTCTAATCCTCTATGACAGGTTGTAAGTTGGGAACTCTGTGGTGGCACTTGTATACTCGTCCATCATACCTGGGGGCTTATCAAGCACTACTCTGTGAATGAGAAATGTGATCCAGTGAGCATAGGGAAGCTGCCTACGACCCTTGAATCCCTCAGCTATTGTATCCTCCATCTCTGAAAGAAGGAGATCCCAGATATCAAATACTATCTGCTACATCAGGGCATTAAGAAGCCAGAGCTATAAGCGAGTTAGGCCCTCTCTGTATCCCAACCTGGGAAGCAGTGTCCTCCTGATAATGGCCTCTAGCACTCTCGCTGTAGGAGTCAAGTCACTGGGGTTCCTGCTCGACCCCTCACCAAAAGGCTCCTTGAAGCAATGTCGCACTAAATTTGTAGGAGGCACCAACCCTCCATGAGGACGCCTGGGAGGCTCCTGCTGTCCATAACAAACCTCATGCATCTTGACAGGCTGATCCTGTAGCCTCAGTATCTCTCTGGCCCTGCCACTCGTCACTCTATAGTCTTTGCCTCTGAAGGCAAAGTGAATAAATCTGTGATGTGGATCGATGAAGAGTGAAGCATAAAACTGACAAACCCAAGATGGTACATATATTCCCGTCCATCCAATCAAATCTGTCAACCCTGGCAAATATGATAAGTAAGGCCGAATGTGCTCTCCGGCTGCTGCCACAATAGACTCTATCTGACAGACTCTCTGAGATCTAAACACTGCCCCACTGTTGAGATAAGCATTGTAGAAATCTTCCTGAAGTGGCGTGTAGAAACCCTCAGCTGCTCTCTCATCCCTCCTCAGAGGAAACCAAACCTCAAACTCTACAAATCGCAGCTGCTGAACCTGTCTGGCCGTGGCGGCCCTCAAGTTGAGATGCACCACTAGAGGTGGACCCTATGGTCTAGGTGGTGGACGTGATCCCCTCCGCTGTGTCAGTGGCCTCGGCGAGACTGGTACATGGGTCTGTCCAGAGCGGCGAAGCTGTGGTGCCGGCTCTGTCCCCTCGGCCTCCTAGGTCTACTGTGCCTGCTCGCCCTCCTGAGTCTGCTGAACTGGCTCCTACTCTGCTGACTGACCCTCCTCAATGGCAACCCGTCGTCCTGCAACCGTGGCAGTCCTAGCTGGACTACCATGACGATGCTCAACCTCCTCAAGCGCAGCTCTCACTGCTGGTGAAACCGGCTGATCTGCAATGACAACTCCGCTGCGGGTACCACCTCTCTCGGCACGCTCTGCGGCCTCTGCAATAGCTACTGCTCTCGCTGTCTCTGCATCGGGGGTACTTGCGCTTCTTGGATGTCACCTGCTTGGTTGACTTGCCCTTCGATCCTGCAGGCTGACGAGGCGGGGGCCTCCGATCATCATCACCTAGGCCACCACCAACGTTCTTGGTGCGAGCCATCTGAACTGACAAGAGGATGAACTGTCGCTGATGAAGATCAACAAACAAACTAACACTCTCGAGGCTTGGCCTCGTTCCTTACTCATGAGCTTGGCTCCGAGTTGACTGCCAACTGCCAAAAGAACCACAATGACACCGACTCGCTGCATGATAGAATAGATGGATATACGAATAAATACAATATATCTACTAGATGCGAAAACCTAGGAAGCAAGCAATGTAGGTATGAAATTGAGACGACGGGCAAGCTACCTGACGAACAGCGATCCAGGAAAAGGAAAGACGTCGCGTGGGGGAACCTCGGAACCAGCTCGGGTTAGGTCGAAAACCCTGAATGCGATTTGGAATCAGAACAATGCAGTTGATCTAGGTTCACAGGCAAATCAAATTTGGAGCATTGATCTAGTCTTACCAAGATGAAGGAGGTAGGGCTAGGGCACATGGCGCTTGATGACCTGTAGGATGACTGGAGGCGCACGATGAGGCTTGGCAGCAGGCTCGGCTTAGGCGGTGCGGTGGTGAGAGGGCTGCGGTGGCACGGGCTGTGCTAGCGCGGTGGCGCACAGGGAGGCTTAGGCGGAGCTTGCTGCGTGGCGGTGCGGTGAGCTATGGCGGCGCGCGGCTGGCGAGCTGTGGAGGCGTAGGAGGCGGCGGCGAGGGCTAGGGCTAGGTCACGGGGAAACAAGTCGAAGACAGTGGTTATATGGGGTCCTCAACATGACAGAGAAGGAAACAGAGAAAAGAGACCTGAAGCCGTGCGAGATCCACTGACCGGACGCTTCGGTGGTAGCGACTGGACGCTACCACCTAGCGTTCGGTTGATTCCAGAGAGGTCCAATTCCTCTGGAATCAGGACCGGACGCATCCGGTGGTCCATGATCGGACGCAGGCAGGGTCCGGTCAGTACTGCCTTTCCTTCCTTCGATCGACCGGACGCTGAAGGTCCTCCTGACCGGACGCACAGACGCAGCGTCCGGTCACTCCTTCGACAGCAGTTCACCTCCTATGAACTGACCGGACGCTGGACAGCAGCGTCCGGTGCAGCGTCCGGTGTACTTTTTCCAGCAAATCTTCAAACTTCCTTCGTGCTGCCTGTTTCCAATCAAGTCCCAACTTGAATAAGATCCAAATAAACACCAATTGGGACTGATGTGAGTGACCTCTCTTAAACCCTTATATTTTTCAAAATATTTTGCCTTAGACTATAATTCTTTTTAAGAAAATAGGCAACAAGAGGGCAAATGGAACAAAACGACAAAACAACATTCATGCATATGCCATACTTGTAAGTAAATCTAGTTGCTTGTCAAGTTTGATCCAAGGTTAAGCTTCTTCACACGCTTTTCGGCGGTTATCTTAACCATGTTAGACAAGCCCTATGTGCATTGCCACAAATTAAGCATGTTGTATATTACAATGAATGCAAGGGACAACACAAGCTCAATTTTTAGTGAAGTTACTAAAATCAAGTACATTGAGCTCATTCCGCAATCTACAAAAAGTAGCCTCATCTAGCGGTTTAGTGAAGATATCCGCTAATTGATCTTTGGATCTAACACCTTCTAGTGATATATCATTTTTAGCCACATGATCTCTTAGAAAGTGATGACGGATATCTATATGCTTGGTGCGAGAGTGTTGAACCGGATTATTTGCAAGTTTTACCGCACTTTCATTGTCGCACAAAAGAGGTACATTTTCTAGAACTACACCATAGTCTAGCAAAGTTTGTTTCATGTATAAAATTTGTGCACAACATGCACCCGCGGCAATGTATTCCGCTTCGGCGGTGGACAAAGCCACACTATTTTGTTTCTTGGAGGACCAAGACACAAGTGATCTACCAAGCAAATGGCACCCTCCGGATGTGCTCTTTCTATCAACTTTGCATCCGACGTAATCCTGAATCGGAATAGCCAATTAATTCAAATAAAGCTCCTTTGGGATACCAAAGGCCAATGCTTGGTGTGTGCTTAAGATACCTAAGGATTCTTTTTACGGCAATTAAATGTGTTTCCTTAGGACTAGCTTGAAATCTAGCACACATACACACACTAAACATGATGTCGGGCCTAGATGCGGTTAAATATAACAAGCTACCAATCATAGAATGGTAGAGAGTTTGATCAACCAGGTTACCTCCCTCATCTAGGTCGAGATGTCCATTAGTAGGCATTGGGGTCTTGATTGGCTTACATTCATCCATCTTGAATCTCTTGAGAAGATCTTTAGTGTATTTCTCTTGAGAGATGAAGATGCCTTCTTTCATTTGCTTGACTTGAAAACCAAGAAAGAATGTAAGCTCACCAATCATGGACATCTCGAACTCCTTTGACATCAATTCACCAAATTCTTTGCATGAGTCTTCATTTGATGATCCAAAGATGATATCATCAACATATACTTGACAAATGAAGATATGCCCATCAAGCTTCTTGGTGAATAGTGTAGTGTCGACCTTCCCAATGGTGAAAGCCCTTCTCAATAAGGAAGTCCCGAAGGCGCTCATACCAAGCTCTTGGCGCTTGCTTAAGCCCATATAGTGCCTTGGACAACCTATAAACATGATTAGGATATCTAGGGTCTTCAAACCCGGGAGGTTGATCAACATAGACTAGTTCATTAATAAAGCCATTTAAAAATGCACTTTTCACATCCATTTGATATAGTTTCATTTCATGATGTGATGCATATGCAAGTAGGATACGAATGGCTTCTAATCTTGCAACCGGTGCAAAGGTCTCTCCAAAATCCAAGCCTTCAACTTGAGAGAACCCCTTTGCAACTAGTCTTGCCTTGTTCCTCACAACAACACCTTGATCATCTTGCTTGTTGCGGAACACCCACTTTGTTCCAATGACTCTTGCACCTTTTGGTCGCTCTTCAAGAGTCCAAACTTCATTGCGAGTGAAGTTGTTCAACTCTTCATGCATGGCATTGATCCAATCCAGATCTTTAAGAGCTTCTTCTACCTTGGTAGGCTCATAGCAAGAGACAAAAGAGTGATGAGCAATAAATGAAGTAAGTTTTTGAGATCGAGTCATTACACCCTTTGATGGACTCCCTATGATGAGATCTTGTGGATGATCTTGTAGGAGAGGTGTATTTCTTCTATTGACCACTTGAGGAGGAGGTTGTGGAGCATCAACATCTTGTGCTTGTACCACCATTTGCTCATGGGAGATATGAGTATCTTCATTTTCTACTCTCCCATCTTTTTCACCATCTTGTGGCACACTTGATGAAGAAGGTTGGTTAATGACTTGTACATCATCTTCATCATCTTTTGGCTTGATGTCTTCCTACCAGAATATTCTTCATAGCCTCCCTCAATGGTTCATCACCTACATCATCAAGATTCTCATGTGCTCCTTGGGAGCCGTTAGATTCATCAAATTCCACATCATATGTTTCTTCAACCAAGCCAGTGGCATGATTAAATACTCTATATGCTTTGGACTTCAATGAGTAACCAACAAGAAAACATATATCACAACATCTTTGAAACTTCCCTAGGTATTGCCGCTTCTTGTAGATGTAGCACTTGCAACCAAACACCCTAAAGAAGGAGACGTCTGGCTTCTTCCATTGAGCAACTCATACGGTGTCTTGACAAGGAACTTTTGAAGAAATAGGCGGTTGGATGCATAACATGCGGTGTTGATTGCTTCCGCCCATAGAGCTTCGGGGGTGTTGTACTCATCTAGCATTATCCTTGCAAGAGTGATCAAAGTCCAGGTTCTTCCTCTCAACTACACCATTTTGTTGAGGAGTATAAGTTGCGGAGACTTCATGTTTGATTCCAACTTCATCACAATAATCTTCTATGTTTGTGTTGTCAAACTCTTTGCCATTGTCACTTCTTATCTTCTTGAGCTTCACTTCAAATTCATTTTGAGCTCTCTTGGCAAACTTCTTGAAGCAAGATGCAACTTTGGATTTGTCATGAAGGAAGAACACCCATGTATACCTTGAATAGTCATCCACAATCACAAGACAATAGAGATTTCCTCTCAAACTCTTGTATGTTGTTGGTCCAAATAAATCCATGTGTAGGAGTTCTAGCACTCTTGTGGTTGACATGAAAGCTTTGGTTGGATGAGTGTTTGCAACTTGCTTGCCGGCTTGACATGCACTATAAAGCTTGTCCTTCTCAAACTTCACATCCTTCAACCCTCTCACCAAATCATTCTTCATAAGCTTCTTGAGTGAGATCATCCCAACATGAGCAAGTCTTCTATGCCATAGCCACCCAAGTGTTGTTTTGGTGAATAGGCAAGTCTTCAAGTTTGTATCTTCGAAGGTGAAGTCAACTAGATATAAGTTGTTGTATCTAAATCCATTGAATATCACTTGATTGTCATCTACCTTGGATACAACAACCTCCTTCTCGGTGAATAAGCATTGAAAGCCAAGATCACACAATTGCCCAATGGATAGCAAGTTGAAGCTCAATGAAGCAACATAGAGCACATTGGAGATGGAATGATCATTTGATATTGCCACTTTACCCAATCCTTTAACCTTGCCCTTTGAATTATCTCCAAATGTTATTTTCTCTTGTCCATCTACCTCTTCATCTAGTGAGGTGAACATATGAGGATCACCGGTCATATGTTGAGTGCAACCACTATTAATAACCCAATAACTTTCACCGATCTTGTAGTTCACCTACACACAAGAGATTCAAGCTTTAGGGATCCAAACTTGTTGAGGGCCCTTCACCTTCTCAACAAGTGACTTAGCCACCCAAATCTTCTTAGGCCTACTCTTGTTGGGGGGTCCTAAGAACATGACTTTCATCTTTCCACTAGAATCTTTTCTAAGCATGTAGTGAGCATTGAAAGCAAAGGGTCTAGCATGTTTGGGCAAGGGTTGTGGTGGTGGAGTTTGACACTCATGAGCAAAGTGGCCTTTTTGTCCACACTCAAAACATCTCTTTGGCTTTGGCTTTGGCTTTGATTGTTGGTGTTGAGCTTGGGCCTTCATCTTCTCTACACTTGCCATATATCCAATGCCACTTCTATCCATCTTCATGATGGTATTCATGAGTAGCTCACTTTGGAGATGCTTGCCTCTAGCAAACTTGCTCAATCCCACCTTGAGATGCTCTTTCTCCATCTTGAGCTTCTTGTTCTCTTCCTTGAGAATATCATTGTTCTTCTCTTCCTTGAGTTTCTTGTTTTCTTCTTTGAGCTTCTCATTCTCAAGGATCAACTCTTTGTCATGATCAAGAGTTTCTAGCACAATGGTGTTGTGACTTTTCATCTCTTCAAGATCTTTCATGAGCTTCTCATTGTTACTCTTGAGCTTGACATACTCATCGTAGTCATTGCACTCAACCACTTGTTTGCCTTTGCTACTAGATCCATGCTCAATGCTTTCATCAATTAAATCATCACATGAAGTAGCTATATCAATCTTGACAACATGGTTAGTAGCATCATGTGGCTCATTTGGTAAAAATTCTTGAGCAATAACAAGAGTATCATGATTAATCTTAAGAGTAGTGTATTCATCTTTTAGCTTGTTGTGGCTAGTGATGAGTTCATTGTGCACCTACTCAAGTTTATCATGTTTATCTTTAAGCTCTTTCTTGGAGGATTTAAGCTCCTTGAGTTTGGATGATATAGCATCATTAGTTTCTCGAAGCTCATCATTAGTCTTTTCCAATGTATCACACTTAGCTAGGAGTGAATCATTTTTAGCATCAAGTTTTTCATTTGTAGCTCTACTCTTTCTAATGATCTTAGTGTATTTTCTTAGTATTTTGACAAGATCATCATATGTAGGATTATCATCATCGCTATCGCTATCATCATCACTAGCTTGCTCATCATCACTACTATCATCACTCTTAGTTACCTTGCGTTCACCCTTGGCCATAAGGCATAGGTGTGTAGAGGATGATGGCGATGGTGGCGGTGAGGATGCAAGATCAATAGCAATGGTGGCCACCTTCTCATTGTCACTATCATCATCGGATGATCCGCTTGATGAATCAATGTCCGTGAGCCAATCACCGACAATGTAGGCCTTGCCACTCTTCTTCTTCTTGTAGAAGTCCCTCTTTTTGCCATCTCTCTTCTTGTATGGCTTGTTCTTTTTCTTCTCATCTTCATCTTCATTGCTTGAATCATCTTTCTTGCCCTTGTTTTTGAACTTGTCTTTCTTGGGCTTTGTACATTGATGAGCTAGATGGCCAAGTTCGCCACAATTGTAGCAATCCATCTCGGAGATTGGCTTTCTTCTTGAGCTAGTGAAGAACTTCTTCTTCTTGCCATCAAACTTGATGCCACTCTTGTTTAGCTTCTTTAGCATCTTGGTGGTCTTTTTCACCATGAGAGCAAGACTTTCTTCATCATCTTCATCACTTGAGCTCTCATACTCAAGTCTTGCCTTGCCCTTATCTTGGCTAGCTTTGAATGCTAAGTCTTTCTCTTTCTTCTTTGTAGAGGATGAACCATCTTGTGGCGTGATGTGCATGTACATCTCATGAGCATTGATCTTTCCCAAGATTTGTGTCGGTGTAGCGGCGGAAAGATCACCTTGATATAGCATGGTCATAATGTGCCCATATTTGTCAATGGGGAGGACACTCAAGATCTTTCTCACAACGTCGGATGGTGACATTTGAGTAAGTCCAAGCCCATTGACTTCCTCTACAAGAACATTTAAACGAGAATACATTTCATTAGCACTTTCTTTGGGAAGCATCTCAAAAGAATTTAGCTTTTTAATTACAAGATGATAGCGTTCCTCACGCTCACTCTTGGTTCCCTCATGGAGCGCACAAACGTCCGACCATAGTGCATGGGCGTCTTTGTGGTTCCTTACACGATTGAACACATCTTTGCAAATGCCTCTAAAGATGGTGTTGCGAGCCTTTGCATTCCATTTTTCATAGTTCACTTCATCGCCTTGAAGTTGTGCGGCATTCTTAGGGGTTGGGAACCCTTGAGAGGCGGCTCTAAGAATTCCAACGTCTAGAGCTTCTAGGTATGCCTCCATGCGAATTTTCCAATATAGAAAATCATCCCCCTCGAAGATAGGAGGAGGTCCATCCCCGTGAGACATCTTACTCTAAGAGGTTAAGCTTAAAAACATGAGCACGAGGCTCTGATACCAATTGAAAGGATCGAGATGCCCAAGAGGGGGGGGTGAATTGGGCTAATTCTAAATTTTCTTGCAATAATCAAATCCTATGGATAACCCAATTAACCCCTTGTGCCTAGAAAAGTGTTTCTATCAAATTAACGCACAAAAGACTTGCAACCTATGTTCCAAACTTACTCTAGCATGGCAATTCTATGAATGTAAAGACAAGTATTGAATTGCTCAAAGTAAATACTTAAAGTAAATGCTCAAAGTAAATGGAGAGAGGAACGTGGCGATGTTTTGCCGAGGTATCGGAGAGTCGCCACTCCCCACTAGTCCTCGTTGGAGCACCCACGCAAGGGTGTAGCTCCCCCTTGATCCGCGCAAGGATCAAGTGCTCTCTACAGGTTGATTCTTCGACACTCCGTCGCGGCGAATCACCCAAAGCCGCTCACAACTTGAGTTGGGTCACCCACAAGCTCCGCCGGGTGAACACCAAGCTCCCAATCACCACCAAGCCGTCTAGGTGATGGCGATCACCAAGAGTAACAAGCACGAACTCTCACTTGACCACGCAAAGCCTAATGAGAAGATGGATGCACACTTGTCTACTCTTGATTCACTAATGAGGTTTCACTCTTGGATTCTCAAATCACAAACACCTCACTA
Source organism: Miscanthus floridulus (assembly GCF_019320115.1). Lineage (NCBI taxonomy): Eukaryota > Viridiplantae > Streptophyta > Magnoliopsida > Poales > Poaceae > Miscanthus > Miscanthus floridulus. The sequence continues at coordinate 31,626,540 of NC_089590.1, read as the reverse complement.
GGACCTTGCTCTTCTTGGCACTCACAAACGTGTTTCTCAGCTGTTGAAATGAGCAAAAGTTACTCCACACACGAGTGGAGCTTCTATTTATAAGGCAGCCTGAAAAAAGAACTGTTATGAGCTTTTGCGGGGTGACCGGACGCTCCGATCATGTTGACCGGACGCTCTGGTCAGTTCAACCCGCGAACCAGTAGTAATGAGTTGACCGGACGCTGGCAGGGTCCGGTCAGCACTGGCTGGACGCGTCCGGTCGCATAAAACCCTTACTGGAACCTTACTGGACTCGACCGGACGCTGGATACTCAGGGTCCGGTCAGTATTGACCGGACGCGTCCGATCACACTTTCTCAAGTCTGGACCCTTACTGGAGTCGACCGGACGCTGTCCCTTAGCGTCCGGTCACATTGACCTTCCAGCGTCCGGTCACACCAGACTTGTTCTCCTCGGTCAAATGAACTGACCGGACCCTGCGGCCAGCGTCCGATCGCACCAGAGCCAGCGTCCGGTCAGTATTTGACTCTCCATTCACTTCCAACTCTCGATTATTTGTGAATGAAGTTGCTCCATGGGATCAAATGGCTTCGTAGGAGCTACCTAGAGCTAGTTTTAACAAGTGTGCACCACACCTAACTCACTAGACTCAACTAGGTCAAGCTACCCGTCCATACCCCCCTTAATAGTACGGCCAAAGGAAAAAACAAAGTCCTAAACTACTCTAAGTGTATCTCCAACTCCAATCGACACTTAGAACTAGTCATCCTTAACCTTGTCGTCCATCCTTTGAAAACCGAAACGATTTCCATCGTAGGGGCATGACAACTTTGATTGCCCGATTGATCTCCATTACCATGACCTAACTTAATTGCATCTGCAAAACATACGTTAGTCATAGTAACCTTGTATTGTCATTAATCACCAAAACCCAACTAGGGGCCTAGATGCTTTCACATATATCTTTGCCTTCACTTTATCTTCCACTTCATTACTTCTCATCTTTGCCTCCATCTCTTCTACTTGTTAAGCTTTTGGATCACATGGCTCATGCTCTCTCTCCTTCACGGCCCCACGTAGCTCAAATCTTGCTTGTAGATCACACTTAAACTTTTCACCTCATATGAAACCATTAGTCCACAAATGTTGTAAAATCTTGCTTGTAGATCACACTTAAACTTTTCACCTCATATGAAACCATTAGTCCACAAATGTTGTAATTAATTACCAAAACCTAAATAAGACTTCAGGTGGCCTCGCATGGTGTCAGGTCTTTTAGAAGTAGCCAGGTCTTCCTCTGACAAATGGCGGAAGCCACAATTGGGGAACACGTTGTGGTGACTGGTGAGTGGCTTTAGAATGATGTTTGCTCGTTTGGGACCAAGTTTGGTTAGCTCATTCTCTCTCCACACAGGAATGATTTCACTTACGGGCACCACATTCTTCCCACGCAGAAACTAAGCAATGTGTAGAGCTATGTGACTGTGAAGAGAGAAGACAGGTATAGGCTGCGTTGGACAAACTGTGGTTTGACGTTCATGAAGTGTCTTCTATTTTTTTAGAGGCTAACGCTGCTGTATGCTTGTGTTGTTGTTGCCCTGTGGTCTCACGGACTTCCAGTGAAGTTGAGAGGTGCGTCATGCATGCATGGCACTCGTTCAGTTGACATTCACAAACAGCAAAGTCGCACGAGCATCCAGCATAGAGCCGGAAACTACACGAGAACCAAGTGGTACTTTGGAGGTTCATTTAAAGAGTTCCTAATGCATCTTTCTTTCTCTGGATAATACAGTCTAGCACAAAACCATATGCGATAACAAAATATGCAAGGAATCCAATTGATCAGAAGGGAAGCGGCCCTCGCAGCTTGTTAGCAATGTGTAGAAGGTGGTCGATGTTTGTGGGTGGGTAGTTCTGGAGGAGCTTGAGGTTCGCAGTGAAATCGCCAGCCAAAAGCCGCCTTCGGACAAGAATTAGCATCGCGCAGCAGATCCGCAACAATGTAGCCTGCAAACCGAACAAAGAGTTTAGTCCAATTCTAGCGTGCTTTGAAGCACAATCTCATGGCATAAGACCAAAAATTGTGGTTCCCTAACCTGAGGTCCCTCTGGATCGCCCAATAGTGTGTCCCACAGGCTGAGGCAGTCACGGAACTTAAACTCCTGCGTTAGCAGCAAGGTGATCCATCTGAATGCGTAGAACTGTGGATTAACCTGGGATGCCAGATAAGCATGAGACTGGAAGCACAAGTACCTGTAACCACACGCTGATATCATCAACTAAAAGAAAGAGCTCTTTGTATAAATACCTTGGTTACAACTTCTAAATGCCGCCAGAGTTCCTCGTCATGTCTTCTCAGAAGCTGTGATAGTCTAGTAATTGTGGAGCGTATACCAACCACACTGTTGTCAAGTTGCTTGCAAAAGTTATCTCGGAACCCACTAAGCAGCTCGACAAAACAGAAAAAGGCATCTGGCTCTGCTAAAGCCTGTTCACAGGTAAAACATGAGACAATTATGGTCATCTAAGCGCTATACTAAAGCATAATGTGTACAAGGCACAAGGAACAATGCTATTTGAGAGTTGTTCTGTCACATGAACTGAAATTATATTTTCCTTCATATATTCCAGAAAAAGTAAAAACATCTGGGGGCAGTGCTGCACCAGGATTAGTTTCACACTCCAACAGGCATATCATTAATCATTATTTACCCACACATGCTACATTCACAGAAATTGAATGTCATAAATGTTTGTACTATCAGAATAATCAGAATAAGTGGACTTACAGCATGACTTTGGTCAGGGTCATTCTTGAAAACATAATAGAGAGGTGCCAAAACCTCATTCATTCCTTGTACATATCTTATACCCGGATTCAATTTTGCAAATATTGTAAGTATACGCTTTAGTGACTCCTGGAAACAAAACATATTGCATTAGGAAAACTGAACAATGTTACTGACAACAAAAAAGTGATCCCATGCCAGAGAACACACCTACCTGATTAGACAATGAATCTGAAGAGTCCCCATTGAAAAATTGCATCTCAGGATGAGTACGCTTAACATCTCTATCGATCTGCTCCACAATCTCAGATTCCTGAAATATTGGATAGTCAGTATTTTCAGTAGTGCAAACTGCAGAAGAGATATTCACAACAAAATTTGACTAACCAACAATGAAACCAAAGGGAAATCTCTCAATACTCAACAGAAAAGCAGTATCAAAATGCAATATCAAATCAAACTAAATTACAACCGTAGTGAAAATACAAAGAAAACCAGCAAGCAATTCATGTACCAATTAAGTTCATGAGGATTCAATTAGCATGTTGCTAATGCTTTATGGCCAACTCTCCAAATATAGAAATTCACACCAAATATTTTTACGTTTATAATGAAAGATGGGAAAGGTTAGGCAGATTTTAGAAACAAGATGCAGGACTATAGCAAATAAAAATTTAGAATCAACATGAAGTTGGTTCGCATCAATGATTTCAAGTCGTCCGATTAATCGTCCTAATCGGTCCTGGGTGCTCGATTAGGGACCTCAACCCGATTAGCTCGATTAGGGGCCTGGTCGTCCGATTAGGGGTGGGACGACTAGTTTTGGCTGTTTTTTTTTTTGCTGCCGCGCGCGGGCCACTGGGCGAGCGCGCCAGAGCGCGAAAACGCAGCTGCGTGAGCGCGCGCGCGCGGGGTCATGGGCGCGCGCGAGCGTGGGAGGGATAAGGGGTTTTGGCTGGTAGCGACAAAAATTTCACGGGAAATTAACAGCCGCCGCCGGCCCTGTGCTCGCAACTCGCGAGTCGCGCCCGCCCTCTGCTCCGCCGGTGGCCGGCGCCCCTGCAGCCTGCTCCTGCCGGCGGCCCTCTGCTCCGGCGGTCCCGCCCGCCCTCTGCTCCCGCGGTGGCCAGCCGCCCAGCCCTCTGTATCCTGCTCCCGCCGGCGGCCATCTGCGCCAGTCCGCTCGCCCTCTGCTCCGCGGTAGCTGGCCATCTGCGGCTCTGCGCCCGCCCGCCCTCTGTTCCTGCAGGTGCCTGGCCGCTCAGCCCTCTGCTCAGGTGTCTGCTCCCGCCGCCTGCCATCTCCTCCCGCCGCCCTCTGCTCCAGCAGGTGGCCGGCCCTCTGTTGATCTATTCCCGCCGCAGCTGCCTCCCTGCCGTTCAGGTCCTTCCCTCATCCCCTGCTCCTCTGCCCTCTCATCTCTACTCCTCTGATTTGGATGCTTCATGTTCTCTCAGGGGTCAGGGGCTCAGAGTTAGAGCTGCATTCCTCTGATTTGAAGGCCTGAAGGTGCCGGCCCTCTGCTCGTTGGTGATGAGCTGCTCTGACGACTGTATGTCCATTTTCCCTCCCCATCTGCTCTCCTGACCTACATGGCTGCATCCTCTCTGGCTCTGCTAGTAATGCTGCTAACTATCAGCCTTGTGCTTGTACAGCTGTGGAGCGACGACGTGCAAACGTGGAAGTGATAATGCCGATGCCTGACCTTGACGGAGGTGTTCTACATTCATCATCTGGGTCAGGTGCAGCTGCCACGGCTTCCTCAGCTAGTCCAGATGTTGCAACACTAGTTGAGAGGGCTATTGCAAAGCTACCTCCAGAGCTTGCTGCCCAAGCTGTTGACACCAAGAGGAAGGCAAAATCACAAGATCCAGGATGGAAGTATGGGTGGTGGCCAGATGCTTCGAAGAAGGATTTTGTGCAGTGCATATTTTGCAAAAAGATTGTCCCCTCTGGAATAAAAAGATTCAAGTAGTACCTTGCCCAGTTGGATGTCCTAGTGCTCCAGAAGTAGTTAAGAAGGAGATGGCTGATTACCTGAAAAAGAACTCAAGAACTATTCTAGCTTTGAATCCTACATTAGGTGAAGATGAAGAGCAACAAGATGATGCTACTGCTGCAGAAGAACCAGCAGCTGTACCAGAACCAAGCTCTGGAACAAAAGTCAAGCAAAAGAAGAGGATTGCTCAGGCTGCCATCTCTTCTTTCACTGTCACTGCTGCACCAAAACCAGCCACTCAAAAAATGTCCAGATCAGTGAGCTCAATGCTTTGCAAGTCACCGGAAGAAGTAGTTGAAGAGAGGCACAGATCCAAGCATAGTCAACCTACACTTGAGCATTGCACAAAGAAAAGTAAGGAGGCCAAAGTAGTTGTTGATGATCATGTTGCAGATTTCTTCTATGAGAATCGCATTCCATTGAAAGTCATTAATTCTAGAAGCTGGGAAGTTTTGATTGAGTCAATTGGACAATACGGCCCTGGGTACCGCTCACCATCATATCATGATATAAGGGTACCACTGCTTGAAAAGGCTGTGAACAGGACATCAGAGTTGAGGAAGAAGCATGAGGAGGCTTGGAAGGAATATGGCTGCACCATAATGTCCGATGGGTGGACTGACACAAGCCATCGCCATCTCATCAATTTCCTTGCTAACAGTCCAGCAGGGACTTTCTTTCTAGGGTCTGTTGATGCTTCAAGTGAGATAGCAAATGGACCATTGTTGGCTGATTTGTTGGAGAAGCAAATAGATAAGGTTAGGAAGGAACATGTGGTACAGATTGTCACTGACAATGGAGCCAACTTCAAGGCTGCAGTAATGGAGAGGATCCCACATCTATTTTGGACACCATGTGCTGCCCATTGCTTGGATTTGTTATTAGAGGACATTGGGAAGATCAAGGAATTCAACACTTGCATCAACATGGCAAAGAAGGTGTGTAGGTTCATGTACAAGCATGGGAGGATTCTAGATCTCATGCGAGATAAGATTGGAGGAGATCTTGTGAGGCCAGCTATAACTCGCTTTACCACTTCATTTCTCACATTGGCAAGCATGCATAAGAACAAGACTGGATTGAGGAATTTAGTGGTTAGTGAGGAATGGCAAGCTACCAATTTCTCTAGCACTACAGAAGGCCGGCAAGTTGAGAACATTATCCTTTCAATGCCATTTTGGAATAAAGTGGAATTATGCATAAGAGCTACACAGCCACTTCTTGTTGCTCTTAGGATTGCAGATGGAGATGAGACACCTGCGGCTCCTGAGATTATGGCAGCCATGGATCATGCAAAGGCTGCAATCAAGGATTCTTTGAAAGACAAACCAAATTTACTCAAAGAGGTACTAGAATATTTTGACAAGAGATGGGAAAACCAAATGGAGCAGCAGTTGTATGGAGCAGCCCTATACTTGAATCCAAGCAAGTACTTTGCCATAAGGGAAAAAGATAGGAGACAAGCCACAAAGCTGAGAATTATGTTTAATCAAGTTATGTGGAAGATGGTGAGTGATGATGAGGACCAAAACAAGATAAGCAAGCAAGCAGATGACTATGAGAGGTCTGAAGGCCAATCCTTCTCAAAGCCAGGAGCAATAAGAGACAGAGATAGAAAAAATCCTAGTAAGTTCTCCAATCTGAAATTTTGTATAATTATTTCCTTACCTTTTCTGAAAGATATCAGCAATGAACTAATAATGGATTTCTATACTTTGGAATGGAATTTGCAGTTCTTTGGTGGGGTGCATATGGTGGCCTGACATATGAACTTCAATGTTTAGCAAAAAGGATTGTTAGCCTTTGTTGTTCTGCATCTGGATGCGAGCGTAATTGGAGTGAATTTTCTACTGTAAGTGCTATGCTACAGCTATTGTTGTGCTAAGTAATTGAGTATGGTATCTAATTCTGCAATCTTTTGTGTAGATCCATACAAAAAAGAGAAACCGGTTAGAGCACAAAAGGTTAAATAAGTTGGTATATGTCAGCTACAACCGCAAGATGGAAAACAGATTTAAAAACATTAGAGAGCTGGGTTCCAAAGGAAAGCGATCAAATCCACTCTTGCTTGATGAATTTCATTGGGAAAATGAATGGGTCAATGACAATTGTGAACCAGTTCATGAAGGTGCTGCCAATGCTATTACTTGGGCTAATGTGGATGATGCTATTGGTGCAACTCAGGGTCTAGAGGGCCGTAACTTGCCTAGGGCTGCTGCTGCTCGTACTGCTATTCCTGCCCCTGTGAGGCGTACTTATGCTAGGAAGCGTCCAAGGAACACAGTGGCTCAAGATCTTGATGAAATAGATGATGAAGAACAAGATCAGCAAGTAGAATCTGATTCAGCAACACCTATGGATGAGGATGAAGAATCTGCACCACCACCAACAGCAACTGCAGATGGACATGGAGGCTTCCATTTCAATGATGATTTGCTTTATTAGATGGCTACTAGTTGCCTACTTTTGTTGGACTATTGTGTGTTGATGTTTGCGACTTTGTGTTGAACACTTTTGCTTATCTGTAATAAACTAATTTGCTTATCTGTACTAAACTAATTTGGTTATGTAATATGCTGCCCGTGTGGCTGCCATGGTCTGCTAAATGCTAGATATTTGCTACTGCAGCAGTGCTGCTATTGATATGTGTCAATAACTCAAGATCAAGACTACATTAGTGTTGCTAATTATGGTGTTCTTTGGTATTGCAGGCTTCCAGCAACAAGTCAGCAAAGGAATGGAGTTTGGGACAGTTGGACAGTGAAGAAAAGGCAAGAAAACAACTCCCACAAGTAAGTCACTTGCTAAACACTAATGTAGTCTTGATGCTTGCTATATTGTGTACACTATATAGTACATATAGGTATATATATAGTATGTATATGTCCTGATGCATAGGACGATTATATGGACGACCAGGGTCGACTAGGCTCGACTAATCGGCCTGGTCGACGACTAATCACGATTAGTCGCCTGGTCGGTACTATAGCGACTAGGTTCGACTAGACGACCTGAAAACATTGGTTCGCATTGCAAGAGGTGTTCTATTCCATATCAATGCTTGTAATTTTATATAGACCTAAGAGCCTGGAAAGGAAACAAGTGTACATAATATACTTCCGAGCATAGAAAATATGGTCATATGAGCACCTGAGAAACCAGCAAGCAATTATTAATTTTAGGTAAATTTACCTGGAAGTATTGGTTCCAAACACTAGTTTCCCCAAGGCTTAGGGGATGCTCATCACGAACGATTTCCGCCCTTGGTAGCACACCAGTCCCTTCAGCATTATGTTCCTCTCTTAGAGAAACTGACATTTCCTCCATTCTTCGAGTAACTTCTGACTGGCCAGAACATAAATGTATTACTACAGAGGTGGATAAAGGAGCAAAGAGCTGCCTCAAAATAAACAAATTAATGAATCTGCAACAATGAACAAGAATGTTCATAATTGGTTACTTTGTCCACAAGTGTAATAGTTTACTGCCCATGAAATGAAAGCTTCATCCATTCCTGATGAATGAGGCTCGGTACATTCTTAGAAAAATGATATATGCACGCATCTGCAATGCAAAATAACTCTTGTAACACTACATGCATCAAGCACTTACAGGATTAACCAGAAGTTCATCTTTGAAAGCACAGTATTGGGACCTCTTTTTCTCCAGTTCATATGGCCATAGAGCACGATCAGTTGGCAAGTATCCCAAGAGAAGCTGCTAACTATCAAAAAAGTCAAATAAATTTGTAGTGTACAGAACAAGGAGAAAATTTGTAGAGACCATAACTACCCACCACCCTACAAGACCAGGCAAATGTGCCATCTAGTTTACCTTAATACTAGCAGTTTGTTTTGCGATTTCATTTAAGCTTTAACTGAATCACAAACAGAAGTTATAAGGGGCAGACCTAGTGCCGGAGGCTCCCACATGAGTGGGGTCTGGGGAAGGGAAAAACTGAGGCAAGCCTTCCCCTCGCAAATCTGTAGAGAGGCTGCTTCGAACCCACGACCTAGTGACTCAGTGAGATAGCTCTCACCACTGCACCAGGCCTGCCCTTCACAGAAATCATAGTCATTACGTCAGAGTTCCAAAAGAAGCCATGCAATCAAATACGGTTCAGCACAAGTAACAAAAAAGACATGACAAACTGACAAAAGTCCAGGCTCTCATTTTATTCCAGAACTGCCAGCAACATTGGATCGAACTAGACATTACAGACACACAAAAAAAGATACTATATTCTCAGAATCGCTTAGCTAAAATATGTGGCTGCAGTTTCTACAGAACCAGTAGACCTCAAATATCATGATGTAGTACTGCCAAAAATGCCTCTGCTCTTCTTATTATTAAGTGCAAAATATACACTGAACTAAAAATCAAATGGAATTATTGATCAACCCAGCTAACCAGAAGTGCTTGAATAATATCAAACCAAGTGCTGAGCAGTTCTTCAGCAACGGGTAAACAAGAAAAAAAAACAAATAGGATAGAATTTATGTGAAAATACAAACACCAGCAAGCACACACAAAATAAACCTTGAAAAAACACAAACTGTTCTAAATCAGAGCAAACTTGCACACTGAGGTGTGATTTATCCCATCCATATTGAGCTGAATGAAAGCATCCAAAACCATACTGTCGTCCACATAGACTACTTATACCTATAACTTCCTGAATGGTCGAAACTAGTACAGGGGTCATCAACATGATAGTCAACATAGGCAATGCCATTTCTCTAGCTAGGGGGTGATAGAGAAGCACTCGATCAGGGTATAAATGCAGTTACGCAGTGAATTGAGAAGATCGTGTGGTGATCCTCGGACCTTCCAGACGACGGGCCGAATACCAGCGGCGTCGGGCACGCCCTGGCATGCGAGCCTCCGGAGCTCTGCCAGATCCACCACCTTCCTGTCCAGCTGCAGCGCGGCAAGATGCAAGAACACAAACAACCCAATTGAGCTCAAACTGCTGCCCAACTCAACACCCAGTAAAAATTCCATCCCGATCCCCGAGAGCAGCAGTACTCACCGCGACTTTGAGCTCAGCGACGAGGTGGGCGCGCGACGGGTACTCACCTTCGTCGTCTTCGTCGTCTGAAGCATCGCCGCCGCGTGGGGCGTTGGGAGGAGGGATGGGAGTCGAATCCCGCGGCGGCTGGGGAGGGGGCAGGGGAGACGGCGGCGGCTGAGGGGGGGAGGGTGCCGTGCGGGGAGGGGAGCTGTGGCGCGGGGACGGGGGAGGCGCGGACCAGATCGGGCTGTTGAGCCAGTCCGGGACGGATTTGCGCCTGGGGGTGGCGCCGTCGGCCATGTCACCGGCGGCGGCACCGCTGGCTGGCGGGGTTTTAGGAGTGGGACTCCGGAGATGGGGATGGGGGCGGGGGCGGGGGCGGGGGCGGTCGGTCTCGGTCTGGGAATCGAGGCCAACGGGTGGGGTGGACCTGGACTGGCCGGTGCCAAGCGGCCGTCGGTTCCCTCCTCCTTTTTGTTTGGAAAGATTAGGTACAAAGAAATGGTAAAACAATGACATATTTTTTTTAAATACTCTCTCGCTTCTATCTAAATTATAAATCATCTTAACATTTTTAAATACATAGTTTTTGCTATATAAAGTAAAAAAGTAATATATCTAAAATATAAAATCAAAACATCTCGTAGTTTAGATCGGACTCGCGGCTCCGTTGGGCTCTACATGAACAAGAAAAAGCCTTGCCAACACATACCTTGAGATAGTATCACCTGGAATTTGGCCTCCGCAAGGTAAGGCGAAGGATCGCTTGGGAACCAAACTTAAGTAGTGTAATATGCTAAGATTATTAGGCCAATCTTAGCGGAGGTTTCATGTCTCAGTTTCCAATATATTCATATTTTGAAAACAATGCAGAAGAGTTTCATCCCTATGAAATTATCTATACTCCTATGAAACTTTTATCATCTCTCTCTTCATGAATACGGTGCCAAATTAGCATATTTAATGAACATGAAACTCTGTTGAAACCCCGATTAAAATTGGCCTTAGTACAATTTTTATAATCTGCTTCCTTCTAGTTTACATTTCGTAACAATCCATGGTGTGCAAACTAATACTCGCATGAGGACATGGTCAATGCAAGTATAAGGATTGTCGGGTATCAGTATTAGGGATACCCGACGAAGGGATCTGAGCATCGCGAACGACAAACTTACCTAGATAATCGAGGACGTATTTTAGTCTCAACCAACCCCGAAAGGACGGTTTCCGCCTCGCCAGAACCCTCGGGCACGGGCCCCATGTCGCCCGACCCGATACGGGAGACGTCTCGCCCTATCCTGAGGGCACGGGCTCTGTCTCGTCCGACCCCTCGGTCACGGGCCCCGAGTCGCCCGACCCTGAGGGCACGGGCTCCGTCTCGCCCGAACCCTCAGGCACGGGCCCCGTGTCGCCCGACCCCGAGGGTACGGGAGCCGTCTTGCCCGACCCTGAGGGCACGGGCTCCGTCCCGCCCGACCCCGAGGGCACAGGCTCCATCTCGCCCGATGGGGACTCATACTGCTTCCAACCACTACGGGTCTAAGGGTACGACTCCGGGGTTAAACTTCTGATATCGGGAGGGAAGCGGGCACATCTCGACGTGACCCGTGGCCACGTCAGGCCACGGCCGGGGGTTCACATCGCCAACAGTGACGGGTACGTTGTCGCTGTGCTGCCTATTCCCCGTACGGCCGCTGACAGGCACGTCGGTTCACCACGCCGTCTGTCGGGACAGGATAGGACGCCACGACTGGCTGATGACATCGGGGCATGGCACCAGTGGTGAACAGGAGCCCGACGTGGAGCCGTCCCCGTCACCATCTACAGCGTCGGCAGGACCCGCATGAAAAAAAAGAAGGATGTGATGGCCCTGGAGGCCTTCTTCTCCCTTGTTTTCCCCATTTCCTCTCTTTCTCTCTCCCTGTAACCTGCGTCTTCCCCTTCACCTATAAAAGAAAAAGTAGGACGCCCCACGAGAGAGGGAGCACACGGCTGAACGAGCTCAACAAGACTCAACTCCGTTCGATCCTTTCACTATATACTTGGGACATTCTCCCTCTCTCGTCCGTTTGTAACCACTACTACAAACTAGTGCCGGTACCACGAGCAGCAGCAGACTGGACGTAGGGACATTCCACCCAAACGAGTATAAATCATTGTGTCCTCTGAGCGCACCATCTGGGCCAGACGCGCAGATACAAATTTACTAGCCGGTGATCCGAAACACCGATAAGGAGCATGTGTCCATACCCATGATTTAAATATGGTTTTTGGTGATTTAGAAGATGACCCAATCATTAAAATTAGTATGTGTTAAGATGTGTCCGACGAGCTCTAATATTATCCTAGAGATGCAAGAGAAGAAGTGGTCCAGAAACCGATGAAAAAAACGTAGTCAAATGGAGCAAGTGTGCAAAAACTGCACACACCGAGTAAATAGATAGGCAACAAAATGAAATCGCTGGACAATCAACACTTGATCTGGTGGCACTTTGCATATTCGACAGAATGTATAAGAGAACAACGAATGGTCTAGCTGTAGTTTACATGAGTGCTAAGACAAATGCAACTCGGCCGGACAATTGGCTCAGCGAGCTGAGAGGGGAACTTGGAGAATATTCACTATAAGGAAAATGGCATCTAGCATGGGCCATATGTGTTTTTGGTGGTTAATTAACAATACGATTAAATGGAAAAGTGGAAAAGTGGAATAGTTCTTGAAACAAAGTCATCTTCCCAATTTCACATCTTAGCAACTTGGAGGTTTTTCTCAAGGAAAAGCGTAGTTCACTTTATGCTCCTCAAATGGCACTCTCAAATCACTCAATGGTGTATAACTCCTCACCAAGGCATAGCAGAGTTTTGCCTTCTTTTGTTTTCTCCTACTTATAAAAAGGTTTATGTGGAGCTTTGGGTAGGGATAAACAAAATAGTATACTTGTATTGCATATGTTGTAAAGTCAAATCGAGGATCCAAGGAGATAAATGCCATACTCTTAGATTAAGATGTGCATGTGTGTGGAAACAGGTAAACTAAAACTATACTCTTTTTGTAGATGTGATCTCTCTCTATAACTCATTATTTGGAAACATGACTATCTTTCTTCCTTCTTCTTTTTTTTCAATACACAAGCCTTCATGTGCTCATCATTTTTTTTACTTGGACCTTCATGTGTCTATATTTTTTTTTCTTTTTTAAGCTTTTTGCATAGCCCATGTTTCTTCTTCTCAACCACATATTTGGAGAGAGATCTTTATCTTTTTAGAACATGGAGTATTTGTCTAACAAACAAATTTTTGTCTACTCCTAGTGTAGGAGCATAATCTTTGGTGGATGGAGGCATGTTTTTGTGTACTCTCAGTGTAGGAGCAGCATGTATATGTGGGTGTACGTGATCTTGATCTTGGAAGCATGACAAATCTCTCAATAAGGGTCAACAAGACTTGACCAAACTCAACACAATAACAAGTAGCATATGTGGAAGTCTTAAAACTTTGCAAGATGTCAAATTTGGCTTTGGTAGAAATTGCTCACCAATTAAAGAGTATGTGATACTATGGTTTTATATTTTTATCAAAATAAATTCTCCAAGTACTTAGAATAGAAATGGTAGGATTTCTAAGTCTGAACTATATCACACCTCACAACAATTTAGTCAACATGATTGTCCTATTAGAATATTTTCCCACAAGCATAAGTGTATGTATATGGAATAAACTTTATGTAGGCTTCTATCTTAGAGATGTTATGAGCATGTCACTTTTGGAATTTCTGAATGAAGTGTGGTTTATAAAATTGCATGGAGATGGAGCGACATTTATTTTGCATTTTTAATTTGTTCAATTTAAATTTAAATTTTTTGGAGAGTTTGAGGGTAGCGTTGCATAAACCACCATTTGAAGAGAAGAAGCTGGGTCAGAGGTGGTTTAGCTAAACCAAAAGTTCAGCCAATCCTCTCTTGCCATTTGTCCTATCCTCCTGCATGTTGGATCAAACGATGTTTGTGCAACGTGTTGGTGGGAGGTCTCGAATGTGTGTTCGTCATGCTTGAGAGATCTCCCCACACTTATTGTTGTACCTGCTTTTTATTTAACAAAGAAAAGCAAAAGGAAACAGACAAGGTCTACCAATTGAAATACTGGGGAGCCTTAGTTTTATTATTATTACTTTTATTTTGTTATTTATTATTACTATTATTATTATTTTTTATTTTTATTTTATTTTATGTGTTCACCAAACTTTTTATCATTTAGCATAAACAAGGCTAAAGTAAAGTTTGCAAAAATAAACATAGTCTTGATTTATCTCCATAATAGATTACTTCTATTGTTTATGAAGGTAATACTCAAAGTTCATTAATTAAATTTCAACACCATGTAAAATTCTGATTAAAGAAGGCTATTTTAACCTAAGCACCATGCTTAATTTAAAAAGCCTATGGATGTTTCTCGAGTGAATACATCCAAACCAGAGCATATGTCATGAACAAAGGAAGCATGAACTAGTATGGGCAAGTTTATATTTTTCATAGAGACAAATATGAGTAATGGTGTTGGTGAACATTTAGTTTTTTTCTTTCTATGCCATTTTTCTTTTCCTTTTAATCAAGATGGTCTTTGGTGTGAATGGAACATGTGATGAGGTCCTCACCATCCTCCCCCACACTTGGAATTTTGTGTAAAAGTCAAGTGTGCAATGTCGGGGTCTCCTCTTGAGTGTGTTCCATCACCAAAGGGCATCACGGTGTTTAGTTGTTGTGGCTCTCATGTTTTCTAGCATCATATGCCCCTTGTTCTTCTTAGTCTCAACCTGAAAGGGTTGTCGCACAAGAATACCCGAAGGTGCATACTAACTTGATAACATGTTCTTTGCTTTTTATTAATAAGAAAGTTATTTTTTTAATAATCCCCTTTTTTTATGATAATCCGGGGTATCTCCCGGTAGTGCTTTGTTTATGGTCATAAGCTTGACCTTGGGAACTACATCTTGCAGCTAACAATAGTGGTTTAGTTTCTAGCTTCACTACTAGGCATTTAGCATTATCGTTCAAGCTTCAAGGTTAGTACCACAACGCATCCACGAGATTTGCAATATTTATGATAAACATATGCATCCACAACCATTCTTCTAAAAAGTTTGTAAACGAGGACTAAGAGATGGTTGTGGTCATTGTATAAGCGTGTGGCACTAAGTGTGATCAACTCTAGAGACTCTAGAAGTGAGCATGAAATGCGAGGAGTCTCAAAAGAGGAACCTTCATGCTTGTTAGTGGAATCATTCTTTTTGAGCTCTAGAGTTGGTGCTCCAAGATTGTAACACCCAAAAATTTCAGTCTTTTGAAATAAGAAAAATTTGATTTAATTATGTTATTATGTGAGCATTGAAATATAGGAAAGAAATAATTTTTTTGTGAAAATAAAATCAAATATAAGGTTAGTAACATGTTGATGCATTCATGCTACTGTACATTTGTTTTTGTAATGATTGGCTTTGACTAGAATTTGAATTGAATTCAAATTCAACTTGAAAATGAGTTTGGAAGATGTATTTGGAAAAAAAGGAATTCTTTTCCCTCCCCTTTCCTTTCTTCACTTTCGGCATGGCTCTATTTTTCTTTTCCCGCGGCCCGCTCGCCTCCCCCTCTTCCCTTCTTGGGCTGGCCCAGCTCGGCCAAGCAACCACCGCCGCTTCCCCGGCCCAGCTCGGCCGCAACTGCCCGGCCCAGCTCGGCCAGGCAGCCGTTGTCGTGCGCCTCCACCCCGCTCTCTGCCGCAGCCAACCCGGCCCCACCTGTCGGCATTGTCTCCCTCCTCCCGCAACCGCCGCGCCGGGTCCAAGCCGAAACCGCCGCCGCGCCCACCTTGCATCGTGGGAGCACCCCCCCCCGCGCGCCCTGGCCTCTACAAAAGGGTGTCGTGACCCCCACGCGCACCCCGGCTGCCTATCCCCGCTCCCTTTTTGCTTTTGCTCGAGCCGAGGAAGCCGCAACAACTACCGTGCTGAGGTCGCCGGGATCTGCCGTCCGCCCCTCCGCATGAACCATCGTCTCCGAGCCGCCGTCGACCCCATTTCTCCTTGCTGTGAGCTTCACCGTTCTCCCTGCTCTCTCCCCGTGTAGTTTAATTCTTGTTTCATGGCTTCTAGAGCCTTAGCCGTGTGTGCCCGTGTGCTCTCGCCGCCGGCCATGGCGACCATCACCTCAGCCGCGTCCTCCGGCCCCATTCTCAGCCTGGCCAAGGTCCCCTGCTCCCCCTCCTTCTCTCGGTGCCCTTGGTTCTTCGAACCGTGTCCCGTAGGCCCCTAACCGCGTGCGCCGGCAAGGTTCTTGCCGTCGGCCATGGCAGCGCCACCGTCGGGCCACTGTTCCGGCCGGCGCCTCCCTCTCTCTCTCTTTCCCTCTCTAATATAGGCCGTCTCTTGCTTGATCGACGGCCCAGAATGGCCGATACCCTTTCGCCCTGACAGTTTTGCTTAAGAGACCCTGGGTTTTTCTAAGTCCTAACCTGCCATCCTTAGCGCAGTTTCCAGAGTACGCTTTCTCGTTTTGAAAACGTAAAGTGCACTATTTTAGTCCAAAATACATTTTTAGTATTTACAGAAATGCCACTAGATTTGTTTTGCTCATAAAAACTTCGTTTTAGCTCCGAATTAACCTGTTCAAATTGCGTTAGCTTCATAATTTCATAATCTATGTGTTAGTACCACTGTTAATCAAGTTTGCAACTTTTAAATTTCATAGTTAGGTTTAATTAAATAAAGTGCTACAGGAAAACCCGTCTAATTCATAACTTTCACGTTTTAGCTCCGATTTTTGTGAACTTCGCATTGACGTGATCATAGCGAGATGTAAATTCTTTTCATAAACATTTTATCTTGTTTTCTATACTATTGGTGTACTGTTCTAACTGTAGGATTGTTTGCTTTGCATGAATGTTCCTGGAATGTTGTGTGTTGCCGTGTTGGTCGTGTTCAAACGGTGAGGAGAACGTTGGAGATCAAGAGTTCTTCGATGACCAGCAGGACCAACAAGAGTTTGTGAACCAAGGCAAGTATAGCATGGGCCTACCTTGATGTCCTATTCACTTTAATCATTTACTCATGTGCATGTGTCTAACTTTGATAACCATAAGGACATTCCATTTATTTGATGACATGTTCCCTTGACTCCTATGGGTTAATTGCATATGGGTAGATTGCTAGTGCTCTAACTGAACATGATCTATACAATGGTTAATGGTTCTATGGAACTAAAAGTATAACATGATTTATAACAACTGATCCATAGGGCGAAGGTGCAAATAACTTTTGATCATGTTGCTCCTGGCCCTCCATAAGGACTTATCTGTTGGCAAAAGCTGGGACTGACAGTGCAACCGTGAGAGTCATATGGCTCTGACTTTAGTTCAGTAATAGGACCTTTACTAGCTTGTTAGAGGTTACCTTTATGGCATAAGAGGGGCTTGCCACGTTGGGTATAGGGCTGCCTCTATTCCTATGTGTATAGCCACGATGGATATGTGCCATAGGAAAGGGGGGTTCCTACATCTGCCTGCCGAGGAAACCTAGCGACCCTAACTTGTTAGAGAAACCTATGAAATGGCTTCATAGTGTACCTTGCCCGCTCACCATGGCAGTGACATGGGAGTAATTAACCCGGGCATATGGGAATCATGACTCATGGTGAATGTGCACCACCTCTGTAGAGGGTTACAAACTGTTATAACAGCCGTGCTCACAGTCACGAGCGGCCCGGAAAACTCATAGAATAAATGGTTACTCATTGTGGTTCATTTATGATGGTATACGATGATAATATGATGCAAATGATTCTGATATCTGCTTATGTGGGTTTAAATGGGAGCTTAAGCATAACTTGTTAATACTTGATAATAAAATCTTGACTTACTAAAAGTGCTAACTACAGTAAACCAGTGTCATCCTTTTTGAGCTTCATAACCTCATGTTATCTTGTTAAGTATGGGAAGTACTTACGCTTGTTTACTTTCTATATTTGGATAAAAATCCCGGATGGGTAACAGATGACAACGTGTATGAGGAGTTTCCTGAGGATTATTAGGCTTGTGGTCAACCAGTTGACCTTCCCTGTGATGGTGTTCCACGAGAGAGAGTTATCTTTTATTTTTCGCTGTGATGTGTAAGACTAAGTTATGTTATTATCGTGATGTAAGATACATTGTGATGATACTCTTTTATAATTTGTCAGCTTGTGTGTGTGACTGATCCCTGGGCACACATGAGTTAGTGCATTCAATTTTATCCTTAAAATTGGGTGTGACAAATTGATATCAAAGCCGTGTTGATGTAGGACGCAAGCCTAGTTAGAAATGGTCGTTTTAGCATCTTTGCTCCTCTGGTTTCATGCTTACTAACTTATTCTTGTTATTTTATTAAAACATTGATGCTTTTTATACCTTAATCTATTATATAAAATTGTTGATTCTAATTCTATCTCACTTTAAATCTATAGATGTCTCATAACCCAAAGACTGCCCGCCTCAGCACTACAGGCTACCGTGACTTGTTCACCCCACGTGCTCCACAGGCGAAGAAGGAGATTGTGATCATCTCTGACGATGAGGAGATGGCTACCCCAACACCTGCACCTGCTCCTACTTTAGCTGTTGCACCGGTCTATCCTACTGTAGCAACACCCGAGGAGTCATCAACTACTTCACCTACACCTGTGCCATCCCTAGCTGTCCCTATGGTGGATGAGGAGATAGGCTAGAAGTGCAAGTACTACTTCAAGCCAGCCCCTGAGACGGCCTACTATAACACTCTCCTCACCCATGTGCTGGATGACTACTACCCCGATCTGCACGCCTCCATCAGCTATCATTGTGCAGAGTACCAACATCCTTTGGAGGCAACCTTTTGGAAGGTAGAGCTGGTTGTCACTGCTTGGAATGACATTAAGAATGGACATAAGTTGGAGACTGTCCACCGTGCCACTGCCAGGAGGGCCCATGCATTGGATGGCATGGAAGATGCAGCGCAAGACGCCTACATCTACTACCATGGTCATCGCTTTGAAGCCATGAGGGAGGATTGTTTCAGATTCCTTCCTCACAATGATCATGAGGGTGTTTGGCAGGTCTTGGCACCACCGGAGAGTGACCCAACTCTGGAAGCAACAGTGCAATATGTCCATGCCATGCAGGGGGTGGATGAAGAGGTCAAGGGAGAGCTGCGTGCATCACAGAGGGCCAAGAGACGCCTCCAGAAGCAAGTTGATGAACTACGTGCTCAACTTGGGCAGCCACCGATCTACAAGAAGAAGCGCCGGTCGTTCACCATGATTGACACCGCCCTATAGGTGTTAGGTGCCTTGTTTAAGATTACAACGTTGTTAGTTCATGAGTCATGTTTAGACTTGTTGGTCTTGTGAACTTTGATGATTAGATGTTTTTAATTGTGAACTTGGTTGATTTGGAGTTTGGTTGTTTGCTAGAAGTTTACATAGATTGGAACCTTAAGTTTACATGAAATCTTAATGCAGATAGTTTGCTTTATCTTATCTCTGCTGTGCTGTTTTCTGGAGCAGCCTATGATCTTTATTTTGTATCTCAAAATCTGGGCTGTCAAAAATTCTAAAATTTTTGTGGAGATATCTACACTTATGTATCTTTAAAATGTTTCTGGAATCATGTCAATAGCTATTCAGGTTTGTGAGATCTAGCTGTCACAAGTTGATGTTCCTGCGTAGACTGGAACCCAGAACAGATTCAGTTTAGCTCTATTTATGACCATGTGTATGTCAGAATCTGTAAAAGTGATCTAAATAAAAGTTGTAGCTGATCTCCTAAGCTTTCCAACCGTTCTTGGTACACCTCTGTTGGATCTCTGAAACTCAAATTATGATAGATTTACTGAACTGCTGTTTTTGGAATCTTGTCCAGAAAATTTTCAGCATTGTTCCTTATCTTTATAAGCTCTGTATAAATGGGAAATCTCTAAATTTTGCGCATTTGTTGGAAAACAGATGGCCGCAAGAGGAGGAAGAGGCAGAGGTCATGGTCGTGGACGTGATGCTCTCATAAATCCACCACCACCGCCACCTGTGACCATGGAACAATTGATAGGAATGCAAGCGCAGTTAATGCAAGCTATGATGCAGCGCTTGGATAATGAACCTGCAAGAGGACCACCGCCTGTTCAAGTCAGAGATAAGCATGAAGAGTTTATGAAGGGTCGCCCATTAGTGTTCACCCATGCCTCAGATCCTATGGAGGCAGATGATTGGTTGTGTGATGTAGAGAAGCAACTTAACATAGCACAATGCAACGATCTTGAGAAGGTGTTATATGCTTTTGGTCAACTCCAGGGAGCAGCTCAGGATTGGTGGGATTCTTTCTAGTATGGACATCCCAACAATGCTCCTGCTATCACCTGGCAAGAATTCAAGGACAACTTTCGGTCATATCATATCCCTGATGGACTGGTGGAATTGAAGCAAGAGGAATTTAGATCCCTTAAGCAAGGATCCATGACTGTGGTAGAGTATCATGACAAGTTTGCTCAACTATCACGTTATGCTCCAAATGATGTAGCTGATGATAAGGATAAGCAATGCCGCTTCCTCAAGGGGCTCTATGATGGACTACAGCTTCAGCTGATGTCCAACACCTACCCTAACTTTCAGTCTTTGGTGAATCGCGCTATTATGATCGACGATAAGCGCAAATAGATGGAAGCCAAGAAGAGGAGGCTTCAAGGGCAAGCTTCTAGAAGCAACACACACCCACGAGCCTATCCCTAGCAGGGTTTTCAACAAAGGAATCACAGACAATCTAACTAGGGAAACCATGGTCAGTATCCTCAGTGTAACCAGTTCCAGCATCGCCCTCAGTACCAGCAACAGTATGGTAATCAGCGTCCCCCACAATAGACTGGCAATCTGGCAACATGCCAGGGAACGCCCAACAATGCTCCTGTGAAGAGTGGTGCACCCAATAAACCCAATGCATGCTACCACTATGGAGAAATAGGTCACTATGCTCATCAGTGTCCAAAGAAGCAGAACCAGCAAGTCCCTCAGAACCAGACTAGCAATCAGAAGTTCAACGCCCGACCACCTCACACTACGAAGGTGAACTATGTGTCATTTGATGCAGCTTAGGAGATGCCCGAGGTCATGTTGGGTACGTTCAGCGTCAACTCTATCTCTGCTATAGTACTTTTTGATTCCGGTGCTTCGCATTCATTTATTTCCCAAGCTTTTGTTAGAATGCATAGCATACCTTTGTGTGCCATGAAAAACCCCATACTAGTAAATTCACCAGGAGGTAGTATGCCCGCTTCATATTGGAGTCCCTCAACTAGCATTTCCTTAAGGGGGGTAGACTTCAAAGTGAAACCTATTGTGTTGAGAACAGCGGGAATTGATCTTATCCTGGGAATGGATTGGATGAAACAACACCGGGCAGTGATTTAGTGTCAGGAGAAACCTGTTGTTGTGACATCACCCAATGGAGATAGAATCTATGTAGTAGTGATAGTGCAAGCTTAGCCAACAGCCACTATGAATCAGTTGGATGGTGATGCCAATGAACAAGATCATGTTGTGGAGGAATTTCCGGATGTCTTCCTCGATGACTTGCCAGGTATGCCACCTAACCATGACATTGAATTCATTATTGAATTATTACCTGGAACTGCACCAATAGCTAAATGCCCATATAGAATGGGGGTTAATGAATTAGAAGAGCTTAAGAAACAACTAAAAGAGTTGCAAGAAAAAAGGTTTCATATGCCCTAGTTCTTCCCCATGGGGAGCACCTGTGGTCTTTGTGGATAAGAAGGATGGTAGTCAATGGATGTGTGTAGATTACCATTCACTTAATGAGGTTACAATCAAGAATAAATACCCTTTGCCTAGGATTGATGATTTGTTAAGAGGAGCCTATATGTTCTCCAAGATTGATCTCCGCTCAGGATACCATCAGCTTAAGATTCGAAACTCGGACATACCCAAGACAACATTCACTACACGGTATGGCTTGTATGAGTATACCATTATGTCTTTTGGATTGACCAATGCACCTGCATACTTTATGTATCTGATGAATAAGGTGTTCATGGAGTTTCTCGATAAATTTGTGGTGGTATTCAGTGATGACATACTGATATTCTCCAAGACTAAAGAAGAACATGCTAAACATATAAGGTTGGTCTTGCAAAAGCTTAGAGAACATAAGTTGTACACTAAGTGGAGCAAGTGTGAGTTTTGGTTGAAGGAGGTCTCTTTTCTAGGTCATGTTGTCTCCAATGGTGGAATAGCAGTGGATCCAGGCAAAGTGCAAGATGTGTTGAATTGGAAACCACCAACCAATGTAAGTGAGATTCGTAGCTTTTTGGGATTGGCTGGATATTATAGGAGATTCATTGAAGGTTTTTCCAAACTTGCTAAGCCTATGACAGCACTGTTGGAAAAGAATGCTAAGTATGTATGGTCGGATAAATGCCAGGCAAACTTTGATAAGCTAAAGAAGAGATTGACTACAGCTCTAGTATTGATTTTGCCCGACTTAAGCAAGAACTTCTCTATATATTGTGATGCATCCTATTTGGGCCTTGGATGTGTGCTTATGCAAGAAGGAAGAGTGGTGGCATATGCATCTAGACAATTGAGGAAGCATGAGTTGAATTACCCTACTCATGACTTGGAATTGGTAGCTGTGGTACATGCTTTGAAAATCTAGAGACATTATCTAATTGGGCATAAGAGTGATATCTATACAGATCACAAGAGTTTGAAGTATATCTTTACCCAGTCAGATCTAAATCTGAGACAACGTCGTTGGTTAGAATTGATCAAAGACTATGACTTGGAAGTGCATTATCATCTGGGAAAAGCAAATGTTGTAGCTGATGCACTTAGCAGGAAGAGTTATGCTAATGGACTTGGGATAACATTTATGTCAGCAGTGTTGTGTGCTGAAATGGAGCATCTCAACTTGAGTTTTGTCACTAATGCAATGGAATTGGTGATAGAGCCTACATTGGAGCAAGAGACACGCAAAGGTCAACTGGAGGATGAAAAACTAAAAGAGATAGCAGAGAATGTAGTGCTTGGAAACGCACCAGGATTCAGGATGGATGAGAATGGTACTCTTTGGTTCAGAAAAAGGATTTGTGTACCTAAAGTGAAGGCTATCCGTGATGCAATTCTGCAAGAGGCCCATGAGTCTGCTTATTCTATTCATCCTAGAAGTATGAAGATGTATTTGGATCTCAAGGAGAAGTATTGGTGGTATGGTTTGAAGAGAGATGTGGCAGAGTATGTGGCTTTGTGTGACACTTGTCAAAGAGTGAAAGCTGAGCATCAAAGACCTGTAGGGTTGTTACAACCAATGAAGATTCCTGAATAGAAATGGGAAGAAGTTGGTATGGATTTTATCGTAGGTTTGCCCCGCACTCAAAGAGGTTATGATTCAATATGGGTAATAGTGGATTGACTCACCAAGGTTGCTCACTTTTTACCAGTCAAGACTACCTATACAGGTGCAAGACTAGCAGAGTTGTATATGGAAAGAATAGTGTGCTTACATGGTGTTCCCAAGAAAATTGTGTCAGATAGAGGCACTCAGTTTACATCACAATTCTGGCATAAAGTACATAGATCTTTGGAGACAAAGTTGAATTTCAGTTCTGCTTACCATCCACAAACTGATGGACAGACTGAAAGGATCAACCAAATTTTGGAAGATATGTTGAGAGCTTGTGCACTATAGTATGGTAATAGTTGAGATAAGAGTCTGCCATACACAGAGTTCTCGTACAACAACAGTTACCAGAAGAGTCTCAAGATGGCACCTTTCGAGGCGCTGTATGGATGTAAATGTAGAACGCCTTTGTTCTAGAATCAGACTGGTGAAACTCAAGTGTTTGGACCCGATGTCCTTAGAGACACGGAAGAACAAGTGAGAATGATTAGAGACAACTTAAGAGTGGCTCAGTCACAACAGAAGAGTTACGCTGATACTCGTAGAAGAGAGCTAACTTTTGAAGTTGGAGATTATGTGTACTTGAAGGTGTCACCAATGAGAAGTGTGAAAAGATTCAATATGAAGGGAAAGTCGGCACCAAGGTATATAGGACCTTTTAAGATCCTAGAGAGACATGGAGAAGTAGCCTATCAATTGGATCTGCCTGAAAGTTTGTCAGGTGTGCATAATGTGTTCCATGTTTCTCAATTGAAAAAGTGTTTGAGGGTGCCAGAAGAGTAGATTCCTTTGGAAGAGCTTGCTATTAAGGAAGATCTTACATATGAAGAGTATCCTATAAAGATCTTGGAAACTACCGAAAGAGTTACAAGAAGCCAAACTATAAAGATGTGCAAGGTGCAGTGGAATCGGTATACATAGGATGAGGCTACTTGGGAAAGAGAAGAGGATCTGAGAAAGTCTTATCCCCAACTGTTTGAGTAAGCAATCACCCGAATCTCGAGGACGAGATTCATCTTAAGGGGGGTAGAATTGTAACACCCAAAAATTTTAGTCTTTTGAAATAAGAAAAATTCAATTTAATTATGTTATTATGTGAGCATTGAAATATAGGAAAGAAATAATTTTTTGTGAAAATAAAATCAAATATAAGGTGTCGGTATTTTGGACCGGCAGGCCCTCAACCAACTAGTAAAAGTGTACTGCGTGCCCCTAATCCCGAATGGTGATGCAAAGAGACACAAGGTTTATACTAGTTCAGGCAATAGGTGCCCTACGTCTAGTCTGAGAGATCGATCTTGTATTCCTCGCACTGAGGTGCTTGTAGTAGGGGTTTACAAGCTGGGCGAGAGAGGGAGCCTGTCCCAGGTCTCTGCATGGAGCGGCGTGGGTTGCTTGAGATATTGCTCTCAAGCAGCGAGGGAGCATGCGTTTTATAGAGTGTTGAGCGTTGTTGGAGCGTGTGTGTCTGAGTCTATGTGAGTCTATCTGTGTGTGCCCCCCTCCCCAGAAATGGCCCCGGTCACTCCCTTTTATAGTTGAGGGGGGGACAAGGGCGATACATGTGTTCGCTACATGGCATTTTGTGAGCAGAGGTAGTATGTCCGAGCCCTGTAGCTCATCACTATGGCGGCATGGTCAATGGAACGGTCTTGTCCTCGATGCACTGGAGCGACGCGCCAGTCACGCCTAATCCTATGCGACGTGGGAGCTCTTGTGATGACTTGACATAGGGCATGGCGCAGACTGTGGACGATGTGTCGGTCGCTGTATGTCGACGGCATAGAGAGCCGAGGCCCCATCGATGCAGAGGCTAAACCATTGTTGGGGGGCTCGGCAGGCGTGAGTCCCGAGGCTATAGGGGTGTGGAGGTGGGTAGCTGAGGCTCTAAGGGATCAGTTGGTCTTTTATGCTGATTCTGAGGCTATAGGGACCCAGACATGACTCTTCATGCCGCACTATCCTCAGAGTAGGTGGGGTTAGGTAGCATAGTGTCGCATGGGTGTCAGTCGTGGGCATAGTGCTGAGCACAGCGGCCGGTAACCCCTACCCTGTCCTGTCCCGGGTGGCATGGCGTCGATGTGACTCCCATCTCGTCAGCTGCTCCACTATATCGAGCCACCATTTGGCTAACGTCGCGGAAGTGGTTGGTCACGTTAGTTGGACATGACGTCTCAGTCGAGGCAGCAGTGACAGGGTAGCTGCCGAGCCGACCTCGAACGAGGCGAAGAATCGGTACCTCATCTGAGGCCTTACGGGCGGGGCCTCGAGCGAGGCGGAGAATCAGCACCTTGTTTGAGGCCTTAGGGGTGGGGCCTCGGGCGAGTCAAAGAATCGATACCTCATCCGAGGCCTTATGTGTGGGGCCTCGAGCGAGGCGGAGAATCGGTACCTTGTCCGAGGCCTTACGTGCGGGCCTCGGGCGAGGTGAGATACTATCCGAGGTGGGCCAGGCAATTTAGCCGAGCCTCAGATAAGGTGGGGGTTTGCCGGTGGTTGTCTCCTGGCTTCGATTTTTACAAGGTCTAAGCGATTTTTTCGGTTCTTGCTTAGGGGACCCCTTCTTATAATACCCAACAGTAGCCCCTGAGCCTCAGGGGGAGCGTGAGCGCTCTCCCTGAGGTTTTGATGAGACTTGGCTCGCGGCAGCTCCTGGTGGGATGGTGTTTCGTACTCGAGGCTTCGGTGGGTGCGCACGAGCGCACCCACCAGGTGTAGCCCCCGAGGCCCTAGAGGAGTGGGTTTACTCCTCCAGGGGCTTTTTCCCTATCGAGCGGGGGGTTTTGTCGCGTTTGTCGAGCCCCCGAGTGCGAGTTCAGGTCACTGGGTTTTGGCGTGTATGTAGGAAGAGCCCCTGAGCCTCTGCTCAATGAAAGAGGGCAATCAGGAGTTTCCCTGTCTTTTTTGTGCGGCCCTCATGCATCCTTTTCATTTGGAAGGAGGGGTAGAGTATGCTAGGCTACCCTTGGTGGGCGCGAGCAGTGACACCTCCGATGAGCTATTATCGAGTAAGTCCAAGTGGAGGCCCATGCCCCATTCGATAGGGGTCGGCTGGTGGTCCAGAGACACACTCCAAAAGTACCAGAGGGCTTCTTTAGTGGGTCCTAGGGCCGTTCGATTGGCCCTAGGGGCTCAGTGACTCCCTATGGTGGGATCCCATTCAGAGACTTCCCTATCGGTCTTGGACACGACTTAAGGCATCCCAAGCAGTCGCTTGCTTGGGCCTCGGCCATGTATGGGCTCGCCCATAGTTAACCCTAACTCTGTTTGTCCTGGGGCGGCTGTTGAGACCTTTAGGGGCCCAGCCTTCGAACCCCTGGACAGTAACGGGTTCGGTGCCTTTTATCGTGTTTGTCGAGCCCCCGAATGCGAGTTTGGGTTGCTGGGCCGTGGCTTGTTTGCAGGAAGAGCCCCCGAGCCTCTACGTGGAGCAAGAGGGTAATTAGGAGTTTCCCTGTCTTTTTGGTGTGGCCCTCGTGCATCCTTTTTGTTCGGAAGGAGGGGTTGTTTGCCGAGGCCCCGAGTGCAAGTTTGGGTTGCTGGGTCTCAGCTTGGTTACAGGAAGTGCCCCCGAGCCTCTGCGTGGAGCAAGAGGGTGATCAGGAGTTTCCCTATCTTTTTGGTGCGGCCCTCGTGCATCCTTTTCGTTCAGAGGGAGGGGTTATTTGCTGAGCCCCCGAGTGCGAGTTTGGGTCACTGGGTCTCGGCTTGGTTGCAGGAAGTGCCCCCGAGCCTCTGCGCGGAGCAAGAGGGCGATCAGGAGTTTCCCTATCTTTTTGGTGTGGCCCTCGCGCATCCATTTTGTTTGGAAGGAGGGGTTGTTTGCCGAGCCCCCGAGTGCGAGTTTGGGTCACTGGGTCTCGGCTTGGTTGCAAGAAGTGCCCCCGAGCCTCTACGCGGAGGAAGAGGGCGATCAGGAGTTTCCCTGTCTTTTTTGTGCGGCCCTCGCGCATCCTTTTCATTCAGAAGGAGGGGTGGAGTATGCAAGGCTACCCTCGATGGGCGCGAGCAGCGACATCTCTGGTGAGTTGTTATCGGGTAAGTCCAAGTGGAGGCCCGTGTCCCATTTGATAGGGGTTGGCTGGTGGTCCAGAGACACACTCCAAAAATACTAGAGGGCTTCTCTAGTGGGTCCTAGGGCCGTTTGATTGGCCTTGGGGGCTCGGTGCCTCCCTGCGGTGGGATCCCATACAAAGACCTCCCTGCCGGTCTCGGACACGACTTAGGGCATCCCAAGCAGTCACTTGCATGGGCCTCGGCCATGTACAGGCTCACCCATAGTCATCCCTAACTCTGTTTGTCCTAGGGCGGCTGTCGAGACCCTCGGGGGCATAGCCTTTGAACCCCTAGACCATAACGGGCTCGGTGCCCAGTTCCTTAGTCTAAAAGGAATTGGGTGGGGGATATTCCCCTCCCATCAGCTGACAATGATGGGTGCGCCTTTTGAGGTGGTTTCTCGGGGAGACGGAACGGTGCCTGACATTGCTCTGGTTGGACGCAATGCGATGTCTATGGATGGGATGTTACTGTGCGTGCGCGGTTAATAAGGAGAAGGTGGATGCGTGGGCGGTTTAATCGGATCCAGATTAACTATGCTAGATCTAAGGGTAACTTCCCCGGTTTCATCGCCCGTCTATTTTGCCCCCTTCCCTCATAAATACATGACGAGCCTGGGCCCTCCCCTCCTTACCTTGCCTGCATACGTTCGACCTTTCTGCCCTCGAGCGGTTGCCAAGAACAGAGAGCGTCGAGGAGGAGAAGGGAGAAGGGGGAGGAAGAGAGCGAGAGAGAGAGGGATAGCGAGAGCTCGCCTTACCGCTGCAGCCATGTTCTCCACCGCACCCATGGCCGGTGGTGTTGTTGTTATTCAGGCGGATCCTTGGAGTTCGTCGAACATGTCTATGGTGACGCTGCAGTCGCTCATCGATGATGGCCTCCTCCGCTCAGTTACTGACCCCACTAGGCCGGAGTGGATTGCTCTAGGGGCCGAGCTGGAGCCGAGGCCACACGATGGCTACATCATGAGCTTTGTGGCCTTCCACGAGTGCAGTCTTGGCCTGCCAGCGGACCGGTTCATGCGGGCGCTCCTGCACTACTACGGCATGGAGCTCCACAACTTCAACCCCAACTCCATCGCATGGGCGGCCATCTTCGTCACCATCTACAAGGGGTACCTAGGCATTGCCCCCCACTAGGAGCTGTGACTCCACCTCTTTCGGGCGGGGCTCACCACCAAGCCAACGGGCATGGCGGACATGCGGAAGGCGATGAGGGCCGGCGGCTGCACTCTCCAAGTGCACCAAGACCGGCAGCTCCTCTACATCCTGGCCCAGCTCATGTCGTCCAACCATCGTTGGTACAAAGTTGGTTCTACCTCCACAACGACGACGATGGACTTCCCCCCTATACCGGGCGGGTCATGGAGAGCCAGCTGGAGAAGTGGAGGTACGGCGTCCCAATAGTTGATCAGCCCAAGCTACATCCACTTCTGAAGGCACTGGAGAGGCTACATAGCAGCGGCCTTACGGCGACTGTGGTCATGGCGGCCTTCCACTGCTAGAGGGTGCTGCCACTGATGGCTCGGTGGCAATGCCTATTCGAGATGACACCGGACGAGCCAATCGATGGCGTCCGGATGTCCACTGTCGCCCTCTCTGATGAGGAGATTCTATGACGGGTGAGAGAGACGGTGGAGGGGCAACTGAGGAGCAGTAGTCTGTCCCCATTCTCGATGCGCCCATCATGGGGGTACCTCTCTCTAGTAAGTCATGCACCGCTGCGGCCCCTGAGGGCTCCTTGCACCTTGCATTTTGCTGTTCCCTTATTTGCGTTCGCCGTTCCTACAGGGGATGAGGGATGTGCAAGCCTCCCCACCGCCCGTTCCTAAGGACGCAGAGCGGTGGGCGGTGAACAGGGCACATGCCGAGGTGCAAAAGAAGCAGAAGGATGCCGAGGAGGCAAGGCACAAGAGGAAGAACCTTGAGCGCGACGAGTTGGAGAAACATCATTGGTAGTAGAGGCACGATGGTCTCCTGGTGGAGCCGTCTCCGTCACCGTCGTTGTCGAATTCCTCGAGCGGTGATGACGAGAGCAAGGCGGGGTGGGGTACCCTGGACCATCTCCCTGATGTCAAGGGGACGGTGCCCGGGGCATCGACGAGCAGCCCGACATTTCTAGGAGGAGGAGGAGAGGATGCCTTAGGGCCGACGATCGCCCGCCCCAGGGCCGAGGCCAACACGCCCAAGGCACGGGTGTTAGGGAAGTGCACCATCAGCCTGGTGGGCTCGACGGTAGAGGTGGAGCAGGCGGGGGCGGGGGCGGGGGCGGGGGCGGGGGCGGGGGCGGGGGCGACACAACCACCTCCGTAGAGGGTCGAGGGGGCGTCGAAGTCTGGCGAGGGCCGACCGACGATGGCGGACACGGAGGCCGTGCCACTGCCGCTGCCACTACCGTTGCAGAAGATGAGAGACGTAGTACGGAAGCGGTTGTGTCCCCGTTTGAGGTAAGTGTTTTATCAGTGGAGTTTGCAACATCTCCCGCTCATCCCTTGGTCATATGCTGACCTTGTGAGTGCTTTGCTTTTAGCTAGAAGCGTCAGGCGGAAGCGCCCGCCTTGGCACCACGTAAGGCGCTCAAGGTGAGCACCAGCTCCCCCGCCCAATGGGTGGTGGAGGCACAAGCCGCCATAGAGCATGGAGCGGCATCGGCCAGGGCCAACCTGAAGGAGCCAGTCACTCAAGGAGAGGCTACCGAGGTGGCCATGAAGCAAGCGGGGAAGGAGGCGCCTACGCCCTGCGAGGCTGAGGCCCACGCGTCAGATGAAACCGAGGCGCCCCTAGTCGCTGAGGCCACCGAGGGTGAGGCCGAGGCCCCTAGGACCTCTGAGGCCAAAGTGATGGAGGCTGGGGCTCCTAGGACCACTAAGGCCGAGGTGGTAGAGGCTGGCGTGGGCGCAGCGAAGCCGGCAGCCCAAGGCATGGAGACGGAGGCAGGGCAAGCTTTAGTACCACCCCTGGTCCAAGACCTACCGCCGTCGCAAGGAAGCGCTCGGGAGGTGGAGGTCCATTCGATCTCCTCCAATGATACTTCCCGAGGGACGGAGGTGGCGGACGCTGAGGCGGCCAGTACCGCGGAGCAGCTAGCTCCAACCTCCGACGAGGGGAGCTTGACCCTCGTCCGGGTACAACCCAAGCCCCATGGGTGGGATAGCCCACGTGTCTTATGGTGGAGCTGGGATGACCCTAAGGGGGAGCCTCTATTCACCCTTGAGGACATGTCCGAGGGGGGTGTTGGGACTCCTTCGAGCAATTCCGTCGTCTAGCGGAGTAGTCGCTGTGGATAGCGCTGTCCGTCATGGCCGACGATCTGTCTGGCATTGCCCAAGTGCGAGCTTTCTTTTTTCGTGTTATGTCATCTTTTCCCAAGTTTTCTCGCAGTGCTTGACATCTATTCTGCTTATCTAGGAGCTCGAGGCCCGGTCCCTCGAGAAGTCGTTGTTCCTCCGGCGGGAGAGGGACGTTTGGGACCAGCTCCGGTGGTAGAAGGACCTGCTCACCAGTGCCAATGAGCTTCTATTGGTGCGGAGCATGAAGGTGGAGGACCTCTGCCTTCGCTATGCTGACATGAAGGCTGAGGCGGCCACAGCTTGGGAGCAGGCCACCCCTTTGGCGGTGCAGATCAAGGAGCTAGAGGAGGAGTTGACCCTGGTGGCCGGCGAGCGAGACACCTTCAGGTCTCGGGCCAAACAAGCGGAGGTCTCTGCCAAGGCCATCGTCGGGCAGCTGGGGGCGGAGCAGGGCGCGCACCTCCTAACAAAAGGTAATTTGGTAGAGGCCCTCAAGGTGTCCGAGGCCTCCCAGGTCGAGGCCTTAGCCTGGAAAGAAAAGGCCGAGGGTGAGTCCCATAGGCCTTCGCCCCTATTTGGCTTATTTCCCTTTGTGCTTAAGCCCATCTCGCTTGTCTTGGCGCAGGGTTGGAGAAGGAGGTTTCTCGGGTAGCTGAGGCCTCCGTTGAAGTGCAGGCGGTGCTCAAGGCCAAGATCTAGGAGCACAATGCGCTGCAGAGTGCCGCCCATACCGCCTACGAGGCCCTGGAGGTTGGGGGGTCGAGTCGGGTAGCTCCCTCGGGAGCCATTTGATCGCATTGAACAGACAAGTCTACAAGCGGCTCTAGGGGGCGCTGCACATGGGCGTCAAGCGCGCCTTGGCCGTCGTCTCCTCGCACTATGCCGGCGTCGACCTCAAGGCTGTCAGTGACGGTTACATCTTGGCTGAGGATGACGAGGAGGCCATGAAGCTGATGGAGGCGGCTGAGGCCCCTAGCACGGCACTGGCCAAGCTATTGGAAGAGGAGGTGGTTCCTCCTGCTTCGACCGCCGATGCTGGTGACCCTGAGTTCTGACCTGGGCCAAAGGGGCCATGTAAATAGATTAGGATTATTATTGTACCGTAACGCTTGTGGCCGTCGAGGCCTTTTTTAAAGTACTTATGCGTCTACATTTTTTAATCATTTTTATTATATTTCCGAGCCTCTACCCTCTGTCTGGTCTCTGAACATATCACTTGCAAAAAACTTCCTCAGAGCCTAAGCTGCCCCTCGAGCAAAAGGTGGTAAGGGAGTTGCCGTAGCCCAGAGGCGTAGGCCATCTCATGGCTCGGCCGGCCTTTTGGTCCTGAGATAGACTTTCAGTCCTTAGTTTTTTTACAATCGATTTGTCAGAGCATGTTAGAGAGTTTGGCATAGAATTTTTTTCAAAAAATGACTAAAACGGTGTCTGGACTTAGGGGGGGTCCCCCCTTCTAGCCCTCGAGGGAGGTTCGGTTCTATAGAGGTAGAGCCGAGTCTTGTTCGAGCCCCATAGTGGGCACCACTGCAGAGGCAGAGCCGAGTCTCCCTTATAGCGTTATCGTAACGCCGATCCCCCATCGATGGGCTCGGGGGATTTCTTGAAAAATTAGAGCAACTAAAGAACGTTTCTTTATTGTATTTCGAGAAACAATGTATACAATGCTTGGAAATTTAAGGGTAGAAGCGACGTAGCTGTTCTATGTTCCAAGCGTTGGTGAGGATTTCGCCCTTCTTGTTGGCTAGCTTGTAGGTCCTGGGCTTTAGCACCTGGGCGATGATGTACGGCCCTTCCCATGGTGGGGTTAGCTTGTGGCGACCCTTGTCGCTCTGCCTTAGTCTCAGCACTAGGTCGCCCACCTTTAGGTCTTGGCTTCGAATGCACCAAGCTTGATAGCATCATAGGGCTTGCTGGTACTTGGCCGAGTGTAGCAGCGCAACGTCTCGGACTTCCTCTAGTTGGTTGAGGGCGTCCTCACGGGTAGTATGGTTGCTTTGCTTGCTGTAGGCCTATAGCCTCGGGGAACCGTACTCCAAGTCAGTGGGGAGGACGGCCTCGGCTCCATAGACCAAGAAGAACGGTGCGAACCCTGTGGCTCAGCTTGGGGTGTTCCTCAGGCTCTAGATGACCGACGGGAGTTTGGCAAGCCATTTCTTGCCAAATTTATTCAACCGGTTGTATATTCTTGGCTTGAGGCCTTGTAGGATCATGCCATTGGCACGTTCTACTTAGTCATTTGTCCTAGGTTGTCCTACGGCCGACCAGGCCACAGAGATGTGGTGGTCGTCGCAGAATGTCAGGAACTTGTGGCCAGTGAATTGTGTCCCATTGTCAGTGATGATGGTGTTTGGAACCCCGAACCTGTGGATGATATCAGTGAAGAATAGCACCGCTTGCTCAGATTTAATTTGATTGATCAGACGAGCCCCGATCCACTTGGAGAACTTATTGATCGCTACTAGCAAATGGGTATAGCCCCCAGGGGCCTTCTTTAGAGGCCCAACCATGTCGAGCCCCCACATGGCAAATGGCCATGTAATGGGGATGGTTTGGAGGGCTTGGGCTGGGAGGTGCATCTGCCGTGCATAGTACTGGCATCCCTCATAGGAGCGTACCAACTTGGTGGCATCAGCAACTGCTGTTGGCCAGTAGAACCCTTGGCGGAAGGTGTTTCTGATGAGCGTCCGAGGCGTTGCATGGTGCCCATAGGCTCCCACGTGCAAGTCCCAAAGTAGGGCTTGGCCTGCCTCGGTGGTGATGCATCATTGGAGGACGCTAGATGGGCTTCGCCTGTACAACTCGTTGTTGCTGAGGATGTAAGTTTTGGCTCATCGCGCAAGCCATCGGGCTTTGGTCCTGTCTATAGGAAGCTCTCCTTGAACAAGGTAATCAAGGAACGGGACTCTCCAGTCCATACCCTGGTTGGCCTTGGGAGGCTTCGCGTCGATTTCCATGACCTTGGGCTCGGCTGAAGGGGTCTCGGTGACAGAGGGGGCCTTGGGCCCTATGGTGGGCTCAACCGGTGGGCCCTCTTCCATCGCCGAGGCGTAGTCAATGGAAGGCTTGTGGAGGTCTCTAGCGAAGATGTTCGGGGGGATCGGGGCCCATGCCGACGCCATCTTTGCCAGTTCGTCCATGGCCTCATTGAATTTTTGCGCAATGTGATTGAGTTCGAGACCGTTGAACTTGTCTTCTAGGCGACGCACCAACTTGCAGTACGCCTCCATTTTGGGGTCATGGCAGTTTGACTCCTTCATCACTTGATCGACGACGAGCTGTGAATCGCCCTGTATGTCGAGACGCCATACTCCAAGTTTGATGGTGATCTGTAAGCCATTGACGAGGGCTTCATACTCAGCTACGTTGTTGGAGGTGGCGAAGTGGAGCCAAATCATGTAGCGCATGTGTACTCTAAGGGGTGAGATGAAGAGCAGACCTGCACCTGCCCCGATCTTCATCAGAGGCCTATCAAAGTACATGGTCCAGCATTCCGCTTGGATTTGAGTAGGTGGCAGTTGGGTGTTGGTCCACTTAGCCACAAAATCAGCCAAGACCTAGGATTTAATTGCTTTCCGAGGCGCAAAAGACAGGGCTTCCCCCATGAGTTCCACAGCCCACTTGGCTATTCTACCCGAGGCCTCCTGGTTCTAGATTATCTCTCCTAGGGGGAAAGACATCACCACGGTCACTGGGTGGGACTCGAAGTAGTGACGCAGCTTGCGTTGAGCCAAGACTATGGTGTAGATCAACTTCTGGATGTGGGGGTAGCGTGTCTTAGCCTCAGAGAGCACCTCGCTGATGAAGTAAACATGTCGTTGGATGGGTAAGGCATGCCCCTCTTCCTGTCTCTCGACCACTATGGCCACGCTGACCACTTGGGTTGTTGCGGCGACGTAGATCAAGAGGGCCTCACCCTTGGTTGGCGGCACCAGGATGGGAGGATTGGAGAGCAGTGCCTTGAGCTTGGTGAGGGCTTCTTCGGCCTCGAGAGTCTAGGAAAAGTGTTTAGATTTTCTCAAGAGGTGGTACAGAGGCAAGCCTTTTTCGCCAAGGCACGAGATGAAGCGACTTAGGGCCGCAAGGCATCCTATAACCCTCTGCACCCCTTGAGGTCTCGGATTGGTCCCATGTTGGTCATGGCCGAGACCTTCTCTAGGTTGGCCTCGATGCCGCGCTCTGAGACTATGAATCCCAAGAGCATGCCTCAAGGGACCCCAAAGACACACTTCTCGAGGTTGAGCTTGATGCCCTTCTCTCTGAGGCACTTGAAGGCTATCTCCAGGTCATCGATGAGATCGCTGTCCTTTCTGGACTTGACCACGATGTCGTCCACGTAGGCCTCGATGATTGACCCGATGTGCTCGCCAAAGACCTAGGTTATGCACCACTGGTATGTGGCCCCTGTGTTTCTAAGGCTGAATGGCATAGTCATATAGCAGTACATGCTGAATGGGGTGATGAAAGAAGTCGCGAGCTGGTCGGATTCTTTCATCTTGATTTGATGGTAACCGGAATACGCATCAAGGAAAGATAGGGTTTCGCATCCCATAGTGGAGTCAATGATTTGGTCGATTCAAGGTAATGGGAAAGGGACTTTTGGACATGCTTTATTCAAACCGGTGTAGTCTACGCACATCCTCCACTTCCCGTTTTTCTTCTTAACTAATATAGGATTAGCTAACCACTCTGGATGGGACACTTCCTTGATGAATCCGGCCGCCAAAAGCTTCTAGACCTCCTCGCCGATGGCCCTATGCTTTTCCTCGTCGAATCGGTGCAGGCGCTGCTTCACTTGTCTAGAGCCAGCCTGGATGTCCAAGGCGTGCTCGGCGACCTCCCTTAGTATGCCCGGCATGTCTGAGGGACTCCACGCGAATACATCGGCATTCGTGTGGAGAAAGTTGACGAGCATGGATTCCTATTTGCTGTCGAGGGTGGCGCTGATCCTTAGCGCCTGGTCATTGGAGCCGATGGGGTCGACTAGGATGAGCTTGATGGTCTCCGCAAGCTCGAAAGTCCTGGCACGACACTTGGAGTCGGGTGCCTCGCTACCAAGTTGGTCGAGACTGACGATGAGGGTCTTGGCCTCCATGAGAGCCTCGATGTACTCGATGCATTCAACGTCGCAATTGTATGCATGCTCGTACATGGACTCAACAGTGATGACGCCATTAGGGCCAGGCATCTTGAGCTTGAGGTAGGCGTAGTCAGGGATCGCCATGAACTTGGCGTAGCACGGGCGCCCTAGGATGGCTTGATAGGTCCCCTAGAACCCAACCACCTCGAAGGTGAGGACATCCTTGCGGTAGTTGGAGGGAGTGCCGAAGCAAACGAGCAAGTTGATGCGCCCAAGGGGTCGCCTATGTTTCCCCAGCATGATGCCGTGGAAGGGCGTGGCATCGCCTCAGAGCTATGACTGGTTGAGCCCCTGGAGTTCTAGGGTGTTGGCGTAGAGGATGTTGAGACCGCTGCCTCCATCCATCAACACCTTGGTGAGCCGGGTGTTGCCATTGATCGGGTCGACGATGAGTGGGTACTACCCGGGGTTTGGGACGTAATTGGGGTGGTCATCTTGATCAAAGGTGATCGCCCCCTGAGACCAGTCGAGGTACCAAGGAGTGGCCACCTTAACCGAGAAGACCTCCTAGCGCTCCCTCTTTCGCTGACATGCCGTGAGTCACGCCGAAGGCCCGCCAAAGATCATGAAGGCATTGAACACCTCGAGGAACCCATCGTCCTTGTCGCTGTCCCTATCGTCGGTGTCTCTCTTCTTGGCCTCATCATTGGGGAGTCCGAGCTTGGTGTAGTAACGTCGGAGCATGGTGCACTCTTTGAGGGTGTGCTTCACCAGGCCCTAGTGGTAAGGGCAGGGCTTCTTAAGCATGTCATCAAAGAGCCTAGGGCCTCTGGCGGGGCCTCGGGGATTCTTGCATTCTGCGGTTGTGACTAGACCGGCCTCAAGGACCTCCTGCTTCCCCTGGCGCCCCTTTTTCTTTTTCTTGGGGAGGTGGGAGGCTAAGGCCCCATGGGCCTTGTCCCTCCGCTTCCCCTTGGTGTTGTTGTCGAGGAAGATGGCCCCGATAGCCTCTTCGCCCGAGCCAAAGTTGGTGGCAATGTCGAGGAGTGCGGCCACCATGGTCAGTACGTTTTGGCCTAACTCCCGGACCAGGTCTTGGCAGGAGGTGCTGGAGAGGAATGCCTAGACAATTTCATCGCGCAAGCCATCGGGCTTTGGTCCTGTCTATAGGAAGCTCTCCTTGAACAAGGTAATCAAGGAACGGGACTCTCCAGTCCATACCCTGGTTGGCCTTGGGAGGCTTCGCGTCGATTTCCATGACCTCGGGCTCGGCTGAAGGGGTCTCGGTGACAGAGGGGGCCTTGGGCCCTACGGTGGGCTCAACCGGTGGGCCCTCTTCCATCGCCGAGGCGTAGTCAATGGAAGGCTTGTGGAGGTCTCTAGCGAAGATGTTCGGGGGGATCGGGGCCCATGCCGACGCCATCTTTGCCAGTTCATCCGTGGCCTCATTGAATTTTTGCGCAATGTGATTGAGTTCAAGACCGTTGAACTTGTCTTCTAGGCGACGCACCAACTTGCAGTACGCCTCCATTTTGGGGTCATGGCAGTTTGACTCCTTCATCACTTGATCGACGACGAGTTGTGAATCGCCCTGTATGTCGAGACGCCATACTCCAAGTTTGATGGTGATCTGTAAGCCATTGACGAGGGCTTCATACTCAGCTACGTTGTTGGAGGTGGCGAAGTGGAGCCAAATCATGTAGCGCATGTGTACTCTGAGGGGTGAGATGAAGAGCAGACCTGCACCTGCCCCGATCTTCATCAGAGGCCTATCAAAGTACATGGTCCAGCATTCCGCTTGGATTTGAGTAGGTGGCAGTTGGGTGTTGGTCCACTCAGCCACAAAATCAGCCAAGACCTAGGATTTAATTGCTTTCCAAGGCGCAAAAGACAGGGCTTCCCCCATGAGTTCCACAGCCCACTTGGCTATTCT